>NC_064616.1:366393093-367018093 GCF_023898315.1 Schistocerca nitens
AAACCTTAAGTTCTTTCTTCAAAACAACATAAGAGAACTGAAGAATGACCCCGCACCTAAATATCAAGCTCAGCTAGGAAGTTAAAAATTCCAACTACTTTTTATCAGCTGCTGATGTACAAAATAGCGCAGTCATGAATACTGTACCCTTAAAATAAGATCTCAGCCAAAGATACGTAAACATCAGTGCCCATGTCCGATTGTTAACTCAAGGAACAGTCATGCATATTACATCTTCATAAAGCTCAATGACTCTCTTAGCAACTTTTTCTTATGGTGTAAAGTCAGCGCCGGCACGCTAGTCGGGAAAGACAGAGAAGAAAAGTCTGTGAGAAGAGGTCAGCCAATTGTACGCTGACCTACCTCCCTCCTACCCACTGATGAAGACGACATAAGCTCCACGCCAAACTGGTGGTAGCCTACTACGATACCAGCTTCAATGTTAGCCACGTCAGTAGCCGATGCTTCGTAATCTCTTTATTAGTAATCTCTACGTAGCACAGTTAGACATCAAGTGTTTGTCCATTTTGAACAAGACTGATTACAAAAGTTAAGTATTTTTACTTGTCATGTTGTAATAAAACTCATTAATACGAGTAGTTTGATTGTTTGTCAGGTAAACCGACTATGCAGGATTCTTAGACACAACAACTTGACAACGGGATGTCCGAATAATATGGCGCCGACGATATAGGAGCAACAACATAGCGACCCCTGTTATATATATATATATATATTTCTTAGTGGTAGTCAAACTACGTCTGAAACTTTCAACCATGTGGAGAAGAAATTCTGAAATGATGGTCCGCTTCGACAAGAATAAGTTGAAAGATGTAGAAGTGAGACAGCGCTATCAAGAAAAAATTGCAGAACATCTCACAATATCAGAGAACCCTACCAGTGTGGAGAACGCATGGCTGCTGCTGAGGAATGCAGTGTTAGAAAGTGCAAATGAAGAACTAGTTTGCGAGGCAAAACGAAGAAGTAAACCTTGGTTCGATGAACAATGTCGAGAATCTGTTGAGATTAGATCAGCGAAGAGGATACAATGGCTACAGCAACTCTCGGAAGAAGCAAGGGTAGCTTACTACGAAGCGAGGCGTAATACGGACCAACTCATGAGAAAGAAGAAACGGGACCACCACAAAAGTCTGTTGATTGCAGTCGAAGAAGCAAAGTCGTCACGCTCGTTTTTCCAGGCCTCAAGATTCGCCAGAGGCGCATACAGACAACGTACATTGGTCCTAACGAATGAGACGGGTGAAGTTGTACCGCCAGAAGAGCAAGCAACCCTATTTAAAAAACATTTTGAAAACCTATTGAATCCCGACAACCCACCAGTAGGGACAACACAGACGGATGCCCGTTTTGACAGAGTTGAAGTCCCTGAACCATCTGAGGAAGAAATCAGTGTTGCCCTAAAAGCACTCAAGAACAACAAGGCTCCAGGAGGTAGTGGTATCACAGCTGAGATGCTTCGCTTGGGAGGGGAAACACTGGTGGGTGCTTTGAAACGATTAATTTCTACCATCTGGGAAGCAGAAGTAATTCCTGAGGAATGGAAGGGAGCAATCATATGTCCCATATTCAAGAAGGGAGATGCTACTCATGTATCCAACTACCGAGGGATTTCGTTACTTGAAATTGGCTACAAAGTTTTTACAACACTGCTACTAAACCGCATGAAACCACTGGCTGAAGGAATTGTAGGGACCTATCAATGTGGGTTCGTTGCTGGACGATCGACAATTGATCACATATTTACTCTGAGGCAGTTGATAGAAAAATTCTACGAATTCAATAAGGATCTACACCTCATCTTCATCGATTTTCGACAAGCTTATGACAGCATTGACCGCGCCACGTTATGGGAAACGTTAGAGGAACTTGGCATCCCATCAAAATACATCCGCTTAATTGCTGCTTGCTACTCTCAGTCTACGGCCCAAGTGCGGTTTGGTAATCAACTATCACCATCATTCAGTATACAAAATGGATTGAGACAAGGAGATCCATTGGCGCCAATATTATTCAATTTGGCCCTGGAAAAAGTAAGCCGTGACACTTGTCGAACCAGAGAGATGGAGATGGTGGGAGCAGACACAATCTTGGCATTTGCTGATGATGTTGTGATCCTTGGCGACACTCTAGAGCAAGTACGCAGTGATACTTCCCGATTCCTCCACAATGCAGAGAAAATTGGGCTGGTGGTGAACGATGAAAAAACTAAATATCTTGTTGTATCACGCCGCCGAGATCTCCCTCCTTCCATTGATGTCGACAGGCATACCTTCGAACGAGTTGAAGAGTTCAAGTACCTGGGCTCCATACTAACAAATAAAAGTGAAGTAACGAAAGAAGTACAGCAACGTATAACAAATGCTAATCGCATGTTCTTTAGCCTGAACAATCTTTTCAGATCTCGGCTGATATCGCAAAAAAACAAGATCCACCTATACACGACACTGGTGAGACCAGTACTTTTATACGGCTGTGAAACTTGGGCAACATCAGCAACAACAGAAGAAGCAATATGTGCATTTGAAAGGAAGGTACTTCGGAAGATATATGGACCCATCTACAATGCCATGGAAGGTAAATGGGAACGAAGAAAAAAAGAAGATTTATACCAGCGGTATGGAAAGCCACACATTGGACGAATATTGGCGCAGAAGAGACTCCAATGGTTTGGCCACATCCTACGGGCAGACGGATCCCTTCCAAACAGAGTCCTCCACTCTCAACCCACAGGAAAACGCCCTAGAGGACGCCCAAGAACTCGATGGAAGGATAGGATAACAACGATCCTGAAAGAAGTGGAACCAGCAGCCGTGGAGGAGGACGCCAACGACCGGATGAGATGGACTGCCATCTGCAACAGCTCCCTCCTCTCGTGTAATTGACAGACACTGCGTGTGTGTTTTTTGTTTCTGTAATGTATCCCTCTTGCCTTTTAAACCTTTGATTGAATGCCCTGTTTATTTTTCGTTTTTCTTTAAGCTGTAATGTATATATGTAACTTTTTACTACTGTATAGTGTACTTTTGTAAGTCATTTTTTTCTTTAATTTTCCGTTTGTTCTTCTTGCTATAGGCCTTAAAGGCCCGATAAGGCAATAAATGATGATGATGATGATGATATATATATATATATATATATATATATATATATATATATATATATATATATATATATAAACTCAGCGTGCCCCACTGACCAACATGCAACACCTGTAGCTCTGAGTGCCATACCGCCTTTTCGCCAGTTTAATGAAAAAGAAGAGGAAAGGCACGAGTGGTCGCAGCAGTATGGAACCCACATCATTGCTCACAAAGTATCAGGTACTTTGAAACTTCGTTACTTTTTGTCAACGGTACGAAATGCAATCGTTCGCCTCATTTAGAAGTTGTTCCCTAACGCCACTCCGAATGAACTTTCCTTTGATCAGGTTGTAGGTTCTCTAACTAACTGTTATGACCAAAAAGTGAATGTGGTGGCAGCTAGGTACCAATTCTTTTGTTGCAAGAAAAAGTCAGTACAAACTTATCGCAAGTGGGTAACAGATCTGCGGGATATGAAGAGTAAATGTAATTTCAGATGTACTTGTGGTGCTTTATACTCAGATGTTATGCTGGGTGACACGATCGTGTACAGTGTAATTGATGTCCAACTTACAGAAAAGATTTTGGAACAGTCAGATCCATCCTTCCATCACGTGGTGCAAATTTCATATCAGTATGATTCAGGTGCCATAGTGGCCGATAAATTTGAGTAGACACCAAATTGTCGGATTGAGTTGTGTCTTGTTCATGACTGGCCCAGTAGGCAGGAACAGATCACATGCGCCAAGCAGCGTAACAGTTCTCCAAACAGACGGCTACATCATTAAATAGAATTAAGTCATGCCCTCGGTGGTATTCACGGCACAAACGCCAAGACTGTCCGTCCAGACAAGCACAGTGTTACGCTTGTGGCAAGAAAGGTCAAGTACATTCCATATGTTTTCAACAGAACAAACATAAGAATACCGCCCATTCACAGAAATATAGTCGCTGTAATCAATGCAGTCTATTCAAAGCCTGCTGCAGGCATTAGCAAAACTAGCACGTGAGCAGTTTCTTCAGTGGTACGCCAGTCCCACGAACTTTTTGTTCATTTGCATCTTAGTGGAAAATGTGTGAAATTTCCGTTGGACATGGGTGCCTCTGTTACATTGCTGAATCGAAACACATATGAACTGTTAAAGTCTCCACGGCTGTCTAAAACTAGCACAAACCTGACGGTTTATATTCTAAAAGACATTCCTGTTCTCAGATAATGTTGCTTGCAATGAATCGCTCGCATACGCGAACTGTGACTTTCACTGTGCTACCATCACGTGACTGTAAGAACATATTTGACCTTGATTCGTTTGATTTGTTTGGCTTTCACGTTCAGGAGAATGTGTTGTCAGTGACTGCACTGAATTCCAATGACAGTGTTGCTAACATGCTAAAAGAATTCCCTGAACTGTTTTTTGAAGGTTTTGGCAAAGCTAAATATTTTGTTGCACGTATGACTATGAAATATACTGCTCCCTGTAGTGACGAGGGAGGCGGATATCTGCTCCACAATCTGCTTTCCAATACCGCCCACAAGGTTTCGATAATGTTTAGGGACTGTCCTGGCCGGGGAAGACCACCACCACCTAGAGAGAAGGCCGCAGCGCACTCTTGTGACGTCACGCAAAGCGGGCCAGGATTGTCGTGGCGCTGCACTGAAAGAATTCAGACACACAGCCTGCAATCTCTGTCAAATGGTTTTACAGAATCTGTTTCCTAAGAAATTATTGATTTCTGAAATACTTGTAGCTTTAAATGCCAGCTTCAGCTAAAGTGCCCATCATTTCGATAGGGGTAATGACTATTGTAGTATTTCACGTTTGAGTATCAAATTCGAGAACGTTGCAATAAAAAACAGGGGTCGCCATGAATTTGCGTTTGGTGCATATTATACCTTCTGTGGTTCAGTATGAAATACAGAAGAGAATCTCAAATTTTCTTAAAAATTGTTATCAAAACCTGCCTCCAACAGCCGGCCGGTATGGCCGAGCGGTTCTAGGCGCTTCAGTCTGGAACCGCGCGACCACTACGGTCGCAGGTTCGAATCCTGCCTCGGGCATGGATGTGTGTGATGTACTTAGGTTAGTTAGGTTTAAGTAGTTCTAACAAGGGAACCTCCCCATCGCACCCCCTTCAGATTTAGTTATAAGTTGGCACTGTGGATAGGCCTTGAAAAACTAAACACAGATCAATCGAGAAAACAGGAAGAAGTTGTGTGGAACTATGAAAAAATAAGCAAAATATACAAACTGAGTAGTCCATGCGCAAGATAAGCAACATTAAGGATTATCCGAGCGCAGGAGCGCCGTGGTCCCGTGGTTAGCGTGAGTGGCTGCGAAACGTGAGGTCCTTCGTTCAAGTCTTCCCTCAAGTGAAAATTTTAATTCTTTATTTTCAGACAATTATTATCTGTCCGTCCGTCCGTCCGACTGTGAAACTGTTGCATTCATTTGTTGCAGTTTATGTGACAAACTCTTATGTTTTCATCACTTTTTGGGAGTGATTATCACATCCACAAGAAAACCTGAATCGGGCAAGGCAGAAGAATCGTTTTACCCATTCGCCAAGTGTACAAGTTAGGTGGGTCGACAACATATTCCTGTCAGGTGACGCGCATGCCGTCACCAGTGTCGTATAGAAATTATCAGACGTGTTTTCCTGCGGAGGAATCGGTTGACCTATGACCTTGCGATCAAATGTTTTCGGTTCCCATTGGAGAGGCACGTCCTTTCGTCTACTAATCGCACGATTTTGCGGTGCGGTCACAAAACACAGACACTAAACTTATTACACTGAACAGAGACGTCAATGAACGAACGGACAGATCATAACTTTGCGAAAATAAAGAAAGCAAACTTTTCACTCGAGGGAAGACTTGAACCAAGGACCTTTCGTTCCGCAGGTGCTCACGCTAACCACGGGACCACGGCGCTCCTGAGCTAAGACCATCCTCGATGTTGCTTACCTTGCGCATGGACTACTCAGATTGTATATTTTGCTTATTTTTTTCATGGTTCCACACAACTTCTCCCTGTTTTCTCGATTGATCTGTGTTCAGTTTTTCAAGGCCTATCCACTGTGCCTACTTATAACTAAATCTGAGGGGGGTGCGATGGGGAGGTTCCCTTGTAAGTTCTAAGGGACTGATGACCTCAGATGTTAAGTCCCATAGTGCTCAGAGCCATTTGAACCATTTTTTTGCCTCCAACGTCGAAAAATTGAGCATCTGGAGGCAGCTCACTCCGAACGCCGAACGCGGGAATAAAATATTCATAACGTTTCTCACATTTCGTAACCCGTTTGAGATATCGAAACGAGATTTTGGCAAATTGTAACACGTAAAGAAGAGAGTATTTTGCCTTATGGTTAAAATACGGAAATTTATCAGTAGCGATGTGGCAGAAGCTATAAGTTTTTTTAAAATGGTAATGTAATTTTTTAAGACTTATCAATAGCCAATAAAAACGTACGAGTGCGGGATGCAAGTAATATTGCGATATACATGATAAAGCAGGGTACATTTGCGAAAAATACACTGTCAAGTACTACAGTCTTTGTGGATTAAACGACTATTATTTGCACTCACTTGAAAAATTATTCACTAATACTGAATATAATATTAAATTCCTGTCCTTTCAGTATCCTAAATAAAATATTGTTTCATTTTCCTGGTTTACATTTGCAAGTTTAATGTAAGTTAGTAAGCAGAAGTTGCATCTAAGCCTATGGATATAAAATTTTTATTGGTTAAAAGTTTGAGAATTTTTGCGTTTAATTCCTTGTTAATACACTGCCTTTTTATGTGGTAGGTGTTCATAGAGCTCCCTCAGGAAAGCTGAGTACATTCTCCAAGCAAACAATTACTTTTAACTCAACTGTTCTCAGAAAAAAATAATTATGCTTTGTTATTGTAATGTAGATTTTCTTTCCGGTAAAAAATAAGGCAGATTTTGAGCATGTAATGAGCCGAATGCAGTTGTTGCCTTTCTCACAAGAGTTACAAAGAACTTTAGAACCCTGATTGACAGTACACTGCAGATAAAAGAATTAGCAAAATATGTGTAAGTGAAATTTTAGATGTCTTCCTGAACATGATGGTCAGTTGTTCAAAGTGCATGCTGTAAGCCATGGAACAACAGCAGTTTTATCAATAGGACCTATATATAAGTCGACAGTGAAAATCTGTAGGCTGTACAAAACACTACAAGTAGTGAATAATAATTTATTTAACTCAGGCGTATGTACATGTAATTCCTGAAAAATTTGTTACAAAATCCAGGGAACAACTACGTTCAGTTATGAAACTATAATTGTCACAATTTCCATCTCAAAAGGCAGCAAGCCTTTTCTACACTCAATGGAATACACAGAATGGAATTACACAGAACATTTGATATATTGTATGTTGTGAAAAATTACACAGTTGTAAAACATGTCAGAAGCATATAACAGTTACATTACCAGTCTTACTGTCTATAAAATTTAATAATTGTGACTAAAGATGACTTATGTTGGTGACAAACGTAGTAATTCAGACAGCGTAATAGAGCAACAAGTATTTGTTGGAATGTATGCACCATGATGTAAAGGTGTCGCTGAGATGATGCACTACAGAGGGGCATTCAACAAAGTGAAAATGTAGCTAGTCATTGGAAGCTAATGAGTAATGATAGTACTAAGTATGACGACGTATCAGAGCAACCTCACGTTACAATGGAATAACAGATCCACAACTAAAACAACTCTTTTATATCGTTATTGCACAGTTAGACAACAATTTTTGAAAACCTTGCCATAAATCAGAAGCAGTCCAGTTTCCTTGTAATGAACTGATGTGTGAACAAAATAAGTCAGTGGAACTAATTCTGGGATTAACTAAAGATGTACAACGTAGAACAGAACTGTAATGATTTTACATTGATTCCAAATCAAACAGAATGGTGTGTGCTATAAAATCCAAGTCATTCATATAAAATGTAGCAACATAACACTCCTTAATGTTTGCAAGAACACTCTCCATGTAAATAGGTGGTAAGAACTTTGTCTTAATTACTATATAAAAACCACCTAATCAAAACAAATTGTAGCAATCTTTCACTTTATTCCAGCTGCATAAATCTTACAATAAACAGTTTCAGTTAAACCGAGTGTACAGACCACCTAATCTGTATTTTAATGTTGTGAAGGAAGTGATCGAAAGAGATTCTAACGTTACTGGCAGAAACTACTTTCACGTTGCATTCTAATAAAAGAGATTCTCTTAAAACTGAGTGAGTCACGAACTTTACACTAATATGACAGTTCAAGAACAAACTTAGATGGACATCCGTTGAGAGAAGTAACTACGTTAGTGTCCGGGGAACAAATATTAAATATCATCAATTATTTTATATCCAATTATGACACGTGTTTAAAAACCCGTGTGGTTTTCCTGGTTTCAATAGTGGATCACAAGTCCCCGTCAGTCTGTTCACTCTATTAACAGAGCATAAGAGACTTAAATATTTCACAAGAGAAGGTAACTTCACAGTACGAATATGAAATAACTTAATTACCTTATCTTGAATACTCGTTGTTGCTTGCTCGTTGTCTAGGGGTAACTTCTGGATTTGCTGTAATTGTTACTACAATGGGTCCTTGGGTTTCTAATATGCTACGTAAGAACTGATACTGTTTAAAGATTTCCATATTATATATTTTCGTAATATCATCTTCATAACAATCAGTAGTTCACCAATATAAGCTTTTCCAACAAAATTCGTTGTCTCTAAATCGTCCTTTTCTCACGACTTCTCAAGACTCACTGTCTCTTAGACTCACAAAAACACGACTTTCCCTTAGCCTCACCCAGAAAAAACTGTTTCTGCATTAACAATCAAAAACCTTACAAAGTACACAAGTTTGCCAACATAAATCGAGCATAGATATGTTATACATCACACGTATACACTTACGAAAACAGTACGAAAATTGAATAGAGTTCTCAAATAGTTCTGCAGCAATACATAATACTATTGTCCTGTAAATTATTAGTTTTTATAATAAAATGATAATATTTTAGTTTACGTTGACTGTAATTTTATATTAATATAATTGTTGTTTCATGTCGATTCACGGCACCGCATAGCTCGCCAGCCGATGGTATCGATAGTTTCAGTAGTCCGTTACATTACGTTAGGAAACACACGGGTAGCAGGGGTTGTGTGGCGTGGACTGGGCGGTTTTTTAGGTTAGATGGCCTCGGGCAAGTACAGAAAGGGCAACAGCCTCAAAGGGTGCGGAGCAAAGTCAGGACATGCGGGGACCAAGCAGCAATCGGTATTGTAATTGTAAACTGTCGAAGCTGCGTTGGTAAAGTACCGGAACTTCAAGCGCTGATAGAAAGCACCGAAGCTGAAATCGTTATAGGTACAGAGAGCTGGCTTTAGCCAGAGATAAATTCTGCCGAAATTTTCACAGAGGTACAGACGGTGTTTAGGAAGGATAGATTGCATGCAACCGGTGGTGGAGTGTTTGTCGCTGTTAGTAGTAGTTTATCCTTTAGTGAAGTAGAAGTGGATAGTTCCTGTGAATTATTATGGGTGGAGGGTACACTCAACAACCGAGCTGGGTTAATAATTGGCTCCTTTTACCGACCTCCCGACTCAGCAGCGTTAGTGGCAGAACAACTGAGAGAAAATTTGGAATACATTTCGCATAAATTTCCTCAGCATGTTATAGTCTTAGGTGGAGATTTCAATTTACCAGATATAGGCTGGGACACTCAGATGTTTAGGACGGGTGGTAGGGACAGAGCATCGAGTGACATTATACTGAGTGCACTATCCGAAAATTACCTCGAGCAATTAAACAGAGAACCGACTCATGGAGATAACATCTTGGACCTACTGATAACAAACAGACCCGAACTTTTCGACTCTGTAAGTGCAGAACAGGGAATCAGTGATCATAAGGCCGTTGTAGCATCCCTGAATATGGAAGTTAATAGGAATATAAAAAAAGGGAGGAAGGTTTATCTGTTTAGCAAGAGTAATAGAAGGCAGATTTCAGACCACCTAACAGATCAAAACGAAAATTTCTGTTCCGACACTGACAATGTTGAGTGTTTATGAAAAAAGTTTAAGGCAATCGTAAAATGCGTTTTAGACAGGTACGTGCCGAGTAAAACTGTGAGGGACGGGAAAAACCTACCGTGGTACAACAACAAAGTTAGGAAACTACTGCGAAAGCAAAGAGAGCTTCACTCCAAGTTTAAACGCAGCCAAAACCTCTCAGACAAACAGAAGCTAAGCGATGTCAAAGTTAGCGTAAGGAGGGCTATGCGAGAAGCGTTCAGTGAATTCGAAAGTAAAATTCTATGTACAGACTTGACAGAAAATCCTAGGAAGTTCTGGTCTTACGTTAAATCAGTAAGTGGCTCGAAACAGCATATCCACACACTCCGGGATGATGATGGCATTGAAACAGAGGATGACACGCGTAAAGCTGAAATACTAAGCACCTTTTTCCAAAGCTGTTTCACAGAGGAAGACCGCACTGCAGTTCCTTCTCTAAATCCTCGCACAAACGAAAAAATGGCTGACATCGAAATAAGTGTCCAAGGAATAGAAAAGCAACTGGAATCACACAACAGAGGAAAGTCCACTGGACCTGACGGGATACCAATTCGATTCTACACAGAGTACGCGAAAGAACTTGCCCCCCTTCTAACAGCCGTGTACCGCAAGTCTCTATAGGAACGGAGGGTTCCAAATGATTGGAAAAGAGCACAGGTAGTCCCAGTCTTCAAGAAGGGTCGTCGAGCAGATGCGCAAAACTATAGACCTATATCTCTGACGTCGATCTGTTGTAGAATTTTAGAACATGTTTTTTGCTCGAGTATCATGTCGTTTTTGGAAACCCAGAATCTACTATGTAGGAATCAACATGGATTCCGGAAACAGCGATCGTGTGAGACCCAACTCGCGTTATTTGTTCATGAGACCCAGAAAATATTAGATACAGGCTCCCAGGTAGATGCTATTTTTCTTGACTTCCGGAAGGCGTTCGATACAGTTCCGCACTGTCGCCTGATAAACAAAGTAAGAGCCTACGGAATATCAGACCAGCTGTGTGGCTGGATTGAAGATTTTTTAGCAAACAGAACACAGCATGTTGTTATCAATGGAGAGACGTCTACAGACGTTAAGGTAACCTCTGGCGTGCCACAGGGGAGTGTTATGGGACCATTGCTTTTCACAATATATATAAATGACCTAGTAGATAGTGTCGGAAGTTCCATGCGGCTTTTCGCGGATGATGCTGTAGTATACAGAGAAGTTGCAGCATTAGAAAATTGTAGCGAAATGCAGGAAGATCTGCAGCGGATAGGCACTTGGTGCAGGGAGTGGCAACTGTCCCTTAACATAGACAAATGTAATGTATTGCGAATACATAGAAAGAAGGATCCTTTATTGTATGATTATATGATAGCGGAACAAACACTGGTAGCAGTTACTTCTGTAAAATATCTGGGAGTATGCGTGCGGAACGATTTGAAGTGGAATGATCATATAAAATTAATTGTTGGTAAGGCGGGTACCAGGTTGAGATTCATTGGGAGAGTGCTTAGAAAATGTAGTCCAGCAACAAAGGAGGTGGCTTACAAAACACTCGTTCGACCTATACTTGAGTATTGCTCATCAGTGTGGGATCCGTACCAGATCGGGTTGACGGAGGAGATAGAGAAGATCCAAAGAAGAGCGGCGCGTTTCGTCACAGGGTTATTTGGTAACCGTGATAGCGTTACGGAGATGTTTAATAAACTCAAGTGGCAGACTCTGCAAGAGAGGCGCTCTGCATCGCGGTGTAGCTTGCTCGCCAGGTTTCGAGAGGGTGCGTTTCTGGATGAGGTATCGAGTATATTGTTTCCCCCTACTTATACCTCCCGAGGAGATCACGAATGTAAAATTAGAGAGATTAGAGCGCGCACGGAGGCTTTCAGACAGTCGTTCTTCCCGCGAACCATACGCGACTGGAACAGGAAAGGGAGGTAATGACAGTGGCACGTAAAGTGCCCTCCGCCACACACCGTTGGGTGGCTTGCGGAGTATGAATGTAGATGTAGATGTAGAGACCCTGGTGTCATTCTGATTCAGGAAAATGGGAGCAATCCATCATTTGACTTCCCATATCTAGTATTGTAATACGCTACTGTAAGTTTTATATGTCTGCATGCCAAAATAATAACCTCTAATTACATACATAGTTATAATGAACTGCATGAGGTTTAATACAGAATTATTTCGATAGATTTCGTCTTGTGGGTCAGTCCCAGCTCAATAAACTGAATGGAAGATATAAATATTTCGGCACAGAATAGTTGGAAGACATAAAGAATTTACTAGGAAAAACTGGCCCAGTTTCAACCTTGGGCCAACATCAAGTGCACAGATGGATGTTTACACAGTCTGATTACGTTTGACAGTGATGAGGTTGAAACTAGCCAGTAGTACTGGACAAAGCATTTACTTCAGCTGAATAGCCTGCATGGAAACAATTAAGACTTTTTGACATTTGAAACCGTTGGAAGGAAACTATCCAATAACTACAGGCTACATGGACCAAATGACTATTATTGTGCGTTCAGGTGAAGGTACTCCACCAACATGGATCATAAAACCTTCCTCTGCTTTCACTGGACCAAATACAGTTTAACTGAATGTGTGACACCTAACAGAAATTTCCTGTGGCAACTGATAAATGTCCTAGTATGTAAACTGTACGTAAATTAAAATTTCCTGTGGCATTTGATAAATGTCCTAGTATGTAAACTGTACGTAAATTAAAATTTGTTAAGCCTCCATTTCTTAAAAGAAAGAGTAAAGGTGTCATTCCTTTTCTTAATGCAATTGTTTAATAATGCACTGGTGGATGCTTTGTAACTACTTCAGTATTTTGTCTGCCAAATGTCCATCACTGCAAACAAAGTCTGTTAAGAAGAAACCTTTCCCATGAACAGCATTTATGGTTACATTTTGAATAAGCATTCTTTGACTGTTGGATGACAAACATTTCTTTTCATTATGGCAGATATTAATTTCTATACAGCACTGTTATTGTAAATAACAACTTTCACAAGATCAGACTGAGGGAAAAACAGGCCACCTCTGCCATAATTTTTAATTAAACTAAGAGGATGTTCACTATGCAGGCACGTTTCTTTGCCTAAGAGAAGGTATTTGCTGCTCACTTCACACTGGTTTCTTCACTACACTGCCAACAAAATATCCTCCTAAATATGTTAATATTGGAAGGTATGTTCCTGCCTGCCTGAAATATTCCTCCAAGTACATAACGTCGACCACAAACTCAGAGTCTGTTTGTATAGTGTCTTCTGTGTCATCATTACAATTAAAGTTGAATTCTTCAGCAATATGCAGTTTAACAAAAGTACCTGAATTCAACAGGAATAGTAACAAGTTCTGCATCCTGATCTTGACTTCCACTTCAAGAATATGTCTCATAGATTGAGATACTGAGAGCCAGCCAGGATCATTTAGTCGAACAACTTTGTGAACCGTCTTAACATTTCCACCATGTAAGTATAATTTTAATAAATTCAGCAGTTACCTGGTAGTGTAATAAGCTTTTATGCTCCCCTATAGATGAAACGGCTTCAGCTGTATATTTATTGAATACTGGCAAAACGGAGCTCACACTCTGTTTCTCAAGTGAACATGGATAAAGAGACTTCAAACTAAGGCCATAAGAGTGCTTAAGTAGAATATTACATTCAATCTTATGAAGCTGCCTCAGTGCTTCAAAAGATGCCATTAACACCTGACAATCATAATTGCTTCTATCAAATTGTGGATATTTGAGCAAAACTTGAGAGTCCTTTTGATTAACCCAGTTATTACATATACACTTACAGATGTGGACAGAATCAATTATAAAAAAATAGTGGCTGACAAGGGGAAGGCCTCAGACACGGCCAACCGATTCGGCTCAGTTTTGGCAGGTCGATTGTATACAACCTAAAACCAAGGAAGCTAAAATATATTTGGTCAACACCCTCGCGTTTTTGGGAAAATCACCCCTAAATGTTATGACGAGCGATCGACTCAAAATTGGAGGAATCGATAGATAATTGTAAATAGAGCATTTTTCATCATCAGGTATGGGGTCCGCAAACGCAAACTTTTCCAGAAATCGCGGAAAGAAACTTTTACAACCGCCGCTTCTGTACCCACACGGTAACCGTTTTCCGCCGACAGGGGCGATAGGGCAACGGTCAACGTAACTGTCTGGGAATCGGAAACCCCGGGTTCGAATCTCGAAGAAGCCTCCTGGATTTTATTCTTTTCGTTTGTATTTTTCCATATCTCAATTGATAGGGATAGGAGGTAAGTAAATCAATAAGGAATGATAATAATAAGGTAGGCAAATAAATTTCTCAAACCTCTTGGGATAGTAAACCAGCAAAATATTACTCCAGGTCACTTTACAATGGCTCTTCCAGTCACCGTTACGTGTTCTCACTTTTCTTCGAACAGCTAGATGGATGGTACTTGTCATATAAGCATTCGAAACAAATATACTCACGGCACCAAGAACATCTAATGAATGCAATCTTTCGACGGCTACACTGTTCCTTCCGAAGACTCGGCAGAAACAGACTTGGTTTACATTTAAAAATATGTCTTTTTCGGGAATTAATTTTGATGCGTACCACGCATACGATATCATTGCCTGAAAAATCGGTGCTGAAAGTTGGTTATGAATTATGCTGTGAATAGTTATTGCATCCGTGCGGTTGCGCAATTCCCGCTGGGTTTCCAGAAGCACACTGCAATTCTGAAGCCTGGAAATAAAGTTTTTAACCTGGCGATAGAAATAAACATCACACGGTTAACATACAGGTGTGCAGTTTGGCGGTATTACTTTTACTGTGCACGTCGACTGACCCTCGCCATCTATGAACATTGTGTCATATATTGTAGCAATAATTGGTCCACTCCAGGAATCCAGTATCAGAAAAAACTTGGTATCAGAAACGTATGGTTTTAAAACATTCTCAAGAAATGTTCTGTAAATCGCATTCGTCAGTTTCCCGGATTTGGAGCAGGTAATGTAAACATTTTTCAACGAGTCGGTTAAACGATTGACCTCTTCTATAACCCCAGGATCAATAGTAACATTCGTATCTTGTAAACACAGGAAAATCTTAGGCAACACTTTTCCAGAGGCTGTGATGGAATATTGCGCCGTGTACGAATGTGTTAGTTTGTTTTTACTACCAACTGCGTCAAGGGTTCGTTTTTCTCCCTTACGCGATAACGTGCGTCGAATGTTCACCCGATATTCGCATCCTGTTTGTTCGGTGTTGATCACGTAATCACGATTAAAACCGGTCATAAGTGACGCCGTTTGCGTGCTGAAAAGAGCCGCCACTTACTGTATATCTACTATATTTTGTACCTCCTAATGAGAGACGTATTTAGTGACGTGCCGTTGACAAATTTTATACTCCGATTTCAAATTTCTTGCCCAAGATAATGATGCAGCAAACGTAAGATCCTTGTTGGCTGTATATTGAAGCGCTGCACCTGCAGCCCACTCCTGAAGTATTCTCGTTGTTACGTTCTCGTTACGACAACGAGATCTTATGCAAACCGTATTCTTTCCAACGAGAGTGCAAGGGAACAGTAGAACAACCATAGACAACATTTTTGTTCATTCCTCATTACTAGAAGGGCATTCTGTTAGCAAAAAGGTGAATGGCCTTTCAGATCATGATGCACAAACTTTAACTCTAAAAGGTTTTTGTGCTGCAACACGTGTTAAATATAGTCATCAGTTGTTTAGGAAAGCTGATCCAGTTGCTGTAGAGACCTTTGTAAACCTTATCAAGGAACAAGAGTGGCAAGATGTTTATAGCGCTGATACAGTAGACGATAAATATAACGCTTTTCTCAAGACTTTTCTCATGCTCTTTGAAAGTTGCTTTCCGTTAGAACGTTCAAAACAGGGTACTAGCACAAACAGGCAGCCTGGGTGGCTGACTAGAGGGATAAGAATATCTTGTAGAACAAAGTAGCAATTATATCAAAACGTTAGAAACAGTCAAAATCTAAAAGCAGCAGCCCATTACAAACAGTATTGTAAGGTGCTTAAAAATGTTATTAGGAAGGCAAAAAGTATGTGGTATGCAGATAGAATACCTAAGTCTCAGGATAAAATTAAAACCATATGGTCAGTCGTAAAGGAGGTGGCTGGTCTGCAGAGGCAGGTCGAAGATATACACTCCTGGAAATTGAAATAAGAACACCGTGAATTCATTGTCCCAGGAAGGGGAAACTTTATTGACACATTCCTGGGGTCAGATACATCACATGATCACACTGACAGAACCACAGGCACATAGACACAGGCAACAGAGCATGCACAATGTCGGCACTAGTACAGTGTATATCCACCTTTCGCAGCAATGCACGCTGCTATTCTCCCATGGAGACGATCGTAGAGATGCTGGATGTAGTCCTGTGAAACGGCTTGCCATGCCATTTCCACCTGGCGCCTCAGTTGGACCAGCGTTCGTGCTGGACGTGCAGACCGCGTGAGACGACGCTTCATCCAGTCCCAAACATGCTCAATGGGGGACAGATCCGGAGATCTTGCTGGCCAGGGTAGTTGACTTACACCTTCTAGAGCACGTTGGGTGGCACGGGATACATGCGGTCGTGCATTGTCCTGTTGGAACAGCACGTTCCCTTGCCGGTCTAGGAATGGTAGAACGATGGGTTCGATGACGGTTTGGATGTACTGTGCACTATTCAGTGTCCCCTCGACGATCACCAGTGGTGTACGGCCAGTGTAGGAGATCGCTCCCCACACCATGATGCCGGGTGTTGGCCCTGTGTGCCTCGGTCGTATGCAGTCCTGATTGTGGCGCTCACCTGCACGGCGCCAAACACGCATACGACCATCATTGGCACCAAGGCAGAAGCGACTCTCATCGCTGAAGACGACACGTCTCCATTCGGCCCTCCATTCACGCCTGTCGCGACACCACTGGAGGCGGGCTGCACGATGTTGGGGCGTGAGCGGAAGACGACCTAACGGTGTGCGGGACCGTAGCCCAGCTTCATGGAGACGGTTGCGAATGGTCCTCGCCGATACCCCAGGAGCAACAGTGTCCCTAATTTGCTGGGAAGTGGCGGTGCGGTCCCCTACGGCACTGCGTAGGATCCTACGGTCGTGGCGTGCATCCGTGCGTCGCTGCGGTCCGGTCCCAGGTCGACGGGCACGTGCACCTTCCGCCGACCACTGGCGACAACATCGATGTACTGTGGAGACCTCACGCCCCACGTGTTGAGCAATTCGGCGGTACGTCCACCCGGCCTCCCGCATGCCCACTATACGCCCTCGCTCAAAGTCCGTCAGCTGCACATACGGTTCACGTCCACGCTGTCGCGGCATGCTACCAGTGTTAAAGACTGCGATGGAGCTCCGTATGCCACGGCAAACTGGCTGACACTGACGGCGGCGGTGCACAAATGCTGCGCAGCTAGCGCCATTCGACGGCCAACACCGCGGTTCCTGGTGTGTCCGCTGTGCCGTGCGTGTGATCATTGCTTGTACAGCCCTCTCGCAGTGTCCGGAGCAAGTATGGAGGGTCTGACACACCGGTGTCAATGTGTTCTTTTTTCCATTTCCAGGAGTGTAGAATCAGTGATTAGTGGGAATGTCCGTGTTACTGATAAGTCGCATATATGTACACTATTTAATAATCACTTTCTGAATATAGCAGGTGAACTAAATAGAAACCTAGTCCCAACAGGGAATCATATAGCGCTCTTAGAAAAAAGTGTTCCGAGACTGTTACCTGAAATGCTCCTCAATGATACTGACAAGAGGGAGTTTGAGTTAGTAATTAAATCACTAAAGACCAAGAACTCTAATGGATATGACGGGGTATCTAGCAGAATACTGAAGTATTGTTCTATGTATGTTAGCCCAGTACTTAGCCACATCTGTAACTTTTCCTTTAGGAGTGGTCTGTTTCCTGACCGATTAAAGTACTCGGTAGTAAAGCCACATTATAAAAAGGGAGACATTGATAATGTTAATCAAAATATCCACGGGTGTGCTGCCGGTCTATAGTGTCCAACGGGCACAATATTTCGGCGATCATACATGTCGCCATCATCAGGTGAACTGACGGACTGAGCTCCTGTGAACGTGCCAGCACGGAGATCCGTACGCTATGGCTGCTCAGAGGGAACTGGGCGGCGGCCGATTTAAATACCCTCCGCCCGCGGGGCGCTCCCTCCGCCGTCCGCGCCCCGCGCCACAGTCGCGCGGTGGAACAGATTGCGACGGCGTCTGAGATGACGTCGGTGTGATGGCTCTGTCCGCCGTGGTCGTCACAACTATACGTTTGCTCGATTTACTCTTGATTAACCCAATCGCTGGTTCCCAAGCCTTGCTAAGATTATAGCCACAGTCACGGTTTATGAGGTCGTCGTATTTGCACGCAGACAGCTGCCACCACCCTTCACAGAGGAATGGGGTACTTAAAACTCTAGTACATAGGGCGCGCACTATCTCCGACGCAGAGAGTCTACCCCAGGAATTGGAACATCTGAGAACTGTATTTGGAAAAAATGGGTACTCAGAGTGGCAGATTCAACGTGCTCTCCGCCCAACCACTGCAGCACAACCTGTTGAGATGGATGAAGTCACGAGGGAGGAGGTAGGCACTGCATTTATTCCATACACAGGCGCACTCTCGGGGAAAGTCGCCCGCATTCTGAAGAAACACCGGTCGGAACTGTGTTTTGTCCTCCGAAGAAAACTCGTGCACTGGTGGGGAGCGCCAAAGATGATCTCGGTTTGAGGAAGGCCGGCGTGTACCAGATTCCGTGTCAATGTGGCAAGTCGTATATTGGTCAGACGATGCGTACCGTCGAGGATCGATGCCGTGAACACCAGAGGCACACTCGACTGATGTATCCGAGCAAGTCGGCGATCGCTGAACATTGTTTGTCGGAAAATCACGCCATGGAGTATGACCGCACGAGGATTCTGGTACAGACGTCGAGATACTGGGACAGCGTTGTTAGAGAGGCCATCGAAATTCGCACCAATGACGACCTCATAAACCGTGACTGTGGCTATGATGTTAGCAAGGCTCGGGAACCAGCGATTGGGTTAATCAAGAGTAAATCGAGCAAACGTATAGTTGTGACGACCACGGCGGACAGAGCCATCACACCGACGTCATCTCAGACGCCGTCGCAATCTGTTCCACCGCGCGACCGTGGCGCGGGGCGCGGACGGCGGAGGGAGCGCGCCGCGGGCGGAGGGTATTTAAATCGGCCGCCGCTGCGACCGAACCCAGTTCCCTCTGAGCAGCCATAGCGTACGGATCTCCGTGCTGGCACGTTCACAGGAGCTCAGTCCGTCAGTTCACATGATGATGGCGACATGTATGATCGCCGAAATATTGTGCCCGTTGGACACTATAGACCGGCAGCACATCCGTGGATATTTTGATTATCAAATACGCCGGGAGAAACTAAAGAATCACATTGATAATGTTGACAATTTTAGACCTATTTCCATGCCATCGATGTTTGCTAAAGTTATCGAGAAGTTTGTATATACAAGGTTACTGGAGCATTTCAATTCACATAATTTGCTGTCAAATGTTCAGTTTGGTTTTAGGAATGGTTTAACAACTGAAAATGCTATAGTCTCTTTTTTCTGTGAGGGTTTGGACGGATTAAATAAAAGGTTGCGAACGCTAGGTGTTTTCTTTGATTTAACGAAGGCTTCCATTATGGAGTAAGGGGAGTAGCTTACAATTGGTTCGCCTCTTACTTTAAGAACAGAAAGCAGAAGGTAATTCTCCGCAATATTGAGAGTGGTAGTGATGTTCAGTCCCAATGGGGCACTGTTAAGTGGGGCGTTCCCCAAGGGTCGGTGCTGGGACCACTGCTGTTTCTTATTTATGTAAATGATAAGCCTTCTAGTATTACAGGTGATTCAAAAATATTTCTGTTTGCTGATGACACCAGCTTGATAGTGAAGGATCTTGTGTGTAATATTGAAACAGTAACAAATAATGTAGTTCCAGTAACAAATAATGTAGTTCATGAAATAAGTTCGTGGCTTGTGGAAAATAATTTGATGTTAAATCACAGTAAGACTCAGTTTTTACAGTTTCTAACTCACAATTCAACAGCAACCGATATTTTGATCTGACAGAATGGGCATATTATAAGCGAGACAGAACAGTTCAAGTTCCTAGGCGTTCGGATAGATAGTAAGCTGTTGTGGAAAGCCCTTGTCCAGGATCTTGTTCAGAAACTAAATGCTGCTTTATTTACCATTAGAACAGTATCTGAAATAAGTGAGACTTCAACACGAAAAGTAGTCTACTTCGCATATTTTCATACGCTTATGTCGTATGGTATTATTTTTTGGGGTAATTCTTCTGATTCAAAGAGGGTATTTTTGGCTGAAAAACGGGCTGTTCGAGATATATGTGGTGTAAGTTCGAGAACCTCTTGTCGACCCCTATTCAATAGTCTGGGAATTCTGACATTTCCCTCACAGTATATATTTCCTTTAATGTCGTTTGTTGTTAGCAATATTAGCCTATTCCCAAGAGTTAGCAGCTTTCACTCAGTTAATACTAGGCAGAAATCAAATCTGCATGTTGAATGCACTTGGTTGACTCTTGTGCAGAAAGGAGTGCAGTATTCTGCTGCATCCACTTTCAATAAGCTACCACACGAACTCAAAAATCTTAGCAGTAGCCCAAACTCTTTTAAGTCTAAACTGAAGAGTTTCCTCATGGCTCACTCCTTCTATTCTGTCGAGGAGCTCCTGGAAGAGCTAAAAAATTAAGCAAATTCCCGTGTTACATTGTTGATTTTCTTTATTTAAACTTACGATTTGTCACCTGAATATGTTTTTTTTAATATTTCATTTTATCTGTTTCTAATATCGTGTTATAATTTCATGTATTGACTCGTTCCATGACCATGGAGACTTCTCCTTAATTTGGTCCCACGGAATAATAAATAAATAAATATATAAAAAATCATGAAAGGTGGGTGGTGAAAGCCATGTATGGTTTGGAACAGTGATGTTCCCTGATGAACTTGAATTACGACAGCAAGAAGAGACTGTAATTTTTTTTATTCGTATTTTCCTTACCAATAACTCGAAACATGCTCTTGTGCCACTTCAGAAGCCAAAGTACCATATTTATAGTTCAAAATTCTTTCAAAACTCTATCTGTTTACATCATGTCGTCGATAGTGATAACCAACGTGTGACTTTATAGACACTGAAAAATCGTTTATGGTTTCTGTCTCCTGTTCTGTCGCTTTAATGTTTACAATCAAAAATGAAAACAGTCACTACACTGAATCGTTAGACAGATCCAACAGACGAGGATTCAAATAGGAATCGACGGAAAAAAACGGGTAATGTGAATGAATAGTTAGCTTGTAATAAAATAAGAGTAACTTTAAACAGATTTGATTTGAGTGACAAGTTCTATAAGACAGTTTCACTACAGTGGCATGGAAAGGAAGATGTCGTAAACGCTTTACATCTAGTTACTATACTAAAGGTTGTAAATTATTTGGCGCAGACAGCTGCCACAAACTGTAAATATTTTAGGTTGTGTCAGGATATTCTCATAATCTTGCAAGGCAAAAAGAGAAACTTTAGCGAAGAATAAGTGTGTTTAATACAGAATATGATTTTCTTTTCATATTTACCTCACACTGTAAGTAGCAGGTTTATAGGTTGTAGTATTAAAGCTTATGCAACCATACGATATTGATAATAAAGTTGAAAGTAAGAAAAATATTTCGTTAAGAACTATTTATGAATATTTTTGGGATAAAAATCAGTTACTACTTTATGCCAAACTGTGATATTTAAAATGTAGTGGCATCGCTTCCCCTTTTGCCACAGAGCCGAAATCATGTACAACTACACTGAAGCGCCAAAGAAACTGGTATAGGCATATGTATTTAAATACGAAGTTATGTAAATAGGCAGAATACGGGGCTGAGGTCGGCAACGACTATACAGGGTGAAGCGAAATTCGCGCACTCGAGCTTCGCAGCGCGACACCTCGATGGCAGCGATGAAAAAAATGTCTCTCCCGAAATTTCGTCTGGCGAGTATATCCAGCAGAAAAAGAACGTTAAAGAATGACAATCTGGCAACACTGTAACCACCTGTATGGTCACAACCTCCATCAGTACAAATTGCTTGTACAGTGCAGTTGCTGCAGTGTATGACGTGTTGGGTTAACATGCAGGAGGTCGAGGGTTCGATCCTGGGTTGAGGCATACGTTTTTTATTTGGTAAATATAAACCAGTTGCTACGGTATCTGGCATCTTAATCGTCAACAGCGATTACAGTGGGTCCTCTAGAAAACATTTGGCCTTACATACTACAATCGTAGAAATGGAAGACTGGTCAGCTTTGGAAGAAGCCCTCTCCACATCGTGGGCGTACATTTATTCCCACCACTTCATCTACTATATGCCTGTTTTCTTTGTATATTCCTCCAATGGTCAGATCCATTACGTTTCGTTAGGGCCTTACGTTGAGAGGCACCCACATGTCTTGCTCATACTGTGGCATCAAGCAGTCAGGCCTGCAAGATGGGTGGTCTGCCAAGCGAGTGGATTTATTCTTGTTTCTCGAGTAACATCAATGACTGATTATGAGCTCTAGTACCCCCAATTAAGCTACAAATTATTCTTCTGTTTTAATACTACGCAACGGAAACGGATAACGCCCATCTGACTATTAGAAATTTACACAAATCTGATTGTTGACTACGCTCTGGCAATACCACATTTTCTTTCTTACCCAACGGCTTTGGTCAACACGCGGCCATCGCATTGAATATTAATGGCGCACACATTATAAATTCTGGATATCATGACTACACACTATTCGAAAAACAAGGCCACCAATCTTTTTCTTTTCACTATCTTTTTTATTCCGATAAATTCTATTATGATTCAAAGATAACCTAAACACAACATTACATTTTATACAACAATTACACATGAGAAACTCCGCCCAGTGGGCATGGCTTTACATTGGTGATTCTATATCTTATGGTCTCGTAATTATCTAACGCTACAGTGCACTTTCTGGATAGGATGGTGGATCTTTTGCTATATCTCACACTTCGACTCTTAGACCCATCACGAAAATTTACTCCAGACCGAGCGGTACAAATGGAACATGCATAACCCACTACCTCTGAACCTATCTTGCTACTCTCCCATGCAAACCACACTTACTTAAATCACATGAAATACATCACACTGGCAACATAGAATTCATAACAAAGAATAGTCACAACGTTAGAGTCACTTCACTTTCAGCTTTCCCACTTCAATTAATATTCATCCCAGTTTCACACGACACTGTCCCACTTTGTAACTTTTTTTTCCTACTACGAACTCTGGAGGATATATGCACGTCTTCCTGTGCAATGCAAGCCAAGTGGCATTGCTGGATAGACGGTTGACTCACCTTGCTTCTCTCTCAGAGTATTAGAGTTTGACCTAGCGTCACACGGAAACATAACACGCCAAGTAATATTAAAATAATATTCGTCACACACTCGAGTCCTCAACTGATACCTTGGACGAGTACTTCTCTTTATGGTTCTGAGCACTATGGGACTTAACTTCTAAGGTCATCAGTCCCCTAGAACTCAGAACTACTTAAACCTAACTAACCTAAGGACATCACACACATCCATGCCCGAGGCAGGATTCGAACCTGCGACCGTTGCGGTCGCGCGGTTCCAGACTCTAGCGCCTAGAATCGCTCGGCCACCCCGGCCGGCTCTTCTCTTTATCCTTTGTCTCATACATAGATTGACACTCACACAGTACTCACCACGTGGAAGTGCTCGTCTCTAATTTCAAGTCCTGCACACGCCATTTCTTAAATATTTCCAAATTATAGTACACACGCCAGTAATTCAGCTTAACTTCAGCACTCAGAAGTATTTCAACTTAGTACTAGCACTCGCAAGTATTTCAATTTATTGCTATACGTGATTTCATTGTGACCGTTGGTCACTTCCGAAGATTACTACGATCCCCTTAATAATACCTGCCTGTCATTTAATTCTCCCCCCAAAAGTTCCTGAAATAGAGAAACAATTATTCCAAACTACTCTTAAGTATTTCACATGCATACCAATTGTCTCCACTCTTTTTTTCTTTACGGAGCACGCCTAAGACAGGTCTTACCAACACAAGATCCAGCGCGAGAGTGCTGAAATATGGCCGTTCTTCAGGTCATCTCACATCTCCGCCGAGGTGGGGGAGCACCATGCTACCGTATTGGTCAGCCACATTTCAGGCGCTCAAAGCTCAGATAAATTTTATCTCTTTGGTTCCACCAAAGGTAACCAAAGGACCATCTCAAAGATGATCATATATTGCACATTCACTATCTGCGGTTAGCAGACGACCATACATTCATTCATTTCACAGATCTCACCAAACTGGATGTAGGTATTTATTTTGTGGGAGTCACATGTGGTCAATTAAATAAATAAATTGTCCTTCTTTCCTTCACTGGTATCCGGCTTCGGTGTATTAAGTAAAATTCAGTTATTATTACAAAAATATGTTGTTCTGAGAAGAATAACGAAGAAAGTTATACCTATTTTCAATGTCAGGTGGTACTGTACCCTTCCATCGTAACCAGTAGGACTAGCAACGTGCTTTGCGAATAATGTCCAATGTCGGTTACTATTTTTATGTGTTATCACCATGGCCCCACTAATTATGCCTTTCAACATTGAGTCTGGTAATCGCATGCAGTTTAGTACGTATCTCAATGCATTATTGTTATTATTATTCTATCGATAGGCTTGTGGAAACATCACGTCTATTACCGTTAGGGAAACAGTGTAACCCGGAACCGAACATTTCACAACTAGCGGTGTCGGGATGAATCATGCAGAACAATATCTGAAGGAAGGGTAATATGCATTAGGTGGATCAGCGCACAGGACAGACGGCGTGTTTATACTGTATGCGCTGTACACCAGACAGGGACTAGTTGCTAGCGGAGTAACGCGCCCGTGACGGACTCCAACGTACATGAATACACGTACCGAATTTTCTCATTGTAAATCTGTAAAGCAGTGTGGCAGACATATAGCATAGAAAAACGATGTTTATGTGGATATGCTTCCGGTCCTTGGAGCATATGATAACCGGGCTGGTGTTGCCGCTCGTGAATATGCTGCTAGATATCCTCGTCGACGCCATCCAGAAAAAATGGGAGGAGAGACTGCCAGCAGCTATTGAGCACACTGCATGCAACCGGCAGGAAACATTGGCACATGTCGGTACAAATGACGCCTACTGCTTGGAGTCTGAAGCTTTCCTCGGTTCTTACCCGAGTTCCCGGGTTCGATTCCCGGCGGGGTCAGGGATTTTCTCTGCCTCGTGATGACTGGGTGTTGTGTGCTGTCCTTAGGTTAGTTAGGTTTAAGTAGTTCTAAGTTCTAGGGGACTGATGACCATAGATGTTAAGTCCCATAGTGCTCAGAGCCTTCTCCTCGGTTCTTTTCGGCGGATGGCTGATTCAAAAGTGATTCAAATGGGTCTGAGCACGATGGGACTCAACATCTGAGGTCATCAGGCCCCTAGAACTTAGAACTACTTAAGCCTAACTAACCTAAGGACATCACACACATCCATGCCCGAGGCAGGATTCGAACCTGCGACCGTAGCGGTCGCGCGTTTCCAGACTGTAGCGCCTAGAACCGCTCGGCCACCACGGCCGGGGCTGATTTTGTGATGGCAGTTGGTATCGCATGCAGGGTGCAGGCTGAGCTCACTACCTGTAGCGTCGTGACCAGCGCCGATCGAGGTCCTCTGGTTTGGAGCCGAGTTAAGGTTTGAACCAGACGTTTAGACGATCCTGCGACGGTACCAGATGCGAATTTCTTGGCATCCACTGCCGGATGGAGAATTTCAGGGTTCCCCTTAATAGGTCAGGAGTGCACTACACATAGGCAGCGGCTACCAGGGTAGCAGAACTCGTGTGGCGGGCACGTGGTGTGTTTTTTAGGTTAGAGGAAACTCTCGTGGGATCAGAGGCGAAATGCCCGCCAAAACTGAAGAAACATCAGTCATAATGTTCTCAGAGAAATCTCGTTCTCACAGATCGGATACAGAAACGTTTAATATAGTATTAGTAAACTGCAGGAGCATCTAAGGAAATAGCCAAGATAGCTGGTTAGAATCGGAAGTGAATAAGCACAAAGTCCTAAGTTTGAGTTTGGAATATTTATCTTATGCATGGTTTAGTCGCCAATGGTGACGGCGTAATTACCGTCAAGAAGAATTCGTTGACATATAGCGAGGTGAAATGATTTGCTCTGGGTGAAGTAAAGCTGAGAGGCACCCACATGCCTTGCTCATACTGTGGCATCAAGCAGTCAGGCCTGCAAGATGAGTGGTCTGCAAAGCGAGTGGATTTATTCTTATTTATCGAGTAACATGAACTCTCGTACTCAGAATTAAGTTACAAGTTATCCTCCTATATGATTAATACGCAACGGAAACACGCATCTGGCTATCAGTAATTTACAGAACTCTGACTGTACACTACGCACTGTCAATACCACATTTTCTTGCTATTTTTTTTAACGGCTTTTGTCAACACGTGGCCACCGCACTGAATATGAATGGCGCACACATTATAAATTCGGGACATTATGACAACATACAATTCGAAGGAAAAGTCCACCAATCTTTTTCTTTTCACTATCTTATTTATTCAGATAAATTCTCTAACCTAAACACACAAATTCTATAACCTACAACAATAACACATGAGAAATTCCGCCCAGTGGGCATGGCTTTACATTGGTGAATCTCTATATTATGGTCTCGTAATTATTTAACGCTACAGTGCACTTTCTGGATAGGATGGTGGATCTTTTATTATTTCTCACACTTCGACTCTCACAATCATCATCACAAAACTATCCTCCAGACCGAGCAGTACAGAAGGAACAAGCATAACCCACTAATCTTTTGAAACTACCTTGCTACTCTCCCATGCAAACCACACATACCCAAATTACATGACATACACCACACTACGACATGAAATACAAAACACTAAATAGTCACAACATTATCACTTTCAGCTTTCCCACTTCAATTAGTATTTATCCCTGTTTCACACGACACTGCCCCACTTTGTAATTCTACTTTCCTACTATGAACTCTGGAGATATTTACACGTCTTCCTGTGCAATGCAAGCCAAGTGGCGTTGCTGGATAGACGGCCGACTCACCTTGCTTCTCTCTCAGAGTTTGAATCTAGCGTCACACGGAATCATATCACGCAAAGTAATATTAAGAACATATTCATCACACACGTGAGTCCTCAACTGATACCATGGACGAGTACTTCTCTTTATCTTTTGTCCCATACACAGTTTGAGACTCACACAGTACTCACCACGTGGAAGTACTCGTGTCTAATTTCAAGTCCTGCACACGCCATTTCTTAAATATTTCAACTTATGGTACACATGCTATTTCTTAAATATTTCAACTTATTGTACACACGCTAGTAATTCAGCTTAACTTAAGCACACGGAAGTATTTCAACTTATTGCTACACGTGGTTTCATTGTGACCGTTGGTCACTTCCAGAGATTACTACAATCCCATTAATATTACCTGCCCGACATTTAATTCTCCCCACAAAAGTTCCTGAAATAGAGAAATTATTATTTCAAACTACTCTTAAATATTCCACATGCATACCATATCTCCACTCTTTTGTCATTACGGAGCACAACTAAAACAGGTCTTAACAGCACAAGATCCAGCGGCAGCGTGCTGAAACATGGCCGTTCTCTAGGTCCTATCACACCTCTGTCGAAGTGGGGGAGCACCTTGCTACCGTATTGGTCAGCCACATTTCAGGCGCTCAAAGCTCAGGTAAATTTCATCTCTTTGGTCCCACCAAAGGTGGCCAAAGGATCGTCTCAAAGATGATGATATATTCACATTCACTATCTGCGGTTAGCAGACGACCATACATTCATTCATTTCACAGATCTCACCAAACTGGATGTAGGGATTTACTTTGTGGGAGTGCACATGTGATCAATTAAATAAATAAATTGTCATTCCTTACCACACTGGTATCCGGCTTCGCTGTATTAATTGAAATTGAGTTATTTTACAAAAAAAAATGTGTTGTTCTGACAAAAATAATGAAGTATGTTGTACCTATTTTCAATGTCAGGCGGTACTGTACCCTTTCAAAGCATCAAAAGTCAGTTAAAAATGATACTCGGAAGCTTACACTGATCGTCTGCATCAGGAACTATCGTGGTACAACACTTGAGAGAGAAGTTGTAGTAATAACTTTTCTGATCATGCCGTTGTAATAGAGACTGACTTCAACTGGCCAGCTATACACTGGGACAGTCATATTATTAACATTGCTGCCAGAGAAAGGTATTCGTGTGACATTATTGTAAACGTCTTGTCTAAAAGTTACTTCCAGCATATACTTAGAGAATCAACTAATGAAAATAACGTCTTAGCCCTTCTAGCAACAATCAGACCTGAACTTCTCGAATCAGTTAACATAGAGGAAGGTATTCGTGATTCTAAAGCTGCGATAGCAACTATAACTATCGGAATTACAAGGTTGGAATAAATTTTTGCTTAGCAAGAGTGACAGGATACAAATTGTAGAGTATCTGAGTAGTGAAGAGGAAATAATCAGTGCTAAAGACGAAGATGTGATGCAAAAAAGAAAGCATCGTCAAATATGCCTGAGAGTAGTAGGTTCTGAATAAGATCTTAAGGGGCGGGAAAGACCCACCATGGTTTATTAAACGTATTAGAAAACTGCGACGTAAACAGATAGAGCTTCATCACAGAATCAAGAGAAGTAAAAACTTAGCTGACAAACAAAAGTTGGACGAAGCAAAAACGACCGTAAGAAGACGAATGAGACAAATGTTCAGTGACTTGGAAAGTAAAATTTTGCCAACCGCTCTGGCTAAAAACCCTAAGAGGATTTATTCTTGTGTAAAGTCAGTAAGCGTTTTGAAATCATCTATTCAGTCATACAGTGACCATACTGCCACCCAAACGGAAGATAACAACGTGAAGGCCGAAATACTGAATTTACTTTCCGAATTTTTTTCACCACGGAAGGTCGTAGTAGGTCGTTTCTTGTCAATGATCGTACGAACTTCGATATGGCAGCTATTGAAATAACAGATCAATGAACAGAAAAGCAACCACAATCGCTTTGTAGTGGAAAGGAATCAGGGTCAGATGAGGTACCTGTAAGTTTCTACAAAGATTATACGAATTAACTTGCCCCCTCTTCCAGCAGCAGATTATCATAGTTCGCTGGAGCAACGAAGGGTACTTAGAGACTGGTAAAACACGCAGATCATTCCGGTTTTCAAGAACTGTAGTACTACAAATGAACATACTTATAGGACTACATCGTTGACGTCAATCTCTTATAGAATTAAGGTAGATGTTCAATGCCCAAAAATTGTGTTCTTTTTGGCCAATGAAGATTTTCTCTATAAAAAACAACATCTAATCTGCGAACGAAGATCCTGCGAAAATTAGCTCGCTCTGTTCCTCCATGAGGTCAATAGCGCAGTAGACAACGGTACTCAGATTGATAATGTGTTCCTTGACTTTAGGAAGTCATTTCACACCAGCCGGCACAACCTTTTAGTGAAAAAAGTACAAGCTTACAGGGTATCTGACCAGATTTATGACTGCATTAAAGACTTCCTTGCAGATAGAACTCAACATTTGCTCGTAGCGGAACAAAATCGACAGATGTAAAGGCGATGTTCTGAGTACCCCAGGGGAGTGTGATAAGATCGCAACGGTTTCCAACGGATATTAATGATCTAGTAGTAAGCGTCGGAAGCTCGATGATGATGCAGTTGTCTTTAAGGAAGTAGCAACGCCAGAAGGCAGTATCGACCTATCAGGGCGACGGAGAGAAGACTGATGAATGATGATGATGATCCTGAACGTCAATCTATGTAACATATTGCGCATACGTAGGAAAAGAAGTCCTCTATGGTGCAACTACATTAGTGATGACAATTTGCTGGAAACTGCACGTACCGTAAAAACATAGGAGAATCCATCTATATCGCCCTTAAGTGGAATGACCGACTAAAACAAATAGCAGGAAAAGCAGATAACAGAGAGATTAATTGGAAAACTCGTATTGACATTTAAGTCAGCTACGAGAAAAGGGGTTTAACTACACATTTGTTGGACCAATTGTTGTGTATGCTCATCAGGTGAATTAGTAGAAGAGATGTAGGAGATCCGACGAAGAGTGGCGCATTTGGTCACGGGAATGGTTAATCGGTGCAAGAGCGTTACAGAGATGGTCATCAAAATCCAGTGTCAGACCCTACAAGAGTGGCACTCAGCATCACGGAGAGATTCGCTATTGACATTCCGAGACTTTCTCCCACAAATGTCTCGTAAAATGACAACGACGACAAAATTCGAGACATTGGACTTCTTCTCACGGGCCATTCTCGAGTGGAACAGGGAAGGGGTGATCAATTAGTGGTAACATAAGTACCCTCAGTCACACATCGTCATGTTGCTTTGGGAGTACTGATATAGATGTAGATATAAGTAATACAGTACAACTAAGAAAATTTAATCACCGCCGAAAATAATTTACATGCAATATTCTACACTGTCTATGGTTTTCTAGCACACGATTTTCTTCTGAAACTTCAGAACATTTGAATAATCCTGCACACAGTAGGAATTTCTGAAACAACGAGGCAGAATGTCTGGTTCCTTTTATAGAGAACGAAATGTTGTTTCGTAAGATGAAAAAAGAATGAAAAGCATTGGTACGTGTTTGTACCATGTTCGTGTATCTGCATCGTATCACGTACTTTCAAGAGCCTCCGACACGCGCAGCAGTCTTCGGCGCAATGTGGAAGGACTTCTTGTAAAGGAATCATTTGTTTGACGAAACACGTGTCGCGCTACATGTCCAAGCTGAACACAGACTAAGAACTCCGAGCCGGACTCAAGGTGAACCCCCCTGAAGCATCTGCCTTGAAGCACGATGACAACTTGACGACTTCCCCCTCACAATAAGAAAGCGCCACAGAATAATGTGAACAAGATCCTTTCCGTTCTTGTGGTCAGCGTTAATGGCGCAAGTCCCCTGGCGGTACCGTTTCTACTGTCTCTAAACTGTAGTTTACAACCTGGCGTGTCTCAAGGATGCAAACTCCCCTTAAAGTGCTTGACACTTTATTTGTTGGCTATATGTACCGGTTGGATCGGGTCGGAGTCCCAATGTAATTTTATACTGGAGCATACGTGTTTTCTGGAAGTAAAAGCAATTGGAGTTTTCAAATATCATCGTGCTGTAACATATTAAACCAGTTTATTCAGCTAGTGACACTTGTAGGTAACATTTAACCAGATTGCTTTCGCAGTATTAACTCAGCCCGAGCTAAAAATTGGCCTTTTTTTCTCATGTCCAGTTCGTTACTGTATGCTATAACGACATCAAAGCAACCTCAAACGTGCTAACAACGTAAGAGATGATTGACGTGACCTGTATTTACTCAGCGTCGTGCTGGAGAAACGGCCCATTATCCGCCTTATTGTCAGCACCTACTTTTACGTTTTAATGAAGTGCGAAAAAAACACGTGGAACTTGCATGAAACTGGTGCTTAAAACGCACCCATTCCCACAAACAGGATAGCTGTCAGAAGTGAAGCAGAAAAGGAGACAAGAAAGAAAAATTCACCACAACTTTTGTAGTTGTTAATGGCGTCTGGTGGAAATGTTTCAGCGTATGGGCTAAGCAACGAAGAGAGACTATTTTTGTAATTTGTGTTTTCACTAGATATGGTATACTGGAAACTGGCTGATCAAGTATTGCAGGTACACTAATGACGTTTTGTCAAATTTCTAAGACAATTCGATTATTCTAAGTCAAAGAGAATGTCAAGAATATGGAGTAATACACCACTTCTCATTCACGTTACTTATCGAAAGCATAATTTGTTCTAACACTCGGTATAATCATAAGAAATCTTTACTGTTTTGGTGTGTGTGATAGTTACATACTATATCAATAAACTTGTCGAAAAGGTTTCAGGATCATGTATCCTCGCTTGTAATTCCTTAAATATATTCTCTCACATACAGGCTGGATTTCGCTGGCGATGATAGGTTAAGAAATTTCTAGATCTTGAAGGAATAAGTAAAAGTACCTCTCTGACCGACGGCAGTTGCACGTGTGATGGCAATAAGTTGAGGAGGACGCGTTTTTCCGTTGGTTGTTACTCATTCTATAACATATCTTTGTAAAGAACTTTTGTAATACTCACTCCTTTGCTGGTCTTCGTGATGATGTAATTTGTGTTATATTAACAATTTTATGTGGGACGGGATATTGCTAATTTTAGTGATTAATGTGCAAGTTCGCGTGGCACTATAGTTATGTAACTAGAGATTCAGACTTGGCGTGATTTCTGACATGTAGTATTCGCTAGGTACTGTTACCCTTTGTTGAGTACCTTTAGTAAGTAACAAGCATTCGTTATCTGCAGTTAATCTTTACAATGTATTCACTTTCATTACTCACGTCATTGTACATTTTTATAACGATGACTCGTGAAAGAGTGACACAAATACTGAAATATGTTAGCAGGTTAATTGGTCGATTCACATTATGAATAGCAAGGAATGAACGGTAAGCAAGGAAAGAAAAACAGGAGTCTTCAGAGCGGAGACAGTGTAGTGTGGGAGTGTCACAGATGTAGACAGTAACAGTGTAGTTCATCCTGCAACGATCTTCGGATCCACCACCAGATTACCTTCATCAACATTCGATGATTATATTTTAAAAATTCAGCAGTGGTTTGTTTGTTACAATAATCGTTGAATAATGCTGAGCTATTGAGTGTAAATGTTTTCATACTCGTATACCGAAGGTCATCTATACTGATCATGTGATACAACAGGCTAAGAATGGTTAATATGCAAGTTAGTAATAAAATATTGTTGAGGAAGATAATCAAACCAGTGTGGTAGGTGGTCCATTTTTATGAATAGTAGCGCATGAGCAATAGGCAGAACCAGAAGAGCAGAGATAATGTAATTACTTTTTATAAAAGTTATCGTCATATCAACAATTAAAATCATATTCCTTTTTCTAGGCATGAGAACAATATTTCATTGCATCATAATATGTCTTCCGAATAAGAGAACAAATATTACGGGTGGGGTATGGGAGCGACAAAATGAAAATTTCATCATACATCAGTAAAAACAGGAGACTGATACATGCGATACAGTTCAACAAAAACTAGCTGTCAAGCCCTAATTACACGAAATATTAGAATGAGGGAAACTTGCTGTCGCGTTGGTGGGAGAAATCCTAGCGACCGAAATTTATTTAATTATTGTTGTATCCTTTTTATGATTTGCTGTCCATAAGCTGTTGCGAACGGTACTGACTACTACCTCAACCTAGGATGGAAACTGTTAGTATGTGATGGAAATCTCATTGACTTCCTCGTTTCCTTGTCAGATACTCCAGCTCTCGGTCTTGTTTCTTGGTGAGCAGTCACAAGGACTGGATACTCTTTGTTGGATTCTCTAAATATATACATTCGAACACGTTGTAAATACTATGTGATCTACATTATACTGCGAACTACTGCTCTTTTTACTAACAGTTTAAATAATACTTCGAGCTCATAGCTGAGGCATTATATGTAGAACTTAATACAAATAAAAATTAAAACATGAAAAATGTAGACTATATTTGAGTCATTTGAAAAATATATTCAACACATTCCTGTAAGGTGTTACGTAATTTCCCACAAGAAGTGTATCACACAAGTAACGTCTACGACTATAAATACTTTCTTCTTGATGCTGTCTGCGCATGACGTCGAGGTCATTTTTCCCACGTAATTGAGGTGCACTTTTTCTTCTGCTTGGCCCGTCTTCACACTTTTTTGCTTGGGCTGCCATAAAAGTTAGAATAAAGATATCATTTTACCGTTCCGATGAACGTGCTGATTGGTCAGAAAGTAAGGATCAGTTAATGCCTTAATGCCGAAATACACTGAGATGCAAAAGTCATGGGGTAGTTCCTCATGTCATGTCGGACTTCCTGATGCCTGGCGTAGTGCAGGAACTCGATATATCATGGCCTCAACAAGTCACAGGCAGTCTCCTACAGAAATATCGAGCCATACCATGCTGCCCCTATAGGTGTCCATCATTGCGAAAGGGTTGCCGGTGTCCAGTTTTGTGCACGAACTGACCTGTCGATTACATCCCTTAAATGTTCGATGAGATTTCTGTCGGGCTATCTGGGTGGCCAAATCATTCGCTCGAACTGTGCAGAATGTTCTTCAAACCAACAGCGAACCATTGTGGCCCGATGACATTGTCATCATTAAAAACCCTATTGTTGTTTGAGAACATGAAGTCCATTAATGGCTGAGAATGGTCTCCAAGTGTCCGAACATGGGAATTTCCAGTCACTGATCCGTTCAGTTCGACCAAAGGACCAGCCGCGCAGGGTAGCCGCGCGGTCTAGGGCGTCTTGCCACGGTTCAGGGGACTCCCCCCGACGGAGGTTCGAGTCCTCCTTCGGGCATGGGTGTGTGTTTTGTCCTTAGCATCAGTTGGTTTAAGTTAGATTAAGTAGTGTGTAAGCCTAGGGACCTATGACCTCAGCAGTTTGGTCCCATAGGAACTTACCACAAATTTCCAATTTTTACCGAAGGACCCAACCCATATCATGCAGACATACCACACGATTATAGAGCCACCACCAGCTTGCACAGTGCCTCGTTCACAACTTGGGTCCATGGCTATATGGGGTGTGCGCCACACTCGAACCCTATGATCAGCGGACATCGCAAATGATCTGACCAGACGCCTACGGTACACCCGATATGGTCATGAGCCCAGGAAAGCCGCAGACGGTGTCGTGCTGTTAGTAAAGGCACTCGCGTCGGTCGTCTGCTGCCATAGCCCATTAACCACAAATTTCACCGCACTAGCCTAACGGATACGTTCGTCGTACGTCCCACATTGATTTCAGCGGTTATATCAGGCACCTGTGATTGTATGTTAGCGCTGACAACTATATGCTACCGCCGCCGTTCTCGGTCGTTGAGTGAAGCCCGGCGGCCACTGCGTTGTACGTGATAAGTACTACCTGAAATTTGGTATTCTCGGCACATTCTTGACACTGTGGATCTCGGAATACTGAATTCCCCAACAATTTCCGAAAGGGAATGTCACGTACGTCTAGTGCAGCAACTATTCCGTCTTCAAGGTCTGTTAATTCCCGTCGTGCCACCTTAATAACACCAGACACCGTTTCACAAGAATTACCTGAGTACAAATAACAGCTCCGCCATTGCACTGCCATCTTATACCTTGTGAAAATGATACCATCGCATATATCATATATAGCATATCGCTATCGAAAGACTTCTATCACCTCAGTGTATTGGCATGTAGTTTCCCACATCAGCAAATCAGTGAGTAACAAGTCCTTATGCCTACACATTTTACACGCAATACGCAATGCGACATCGATGATGGCCTGTCAGCTGAATTTATGTGTCGTCCTGCTTTCATAACAGTTCATCTCACAAAAGTAATAGAAATGAATATATTTTTTTTCTGTTTAAATTGGTGTAACTGAGTCCGAAACTTATATTATAATTCCGTCACCAGAGTCAGTTGTATGATTGAAGTCATTAACTGTAATTATGCTTTTATGAATAAATATCGGATCCGAGCATAGGCAGTGGGCAGCACTGACTGAGCGTGACGTAATTCTCACAACATAGTTTTGTCACGTGACTGGATACATGTTCTTCACTTACATATCACATGCTCAATAGGTTTGTGGTCCAATTTGTGTCCACACTAGTTAATAATTATTATAATTTATTGGTCGTATTTTCACACTTACGAAAATGTTTCTTTACGAATCGTCCTGTGATGTACGAGGAGTACTGAAAAAGTAACAGGATTATTCTAATTGCACCTGTTTTATTAATCCGATTCATGCGGTTTTCCGTTGATGTACTGGTAAGTATGTCTGAAAAGTATCTCTAACTTTATGGAATATCGAATATATAGTCTGTTGTCCGTTTTCTTATAGATGGGCATGTGTTTTAGTCGTATAAGGGTTAATTTATTTTGTGTAAAAATGGACCAGAGAATTTTTATTAAGCTCTGCTTTAACAAAAGACAATAAAGTTGTAAAACACAGTTACTGGTGAGTCTGTTACGAGTAAAAGAAACAATTACGATTGATTTAAGCGACTCCAAGAACGCCGTGAAGCCGTTGAAGGTGACGAGCGCTTTGGACACTCCAGCATATCAATGACCGGTGAGACATTGAAAAAAGTGAAATAAATGGTTATGAACGATCTCCGATCACAGTCAGGAATGTAGCTAGTGATAAGAGCGTATCAGCTGGCTCATGAAATGGATAAGTTTAGAATATTTTTGGTATGAAAAATGTGCACCAGAATAATTAGGGGGAATAATAAAGTTTCCGTTTGAGGGCGTTGCTACAGGATATATGCAACGTAGCGCGACTACGATGCGAGTATATAAGCATTGACATATAGGTACGGGATTAGTGGACCTCCGTTTCTATCGCGCGTTCGTGCAGCAAATTCGGAAACGTGAACTGTAGCAACGTTATTGCCAAATGCGTCCTAACAGGACCAACGTGCTATTATTCTTTTCTTGGCTATTGAAGGACAAACACCAGTATATATCCATCGGAGAACGAATAACGTATGTGGGGAAGCATGTCTGTGGAAAACATTCATAATGGAATGATGAGTCAAGTACCGGTCCCTTAATAAAGGCCTTGAAGGGTCGACGATTCCAGTCGGATGAGGATGTCCAGCAGATAGTTCCGCAGTCTCTTCACGCAGTGGGTTGGTTGGTTGGTTTGGGGAAGGAGACCAGACAGCGTGGTCATCGGTCTCATCGGATTAGGGAAGGATAGGGAAGGAAGTCGGCCGTGCCCTTTCAGAGGAACCATCCCGGCATTTGCCTGGAGTGATTTAGAGAAATCATGGAAAACCTAAATCAGGATGGCCGGATGCGGGATTGAACCGTCGTCCTCCCGTTCACGCAGGACACGGTGTGTTACCAAACGGCTACCCTTAACCTGGTGCGTCGGTTTGATAGTTGCCTTAGTGATCACTTCGATTTTGCCTGATTGGAATACCGATTGCGGACTATACGGCCTTCGTATGGAAATTTTTAATCGCTCAAAATCGTTGAATATTCAACAAAAACCACGGTGATTTTAAGTTTCTCAGGAGTAACTAGAACACGTGACGATACATCGTAACTAGGGCAAGATCCTTCCAGTGGAAGGAATTATTTCTCATACAATTCTCCTTTCAATAAATGCTACCGATTCCTTAGATACTTTAATCAGAATGTCCAATATATTTTGTAAGTTTATTTCTTATGATAAGGTAATAGCAAGTCCTTTATGACGTTAAGCCACTTCATGTTGTACCTCAGTTTCATCTACACCTTCAATTTTTCGACCCCTCTTCTGGGAATTTCTGCATGATCTTTTGGTATTCACGATTAGCTGTGCTCTATCAAGCACCTGTGTCGCGTTCGCTTATAAAAATGAGTGTACCCCCCTTTTTCCGAAAAAAAGGGTTATTTTTCGAAATTCTTCCGGCTACTACTCGTGGGTCATCAAAAAATTTAAAAAAAAATTTTTAAAATTGAAATGTGTGTGAAATCTTATGGGACTCAACTGCTAAGGTCATCAGTCCCTAAGCTTACACGATACTTAACCTAAATTATCCTAAGGACAAACACACACACCCATGCCCGAGGGAGGACTCGAACCTACGCCGGGACCAGCCGCACAGTCCATGACTGCAGCGCCTAAGACCGGTCGGCTAATCCCGCGCGGCCGTGGGCCACCGTCATTGGATGGAATGTAAAATAATCACAACACGAAAGAGGGGTTGTTTATCAAAATATTATTATCGAGCCACAAAGGTGGCTTCCTGGTCTTTTTTTTTTTTTTTTTTTTTTTTTTTGGTCATCGTTGCTGCGTATGTACTTCCTTGATGGTGGGAAGCCTATATCCTTCTTCTCTACTAAACTTACACTCATTCTTCTAAATCTAAATCCCGTCCCGGACTTTCCTTCCAAAAATGTTGGTTTTCTAGGCCACCACACGTAATTTGTTCAAATCAGTGACTCGGCCGAGGTTCTCCTGATGTTCCGCGACCGCATATTTCATACTTTGTTTTAAACACGTGTGGCGTTCGAGCTCTTCAGTACATTCTTTTAAAATCTTTCCCGTTTCACCTTTGTGCACTTTGCCATATTCACGAGTCACTTCGAAGACGCTCACAGTTTCGAGATAATCAGATGGGCCTATTTTGCATCGGAAGGAGGTTGTAACAGGACATCCTCCTCTAGTATTACCTTTTCTCAACAGTAGTTGTCGATACAAGCATTATTTTTCGAATTTTGGACAGATCAGTATTACCCCAGTTGCTTTTCTGAAATGTTTAATATAGTTTTATACACAGTATGTTATATGTCAAGATAAAAATCCTCCTCTAGTATTACTTTTCCTCAACAGTAGTTGTCGATACAAGTATTATTTTTCGAATTTTGGACAGGTCAGTATTACCCCAGTTGCTTTTCTGAAAACTTTAATATAGTTTTATACACAGTATGTTATATGTCAAGATAAAATTTATGAAAAGAAAATACTTTATAAAATATTTTAGTTTCAATGTTATACTAGATATGTACTATTTCTGAATGTACAGTTTAAAATTATTTTTTAGAAACATCTGAGATTACAAATTATTGGCGCAATTAAAATGCATATAATTAATTACGCAGTCCTGTATTGTTTACTATATTTATGTCTGGATTCATTTATGAAATAATAATCGAAATTAATAACCTATAGTTAACCAACAGCAATTCATTTGTCAAGAAGAATTGTAAACTCTTTGGAACAGTGTTATTTCCGCAGAGTGCAATAGTCATAACCATGCCTCTGATGTGATCTGACGTATTTTTGTATTTTTATGTGACCAATGTTATTTCGGCTTTGTTAATGTGATGAATCAAAATAATGTATGATATACTAAAATGTGAGAAAATATATTTACATAAAAACAAAAATTCTGCAACAACCATCTTCAAATTTATTTAGTTGAATCCAACCTTGAGGACCTTGAGATTTTCAGCTTCAAGAATCAGACACCTAGACAAGAAAAACTGGAGCGATCTCAACATGAGATGCTAAGTAAACTAGAAAGTTTATTGGATACTTCGCTCCTCTCAAATCTTCATAAAATACTTTAATGAGGACAGTAGAGGGAAGTAGGAAGGAGGGGGTAGATTACAAGGCCTTTCATTTTGTTCTGACAGGAATACGTCTTCTGTATACACTTTTCTCGTGGAATTCCGCTGATGGGGTCAGTACCACTAGAAACGAACGGTAGTCCTTGTTCTTGTAATTAGCATAGTTAATAAAATTTCTTTCGAAATCCATGTCTGTGGACCAACCATCTTAGCCGTTGTCCTTTACTGTCATCTTTAAGTAACCAAACACCGATTCTAATATATTGTTGTCACTGATATACGCGTCATCTGAAGACTAAATACGGAGCACTGATTACTTCTGGGCAGGGTGGTGCTGAGAGTGGTATCAAAATACCTGTTTGTGTCTCTAGATTCTCTACTCACTTTCTGTGCTAGAGTATTGTTCTACCTTCTATACATCTATATACTGGGTGATCAAAAAGTCAGTATAAATTTGAAAACTGAATAAATCACGGAATAACGTAGAGAGAGAGGTACACATTGACACACATGCTTGGAACGACATGGGGTTTTAATAGAACAAAAAAAAAAAAAACAAAAAAAAAACAAAAAAAAACAAATGTTCAAAAAATGGCCGACAGATCTGATCAGAATAGGAATAATTAGCATTACAAAGTAAGACAAAGCAAAGATGATGTTCTTTACAGGAAATTCTCAATATGTCCACCATCATTCCTCAACAATAGCTGTAGTCAAGGAATAATGTTGTGAACAGCACTGTAAAGCACATCCGGAGTTATGGTGAGGCATTGGCGTCGGATGTTGTCTTTCAGCATCCCTAGAGATGTCGGTCGTTCACGATACACTTGCGACTTCAGGTAACCCCAAAGCCAATAATCGCACGGACTGAGGTCTGGGGACCTGGGAGGCCTAACATGACGAAAGTGGCGGTTGAGCACACGATCATCACCAAACGACGCGCGCAAGAGATCTTTCACGCGTCTAGCAATATGGGGTGGAGCACCATCCTGCATAAACATCGTACGTTCCAGCAGGTGTTTATCAGCCAGGCTGGGGATAATGCGATTCTGTAACATATCGGCGTACCTCTCACTCGTCACGGTAGCAGTTAAAAAACCAGAATCACGTATTTCCTCGAAGAAAAAAGGTCCGATAAGGGTAGATGTGGTAAATCCAACCCATACCGTGACTTTATCGTTGTGCAATGGAGTTTCCACGACAGTTATAGGATTTTAGGTAGCCCAAATTCTGCAGTTGTGGGCGTTGACAGGCCCTCTGAGCGTGAAATGAGCTTCTTCGGTCCACAACACGTCACTCAACCAATCGTCCTCTTCCACCATCTTTTGAAACGCCGACACCACAAGTGCCCTCCGCTTCACTAAATCGCCAGGTAACAGTTCATGATGCCGATGGATTTTGTACGGATAGCATCGGAGGGTACGCCTAAGTGCCAACCAAACAGTAATGTATGGAATGCCGGTGCGACGTGCGACTGCACAAGCGCTGACCTCCCCGTGCATAGACGAACCCGCTACAGTCTCCATTTCTTCCTGAACTGTCTCAGCAGCGTTACGCCTTGTGCTCTGTCGGCCACTACGTGGTCTATCGTCTAAACAACCCGTGGCTTCGAACTTCGAAATCATTCTCGCCACAGCTTCATTTACCTAACTAAGCGCGATCCGCAGAACTGCTCCGCATCCGGCGCCGCCATTTCGGTTTATCAGGGCGCTACTTCCTGCCGCGCCCAGCCAGTTTCTCAGTATCTGCAGGAAGTGTGACGTATGGCGCTTCATCCTTTACGCATTCGAATCCCCTTCCTCTGGCGATAGGATCGTAACGCTGAACTAGCACATTCCCCATTCTGATAAAACAGCTGAAACGTCCCCTTAGAACAATTATACTAGGGACTGTCCTTTAACTGACACACAATATTTTTAGCGCAACGCAATCTGACTTTCAAAAATCCCTACAAAAGAATGGCCCTGACTAACATTAACCTATACCTTTCACAAATCACTTACCTCACCAAAAATCTTCGTTACTCGAACTACTGCAATACAGCGAGCGCCACTACTGCCAGCTAAATAAAAGATTCAAACTACTGAAGGCACTAACTACTGATAGGCATAGTTAGCAAATGAAAGATTTTAATAGAGAACAAACAATGTATTTACCTTAATAATCATAATATATATCCAGTCTTACAAATTACAAAACTCCGCCATCTCTCTCCCCACATCCACCACTACTGGCGGCTCACCTCCAACTGCGCAACGCTACGCGCTGTTCACATCCAGCTGCCGCTGCCCAACACTACAATGGCAGACAACAATGCAAACTAGCAACAGACTGCACACAGCACAGCCAGTGATTTTCATACAGAGCGCTACGTAACATTGCCAATAAGAAAACATAAACAGCCTACTTACACAGCTTCACTAAAAGCGCCTTTTCAGGTAACGTCAACATGCTGCGACTGCTGGCGCATCTGGTTCTCTCTCATTACAACTCCTTTTATACACGATTGTCATGCGCATTCACTGACGTTTTGCTGTCCAGCACCATCTGTCAGACATTTTGTGAACTTTGTTTTTTTTGTTCTAATAAAACCCCATGTCATTCCAAGCATGTGTGTCAATTTTTACCTCTCTATCTGCATTATTCCGTGGTTTATTAAGTTTTCAAATTGATACTGATCTTTTGATCACCCAGTATTTAGGAACAGAGACGAGATAACCTTCTGCCTCCAAAGTGAAGTTGATTTTCGGATGAATCTCGTTGAAAAAACTATGAAAGTTGTTGTTGCATCACTGCTACATCTTCCGTAACGAACTTTTTCTGTGTCGATTCAGCAGAACGACATCATGTGTAGAGAATCACTTGCAACACGGTAACTAAGTGCTATGCATGTACTCAGTATGAAAGAACACTCATTTAGTAAGCTAATGATGCGGAAGATGCCAACCATCATCACTGAAAGCTGAAGTTGTGATACCCTAGAGCACCGACAGGCCTTCTGCAACAGCTCACCAGCCAGGAAAACCAGAGTGATACTTGCCCAACGATTACGCTGGGCTGCTTCATCCTATTGTGATCTCCGGGTTGAGAGTGCTGCTATTGGAGAATCATTAACCAGCCCGGCTCACATGTGTAGGAAACAAATCAGGCCCTCATTCTCAGTTCGCACAGAAGTGCTCTGTAATGATTAGCCATGCACAGTGAGCCCAGTGGCACAATCGACACCAGCCTATAATCACAAGAAGAAGACCACTTGCAAACCAAAATGAACGAGACAACTGCCGCTGACATAGTTTACTGTCAATCTGAGTCAGAGCTGAGTCTGTATGTAATCGACTAGGCGCTTTCACACTGTCTGGTCACCCACTGGGGGGTTACGTTCTGCTGACGGCCTCCATCGTCCAGAGCGAGCACACGTCATCGGCCATCTTCAGTGAAATCGGAGGTCATGTTCCAGTGTGTTCTACGTTGCCACTACGGGAGCAGGCCAGCAGACAGTGTCTGTCGCCAGCAGCCACTGCTGCATTGTGCCAGCACTCTACGACTACTTTCACCCAAGCACGCGCCGCGAGACTCCAGGCACAACCACCACTGCAGCCACATCAAAGAAGGGAACTGCACTTCATCCTGGCCTACCAACAGCCCCATGCAGCCGCCACTGCAGGGATCACGACTTGACAGCCATGCTATGAAGTTCTTCTTTACTGTGCGATCATAATAAAAATGGAGCATTCACTCAGCAGAGCTAGCACGGCCCATTACTTATATTCTGTTGTGCATAAGGTTCCACAAAATTGTCTGCTGTTATTGACGACATAGGTGAAACCATAGCAACATCATCAGATTGTTCTAAAAATTCTCTGTTATTCTTCAAATAGCTTTATCGTAGACACTGAAACGTTTTTGCCGTCGCATTGGAATATAAATCTGACTCAGGTGCACAGAACGTCCTTGAACTGAGTTATGATAAAACCTTGTTGTAAAATTTAGCTTTCTGCTATATCTTAATAGTGCAAGGCCATTAACCAAAATAATCATGGAAAAAACAAAACAATGATTCAGACCTAGGGGAGACCGAAATATCTCTCACAGCTTAGTAAACAACCTTATTGCCATACTAGAAGAATAAGTGCAATGCTGAACATTAAATAACAGATCCTTATGTTTGGTCACTGTGCACAATGGATGCACTATCATAATGAGAACAACCATTGCTACACAGAAGTTTGTATTTCTAATATGTCGGTCGCCTTCCCATGGGAATCATGTAGGATAATTAAGGAATTTCGAAATCAAAATCAAGAGTAAATGTAAGAGACTTGTAATGATTTCACTGAATTGGCACAATTCGTATAATATTTGATAGTGAACAATTTCTTCTAAAATCTCAACTGAGATTACAGTAAATGGCTCAGAAACTGAGGAGGGAGTTGGGGCTACCAAATTATATGAAATACGACGTCGAGAAAAGCAACAAGATTTTTTCTTCTGGAAAGCTCTCTAATTGTAAGTTAAGAAGACAAAAGATAAATGTATAATCAATTAGGCAACACAGGTAATGTGTGCAGAACAATATTAAGTGGCGAGCTACTCAGAATATGGATCTCACTACTGCAGTTGTGATACCTACATTTCCTCAGAATAAGCTGGAGTGTATCAGTCAGCACCAGAAGGCAGCCGAAAGGCGAGAGGTCCCAAATATTAGTTCCCCATCCTCAAATTCCCAACTTTAAAGAAAGCTCCACATTCTGATAACGACGCAATGCTATTGCCAATGTGTCAAATGAGAATATCGTTTATTTCACATAACAATAGGGAAACACAGCAGAATCTTCCCACCCTACACGTGCACTGAACATTGACAAACAAGAGGTCTGTACTGGCATGGAGCCATGTCCCACCGATCCTAGTGGCAGGGTCGGCTCGTTCGATCGGACACACCGAATTTTTGGAGTGAAAGCTATCTGTTTCCTCAAGCTACCCGCGCAACACTACCGCGGCCTTCCCTTTGATATCTGTGCAGAAAAGACCAAATATGCTGAATTACTGTCTGACGACAGCAGTGGTGGCTTGGCGTTCCTTACCACCAGCGAGGTCATATGCTGGCTCTTGCCATCAAAAGCACACAATGGACGGTGACTCCACATCGGTGAAACTGCTCAATTTCCAGACGACGCTTGCCTCCGCTTTTGGGATTCATTAACTACCTTCTGATGACAAGCAAGAACCTCAATCACACCCGTAGCGCGTATTGACAAAGAGAAATATGTGGAACATTCCTCCGTAGCAAATGTGCCCTGTGCTGTGAATAAAGAAAATGAAACAATATCGCAGTGCTATATGTGATGGTCGTGTGACAACATAATTCGATAAGCTCACAAACATCTGGAGCAATGATCTGCCTTATGATCTCTATAGTATATATTACTGGGATGCTCGTAGCTAAATATTTTACGTCCAAGCTTATGAGAACGTCACTCACAGATTTCTTAACCACTCGTAAAATTTTCAAAAAATGTCTTGAATCTTACAGAAAAGTTTTATTATATACGTCTCACTCCCCGTGATAATCCACTTGCTACAAAGAAGTTATTTCCGTTCACAATAGATCTTAGCAGGTATCCTCATCTTCATTGCCACCATTCGGAGCGTCAGATTCTTGTTACTGGAACTATCAATTGTGGGGTGTGATAACAAATTTTCCACTTTTCGATCTATTGTATTAGTCAGGTCGCTTTTTAGCTTCCTGTAAAAGAGTCAAGCAATAGTTGTTCCATTTTCTTGTTATATTGCACAGCATCCATAACAACTGTTACATTTCCCTTACCTGCTTTGGTGGTCACGATACTTTCGTTTCTCTTGTGATCATTAAGAGCTTTACTTTCCTACGGCAGTAAGACTCAATTTGCGGTTTTCGACACATCCTGTCTTACTTTTTGGCCTGAACCTTCGGAAGTGGAAACAGGGATGCTTCGACGGCACTGACAGTTTCTTCAATTGGAATTCTCTTAGGAATCGTAGCAAAGTTTAGATCATTGTCCAGAACTGGCATGGCTCCTTCATCAAGTATCTTTGACGAAAGATTCACCTCTACTTGTATTGGATCCAGAATGGCGTCTCATTTAATTTCTTTATTCGTCATTTTATTGAACTTCTACTTTTACTGCATGTTACAGAATTATGATAACATTGCTGTGTGGTTAAACATTATTCTATCCTTTTTAGCCCAGTCTAGAGGTTAGAGAATTGTAGACAGCTGAAAACACAAAGTAAATCACACGGAGCTTACATAAATCAAGACCCTGCGTGTTTGCTGGATTCTTTCGCGAGAAGCGCGTGACTATCATTTTCCATACCTTCTCAGTTTCCAATACCTGAATATGGCCATTAATTCTGACGATTTTATTAATAAAATCATTACTACGACATCGAGAGATGATAGCCAGATTACTAAGTGAAATACCTCTTCTTCGGGAGTTGTACAAACATATTGCCCACACAAGTGTTTTATGTAAGTATGAAGGCTTTCGTGGCCGTTGTAATTGAAGAAAATTTTTTCTCGATGTTAGGCCGCGTCATGTTAATTTTCAGTTTCGTCTACACGACCAGTGTTTCGACCCCACTCCCGGTACATTCTCCAGGATCTTATGGTGTTCAGGTTCAGCTAAACACTGTCATGGACCAGTAGCTGGAAGAATATCGTTCAGAAACCATACATTTTCAGCAAAATCGAGAGAAAATTTCGTTTTGTAAATGAACGTGACACAGGTCCTTGGCAGTGTGTAGCTGACAGTGAACTCCAGAAGATCCCATTTTTTTTTCAACCCACCTCATACTTTCATCTGGAAGTGTAATACAAGCAGGCAGTTATAACAACGTATCGTAAGTGCGTTAATATGAATATAATTTGTGATGTATTTGTTGTGAAGTCCCATTTGCTTCGAGTTTACACATTCCTTCCATTTGATTATACAAGAGGAACCAGGACATGGAACGGTTAACACTTCTAATCTGTGCTATGTGTTCGTCCAGTGACGAAAGCTGGATAAATAGAAAGGACTGTCATATTTCTTTTGGAGTATGGGTAGTTTCAAGGGATCCCACCAACCAAATTAGTGTTTACTTCTGTATCGTTTCCTCTTGCCCCCCATAAATAAAGTCGTCTCCACCATGACAAGAAAGGTGTGTACCCTAATATTCGCTCAGCAATTCTGTCTGTACCCCATGACACATATCTCCCTGTGTCCAAAATCTCTACAAAATCGTTCTGTGCGCTCTAAAGTATACTCAGCTGAGGTGGAAAGACTATTTGGTTGGAAAGATGAAGACATGTCTTCAAACGCATTCTCCTCAAATTACAAGATGTCACAAGGAGAGTTCAGTGACCTCTTCAGGGATATAAAGCTTCGTAGATGGAAGGAATGACTTTTCACATCACATTTCAAATAATGGAAGTATCTAAACAAGTACACGAAAGCTTTCACATTTCGCAACAGACGAAGGGAAATGAAGCAATTCCATAAAACAAAAAGTGACTCACATAGTACAAAGACACAGATACATGCTCTAAATATGAAACTCAGTCTTGATGATCGTCGACTGTTCACTGACGCTTCTATGACAAGTCTTAAGGCTGCACATTCCTCAATGATAACAAGTGTTAATAAGTTTTCTGCTCTCTTGTGGCATAGGCTGTCGGTATAATAGAAACATACCCACAAATGAGAAACATCATGAAACTAACAGACCACGCAAGGTATCAGTAGGAGGTTTATGTGGATTTTAAAGTCGTTAATATATTATTATCATTTCTATTTGGCTATATCAGTTCTGCTTTCGTTAATACATATAAAATTTAGGCTTTTAGAGATATTTTAAAACCATTGCAGCCACATAACGTCCTCGACAACACTATGTGATCAAAACTATCCTGACACCTCCACAAACATACGTTTTTCATATTACGTGCAGTGAGCTGCCACCTACAGCCAGGTAATTCACATCAGTGACCTCAGTCGTCATTATACATAGTGAGAGAGCAGAATGGGGCGCTCCGCGGAACTCACGGACTTCGAACGTGGCCAGATGATTGGGTGTCACTTGTGTCATACGTCAGTACGCGAGATTTCTACACTCCTGAACATCCCTAGGTCCACTATTTACGATATGATAGTGAAGGGGAAACGTGAAGGGACACGCACAGCACAAAATCATACAGGCTGACTTCGTCTGTTGACTGACAGAGATCGCGGACAGTTGAAGAGGGTCGTAATGTGTAGTAGGCAGGCATCTATCCAGACCATCACACAGAAATTCCAAACTGTATCAGGATCCACATCAAGTACTATGACAGTTAGCCTGGAGGTGAGAAAACTTCAAACGCACTCTCCTCAAATTACAAGATGACATAAGGAAAGTTCAGTGACCTCTTCAGGGATCTAAAGCTTCTTAGATAGAAGGAATGACTTTTCACATCACATTTCAAACTATGAAAGTATTGGAAGAGATTCTCTCTGGTTTCTAGTGGCTATCTGTAGTGGTGGAGGCTGCCAGTCTTGTTAGCGAGATGTAAACAGAGTTTACCATTTACAGCATAGTCGACAGGACAGACTGCGGACCTGTGGTACAGAGCTGAGTGGTGGTCTGGATGAGAGGCTCCGAGAGTTCTGCAACTGTGTAGGCTGCAAATACTTCGAATTGCGCAATAGGGTGTTGGGGTATCGGGATGCGCTAAATAGGTCCGGAGTCCATACACGTAGAAGGCGGCTACAGGGCCAGCGGGAGCTGTGTGGCGTGGACTTGCCAGTTTTTTAGGTTAGAGTCTCCCACGGAAACAAAAAGTTGCTTCAGTCTCAAAGGGCGCTGGTCGAACAAGGGAAGAACGTAGATATAGGAGCCATCGGTATAACAATTTTAAATTGTTGTAGGTGTGTTGGAAAAGTACCAGAGCTCCAAGCACTAACAGAAGGCACTGATGTTCAAATCGTTATGGGCACTGAAAGCTGGCTAAAGCTGGAGATAATTTCAGCCAACATTTTTTGCGAAGGAGTTAACAGTGTTCAGAAAGGATAGGCTTAATACAGTTGGAGACGCCGTGTTTGTTGCTGTTAGAAGTAGTGTACCTTGTAGCGAAATTGAGTCAGATAGTTTCTGTGAATTAGTATGGGTATAGGTCATTCTTGCAACCGGAATAAAGTAATATGTGGATCCTTTAACCGGTCTCTCAATTCAGATGACACAATTGCTGAAAGGTTAAAAGAAAACTTGGGTCTACTTTCGAACGCGTGCCTGACTTATGCAATTTTAGTTGGCGATAACTTTAATATTCCCTCTATATATTGGCGAAAATACATGTTTAAATCCGAAGGTACGCATAAAACATCTTCGGCATTGTACTAAATCATCCTCTACAAATTATTTAGAGCAGTTAGTTTATGAGCGCACTCTAATAGTAAATGGTTGCGAAAATGCACTTGACATCTTCGCAAAAAATAATCCTGAGCTAATAACGAGCATCAAAGCAGTTACAGGAATTAGCGAAAGCGGGTTGTCATAGCGACAACGAATGTCGTAACTCACAAATCCAGCAAAAATAAAAGACAAATACAAATATGTCCTTTCAAAAAATCACATGAAAATTCGTCTGACGCCTTCCTGAGGGAGAATCTCCACTCCTTCCAAATTAACAATGTAAGTATAGATGAGATGTGCTTGAATTCGAAGAAATAGTATCTACAGCAATAGAAAAATTTATAACAAATAAATTAACAAACGACGGAGTTGATCCCCCATCATACACAAAACAGGTCAGAACACTTGCAGAAACAAAGAAAAAAGCATGCCAAATTGAAAGAACACAGCATCCCTAATACGGGCCATCTTTTATAGAAGCTCGAAATTTATCTCGGACTTCAGTGAGAAATGGTTATAATATTTTCCAAAACGAAACCTTGTCTCGAGTCCTGGTAGATAGTCCAATGAGATTGTGGTCGCATGTAAAAGATCCTAGAAGCAAGTCAGTGACTTCTCTGGCGATAGTTATGGAAATACTGTCGGTGCAAGTGTTGCTAAACCAGAGTTATTAAACACAGTCTTCCGAACTTCCTTCACCCAAGAAGACAAAGAAAAAATTCAGTATCGAATCAAGAACAACTGCCAGCATGCGTAAATTAGAAGCAGATATCCTCGGAGTAGTGAAGAAACTTAAATCACTTAATAAAAGCAAGTCTTCCTGTCCAGACTGTATACTGATTAGATTACTTGCAGAGTATGCTGATGCAGTATCTCCATAATTAAAATCATATACACCCGTTCGCTCGATGAAAGATCCGAAACCAAAGACTGGAAAGTTGCACAGATAGCACCAAATCTGAAGAAAGGCAATACCAGCGATCCACTAATTTTCAGGTCCATATGATTAACGTCGATGTGTAGCAGGATTTTGTAACATATACAGTGTTCGAAAATTACGAATAGACCGTTCGGTCTATTGACACGTAGTCAACACGGATTTACGAGGGCTATTCCGAAAGTAAGGTCCGATAGGTCGCGAAATGGAAACCACGGTAAAAATCAAAAATGTTTTATTTGCAACAGTTAGATACACCTTGCAGCTACTTATCTCCATAGTCGCCGACCCGACTTAGACGTGTATCGTAGCGTTGTACCAACTTTCCCATACCCTCGCTATAGAAGGCAGCCGCCAGTGCTCTCCGCCAATTCTCTACGCTGGCCTACGGCTCGTTGTCTTGTGCCGAAATGTCTTCATAACCAGCGGTTCATGTGACCTGAGCTGAAACTCAGAGGGAGACAATTACGGGCTGTATTGTGGGTAATCTCACATTTCCATTTGAAAACGATGCAGGAGCATCTTCATTGCCCCTGCAGAATGCGGCTGCGAATTGTCTTGAAGACGAAACAGCACGACAGTTATGTAATGTTAGCTGCATAGCTTCAGGGGAAATTTCTCACCAGGCCCCCGTACTTGGCGGCAGACACTATTTTCTAGACATCTTTACGCACTCACTGCGAGCTCAGAAATGAGAAGAGCGACGTGATGCTAACTGGGGTTATACTAGAGACACTACCCAACACATCTGTGCAAAGCTTTATCGGATTTTCATAGTCGTTTCCATTTCGTGACCGATCGGACCTTACTTTCGGAATAGCCCTCGTAGAAAGCATCGTTCCCGTGAAACACAACTAGCTCTTTATTCACACAAATTGTTGAGTGCTGTCTACTAGAGATTTGAAACTTATTCCGTATTTCTAGATTTCTAAAAGGCTTTGATATCGTACCTCACAAGCAGCTTGTAATCAAATAGCTTGCTTACGGACTATCGTCTCATTAATGTGACTGATATTCTGTCAGAGAAGTCATAGTTAGTAATAATTGGTGGAAGAACATCGAATAAAACAGAAGTTATTTCTGGCGTTTCCCAAGGCAGTGTTATAGGCCATCCGCTTTTCCTTACCTTCATAAACGATTTAGGAGAGAAGCTGAGCAGCCGTCTTAGATTATTTTTAGGTGATGTTGTCGTTTATCATCTACTAGAAGATCGAAACCAGTTGCAACACGACTTAGATATCTGTATGGTGCGAAGATTGGCAATTGACCATAACTAGTGAACAGTGTGAGGTGATCCACATGAGTGCTAAAAGGAGTCCTCTAAACTTCGATTACACGGTAAATCTATCAAATCTAAAGATCGTAAATTTAAATGAATGTCTAGGAATTACAGTTACGAACAAGCTTAAATTGCAAAGAACACATAGCAAATGTTGTGGGGAGGGCAAACCAAAGAGTATGTTCTATGGACAGAACACTTAGAGGGTGTAGGAGATCTACTAAAGAGACTGCCTACGATACGGTTGTCCGTCCTGTTCTGGAGTGCTGCTGCGCTGTGCGGGCTCCTGACCAGACAGGATTAATGTAGTACATCGAGAAAGATCAAAGAACGGGAGTAAGTTTTGTATTATCGAGAAATAGAGGAGAGAGTGTCACGGACATGATGCAGGATTTGGGGAGGGTATCATCAAAAGAAAGGGGTTATTCGTTGTAGCGGGATCTTTTCACGAAATTTTAAAGGGAAAATATAGGTGTGCTTTCTTCCCACTCGCTGCACTAGAGTGAAATAATAGAGATTTAGTGTGAAGGTGGTTCGATGAACCTCCTGCCAGGCACTTGAATGTGATTTGCAGATTGGGCACATAGATGTAGACGTAGATCTGCTGCCTGTGTCTACATAATGTGCCATAATCAGCTTGTAGCAGTTGAAAACGAACAGCACGAAAAAATAAAAGAGTTCTCTAACCTCAGTTTTCAGCCTTCCTTTAGCACTGACCATTCATAATGTCCTAATAGTGGTATGATCCTCGATTACATTACGATTTTTTAGCAGAGTTTCAAAAATTAGGAATCAATGGAAGAATACTGGTGTCTTTTTGAAGTATTCAACTCGTAATTGCTTTTCGAGAAAAGCAGGTAAAAGTGGACGAACGACCTTTTTTTTGTTGTCTGTGTATTTTATTTGCAAAAGTCTGTGGGAGTCTTAGAATTCCTCACTGTTTGTTCGATGTCTACGTTTATTATTGGAAGTAATAGTCATTAAAAACCGAAATTGTGTTATTTGAGAAACGGTTCAGTTTTAGCGGTTTTAACAGTCAGGTTAAATTGTAGATGAAAAAAACCTGCTAAACGGAAACCGGCTATTTCAGTGATAATCACCATCACTATTACGCAGTGACTGCTTATTGCTTGACCTTGCGCTGTGGTCTTAATTTAATTGAACTCATTTTCAGAAGAAACACAACAGCTTGAACGACTAGAGATAGGAGGTCATATGCACAGGACATGAACATTAGTATGTTCGGCAGAAATGATTAGCATTTCAGTCACCTGTGTTCGCCACATGTCCAGTTGCCTAGTAGGCGCAGGGTCCGCCATGGGCCCTATTAACTGGTTCCATGCGTGATGGCATCCAGGGGTACTGTACTAGGCTCGAATAACGTCCTGCGGTATAGCCATCCATGCTGCATTCACCAGGTTCCAGAGTTCATTCGCGGTCGTTGACACTGAGTCATACAGCTGCCTCCATCGTTTCATCATATCCCACACATTTCATACTGGCGGCAAGTCTGATGATCTGGTGGTCCAGGGCAAAAGGCTGATATCCTGTGACACCAAGGAGGCATGCGTTTGTGTAGGAACATGTGGTCGTTCATTGTCTTGATAAAAAGCAGCGTCTGGCGTGTTGTGCAGAACGGGCATGGCTACGGGTCACAGGATGTCATTCATGAAGGTCACACTGGTCACAGTGCCCTGGACATGCACCAACTGTCATTTGTGGTTGTAGATAATAGCGCCCCACACAATAAAGCCATGAGTTGGCGCTGAATGTCATGTGAAAACGCAGTCACTGTGATGCCACATATAACGAAGTATGCGATACCCTCCTAATTCAACCAGTTTAACCAGCAATTATGATAATAGAAAAGTAATTGTGTATGTTAGCAATGATTGCATAACATGTCTGCATAAACAGTCAACCCATTAAAATATAATCAATAGCTGACCCACACAAAAGTTAACATCACTTGAACACTGATACAGCAGATGTTATTATGTAAAAACACTATATTCAACTAAAATAATTAATATGAAATACAAATAATATTGATCAACTTACGTATTTTAGATCTCCTTAAAGAAAAATTCCCCATTGAAACCTATTTATTCACTAGGACTGTTTTCACTCACTATTCACGTAAACACATCTATTTTAAACGAGAACCACCGTAAATTTTAATAATTCACGTTATTTACTTATGTATGCAAATGAGAGAAGTCAATAGATGTAACATTTAAAAACAGCCTTCTTGCAACAAAGAATTGTTCTGACAAGGTGACAAATCTGTCTGTCATTTTAATGACCTGTTAAATTATGTCACTCGATGTAAATCAATAACTTTTTTGCACAAATTACGATAACAGATGGATGCATGACTTATAAACCACATCTCTTCTTAGTAGTTCTTTGACAAGGTTATAAATACAAGCAGCAAGAAGCCTCGTCAGCTCAGTCTTGATACAACTTTTGTAAAGTGTGTATGTTATTGTCTTATGTGGATAAACAATGCAAATATGTTGAAAAGAAGTGTTACTCTGTACTGTGACAATGTCTTTGGGTGGTCAGCGGAGTTAAGATGGCTACCATGTCAATAAAATAGTTGTAATTCACTTATGCTGCCATGTATTATTCATCAACAACACGGGGCCTCATCTTTTTACCTCTGGACGAATACATTTAGAGCCAACATTAACATCAAGATACAGCAGTGAACCAGCCAGCAGCAGCAGCAGCCACTACTACAATACAATTTAATGGCGCCAACCCTACTCTATACATCAAGTGCTAACAAGCTTCGTATATTGCAGTGATATAGTGCGAATATAGGAATATCAACGATTGGGTGACCATTGTACACACCACCTGTCTGCAGTTAATCAAACTGTGACCATCATTCTTAAAGAAACAGAGCCTGAATTCGTCCGAAAACACTATCTAATGTCATTACCGTTCCCAGTGACTTCGTTTCGTACACCATTGCCGTCTAGTATGTTTTTGCACATTCCTCAAAGGTAGGCAGAGAAGTGGACGACGCGCACGTAACCCATGCTTTTGAATGCCGCCTGGTAGGCGGCCGGTGGGTCTGCTCCTGTGATCTGCGAAATAGGCCGAATGTAGGAAGCGAGTAGGAGCAGGAGAGGTGAAGCACTTCGGTACTGCGTGTAAATTTAAACATGAATACTATAGGCAAAAACAAGTTAATAAATGGTTCCATAAGTTTGCGATGATGAGCATGTAGGTGCGAAGCCGTATTCCCGTCGTAAGTAGTACAAAGTCTCAATATTAAGCCAACACACTCTGAAGTTTAAGCGATGTTTCCAGGCCGTCCGCTCTTGATGAAATGGGCAGAAAGCAGAGCGGCGCACGTTGAGCTCCACAGCGTCGGCTAGAGGGCGCTGTGGTCGGCGTAGTTCGTCCGCTCTCGTAGTGCCAACCTACGAGCGTGCACCTACGCTGTGGCATCGGAACTATCGATACCACACATGCCGTAATAAACGGCGACAGACAGTCAACCTTCATTATGTACGATGTGTTACACTGATGCGCGCCAGAGCTGAGGGGGACGCAAATCTGTCCTGCAATGCCATTTGATAATTTGATAAGCTCGTGGGATGGGAGGGGGGAGGGGGGGAGGGGAGGGTGCCTGGGTGGAGTGTTATAACCCATCTCGTCGTGTTCTTCGGCCTGCGTGAACCATTCTGCAGACCTGTTGCACTACTGAAACCTTTTGTCTCACACGAGCAGCAATTTCCCCGGTGGATGCATCACATTCTCTCATGCCAATAATCCGTCCTCTTTCACGCACACTGATCTGACGGTACGGTTCGCGCATACGTCTGGGAGTCATCCTGCAAGTCTGCCTACAACTCACACTGATCCGTCACCTTCGTTTAATAGCGACAACGAGAGCCGCAGGCACATTTTACCGGTAGGCGGTGCTGCGCCGCGATATCGGTGTTCACCTTGAACCCGCGGGCAGACATCGTTCAAATGCTAATTATTTCTGCAGAGCACACTAACGTACATGTCCCGTGAATATAAGCGTTCGAGGTGTCCTGTTTTTTCTGAACTTGAGTGTACATTTGATATTCACTGTCGTGGGAACGTCAATGACGTTGCATGCAGTGCGTACCCCTTCTCCACATACAACACAGTTCGTATCTTAAGAAAAGTTGGACTGACTATAACTTAACTGACATTTAACTATGTCACAGATACCTTTCAACCAGTAAGTAGTCAGAATATCGTGCTCCGCCTCTGGCGCAGAAAACACAAAGCTACTTCATCACGATCCAAAGTTTATTCTTCACTATCAGCCCTTTAAGAAATCTGTATAACACTATACAGCCTTGGTGGTTTTAGCTTCAGATTACAACGAATGAGAGCTTACAAAGAAAGTTGCATTAGGAAAGTTATTAAACCATTTTTAGGGTGATCGAAAAATTCTGTAAGTTGAGATTTACGCTACCAATACATATGGCTATGGCCTATTAAAATATCATTAACATAGGAATAAACCATTTCAAGAGTTTTACTGTGAGCAGTTCCTAGCAAAGATACCCGAAACCTAGACAATTCTTTTTATAATAATAAATAAAAAATAGTTATTAAACATTAAAACCTAATGGTGTCTTCCAGCCTAATATAGAATTCAACATGGAAAACAATGGTACAAAACAGTGTGACATGGACCTGTTGTTTTGGCACTTCACTTGTAATTAAAGCCTAAATTCGAGTGTCAGTATCCATCATGCAAAAATCCAACTGTGGGTGGCAAACAACCTGCTTTCCGGAACCAAACTAGAAACACGAAAGAAACGAAACAGTTATGGTTCTGCACAGTGTTAGAAAGATATGTCATTGCAACTGGCAAAACCTGTAAACTACAGATCATATGAAAAGGTGATGGGTAAATACGGTTCACTTAATGAATTCAAATAATCGGTGATGTCGACCATAAAAGATTTTGTCACCCAACTTATCTTTAACACAGATTTTTCCCTAATAGCCGCCTTCAGTTCAGCCAGCATTTACTGTCGTTCTTCGGAAAATAATTACATCATATCGGTTTTTTTGGCTGGTGTAATGAAGTTCCAATAAGCGTTTTTCCAGCTAATAATAGTGCGATGGGATGTTTATCACTTTGCATGGCCTTCAAACAATATGAAAAGTAAGGTAGTTCCCATTTGACATTCACCGTTGTAGCTTCTCTACTGTTTTGTTTTTTTGGAGAATTGCTTAGAAGATGTAGTGTTTCTAATGCAGGACATAAACCTGATTTAACATAAGTGGTACTGTCAGCAAAGTGTGTAGCATCTGTAAAAGCGACTGCTTTTGTATACTGGCGACTGGCTGCAGCTTTCTTCTTCATTTTCCTCGTCGTCCATCAGCAGCACTCACCGCTACGCTCGCATGGAGCGTTAAGGCTTGTTCCCACTTGGGCTGCCGAGCGGCAAAACTGTGCGGCAGACCCTTGGTTGCCATAGAAACGTCGTCAGCGGTACGGAATAGCGGCCATTGCGTCGCAGTTTGCCCATGTTGAACCGCTCCCACTACCGCGTGCCATGCTGCAGATCCGAAATTGTTTTTGAAGCTGTGAGCAGAACGATAGCTATCACCGTTCTCGAGAGATTAAACGATATGTTGGCGGATGGGCTGTGCAGTGACAGCACACAGGTCGCTCGCTATCCGACCGATACTTCGTCCTGCTCGTCGTAAAACATGTGGTTGTATCAGCCCCAAATTTCATAAATGGTTCAAGAAATCGAAACCTATTTTTTTTTTGCAAATGATAACATGTGAAGAGTCATGTATTTCGTCGCATGATATAAGATTTCATCTTCATCTTCTCTTCAGGTATTAGGCCGGAATTGCCTGTTACGGTACCCATTTCTGTTGGGGCCTTCCGCTGTCTCTTCTCCCATGGCACTTATAATTTCTTGGCTTTAAGGGAAATCTCTTACTCTCCATTCCTTGTAGATGCCCATTGCATTTTCCTCCCTAATCTCGAATTTTATCATTGAGGCTAAAGACTTGCAGTTCTTCTCTAATATCTCGTTTTCTTAGCCTGTCTTCTCTTGTGCAACCTATAACACTTCTAAGGAATTTCATCTCTTGTGCCTCAATCCGGCTTTCTTGCTTCTTGGTAAGCACCCATGTCTCACTTCCATAGAGCATTGTGGGAACTGCCATAGTTTTGTAAAATTTAATTTGAGTGCCTTCCCTGGTTTTGTTTTCTGGTTCCTGTTGATTGTTCTACATACCCAACAGAATTTACTAAGCATAATTTCAATATGTTTGCTGTAGCCATATGTCATTTCACATCTGAGGTAACTGAAATGGTTTGCTTGCTCTAAAATCTTCTGATCTATAACTATTTTGATTCTGATTGGTTCTTCCTATGAAGGCCATTCTCTTAGTTTCTTCTTTTGAAATTTCCATGTTAAATTTTGCACTTATTTGTTTTATCAAGTAGGCTCCTCTTGCAAGTCATCTTCCTTATCTGCTTGGATCACTGCCTCATCAGCATGTAGTAAATTATTTAAAAGAATGTTCCTATCTAGACAGATGCGTTTCTGAAATTCTGATTCCCATATATCTATTACTTGATTAATGTAGATATTGAACGAAGTTGGAGAGATGTAGCAGCCTTGTCGTACCCATTTGTTAGTTGGTATCTCATTAGTTGTTTTACCAACGAGATCTAGAGTGATATTTGTGTCTTGATATAAGCTTTTTATCGCATTTACTAGATATCAGCGATTCGTTACTATTTCCCAAAGTTTCTGGCAATTGGCATTGTCAAAAGCTTTTTTAAAATCAATAAAAGCAATATGTGTTTCTTTATTATACCCTTTCCGTTTTTCTATTATTTACTGTAGAATAGAAACTGCATCTACTGTGGAGCGTTTTTTCCTAAAAGATATTTGTTCCTCATGCAGTACTGCTTCTGACATATTTTTAAGTCCAAAAACTATTTATCTACCGAGATATGAAAGTAACTACAGTTTTTGAGAATGGATCGATGGATTTTTTAAACAGCATTTAATAGCATATGAAATGAGAATTACAGTGACATGGAATACGTTAATATTTACAATATTCTATGCAGACCTACAGAAGTTAAATCGAAACTAATTTGTTTGTATGTCAAAAGATGTAATTTGCTAAGTATCTACTGCCATTGATTATTTCCTTTGGTAATTAACAAACGGTTTTTTCTTGCTACAGTGTACTTATTTGTTCAAGAGGCGTTTCGCCTTTTACTTTAAGGCATCTTCGGTGGAATATAGAATGATTCAATCTGGTTTTGATATGTGATTCTTGCAGATTATAAAGCAGTTCAGGTAAATAAGTGATTACTTATAGTTAATTGAGTTTTTGGCGGACATCTGCGTTTCCCCTCAGCTGGTCACATGCTGGAGGTGGAACTAAAACTTAGCTTATGGAACATAGGGACATTTTCATGTTTGCTCTTTTTTCTTCTGTCACTAGTTACAGACATTTTACCGAAAACTGTGATTTGAAGTCGTAACTACCGTGTGTTCACCTCATGTCTCTTCCTGTTTGGTTTGCCGGCCGAAGTGGCCGTGCGGTTAAAGGCGCTGCAGTCTGGAACCGCAAGACCGCTACGGTCGCAGGTTCGAATCCTGCCTCGGGCATGGATGTTTGTGATGTCCTTAGGTTAGGTAGGTTTAACTAGTTCTAAGTTCTAGGGGACTAATGACCTCAGCAGTTGAGTCCCATAGTGCTCAGAGCCATTTGAACCATTTGAACCTGTTTGGTTTGTTTATGTGCATGTTGCGAATATAAAGAATTAAATGCTGAAAAGTAACATTTTATTTACTTCTGTTCTCCCTATATCTGTAAGTGTGTGTGACTAGTCAGCGATAGTTATAGAAAGTTGAAAGTGATTGCAGTAGTTGTCAGACAATGGTTGAAAGGTCTGGTGTTCAGCTGATTTTTGTTTAGGTTTAAATGTTTTGTGGAGGAGTTCATGTAAGAGTAAACTCACTGCTTACATTAATAGGTAAAATCGTAGAATAACATTTCAGCAGATGATCATTGTCAGAGTACTAGTACCCAACCGCTATGTCCTCACTTTTACATGAACTCCTTCATAAGAAATTTAAATCAAAACTCGAATCAGCTGAACGCGAAAACTTTCAACTACGCTCTGGTATATATTACATTCACATTCAATTTAATCAACTCAGCGTAACTACATGCACACGTAAACAGATATAAAGAAAACGGAATGAACAGACTTTAGTTTTCAGCATATACTTCGTTAGGTTGGCAACGTGTACACAAACAAACCAAATAAGAAGAGACATAAATTGAACACACAGTAGTTACGACTATAAATCGGTTTTTGGTAAAATATTCGCAGATAGTGACAGAAGAGTAATTATGCTCCGCACCAATTAGCGCAAAGAACATAAAAATTGTCAAGGAAAAAAGTTTGTAACATGAAAATGTGCTTAAGTCTCGTAAGTGATTTTAGAGTTCCAAGTACAGCCTGCTACTAAATGAGAGGAAACGCAGATGCCAGCCAAAAATTAGATTAATTGTCAGTAATCACTTATTCATGTAAAAAAATAAGACCTGAACTGTTTCATAATCTACATGTATCACAAAGATTCCACTGGAAGCGCCTTTAAGTAGAAGGCGAAAAGCGTCTAGAACAAATAAAATACGTTACAGGAAGAAAATGGAGTTCGTTATTTACAAATCGAATATTTCTGTGCTTGATACAGATGATGCCACATAAACAAGATTCTTATTTATTATTTCGTTTTTCCTTAAGATATTTTGTTTATTTGCAACGTTCAGAACACTTCATAGTTACAGGTAACAACACCAGACTGCCAGTTACTCTTTCTAGCACCGCGAAAACAGTCTTTACAGTAAGGATGTAAGTCTTTGATAAGTTTATTTCATTTACCGAAAGATTTACATCCCTGATCGAATCTTTGTGTCACACACCTTGGCATAAAGTACCAAATATAATGCTACGTGAGTGTTTTCAATATCCATAGAGTCTCACTGATCACTGTCTTGCAAGCAGTTATGAAGGAGCAGTCATAATAATTGCTTTCACAGTTACCACTTTAGGCGTTATAATCCTGTTGCCGAGAAAATATTTGCTTACCAAAATACTGCATTTATTTTTCTATTAACCTGCTCTCACCGACAAAAAGGGTAATTAAAAATAGTTTAACGCGATGTTGGTGCATCCTTTAATATGCCTGAGAAGCAATGATACCTGGAGTCAGCGAAAAAGCCTCCACTGCACAAAAAACGTATGGTGGCATACGTAAAACTGCATTATGATACATTTGCCACTGACGATTTCTACGCAGTTTGAAAACTGCCAATGCATTCGAAAGTCATGGACAATACGTAACCAATCATTGGTTGTTGCTTGATGAAGGAATACATGTCTTATGGAAAATGCTACAAATGACAGAGTGGCCATAACAGTAATTAACCTTCTTCATTTGCTGATAGTCGCCATTAGAAAATGGGTCTGAGCACTATGGGACTCAGCTGCTGTGGTTATCAGTCCCCTAGAACTTAGAACTACTTAAACCTAACTAACCTAAGGACATCACACACATCCATGCCCGAGGCAGGATGCGAACCTGCTACCGTAGCAGTCGCACGGTTCCGGACTGCGCGCCTAGAACCGCGAGACCGTCGCGGCCGGCCGGTCGCCATAAGAAAACTGTATTCAAGTTGTATCTTTTCCCTAACAAAAGGCTGTTTGCAGAGACTAATAGAGATGCATACACATAACATCACAAATACATGTGCTAGAGGATAGATTAAACAAATGTTCTGGCGATAAATACGCAACTGACCTACCTAATGAAAAATTATGTTATTTGCTGTTGGGCTGCATTAACAAGAAATACAATTCGTCTGTGTGTTGATACAGCTTCCACAGTAGTCTATCCACTGTAGGCCTCTTCATTTCTACGTAACTACTGCATCCTACATCCATTTTAATCTGCTTTCCTCTGGCAAGCCTTGGTCTCACTCTACTATTTAGCCTCCATTACCAGACTGACGATTCTTTGATGCCGCATAATATGTCCTGTCAACTAACCTCTCTTGTAGTCAAGTTGTGCCATAATTTCCTCTTACTCCACACAAATACCTTTGTAAAATAGTACCCAACCATTAAAATTTATGTTCGATGTGAACAAATTTACTTTTTCAGAAACACTTTTCTTGCTATTGGCAGTCTTCATTTTATATCCTCTCTACTTCTGCCTTCTCAGTTACTGCTTCCCTTTCAAGTCATTAAAGTCTCACAAATGCAGTTTCGTTTCTGTACAAGTTGTAGATAATATTGTGTCCCTGTGTTTTATCGATGATACTTCCAGAGTTTCCAAGAATATTTTTCAATGAAGATTGTCGGAACCGCGCGACCGCTGCGGTCGCAGGTTTTTCTTTTTATCTCATTTTGTTCTATGTTGTTCGTTGTATTTGTTCATGGCGGACGTCCGATGACACCCGTTCAGGTAGTTCGTTGATCTGTTCACTCTGTTTTATTATTACAGAGGGTAGCTAAACCCTCTGACCGAACACGCTAAGCTACCGTGCCGGCTATGGTTCGAATCCTGCATCGGGCATGGATGTGTGTGATGTCCCTAGGTTAGTTAGGTTTAAGTAGTTCTAAGTCGTAGGGGACTGATGACCTCAGAAGTTAAGTCCCATAGCGCTCAGAGCCATTCAAACCATTTGAAGATTGTCAAAGCCTTTCTCTAAATATGCAAATGCTATAAACACAGTTTTGGCGTTCTTCAGTCTGTCTGCTTAGCTAAGTGGTAGGATCAGTATTGCCTTGCGTGTTCAGACATTTCATAGGAATCTAACATTGTGTTCATGTTAGTTTGTATAGCCCCTCCCCCTCTCCACACTACATTTCCCTTCCACTTTCTAGCCTTCTCTTATTTGCTTAGTTCTGGCTTCGCAAATGAGTTCTTGACAGTTGCTTTTCCTTCGAGCAAAGTTTTCTTTCTTCTTTCTCGTTTTCATTCTCCTATATTTTGCAAGTGCAAAATCGCGTAGCGATTTTGGACTCTCTTTCAACATCATATTTAGACATTTCTATTTTCCATGGCCTACTTTGTTTGCTGCATTTTTATATTTTTCCCTCTTGTCAATTAAATTTAATACGTTACGTTTTATCCAACGATTTCTACTGTACCTTTTCCCCATTTACATCCTCTGCTGCATTCACCACTTCTTCTCTCAAAGATATCCATTCGTATTGTAGTTGGTTCCTTCCTACAATTCTGGCAGTCATTTCCTTACGGTACCTTTAAGATTATCGAAATACTGTGGGTCTTGACTTATTCGAGTTCCATCTTTTTAGTTTGCTACCGTTTACTGTCTCTCTAGTTGTAAACTGCAGCTCGTAACCATTAAATAATTGTCAGTTTGCGTCTGCACAAGGAAATGTCTTACAGTTTAAAATCTGGTTTCGAAACCTTTGTTCCACAAATATATTATTCTTTCATGATTCTGAAGAAGGTGTATGCGATGGTTACATATTCTCTGTGCGAAATTCTATCAGGTGGCTTCCCATTTCATCCCTTCCCCCAAGGCTTTGTGTTCTTACTGTTTTCTCTTCCTGTACCTGCTACAGTATCACATTTTAAATTTTCGTCTGCCATGGCTTCACCCAACTTCGTCTTTCCATCATGTAGGTGCACGATATAGTTATTTAAACTCACCGGGCGTTTCAGTGGGTGCCGCCCCGCACATCAGTGGCGGTCGGTCATTGGCTACCGCTAGCGTCTGCCGCTTCCAGATGGGAATGTCAATTCCGCGAGCCGCTGCGTCAAAGCGGAAAACGCTTCCCGCTGCTGTTGCCGCGCTGCCGCGCTGTACTGGGAACCGGCCTTTAGGCAGGACTGCGGCCGGAGCGCTCACGAGCGTTGTTTGACCAAGCAAATAGAAGACACTCTGTCTCAACATGTTTATAAACACATAGTTGCATTAGTCCTTATACTAGCTTTCGTTTTTTAACAAAATCATCAGTGGTAGTTTTCCTCTTGTTTTAGATAGATTAGGGTGAAATTTCAGTTCCTCTTAACAATATCTGTCTCAAACGGTTCTCTTGTGCATAAGGGAAACATATCAGAATATGTAATTGTTGGGATGTTCCGTTCAAATTTTATATTGGATCTATAAATCATGTTTGTGTCTCATTAAACATTCCAACTGCTTTTTATTGTTGGGTTAACTCTTCCCCACCTCCTGTCTTTCTTTCCTCACACTTTTTCCTTCAGGCCTCTTTTGTTACTCTGTGCACCCCCGGTCGGAGAATGGTATTTACGCATCGTACAGCTGTTACGGCGCCTTCCATGACCATCAGCGGCGTACGTCGGCCCCACATAATACCACCCCAAAACACCAGGGAACCTCCATCTTGCTGCACTCGCTGGGCAGTGTTTCTAAGGCATTCAGCCTGACCAGGGTGCCTCCAAACACTGTAAAACGCCCGAGAGTACGAATGGGTGGGGAGCTTTAAACTGACTTCTCGATTCGTGACCGTTTCTTTTCTTGACCGTGCGCCCTGTTCACACCACGTACCTGGTAATCCCGCGGCGGTCGCACTGTTGTGCTCCACACTGCTGCTGGCTTGCCTGAAATTATTTATCGAAATATGCAAGCGAATAAGGGGAGCCACTCAATGTTAAAACTTAACACTGTTCGACATCTGGTATGAACACTATGTTCTTGTCACGCCCTCTCTCAAACCTTCTACCCTGGTATAGACTGTTACGTACTTCATTTTGCTTCCGTCTTGACCAATATTGTTACAAAAATTCCTTTTCAAATTCAGCAAAGGTTGTACACTTATGTCCTATTCTCATACCCCAGGTACTAGCTTCACCTTCCAATCTTGCTGCAACGAAGCGTACCTTTCTTTGCTCATCCCATAATTCAGGCAACACGCCCTTAAATTGATCTAAGAAATCCTTAGGATTCCACCTTCCATTTGGTTCGAAGTTCTTAAAATGCCCTATGCCAAGGAAGACCTCATCATTTTGTATACCAATTAAGCTACCTCCCACAACGTTTCCATTACTTAATGGTGATTTCACCTGGTTCTCCACCTGCTGACCAACCTGATCCATAGTCTTTCCTACCCCACTGTACACCTCTTCTACTCGCCGTGCGTACGCATCCTGGTTTAGCGCAACAGTTGATATCCTGTGTTTATAGTGTTTCACTTCCTCATCCAGTTGTTCGACATGATCATCGTAAACCTCAACCTTTTTAGTAAGTTCTTCTTTCACTTCCTTAACATCCGACTCAGCCAGTTTCCTCAGAGCCTCATTAGTCTCGTCGATCTTTTTACTGAGTCGTTCGTTTATCTGCTCCACCGACTGCTTAATATCCTCCTTCTGACACATAATATCTTCCCTTAATTGTTTGTTATCTTGCTCTACTTGTATATTATTTTGCTCTAACGTTTGCTTAATATCTTCCTTCTGGCGCTTAATGTCTTCCTCTATTTGTTTGTTACTATTCAATAATGCTTTGAACATGTCAACGATAGACAGGTTAGGCCTAAGTATACAATCATCTCGTTTGGGCGTCTCCATGATTGGTGACGACACTGCATTAGGACTTCCCATCTCTGTTAATAAACTACTGTCACCTATACCGGAATCCTTCGACATTTCACCACTACTTGCTTCTGTTTTCGTCTCCACCTGATTACTTTCACCTAAAGACACTGCTTTCAAATGGTTCAAATGGCTCTGAGCACTATGGGACTTAACATCTGTGGTCATCAGTCCCCTAGAACTTAGAACTATTTAAACCTAACTAACCTAAGGACATCACACACATCCATGCCCGAGGCAGGATTCGAACCTGCGACCGTAGCAGCCGCGCGGTTCCGGACTGAGCGCCTAGAACCGCTAGACCACCGCGGCCGGCTCACTGCTTTCACATCCCTATCTTCTGCAGTTGCACCAAGCTCATTACTTGCCATATTGAACCACCGTAAAGTCACCCAAGCAAAAAATAAACAAATCACAGTAACACTCGTAGCACAGAGTGGATGGCAATAACCATAACCAAACTACAACACCGTACACATTCAACGCTGTAATTCGTGCTCAGAAGCTCACATAACATACAAGATCAAGTAACAGAAGAAAGCTAACGTAATTACAATTCTGCAATTGTATTAACTGTTGTTAAAATTAGATCACTAAGTAAAGAGCGTCTGGCAGTGACCTTTGCTTCACTATACGATCGGCAAGTAAGCAATGTCGCGTAATTTTGGTTATACAAAAGAATTTGAAACTGTCACTGTTTGTAATTACGTAATTATAGAATTCAATCTGCGTTGCCAGTAAATTACTCTCGTTGCTTCAGTAGCGTGAGGTAACGTTGTGATCCGTGACGTACTTTGCGTTGTCTGCTGGCTCCGTAGTCGCGGCTGTTGCGTAGCGCCGACTCAGTTGACGCCGTCCGGCTGTCAGCATTGCACCCTCTCTGCAAAGCGTGGTAATATTTGCAGCATCGCTCCTAGGCGCCGCTCATGTCATACATGGTGATGGCTGCCGAAAGGTTTTCACTTTTGCCCATAGGTGTCACTAGCATCGTCTTCCGTAATGGCTGCCAAATAACTGTTCCCTTTCGCACATAGATGTCATCAAAAGCGCACCACCATGGAGTATGTTTACTTCGTAGCACTAGCTCTTTGCACTGTCATGGATCGGACGAGTATATACACTGTATCACAAGTTCTTTGACGTACACATCCCACAGCTAGCGTGACGTCACTCAACAATCCAAATTAAGTTATACAGAAACAGTTCATTCTACACATTAATTATACGGCACTTCTTTTCCGAAAATTGTAAGTCCTGAATACACGTCGCCATGTAACACGCCCGGGAGTACTAATGGGTGGGGTACTTTAAACTGACTTCTCGTGTCGTGACCGTTTCTTTTCTTTACCGTGCGCCCTGTTCACACCACGTACCTGGTAATCACGCGGCGGTCGTACTCTTCTGCTCCACATTGCTGCTGGCTTGCCTGAAATTATTTATAGAAATATTCAAGCGAATAAGGGGAGCCACTCAACGTTAAAACACAACACTGTTCGATGTCTGGTATGAAAAACTATATTCTGAGACGATTAAAGGAAAACTGCAGGCTGCACTGTTTACATTGCAATTGGTTCAAATGGCTCTGAGCACTATGGGACCTAACATCTGAGGTCATCAGTCCCCTAGAACGTAGAACTACTTAAACCGAACTAGCCTAAGGACATCACACACATCCATGCCCGAGGCAGGATTCGAACCTGCGACCGTAGCGTTCGCGTGGTTCCAGGCTGTAGCGCCTAGAACCGCTCGGCCACACCGGCCGGCTACATTACAATTCAGAAGTGTTATCCCAATTCAGAAGTGTTATCCCAATTAATGGATGATTAACAGTCCACAAAATATCATTTAGACGAGCGTACGCGTAACTGACACGACGCGGGTGATTGTTGATGATGCAGAAGCCGAATGATCGAACGAAAGTTCTTACGCTCGTCGCAGATACAGATACCTGGTAAAAGTCCTCCTTGTCACTAGTAATGATATAACACTGTTCGTTAAGTTAAATTTTCAGTTCTCAGTTCTCACTTGTTCGAGCGTGAGCGTCACCGTCGCGGCGCGGTTGATTGTTGATAATGCGGAAACGCGATGGCCGAACGCACGTCCTCACGCTCGCAAGAAGACACTGGCACATGACTGCATTCTTTTATGGTAACTAATTTTTACTGATTCACATTGGTTCATTCTGGGAGACCGAACACGGCGCGGATGATCGATGCTGTGCGACACGCAACGAGAGGAAATATAAATACGTTATCGACGGCACTGCTCATTTTTTCATTACTTCTTGACGCACTTTCCTCTGAATCACTTCCATATTCCATCACTTTACTGTAACAGCACTTGTAGCAACACTTCGACCTGAATACTAAAGAAACCTCTCACATGCAGAGCTACACACTACACAACATAACAATACCGTGTCCCGCGCTCGACTTTCCGACGCGGCTGCACGCAAAGGTACTCCACAACTAAGCCGGACATGGGCGTCGGGAGTGAAGTTGTGCAACATGCAGCCTATTGCGCACAGTTTGAATCGTAACACGACGTCGTTTGGCTGCACGAAAATCATCATTCAACATGGTGGCGTTGCTGTCAGGGTTCCTCCGAGCCACAATCTGTAGGTAGCGGTCATCCACTGCAATAGTAGCCCGTGGGCGGCCTGAGCGAGGCATGTCATCAACAGTTCCTGTCTATCTGTGTCTCCTCCATGTCCAAACAACATCGCTTTGGTTCACTCCCAGACGCCTGGACACTTCCCTTGTTGAGAGCCCTTCCTGGCACAAAGTAACAATGCGGACGCGACTGAACCGCGGTATTGACCGTCTAGGCTTGGTTGAACTACAGACAACACGAACCGTGTACCTCCTTCCTGGTGGGATGACTCGATCTGATATGCTGTCGGACTCCCTCTGTCTAATACGCGCTACTCATGCATGGTTGTTTACATCTTTGGGCGGCTTTAGTGACATGTCTGAACAGTCAAAAGACTGCGTCTATCATACAATATCCGGCGTCAATGTCTAACTTCAGGAGTTACGGGAACCGGGGTGATGCAAACCCTTTCTTGATGTGTGTGTAACGCAATCTTTTTACTGTGATGTGCAAGGACGAGTTTTAGTCTCTGTGGCCTCTACGAAGCACTGTCATTTACTGTGCTACTTGTAGGCGCAAAAATTACCCTTGTTAGATATTTATGTTCCACGACCCATATTGACTTCCATTCCATTCAGGTATTCCAAATTATGTTGGACAACAGTGAATGTAAAACTGATGTTTACTTAATGGCCCACAGATTTGCTTCAAATATCTGTTTTGAAGTAATTTGATCTTAGTTGCTGTGGAGCATTACTTAAACTTTTGCTGTGATACTTAATTTATCTTACTCTGTGGATCCAAGAATGTGAAAGCAGCTCGACCATGAAACAAATCACTGTATACTGGGTATTTTACAGTTCCAATTACAGGCTTCCAGGGGTTAGAGAGAGGACCTAGTAGATATAGTTTTGATAAAGCATGCACAACCAGAAAAGTATCGTTTGAAAATAAAAGAAGTTTGAAACTCGGATCACTTTTTAATCTTATGCTCGACGACATATACACCAACTGAGGATGGGGCGTCGTAGTTAGCGTCCGACGAGATGTGCCCTTTGTTTAGAATCATTGCTTGCGCGTTCTGCTCGCTTCTTAGTCTGTCATTGAGCAAGAAGGTCAAGATTTCGGAATACACACTCGAAGAGCACACTAAAATGTTGATAATTTAATGTGAAGCTGGACTTAGTGGTGCAGTTTTATAACGTACGTATCAGAAAGTTTTCCGGATCGTCTGTCCATGGTATGCCCTTTTGGACGGAGTATAACAATGGCTTCGAGAAACTGTACATTTACAAATAGGAGGGTTGACTGTGGTCCTCTCCGGAGGCGCCGTACTCTCAACTTTGAAGAGGACATCGTTCATTACGTAAAAGAGAACCTGCTGACGAATACCCGAAACATTTCCCATGCCGTGGACGTGTCCCACACGAGCGTCTCGCGTGTTCTGCTTGCCTACATCTACATCTCCATGTATACTCTGCCAATCACGTTTAAATGACTGGCAGCAACTCCACCCTCATTACAGAAAGAATGTGCATCCATTCAGTCCAAAAGGTTTTCCGCTATATATCGATTTCTGTACGTGGTTTCTACATCAGTGTATCGACAAGCTCGGAGTTCCATGCCGCGTTGTATCAATGGATGAAGGTCATTTCACTAGGGAGGCTATTTTGAGCAGTCGAAAAAGTCGAATGTGGTGTGACGGAAATCCTCATGCCACGGATATACATGGAATTCGGCAACGGTTCGGTATCAGTGTAACAACTGCTATCATGGACTGCCGTCTTACGGGCCGTACGCTCTTCCGTACTGCTTACGAGTCTCAAGATAGGTGACATTTCTGCAAGAGGTAGCGGTGGGATTGTAGAAAGATTTGCCACTGTCAGTCCATCAGCGAATGTGGTCGATAAAGATGGAACATCCGTGTATTTTGTAAATAGTACGCCCGAACATCTCAACGTAGCATGTTGTGAAAGGTGGATACGTCAAATTGGACAAACTCCTTGGCCACTACGGTCAAGAGCTTTAACTCCTCTCTCCTTTTTCTTGTATATGTTACTCCTGTAAGGCCACAAGAAGGTTGTGTAAGACTTGGCGGCAGCAAGAATTATTCAGCATGCCGCAGAATATATGAAATCGTGCGTCGCAGATGCACCTGGTACAACGAACAGCAGGTAAGACAGGTAGAGCAGGTCCTGTAGAGCGCATGGGTCTGAGTTCAGTGTCTCCACTAAGAGCGCGTCGTGAAGCAGTAGATTTGAGATATTCTGAACTCCAAACTTATTTCACATCCAAGCAGTACATTATCAGACATGAGTTCCTTATCACCATTTTAGCAACTACATCCTCTCTACAACCCATAGAAGCATATTATAGGAATTGTGAAACGCACTGCACAAAACTCCTACAATTGTAAGGTGTCAGGCAAATCCAACACCTTCCATGAAAACCCTGACATGATAAGCAAATCCAGTAGTACGTCATATAGCTCCGAATAAATCGTGACATTAAATTAACTAAAGTAATACGAGTAACGAGTGAGCAAATGGAATACTACAGACTAACACAAGAATGCCTAAATGCATGTCATAATTTCCCACCGTGAAACAGACGGAGTTCTGAGGGGAGAAAAGAGAACAGAAGCCGAGCGCAGAAACGTGTTAAGCTGGAAGGCCCTACGATAAGGGCGGACACCCACGTCGCCAGCTAACCGCTAGGACCACACACCAGCCGCAAGTTTTAGCGTGAGACTTTTTCGCGTCTCTGTTACGTCAGGACCACCTCCCAGCCCATGTTAAAAGATAGAGCCCTCCAGAAGAACAGTATACACTCCTGGAAATGGAAAAAAGAACACATTGACACCGGTGTGTCAGACCCACCATACTTGCTCCGGACACTGCAAGAGGGCTGTACAAGCAATTATCACACGCACGGCACAGCGGACACACCAGGAACCGCGGTGTTGGCCGTCGAATGGCGCTAGCTGAGCAGCATTTGTGCACCGCCGCCGTCAGTGTCAGCCAGTTTGCCGTGGCATACGGAGCTCCATCGCAGTCTTTAACACAGGTAGCATGCCGCGACAGCGTGGACGTGAACCGTATGTGCAGTTGACGGACTTTGAGCGAGGGCGTATAGTGGGCATGCGGGAGGCCGGGTGGACGTACCGCCGAATTGCTCAACACGTGGGGCGTGAGGTCTCCACAGTACATCGATGTTGTCGCCAGTGGTCGGCGGAAGGTGCACGTGCCCGTCGACCTGGGACCGGACCGCAGCGACGCACGGATGCACGCCAAGTCCGTAGGATCCTACGCAGTGCCGTAGGGGACCGCACCGCCACTTCCCAGCAAATTAGGGACACTGTTGCTCCTGGGGTATCGGCGAGGACCATTCGCAACCGTCTCCATGAAGCTGAGCTACGGTCCCGCACACCGTTAGGCCGTCTTCCGCTCACGCCCCAACATCGTGCAGCCCGCCTCCAGTGGTGTCGCGACAGGCGTGAATGGAGGGACGAATGGAGACGTGTCGTCTTCAGCGATGAGAGTCGCTTCTGCCTTGGTGCCAATGATGGTCGTATGCGTGTTTGGCGCCGTGCAGGTGAGCGCCACAATCAGGACTGCATACGACCGAGGCACACAGGGCCAACACCCGGCATCATGGTGTGGGGAGCGATCTCCTACACTGGCCGTACACCACTGGTGATCGTCGAGGGGACACTGAATAGTGCACGGTACATCCAAACCGTCATCGAACCCATCGTTCTACCATTCCTAGACCGGCAAGGGAACTTGCTGTTCCAACAGGACAATGCACGTCCGCATGTATCCCGTGCCACCCAACGTGCTCTAGAAGGTGTAAGTCAACTACCCTGGCCAGCAAGATCTCTGGATCTGTCCCCCATTGAGCATGTTTGGGACTGGATGAAGCGTCGTCTCACGCGGTCTGCACGTCCAGCACGAACGCTGGTCCAACTGAGGCGCCAGATGGAAATGGCATGGCAAGCCGTTGCACAGGACTACATCCAGCATCTCTACGATCGTCTCCATGGGAGAATAGCAGCCTGCATTGCTGCGAAAGGTGGATATACACTGTACTAGTGCCGACATTGTGCATGCTCTGTTGCCTGTGTCTATGTGCCTGTGGTTCTGTCAGTGTGATCATGTGATGTATCAGACCCCAGAAATGTTTCAATAAAGTTTCCCCTTCCTGGGACAATGAATTCACGGTGTTCTTATTTCAATTTCCAGGAGTGTAGATCTTACGATAACACAAAAAGGGCCACACCACCCGCAAGTTTTAGCATGAGACTTTTTTGCGTCTCTGTTATGTTGCAAACTTTAAAAACATTGCCCCACCACTAAAAGTATAACGTTTCTCATTGGATAGACAGAAATTTTTGTAGGCGGAGCTTAAGGGTAACGTTGAGACCCTGATTTGTCAGATGAAAACACAGCCAGATAGTTTTTTTAAACCAACTTCGGTAAATTGTAGTAAGGAGATGTTAGGAGAGAGTTGCTTCCGAGACGGCGAGGAGTGAGTTGCTTCCGAGACGGTGAGGTGAGCGGAACTGTGCTGTCCGCCGCCCCCTGACGAACACCGACAAGGTAATGAACGCACGCGATGCCGCATAACAGCGCATAAAGCTTCACTCAGAACTGCAGAAGCCTGATCTGTTACACCCCCTTTTTGCGTAATACTAGTGTCGATCGTCAATTAAAGCTCATGGTGTTCACATTTGCCACTTGAAGTAAAAATCTGAAACGCGATAATTTTTCTGTTATACAGTTATTGAGAAGCCACATCAGCAACTATAATTTACGACAAGTTAGATAAGTAATTAAAGATGATTGAGGGTCACTGTAGACCATTTTGATAGTTTTCTCTTTTTTGAAACTTAATTTAAACCTAGATTATAGATGTGATATGGCATATGTTATCCTTCGATCCATTGTAGAACTTGGAAACCCATTCAGGGACTATTTGTTCACAGTTTTGTTCAACGCAGTTGATTTTTACCATCCTGTATTAAAACATTTCCTTTTATCAATAGTGGAATTTATAAACAATATTCTGTGAGTAGAATAAAATTACAAATGGTAAACTTAACTGCTTTTTCGACTTTATTTTACCAGCTAACTAAAAATAGAAAAGCCTTGAACCCCTTCCACTAAATGTAGTTAGTATTAAGATTCTTTTACAGGGAGTGCAGTGGAGCTGACGCTGAAATCAATAAGTATTTGGTTATATCATCGCTAGTATCACTGAACTCTTCTGAATTCTTCATGTCATGTGTGGTCTGACGTCTCCTTACCAGCAAGAGGTCCCAGGTTCAAACTAGTCAATTCCCTAAAAAAACACTCTCAGAGCGTCGTTGAGCGAAAGTGGTAGGGAGACACGATATAGAACAAACAGACACCACGCAGAATGTTAGACAATTTTCAGTAAATGATCACAACAAGATAGAAAAATAGCTAATATGGGCCTATATAAAGAATTTAAGGACAGTTGGAGGAAGACCTGTTTCACGAACTCACACGCAGCTCACTTTCACTATGCAATTCTGCGCTAAGAATATCCTTTGTAACTGAATGGAATAATCTCCAAACATGAAATTTTAAATCGCGAGCGATAACAGTGTGTAAAAATAAGTAAAATAGACAAGGTCTCAATTCATTTCCAGTGTACGTGGATACTCCTGTGCTAACAACGGCATCACTCGATTTTTGCAAAAGATCATCAATGAGAAAGTTCCAGGAGAACGTTGCAGTTATGTTCAGATCTATGAATTTAATATCCCTGACCATTTGATTGCAAGTAAAAATGTTACTTTTACCTGAGGTTTCCCGTGGACGTATGTTTTGCTGCATCTAACCAACTATCTGCTATATACACGGTATACATAATCTTTATCACTACGTAGCGTACTAACTAACCCACTGCACTCCTTGGGTGGCTGATTCTAAGTCTTAGATAATGACGTTTGCATCATCTGAATGTAACTTTATGTAATCGTCTGTCTTGTTTAGTGGTATAGCAGTAATACATGGTAATGTGAACAAATCGACCAAGAACAGAAACTTCTGGAACCACTTACCTTCCAATTCCACAGCCAAATTCAAATTTTTCTCTTTTTGTTGGCTCTGGAATACAACCTTCTGCTTTCGCTTTTTCATGTAAAAAAAAAAAAGCCTCCGATAATCTTTTACCATATATTCGAGATTTTCGCGTCTACTTTTAAATCTGTTCATTTAGTCCTACCAGAGTCCCCTCATGCAGTTGTTACCGTTTAATTTCAGAGGCTCAGATCAAGAGGAATCATGACGACGATGGATCTATGCCACTTAATTTGTCAGTCATCACAGTCGGAAATAAAATGCTAGATCATTCATTTTTTACCCACACGCAGTCGAGTACAACCTTGGGTGGCTGATTCGGGGAACAGGGCTGAGTGTAACAGATGGAAATAGCTCCAAGCAGAGAGGATTGTCATGTGCAGCGCTTGGTAGCCCCTCTTTGCGAAATAGGTGATTCATGTCTCACGATGGAAAATTTCGTGGGTGAAATGTGCGCTTCAGTTGTGCTGTTCATTTATAATGCTCACTCCGCTAACGGGGTACATTATGCGCTCAGAACGAGAACAAGCGACAAGCTTGACGGAGACTGATGACAGGTCGTGAATGCGTGCCCACTGCGGCTCAGCGTTCCATTTCACGTACAGGCGCTTTCAAAGGATTCAGATCGACGCTACTGACCGATTTGGAAGAATGAGCTTGATCTGACACACTGGGTGAAGAAAAGGGCTTCCAGTACGTTTGAAATTTGGTAAGCAATAAAGAAGACGAAGATCAGAGAAATGAGTTAAACAAATTCTAAGTGATGTGTACCACTAGAAACAGAAAGCATATCGACGAATCAAGAAAGGAGGCATAAATGAGATTTTATCAAGTAATGCTGATACCTATACTGTTGTATGGTTGTGAGAGTTGGGTTCTGAAAAAAAAATTATGGTAATTACAGGTTTACGTGTGAGTACGACCTTTGAATGTTTAGCGTCACTATACAGTAAAAAATTGATTAAAATATCGTGGCAGGTATATGTGGTGGGCTGATCAGTACCCAAAAGCGATGAGCCAGCCACTTTAACACACATGAAAACCTCCAGTATGAGATATAAGGTTCGATTCCGGACAATGCGGAAAATTCTGAAAGCATTGTAATACTAGTCTCAAGATTAGCTAAAACAGAGGAAAGATAAGCACTTACATAGGCTGCAGTGCTGAGGTCCGAACATGAAATGGACTCTAATGAAACGTGGCTTATGGTGTGTCGTTATGACACTGGCATCAAAGAGTAAGTAGCTGTGACTGAAAGAACAACGTACAGTGTCCTATTCAGAGACGGATAAGGCTGACTTTATCCCAGGGAGTGAACGGTTGGAGATTTGCCACAGCCAGACAGTTGGCTTCAGTGACCACTGATTATTGTCCTCGCCACTTTCCCTCACAAGCCTAGCAAGGTGGCGCACTTCACTGAACTCACATTCGGAGGACCACGGTTCAAATCCGCCTACGACTATATTGATTCAGGTTGTACGTGATATCCCTAAATCGGTCGACACAAATTCCGAGATGGTTCCTTTAAAAGGGCACGACCGGTTTCGTTCCCAGTGCTTGAAAAGTTCGAGCTTATGCCCAGTCTCTAATGACCTCGATGTTGACGGGACATTAAAATATAATCTTTCTTCCTTCCTTGCTTCCTCTCGTACTTGTATGTCCTTTGACTCAAAAGCGAGATGGTAACCTGCAAGACCATGGTACATAGTCACACAGAGTTTCCTGTTCGCCTCGTTACGGGCTCGTTCATCCGCTATCTCATTTTCCCTAATTCCCTTCCCGAGAGTGGGTCGGGACGGATTCCTGACAGAAAATGGAGGAAAAACGGTCATATGAACATGTGTCCGGAAACGGACGGTTTGCAAGCAACGACAACATATCATCCCGGATCACAGTATAGAGCTGCATCGCATCCACATCACAAGAGATGTTGCAAGTGGCCTCCATGTGCTACAATACACGCATTCACACGTCCCATCATGGATTGCCGCACTTTTTAGTTCGTTTCCACCTCTCTCTGAATAGCGTCACAGTCGTCGTGAACACGTTGTTGAAGGGTCTGCACATCTGGGAGTGGTTCAGAATACACAAAGCTTTTCAACTGCCACAGAGGTAAAAATCCAGGGATTAAACACGGTGATCTAGCAGGACATGCTGCGGGCCACTGCGTCCTAGCCAACGTCGGGGAAAGACCTTGTTGAGGTGTCGGCAAACTACGATGCGGAAGTTGGGAGGTCATACAGAAACCACAGAACCTGTCGTACTGCCAAAGGCAGTTCCTAAAGCAGTCCAGGTAAAGTATTCCGCAGGCACAGGTACGTTCCTCCGTCGAGAGGCTGTAGAATATTAACCGGTCCAAGTATGTGGTCGTTAAGAATCCCTGCAAATGTTAAAATGTTCAAATTCTAAGGGACCAAACTGCTGAGGTCATCGATCCCTAGACTTATACACTACTTAAACTAACTTACGCTAAGGACAACACACACGCCCATGGCCGAGGGAGGACTCGAACCTCCGGCCGGAGAGGCCGCGCGATTTGTGACATGGCGCCTCTAACCGCGCGGCCATTCCACGCGGCAAGAATCGCTATCCACACATTAATGTTGAACCGATGCTGATGAGTATTATCTGTAGCCCACAGATAACGGTTATGCAGACACATCATACCAGTTCTGGTAAAGGTTACTTCGTCGGTAAAGAGGACTGATGTCAGAAATCCCATAATTGCGAAGGTCTGGCGCATAAACCATAAATAAAATCCTTCCCGTAGAGGGAAAGCAGCTACTGAATATCCTTGCACTCGTTGCAGGCGATAGGAACAGCAGCAGTGGTCATGCAAGATACTCATAATCGTACTTTGTTTTACACCATGTCGATGGGGCACTTGGCTGGGGTTTGTACAGGGGTTCGTCTCAATATGCTGTAGAACCTGGTCTTCCAAATATGGTGTGCGCACAGTCTGCCGCCTCCCTGCACGTTCGTCCGTCTGAAAGGAACCATGATCACAAAAACGCCAAAAAAGGGCTTGAAATGTCGCGTGATGTTGATGGTGTCTGTGAGGGTAATTGTTCTGGTATAATCGTGATGCAGCTCGAGCGTTTCCGGCCGGCCGATGTGGCCGAGCGGTTCTAGGCGCTACAGTCTGGAACCGCGCGACCGATACGGTCGCAGGTTCGAATCCGGCCTCGGGCATGGATGTGTGTGATGTCCTTAGGTTCGTTAGGTTTAAGTAGTTCTAAGTTCTAGGGGACTGATGACCTCAGAAGTTAAGTCCCATAGTGCTCATAGCCATTTGAACAATTTTTTGAGCGATTCTGAAAGCTTGGTCGCACACAGACATCATCTCGGCTTGTTTCCGACATGAATATCGGACCATTCTGCTGCTTACAGTACGCTACGGCAATCACACAGCCTGCAACACACATGGTTCAAAATGGCTCTAAGCACTATGAGACTTAAGATCTGAGGTCATCAGTCCCCTAGACTTTGAACTACTTAAACCTAACTAACCTAAGGACATCACACACAGCCAAACTCCAGGTAGGATTCGAACCTGCAACCGTAGCGGCAGCGCGGTTCCGGACTTAGAACCGCTCGGCCACAGCGGCCGGCACAACACATAAGGAACATACGGCACGTGGTCAGAGAAACTTTCATTCGCACAGCGCCATCTGCTGTGGCTAAGGTACATTTCCCGACACATGTTAATAGGATCTATTTTCCCCCACTTCCAGTCAGGAATCCGTCGCTGCACTTTGTCGGCTGTAGTAATTCACCTTATATACACACGGCTCAAAACAAGGGTATACCACTGGGTGCTCAATGGTCTTTCCGAACCGTTCTCCAGATATTGACTCCGTCGTCAGTTTACAGTTTTTAGTGCCGACCTGTGTGCAGCCGTGGTAACAATGTTCCAAATGTGGCTTCATCTAAGGAAAAAAATTCTCATCGGTCCAGATCCCCTTAGTGCTTTAAAAGCATTGTGTCAAGTGTACCCAGTAGTGGAAACTACCCATCTGATACATGATAAACTACTCCTTCTCCAGCAGTAGGGATTTTATTATTGTTCACCCTGTATAGGAGGGGCAGTCAAATATAAACCACAAGCATTTACCACTTTCATTTATCTCACTGGGACACGAGAGGATCATTTCCTGTTTCGTACAAGCGGTTGGCCGCTAACGAAACCACAACCGCACCCACACTTGTACTTCCTCGCCCGACTGAAACTTACGTCCACGCACGTCTTTCTTCAGGCCGCGAAAGATGTGAAGAGATTTCAGTGTTTCCAGATCAGATCACTGAAGCGTAGCCTTCATCCCATTCGTGAAACAGGATAATTCTCTCCGACAGCCGGAGGGCAAACTGCAAAGCCAATGGTGGGAACATCCCAACAGCCAAAGCAGTTCACACAAGTTCCGATAAGGTCAAGAAGACCTTCTTCTACTGCAGGGACGCTCTGCTCGTCGATTTCCTAAAGCTTGCAACCAAAATCAATGAGCAGAGCTATGGAGAAACGACAAAAAAGCCATCCAGGAATGCTGTCAGACGGAGTCTTCCTGTTGCAGGATAACGCCCACCCCCACACTGCCACTAGGACGAGGGCTAAGCTTCAGCCATTTAGTTGGGAAAGACTGAAACATCCTCTGTACAGGCCGGATCTATTACTGTGTGATTTTCAGATCGTTGGCGAACTCAGGAAAGACGTGTGTGGACGTAGGTTTAAGTCATACGAGGAAGTGCAAGAGTGGGTGTGGTCGTGGATTCGTCAGCGGCAGACACCGTTCTACGATGCAAGAATTAATAGTCTCATCTCCCAGTGGGATAGATGTCTTAATGTGTGTGATGATTAATTTTGAATGGAACCGTTCCATGGTTGCGTTGTGTTCGGTTTCCATTTGACTGCGCCGGCCGAAGTGGCCGTGCGGTTCTAGGCGCTGCAGTCTGGAACCGCGAGACCGCTACGGTCGCAGGTTCGAATCCTGCCTCGGGCATGGATGTGTGTGATGTCCTTAGGTTAGTTAGGTTTAACTAGTTCTAAGTTCTAAGGGACTAATGACCTCAGAAGTTGAGTCCCATAGTGCTCAGAGCCATTTGAAGCCATTTGACTGCTCCTTATACTTCATTAAAATAGCGGTGTTTAGCCACAAGAAACTGAATCACAAAATTACATCCTATGTGAATTCGTTTTTGAGCATTGTCATTTCTAAAATAAGTCTGGGATTCTTGGGAATCCTTGAGGTCCTTTCACTTCGACTTTGACTAAAACACCAATACCCGCAACACTCATTTCTAGCATGAAAACCTTTGCACGTCCACCAAAGGCCTCATGGCTCGCCGTCGTATATTAAACTGTCGTTCGGAGGGCGGACGAGAACGGAATAGTATGCAGGTGAGAGGGGAGAGAATATATTTTGTACATCTTTCGCACCATGAGGATTTTCCGCCTGATGCAAAAAGATGGCTCACCAGCCAGGGCGCAGAGGATGGGATCGTAGATGTCCCAGACAGCATTCAATATTTTTAAATACGATACTGTAGCTGACCGACACACTATACTTGCCGAATCAAGCCGGCGTCGTACAAACGACCAACAAAACTGCAACAGACAAGTTTTTCTGCTCCCAAAGATATTTTAAAATATTAAGTGCTGCCAAGTAATTTTTTCATCAAAAGTGAGGCCAAGAAAATTCATCGATTCATCCTTCATTTTCAGTTCAGGAAAATTAAATCTAGAACACGGGTGGTTAAAAGGATTACATACAGACTTCTCAGTCGAAAATCTAAAGGGAGGTTTATCTGACAAATTTTCCATCCTCAAGATTGTCGGCTGCAGCTGCCTCATGTCACCTGAATTGATGGAAGATTAACTAGAAGTAGAAGATTCGTGCATGAATATGAAACGCTAGAAGAGATCGTTCACAATGAAGATAATACTGTTAATAGCAATTGCAAACAACGTCAGAATTAAAACACAACCTAGAGACACATAATTCTCTTATTCAAAGCGACTGCCTAAGTTTGCCGAGCCTGTATATTTTAAAATAATATGGAGAAACCAAGGACCGTAAGAAAACCAGTAAACATCTGCAGACACATCATTAATGGAGCTGTTCGAGAATATTAAGCTTCCAAGTAGTAACGAAGGCCTTCTCAAGGTCGAAGAAAATACCTATTAGGTGACACCTGCGCAAGAAACAGGAACAAAGAATTCTCCGTGCTCCGTGCACGCTCATTGTTCCATTGTTCAAAATCCGCGTCGGACAGTGTCTGACTGGCAGCCTATAAGAAGTGAAAAGAAAAAGATAAGAATGCTTCTACATTGTGCAACCAACATCAAAACAAACACAGGAGTGGAAAATGTAATGGTCGTTCCATTACAAGCTTACAGCTTAACAGTCAATTTTATCATTTATGTTTCAATTTCTTCAGGTTTTCAAGTATGTATCAGCAATTTTACGAAAAGCCTAAATTCCAAAGCAAAATGAAATCTGACAAAGCAGGCTGTGCGGCGCTATCATCTCACGGTGTCAAATGTAGTTTTCGAAATCATTTTGTATATAATAGGTACACGTACGTACGTGGTGGTGGTCTTCCTGGTTCATAATAAAGCAAGCAAGTACACTGTTTTAGTTCACGGCTTTCCTAAATCGTTTCCGACAGCCCTTAATTTCTTCCTTATATCTACAATTCCTTCTATGTTATTACAAAAATAAAGTTACATAATGAAGTCCATTCATGTGCTAGAACATTAATCTGAACATCGTTCATTTAGATGGAAACTTACTGAGAGCAAATATTGCGGTGATGTACCACCAAACTAACCCTTTTCGGTGAACAGTCTTTTCTACGTAACATCTTTCTTAGACCATTCTAATCTACATAACTTTGTTATTTGTTGCGTGTAGCCTGATAATTCAACAGCAGCTTCGTTTACAGGTGACATGACCGCACTTTTGACCTCCCTTCCATGTTATGTCCATAAATGACGTCTAAATTCTTTAGGCGTAAATTTATGAACTTTATTTTAAGGTAAGGAATCAATAGAGAAAAGTAAATATTTTAGGTGGTACCAGATTTGCTATGAGCGTGTCTGTGAGATGTCTGTTTATGAACTGCTTATCTTCATTGACAAACAAATAGTTGTCTCGTCGACGTTGGGGCTCTGTGTTGGAAATACACAATTGTCTGTGGTGTGTCCGTATAGAAGTCTACCACTGTCAGCAGTTCGTGACTGGTTTTAGAGAAGGAAGTATTAACGGAGATGGGGCAAATACCGACATCTTAAGAGATTCTTCGTTTTCTTTCGGAGTTTGTCACTCTCATGGAAAAAATTTGGCGCCCTGTGAGGTTCAGGAACGTTAGATGCATGTCTGTATTAAAAAGTCGAAAAATTTTGAATACCTTCGAAAGTATAAAAAAATTCCTCAAGTCCGCAACATACGGGTAATGCCACGAGTACCTGGGTAATATCGACACCCATGCAGGGTAATACCAACAGCATGAAACACGGGGTGTAACGGGAATAAGGAAAGATACTTGTTTTGGTGGCTAAGGACGGGGGACTGAAAAATATTATACCAATATTTACGTCCTTTGCAGACTAATAATTATAACCATTTCCAGTCGTATGTTTTTAGGTTGTTTAGCACTTCCAAGTACAAGTGGCAAGAGCAAAGCTTTAATTGTTATTTTACCCTGGGCAGCATGTCATGTGTTGAGGTGTGGACACGTGGACAGTAAACGGTGAGTCTATAATGACAGGTGCAGTCCACTTAGTGGCGTGGTACGACATTGCAGTAATACACTCCTGGAAATGGAAAAAAGAACACATTGACATCGGTGTGTCACACGCACCATACTTGCTCCGGACACTGCGAGAGGGCTGTACAAGCAATGATCACACGCACGGCACAGCGGACACACCAGGAACCGCGGTGTTGGCCGTCGAATGGCGCTAGCTGCGCAGCATTTGTGCACCGCCGCCGTCAGTGTCAGCCAGTTTGCCGTGGCATACGGAGCTCCATCGCAGTCTTTAACACTGGTAGCATGCCGCGACAGCGTGGACGTGAACCGTATGTGCAGTTGACGGACTTTGAGCGAGGGCGTATAGTGGGCATGCGGGAGGCCGGGTGGACGTACCGCCGAATTGCTCAACACGTGGGGCGTGAGGTCTCCACAGTACATCGATGTTGTCGCCAGTGGTCGGCGGAAGGTGCACGTGCCCGTCGACCTGGGACCGGACCGCAGCGACGCACGGATGCACGCCAAGACCGTAGGATCCTATGCAGTGCCGTAGGGGACCGCACCGCCACTTCCCAGCAAATTAGGGACACTGTTGCTCCTGGGGTATCGGCGAGGACCATTCGCAACCGTCTCCATGAAGCTGGGCTACGGTCCCGCACACCGTTAGGCCGTCTTCCGCTCACGCCCCAACATCGTGCAGCCCGCCTCCAGTGGTGTCGCGACAGGCGTGAATGGAGGGACGAATGGAGACGTGTCGTCTTCAGCGATGAGAGTCGCTTCTGCCCAGGTGCCAATGATGGTCGTATGCGTGTTTGGCGCCGTGCAGGTGAGCGCCACAATCAGGACTGCATACGACCGAGGCACACAGGGCCAACACCCGGCATCATGGTGTGGGGAGCGATCTCCTACACTGGCTGTACACCACTGGTGATCGTCGAGGGGACACTGAATAGTGCACGGTACATCCAAACCGTCATCGAACCCATCGTTCTACCATTCCTAGACCGGCAAGGGAACTTGCTGTTCCAACAGGACAATGCACGTCCGCATGTATCCCGTGCCACCCAACGTGCTCTAGAAGGTGTAAGTCAACTACCCTGGCCAGCAAGATCTCCGGATCTGTTCCCCATTGAGCATGTTTGGGACTGGATGAAGCGTCGTCTCACGCGGTCTGCACGTCCGGCACGAACGCTGGTCCAACTGAGGCGCCAGGTGGAAATGGCATGGCAAGCCGTTCCACAGGACTACATCCAGCATCTCTACGATCGTCTCCATGGGAGAATAGCAGCCTGCATTGCTGCGAAAGGTGGATATACACTGTACTAGTGCCGACATTGTGCATGCTCTGTTGCCTGTGTCTATGTGCCTGTGGTTCTGTCAGTGTGATCATGTGATGTATCTGACCCCAGGAATGTGTCAATAAAGTTTCCCCTTCCTGGGACAATGAATTCACGGTGTTCTTATTTCAATTTCCAGGAGTGTATTAGGTCGTAAGGTTTGTGATGCTTCTCAACCAGGGAAATTACGTAGGATAATTGTACCAGCACCGTCACGTGGTTGATTAAAGCCTGTTCTTATGCAAGATTCGTCTGAGAATCTGTCAAGAAGTGTAATTTTTAGTACGTTCAGCTCCTTTGATACAGTGATTCTTCCTCACTTCACTACACATAATATATTTTAGGGTTAGCTTAGTCCATTAAGCCTCCTCGATTATATATGTCTTGACCTGGCCGTCTGAAATTAGAAGTAAGACTTCATTCAAGTGTAAACACTTTTCCTTTACGAAATTTAAAGAATCGGAAAATATCTACAACATATCGTAATAAACCCGTATTCGTCTGTCTATATAACCCTTCTCAGACATCATGGTGGACACCAGACTTAAGCTGCTTTGCTAATTCTCGGAAAGTTACAAAACGCATGTCGAGAGATGAAATAGAAAACCTATCTACTTACATTATAGATATTATCATTAAAGAGTTATTGAGACACCTATCTCAGCTTAACCATAAACCAACAATAACATCAAAATTCCGTAACAATTAAGTCTTAGCGCCACAATAACACTACAGTTTACGAGAAATCGTCGGCTGTGCGCACTACAGGGTGGTTATTATCGTAATATAAGACACAAGTAATAGTGCGGCCAAAAAGAACAAGAATTTATTAATCTGCATACAAGTACACAAAAGCACAGAAACAGCACACTGAGCGGTGTAACACATCTGAAAACGAGGGGCTTTTTTTTTTCCTTTATCGTTAGTTTATTCCCTTCGACCCACATGGGCAGGGAGTGGGCTGTCAGTGGTGCAATTTTCCGCTAGTCAGCCAAGCGAATTAAAAAATTTATAATGAGAATGAGAAACAAAGGGGGTGGCTGTTTGTCCGTTTTTAATTAAAAATCAAAGATGGACAGTTAAAAAAAAGCGAGAGCATGTACATTTTAAAAACACATCGTAGAAGAATGAAATCCTTCTCACAAAAAATAAAAACTGAAGCACTGCACTTTCACTTAAAATCTAACGGAGTTTCCCAGAGTGAGAAGTATTGTTGGAAAGAGTATATTCCATAGGGTTGAGGGGTGCGGGTAAAACGATAGCGGTCTGTTAGGCTGGAAAACTACAGAAATAATATGTAGGTGGTTAGGTGGATATAGGAAATGCGATCGGTGGGAAAGGCAAAGGGTGAGGAGCAGAGTGTTGTATGGGTACGATTGTGGTTACAAAAGGAAAGGGGGTGGTATGAGTGGAGAGGAAAAATGAGAAAGGAGCCCTGTGTGAAGTGGGATAGGTTAGGAAGACTTAAGTTGGTTCAAAATGGTTCAAATGGCTCTGAGCACTATGGGACTCAACTGCTGAGGTCATTAGTCCCCTAGAACTTAGAACTAGTTAAACCTAACTAACCTAAGGACATCACACACATCAATGCCCGAGGCAGGATTCGAACCTGCGACCGTAGCGGTCTCGCGGTTCCAGACTGCAGCGCCAGAACCGCGCGGCTAAGTTGGTAGGAGGGCAAAATATTGGGATGGAGTTCATTTTCTTGGTGAAGTAGTTGATTGAGGTTGCGTTCGGATAGAATATGGGATGTGTGTCAGTGTAGGGAAGGATAGATGTGTTTGAGAAGGTGCGGCAGCATACCAGGGATGGTCATCTGAGGGGAGAAAACGGGGTTATTGGGATCTAGTTTGCGGATAGTACAGAAGATGGGGAGGTGTTCTACCTAGGTGTGGAGGGGTGGGAATTTGGTGAGATGATAGAGGATTCGTGTGGGGGGAGGTACACGGATGCGGAATGCGAGCCAGAGTACATGGCGTTCGAGGATTTGGGGGGGCTTATAGAAGTTTGGTGGGGCGGATATCCACGCAACATTTGCATAACAGAGGATGAAGAGAGCCTGCCGCGCTGTCTTTATACAGGGAAGAGCTTCGACAGACAGTGAGCGGGCCAGTCCACAAAGACCGCGTAATGCAGCCGCCTCGGCCGCGCAGGAGTTGTCCGATCGCCTTCCGGCGGCGTTTGCCCCGCCAGGGCCCAAATTGTTCACTCTGTTCATGGAGTAAGGCCATTGGAGTACAACGACCCAGGCATGGAGGCAGGACTACCGAGTACGGTAACCCATGTTATGGCGGCAAGATATTCGATTATGACAACCAAGGCTTCGGATTTGGCACACGCTGTTATGGCAACAACAAAGATCGATGGCGGGCCTGGGCCCCGCCCGCGTGTGGCAACCCCACGCTCTCCCAGACAAGGATCGAGGTCAGGCACGAGGCACAGGAGAGCGGGAAGGACCGTTACCCTTAGTGATTACAGTTCCTGCCGCTATTACAGTTCAACCTCAGCTAGCAGACCAAGATCATACTTTCACCAATGTAGACAAGAAAAAGAGGGATCAACAGGACAGAGTCTTAGAAACCAGGCGCAGCCTCAGAACAACTGATAAAGGTAAAGATGAATCTTCAAAGGAAAGTAGCTGGTGCGGTTCGATTCTGGCGACCGATCCAGACAGTATGCAGTCAACCGATGACGACGATGACAACTACGGCTTTTGAAATGTCATCCATACAAAGGCAGGACTGAAGAAAAAAGCTTCTCAAGGCCTTAGTGTCCAGAATGCTACAACCACTTCAAACCTCGAACAGATTCGGAGCACTCTCTGTCCAAGACGAACAAATGGACTTATCGACGACTCCACCAATCACCACTGCTCCAGGAATGACTCCACCTAGTACATCACGAGCAACAAAAATATTGACATTGAAAGTTCCACGCATCAGGAAAATATCTGCCCCTAAATACGGAGTTGAAGAAACAGGTCTCTGGGCCCATCAGAGCTGTCTCTTCAGGTGACACAATTAAGCATTGTGATTCTTCCAAATATTGAAGATCCCTTTCTTCAAGCACCAGTTGCCTGCGAATGAGACTCTCAAGGTGGTCATTTAATATTTACCTACCGAAATCACATCTGAAGAAGTTGAAGCAGAGCACTGTAGGGGCGTCCCCCATGTTGCCGTTCATCAGTTCAAGTCGAGAAACGACAAAACCTACAACATTTTAGCACAGCCTATCTACTGCATCTCCCTGCCTGCTGGTCCAACCAGCGACTCCATTCATGACGTACGTCTTTGCTCCCAGATGTGTCAAGTGTGGGAGCATGCATCCATTGAAGAATTGTCAATAATCATGCACTCAGAAAGCAAAGTGTGCAACCTGTGGAGGTGATCGCCCAATTACATGGCGCTGCTGCTCCACATTTCAGCAAGACCTGAAGACCTACACAGCGCAAGGATAAGTCCTCAGGGCATAAGAACAGCAATCCACAAAAATTGCAGCACAACTGAATACATCAAATGCTTGGGGATGGTGTGTGCCGGCCAGTTCAAGTAACGGACAACCATCGTTTACCTTTTTGGAACTTCAGGGAAAATTTAGTAGCCTCAAGGACTTCCTCACTTCACTGGAAAATGGTGATATCTTCACCACTATCAAAGATAAAATGAACAAATTTCAGGCTGCAACTAACTCCCTTAAGAAATTAATGGTCCTTCTTGATGGTGCCATGTCTCTCTTCGTCCCCAGAAATGCCCCATAGATTTGGAAGGACCATTGACAACTCACTTTCTATATTCAGTGTGCATTGCCTTGTGCACAAGAAACTCGAGTTGAAACATTTCATCGCACAACACTGTACTGATATCCTTTTCGTCACCGACACTCACCTCCACCCTACCTAATCGTTTAACCTCAAGAACATGTCAGGATACAGAACAGAGCATACGAACGGCCATAGGGGAGACACAGCAATCCTTCTCAAGAAATTCACCAATAATGCACCAGCCAACCTCCCGCCACTATCAACTTTGCAAGCCACAGCGACCATCATATCGACTGACAATGGGACCGTCACGTTAGTTGCGGCACAAACCAGGTCACAGCGGACGTTTGAAGAGGATGATTTGCAAGCAATCTTCAACCATTATCCGAAGGTACTATCGTGTGGTTATCTTAACGACAAACGCATGGACCTCGAGGGACAAGAACCCATGGGGGGTTCGCCTTTACCAATAGGAGGTACTTCTGGAAGCGATAACGTTTGGCCTAGAGGACCCCACCCACATTCCACCGAATCCAGCACCCAATCCAGATGTTTTGGGTGTAGGGATGGTAATTAACTTGAGGCTACATCCCCATTTACCAACATTGAACAATTTGACGTCTGATCACCATCCTGTGGTTGGTGTCATGTCAGAAGTTCGATTCTGCCTTTCCTACCCTGTTATCAAATCTAATCCTCTAAGCCACTGGGAGCAGTGTGAGTGATGGCCCTGTAATAATGTTAACCCTTCCGAAGATGTCTTTACAACTGAACCGATAGATGATGCCATCTCTAATCTCATAAGCAAGATACAACATGCTTCCCAACAGGCCTGTGTCAAAGTGGAACGACATACACCATACCACGACACCTATTCGCCACTGCTGCAATAGTTGAATGCCCTCAAGAACAGAGCAAGGAGACACTAGCAATGGCTTCGAAATTCAACTGACAGGAGGGAAATTTAGACACTCTCACGAGAACTGCAGAGACAGGCAGTGGAATACAATGAAGAACTATAGAAAGATCAGATGACCGCCCTTGAGCTTCATTTATGCAATCACTAGAGCTTAATCACGATCTCCGAGACCCTAAACCACTTTCAAGAGATCTTCAAGGTCCAGTAGGCCTTGTCTATGAACCACTGGGAAAAGTTGAAAGTTTTGATTCCGCCTTTGAGGCTCAAACCACGCTTGACGACTTGAGGAATGACTAACATGCCGAACGGGTTAGTCAGAGACATCAAGAAATTAGGAAAGGAGACCAGCGTATCGATCTGGTCCTTACGAAGCCTGCAAAGTCCGACAGACCGTAATACACTTCGTATCTCATTCCACCCTCGGGTCCGACAGAGTTACAAACATTCACCTTAAGTATATCCCATGCAAACCTCACGTGCTAATCAAAAGAATCTATGTATGAGGATTGGCTAGACTGCGCGGCTGGTCCCGGCGGACGTTCGAGTCCTCCCTCGGGCATGGGTGTGTGTGTTTGTCCTTAGGATAATTTAGGTTAAGCAGTGTGTAAGCTTAGGGACTGATGACCTTAGCAGTTATGTCCCATAAGATTTCACACACATTTGAACAACAGGACTGGTTACTTCCTGGAGTCTTGGAAGGTCGCCAGTGTCGCTCCGCTCCCCAAAGCAGGGAGAGACCCAAGCCACCCTGCCAGTTACCAGCCGAATAGTCTCTTATGAACATTATCAAATATTATAAACCGGTTCATCTCGATCCGCTTACGGCCTATCATCATGGACCACGATGTTATCAGAGTGGATCAGTTTGCTTCTGAACCTTCCTGTCGGCAGACTACAGCTCTTACGAGTCATAGACTACATCACATACAACCTTAACGTCTCGAGCTAAACAATTGCCATGTTTCTGGACATTGAGAAGGCTTTTGACAGAGCCTGGGGGGATGTTATAGATTACCACATACGATTAATCAGCAGTTTTTACAGAACCAGCAGATTATCGTTAAACTCAACGGACAGCGGTCGAGTTACAAACTTCAGAAAGGCTTTCCACAAGGATCAGTCTTGTTAACAACGCTTTTCCTTGTTTAAGTTAATGATTTACCTTTGGTGCGTCATGGCATCCTGTCCCAGTTTGCGGACGACACTGCTCCGTTAACTAGCAGCAGACGGATCACTGCGGCAATCGACATACTACAACGACAACCAGTGCTAGCGGAACAATGGACCACAGCCAACAATATTCGTCTCAACGCCGACAAGACCACGGCGATACTAATAATTAGCCGAAGGGCCAACTTGTTGGATAGACTCGTACTCCGGAACCCCGAACTACCTTGGTCCGCCAGAGTAAAGGACTTAGCAGCTACCCTTGTTGTAAAGTTACTCTTTAAAAGACACATCCAGGCCAGGAGAGTTCAACTTCTTCGTGTATTGCACCAAGTCAAGGTTAACAATGCAAGGATCCGGCCTGCACCGTTGTATAGTTGCTCAGCGTGAGGTATTACCAGCCCCTCAAATGTGACGCCCCTACAGGTAATTCAAAATCGGTGTTTACGACTTGCTCTTGGTGCTTCGCGGTGGGCGCGGATTCACAACTTACTGAAGTTCAGCTACCAAAGATCAGAGCACAAATCGTGAAGCCTTCCGGGAAACTCCTGGAAAAACTCTATGCGCTACGTCCTACAACTCGCTGCCACGAAGATAATGGCTGGTAGCTCCTGTACGGTGGCATCGTGTAAATATGCCTGGTGCCATTCTGGAGGCACCCCAATAACTACCAAACTGCTGTAATCACAATCTGAGCAAGGCTCATGGACCCCGTGCCAAAGTCCGTGCTTACACTTCAATGAAGTTGACCTAAACTCCCTACACCTCTTCACCCAATAAGTCCAGCCTCAAGGGAGGTAGCATTTTGTAAACACTAAACACACATTAATAAAAGCAAGCTACTCGGTGTTTGCTGTGCATTGTACACAAGTCACGTTGGGCCTCTGGTCGCCGGCTCGAGAAGATGCCGATAGCGGAGTGTTTCAATGCAGCGCGCCGGCGGCCACATCCGCTGCACGTAATCAATTTTGATGCACAGTGTTATAAAAAATGGTTCAAATGGTTCTGAGCACTATGGGACTTAACATCTGTGGTCATCAGTCCCCTAGAACTTAGAACTACTTAAATCTAACTAACCTAAGGACATCACACACATCCATGCCCGAGGCAGGATTCGAACCTGCGACCGTAGCAGTCGCGCGGTTCCGAACTGCGCGCCTAGTACCGCTAGACCACCGCGGCCGGCGCACAGTGTTATAGAAGTTATAATTTCACTTTCGCTACTTGCGCCTGAGTAGAGGGAAAATTGCTTATTGTATGGTTACCACGCTAATAGGAATGAGATTCCGATTCTGTGCTGCAGGATTTGCGTTCTGTTGACTACGTGAGGTCCTGGCGGGCCTCAGTCCCACTTTTTTACCCTGCCCTCTCCTTGAATTGTGTCCTCCTCAGTAGTGACCGAACGGATCCTACAATAGAGTCCGTGTGAAAAAAAATTGACATGTGTAGAAAAACTTTTTCCTTTTCGATTTTCAATTATTTGAACTATGTAAGGGTTATTTTCACTGCGTGATGGATATAAATGAAAATGAGGAAAAGTTGTGTCTTATCCATACTGGCATTTTGGAAAGGTATTATTTCTTCGAACCTGAATGGAACATTTTTCTCTTTCATGTTCTCCTTAGTTGAGAATATATCAGATGGTTGTGGGGGTCATTGGTTCGTCTGTGAGGAGAGAATCATAGCAGATTGGGAGAGACAAGAGAGAGAAGAGCCACTTTCAGAAAAGGATATTGAAGAAATATACGGTTATTTCGAGGACAAAATTTTGCGGAACTACGATACAGTATCTGACTAGTTCTTCGTTGCTCCTGAAGAAAGTAGGTATCCCTTGCAACAGCCAGATTTAGAACACTGTGAATATTATGTCAAGCCTTATCGTCAAATATGGTGTGTGTAGGAATCCTTCGTACTCGGTTCGCTAGACAAACATTCAAGAAAATGGTATTAATGAGTTTTATTACAAAAAGATAAGATACAGTACTTAACTTGGCAATTACACAGATGTGTCGCAAGCAAAAGGCGACATACGAAACAATCCCAAGTCTGTGCTAAATATAGATTACAAGCGAGGTGACTGGAATTAACGTCGGTATACAAGTGCCTAATCTTGAAGCTGCTATTGAACTGGGGCGTCGACAGTCCTCTTCACTGCTGTCGCGTTGTCGTCCTGGAGAGGGGTTGGCCATCGTGCGACTGGCTGACGTCTTCTCACAGCAATCTCTTCTCTATTATTCCCGACTAGCGTGAAGTCGCCGTAACAGTGAGATGGAGTCTTTATTTTGGGAAAGGATGGAGAGACAATTTAGATTACTTTGTCATTAAGAAATTCTGCAACCATAAATCCTCAGAGAAACATCATTACCCACATTCCCGGTGCAAAAGGGGCTTCTCGAACGGGCAACATCCCTCTCTTCTTCTTTTAATTATTCATCACTGAATACATTATTCAGAAAATTGTACCTCACAGTAATGAAGAAATCAGTAAAAGAGATGCTTTGGCCCCGAAGTTATATAGATACACTGTTCCCACCGTTGAGGTGAAAGCATTCTTTGTGGGGCTAGCAAGAACTCTGAGGTCTTTATGGTCTTTATTCCCGAAAATTTGGTCTTTCATTCCTCAAATGTGCGACGCTTCGAAACCGATTAAAATTATTTCTTTCATATTTGCGATTTAATTCTAAACCAACACGCGATAAGAGAAAGGCAAATCATAAATTAGCGCCCATTCGTGCAGTGTGGGACATTTTTAAAGCAAAGTGTAGGACATATTATATCCCTTCCCAAAATGTGTCAATTGATGAAATTCTTCTTGGTTAGATGGGGCACTGTCTCTTTAAAATGTTTATCCCTGAATACCCGACAAATATGGATTGAAAATTGTGTCACTTTGCGACGCTAGCACATTTTACTTTTGAGGAGGGGTACCCTGCGTAGGTAGAAATCCATTTCAGAGGGGAGGCTATCTTCTTTTACGAACATACTACGTCATTCACCTGTGTGGAAACATAAAATATACGAATCGCAATGTGACTGCCGATGTATGGTTTACCTCGTACGAATTGGCAGATGAGCTTACTGAATGTAAACTCATTTTTGTTGGCATCATACGGAAAAACAGAGGAGAAATACCACCTCGATTGCCCGCTTTGAGATCATTAGATCTTATGACGTCAAGATTTATTTACCAATATGACAAAGTTCTCACTTCCTTCTCCGTAAAAAAGAACAAGAACGTTATAGTTTCATCCACGATGCATAATTCTGGACCGTAAAACCTGATACGTAGGAGCTTGATGTCTTTGAGTTCTATAAGCTGACAGATGGAGGAGTTGATTGCTTGGACAGAATGTGTTGCTCACAAAGAGGGACTCTTGCCTTTGACCCATGGGATATTTTTTTGCCACAATCATTATAAAGAAGTAAACAACTGCGTTTTATTCACTTGAGCTAGAAGTAAATTGCCGTGCCAAAACTTTTGAAAAATCTTGGCTGCAGCTCAGGTGAACATAATATGAAACTAAGGCAAACTAATGCGAAGATTAGGAGTAACCTACTCTTCGAATTAGCGGTGGTCATCGGAACTATAGGATATGCGAATCGCCCAGTCTCTAGACCGCCATCCCTCATGAATATGAGATGCCACATGTGCGACAGAAAAGAGAATAAAGAATTCAACAACACATGCGCCAAATGTAGCCGTCCGATTTCCAAGCAACATAAAAAATTAAGTCGATCATGTTTGATATGTCATGCCAATGATTCACAAAGTGTGCTGTATTGCGTTGTTCGTATCTTCAAAGTTTATGGACCATCGCAGTTTATATACTTTTCGTACTTTCTGAGTATAAGTTCTTTTTGCTCAGTCTCTGAAAAAGCAATTTCCCAACGAGTTCCAGTTTTATTCAAAGTTTGCGCGGTTTTATATATTTTTTGATGTCAATACACTACTTCTCGTTTATATATTTATCTACATCTGGTCAATATAGTAGGTAGATTGCAACTCATTTCTGATGGCAGTTTTCAAGGAATTTCCGAATGTGACACCTCAAGTCTGAATTAGCAGTACAAATATTTGAAGTTTTGTGGGTACCTCTAACTACAAGGGAAATAAGGTTCTCCTACTATTCAATGCTCACTCAAGTTTATATTTCTTCTTGGTGTCAATGAAATGCTTACCGGTTTAGACTTTTTTCATTTTGGTATTCAACAACGTACCCACTTCCGTACCATTTTACACCAGAATGGGAGAACTCATTGGAATATCTGCTGGGCTCTTCACTGCCAGAAGATGAAGAGGAGAAAAATAATGGTTGGAGGAAATAACTGAGAGGAGAGAAGCTTCTTATGTGAATGTGCGTACACTAATTGTGAAATAAAAGAAGAAATTCTCTCAGTCCTGGCGGCTTACTGTTCCAACTGCTTCGCGAAGTTCTAGCCCTAATAGTGTCCTACCTGACACCTCTGTTGAAGGAATATTTTATTCGGTGCATAATACGAAGGATACGGAAGAAATATGAGATGACAGTTATTTGAAAAAGGTGATGACACATATTCCTCAATTGCTAAATTGTGCATGTCTGTTTTCTTGCTGAACACTTTGGGAAAAATAGGTGAACGATTCTTATGCGATCACGTAGTGGCGCACAGAGAGCTAATTGGTCTAAATGAAGCACCACATAGTTTCAAGAAGTGAAAATCGATGGACAACGCTGTATGTCAGGCGACTACAATCGGTGATATTAGTTATGAGAAATACGGTGTAGCCATCATCATAGACAGCACCAGAGCATTCAATAGTGATCGGTGGTCGTCTTAGTTTACGACGCTTAGGCAGCTGACGCTACTCCTTCAGAGACTACTGTCGCCGTCAAATTGTGACATAGACATCTTTTCATACGACAATCAAACGAGAAATAACAAGAGAATGTCGCCAGGGATCCCTGTGTCACGCTATCTTCTGGAATGTTTTAATCGAACAGCTATTATAAATGACGCAGTTGAGTTCAGTCGTCGCTGCGATCGTTGCATATCCTCATAATAGTTAACGAAATTTCTGTAGCTTGTATAGAGCAAAAATGTAACGCATCTCTGCCAATGAGTCAGCAGTAGTGAGAACAAAACAAACGAAGGAACGCCCCAAACAGGACTATCTACTTCCTATTGTCAAAACCAGAATCCCTTTATTGGAATAAATGATGTTTCAATAAGCAGGAAACTTTTAAATCGACATTTGGGGACATACCTACACTACCTGACTAGAAGAGAGAAGCACCCAGAAGGGGAGGAGGTAACGAAATGAAACTTTACGAATTGAGAGGGTATGTTTTCATCTCAGTGATAACCAAATCTAGTCAAATTTACGAAAAACTTGGCAGTACAAGCCCACTTACCACTATGACGTTACACCAGCTCTGGCCCGGATTTTTCCTCTGATTCGGTTGCGAAGGGTATCATAAAGCTGTTGTAACCTCTCCTGCTGAAACTGTCCCACAAATGTTGCAACTGGTCCTTTGCATACTGGATACTGACATTAAGACAGACTTGACGTCCGATCTCCACGCACACATTCTCCATCGGAGACAGATCTGGGCTCCGTGCTGGCCAAGGGAATATCTCAAAATCACGTAGACAGTTCCTAGGCACGCGTGCCATGTCTGGACAACATTTTCCTGCTGAAAAATTGCACCACAATGCTGTTGCACAAGAGGTAACACTCACGACGTACGGTTGTGTGGTCAGAGTTCTCTCAGTCGTTAACAGCCATGATACGAATTCATACCAGGTGGTAACCCACACAATGACGACAGGAGTAGCACCACTGTGCCTCTACAAAATATTTGAAGAGTGGGACTTCGTCCAATATCGCTGCTATACACCTCGAAGATCGTCATTCGGCGTAGTGCAGAACCACGATTCACCGTTGAAATCAATGTGACGATATTCATCAGCAGTCCACGATTGCCGGTTACGACACCATTCCAAATGCAGTCGTTTGTGTTGTGTCTATGGATGGGACTATAATTCCTTAGAACGGTCGCTACTAGTCTCCGAACATTGATGCAGGATGATACAGAATGTTGCATGGATTGTATTACTTATTTTCGAATGGTAGGCCCAGATGTGAAATGGTTACAGGAGGAGGAGCTTAGTGTTCAACATCTCGTCGATAACGAGGGCGTTAAAGACGGAGCACAAACTCGGATTAGGGAAGGACTGAGCAGCAACTCGGACGTGTTCTTTAGAAGGAACTAACCTGGCACTTTTCGCAAGCGATTTAGGTAAAAACGGGAAACTTAAATCAGGATGTCCAGATGCAGGTTTCAACAGTCGTCCTCCCGAATGCGGGGGAGGTGTGCTAACAACGGCGCTACCCCTCTCGGTGAAATGGTTACGGTGAGCTTAGTGAAGAATATGATGATCCTCTCTTGGGGTAGTCAGATGTGGTAGGCCGGAAACTTGACGACGAGTATGACTGCCCTCACATTCTCATGCAACCCAACTTCAAGTCACAATTACACCCGAATGACCTGAAAACTAACATGAAAATGGCACCACCCGACCAAGTCACCAATAGAGGAACCAAAGTGGGGCCACTTTGAAACTCTGACCGACCCATGTACACGATGACTCCGTGTTCTTCGCAGCTATCACTCAACATCTGATGTTGTTCACGTCCCTTACATATTCTACCAGGCCTGGTAACGACACCAAAGACGAACAACACTAGTGCACTCTTGCGGCCGTTCATCTGTCACGGAGAAATGTAGCTATAATCATTTACATACCAGCCGATGGTGTGTACATATATGAAGTGGGACTGGCATCCAACCATCTCACTTCTTTGTCGGGCTGTGTAGATAACGGTAGAACATACGGTGCCCACCATGAAATCTGTGAAAAAGCCTCTGGCTCATGAACAAAATAGGTAGATTTTCAACAACGTAATTTAGGCTACCACTTACCCTCAGTAGTCGTGAGTATTTAAACCTTCAGCAAGTACCACCTGTCGAAATACTCCTATTAATGCAACGCAATGTCCCTTTAAGGAAATATGGTGCCTACCGGAAGAAGGCTATAGAAGGATTTTTCGTGCTAATTTCAATGTATCCTACAGATCAGGAGAGATGTGTCGAATTTTGGACCACTTAAGGCAATTTTGCAAAAAAAAAAAAAAAAAAAACGGGGAACATTGGTTAACTAGTAACTCGTAGGAATGAGCCAGACGAATGGATGACAGCTGAATGGCAACGAATCTAGAATTCTCCCAGAACAGGAGGAAGAGACGTAAGGGAACTCACAAAATTTAACCTTCTTCCGTCGAAGGGGTTAGCTACATGTCGATAGGGCACAAATGTAATTCAAATTACCTCTACTGACTTAATACGTGACACACGGCGGCTGCAGTTATGGAGAAGCGTGACAACATCGACATACACTGACAGAGTGCGTCGATGGAAGGTCTTCAGTCGATGTAGAGAAAGACAGTTTCCGAGGTACCGGACACCTATTAGTGAAAATTGATATGGAGCGTATTCACCCTTCGCCTTATGATGGCTTGAACTCTGATGGTATCACTTTCGATGATTTGCTTGAATGTCCGTGTATGAATGACAGCCCATTCTTCCCCAAAAGCCGAAACCAGAGAAAGTAGTGATGTTCGACATTTGGGTTTGAAGCGATGTCGACGTTATAACTCATCCCAAAGGTGTTCCACTCTGTTTGTGTAAGGACTGTGTGTAAGCCAGTGAGTTTCAGGAATATTACTGTCCACAGACCATTTCCTCACAGACTCTGCTTTATGACGGAGTGCAGTATTATGTCTATACGATCATCGTCTCCGAACTGTTTTTCTACTGTACATAGTACACAATGCTGTAAAATGTGTTCAGATCCTTTGGCATTTAGCGTTTTCTTAACCTGAGACGCGCTATCACAACAAGAGCACGAAAAACTTCCACGTACTGTAACACGACCACCTCCTCCTCCTTACTTCACTGAAAGCACTACCCATCATGGCAGCTAACATTCTCATAGCATTTGCTAAACCCAAACCCTTCCAACGGTTTGCCACAACGTATATAATGATTCACCACTCCAAATCACTCGTTTCCAGTCATCCACTGTCCATGGCGTTGCTCTTTAGACCATCACAAACCTGGTTTAGCACTGACTACACAAAATTATGGCTCTTGCGGAGCAGGTCGACCATTGTACACTTTTCTTTGTAACTTCTTACTGTGCTAACTGGACTGCTGGTAGCATTTTTGAACCAGTGAATGATTTCTTCCACTGATTGCATGTGATTTCTTACAACCATCCTCTGCAGTGATCAACGGTCACTGCCCGACCGTAAATAAGATATATGTGTTCTTGGGTTCGCTGTGGTTATTCTTCCGGGTTTTCCCTTCACAGTAACACCACCAATATTTGTTTTGTGCAACTTTAGAAGGGCTAAAATGTCCCTTATCGATCTCTTACCCGACTGCCACGCAGTGAGTAGTCCGCGTCCGAAGTCTCTGAACTCGCCTGACCGACACATTCTGCGATTACTGTTTCTCTACTGCCAAGTCTATAGCCCCACCTCCTTTTACGTTGACGAATCCGCCACTCGTCAGATCTAGTGCTCGATTCGGCATTTCATACATTTGATAACATAGTATGTATGATATTTTACGTGACATTGCATACATTTGATAAGATAGTACACTACTCGCCATTAAAATTGCTACACCACGAAGATGACGTGCAATTTAAACGACAGGAAGAAGATGCTATGATATGCAAATGATTAGCTTTTCAGAGCATTCACACAAGGTTGGCGCCTGTGGTGACACCTACAACGTGCTGACATGAGGAAAGTTTCCAACCGATTTCTCATACACAAACTACAGTTGACCGGCATTGCTTGGTGAATCGTAGTTGTGATGCCTCGTGTAAGGAGGAGAAATGCGTACCATCACGTTTCCGACTTTGATAAAGTTCGGGTTGTAGCCCATCGCGATTGCGGTTTATCGTATCGCGACATTGCTGCTTGCGTTGGTCGAGATCCAATGATTGTTAGCAGAATATGGAATAGGTGGGTTCAGAAGGGTAACACGGAACGCCGAGCTGGATCCCAACGGCCTCGTATCACTAGCAGTCGAGATGATAGGCTACTTCTTGGCATGGCTGTAACGGATCGTGCAGCCACGTCTCGATCACTGACTCAACAGATGGGGACGTTTGCAAGACAACAACCATCTGCACGAACAGTTCGACGACGTTTGCAGCAGCATAGACTATCAGCTCGGAGACCATGGCTGCGGTTGCCCTTGACGCTGCATCACAGACAGGAGCCCCTGCGATGGTGTACTCAACGACGAACCTGGGTGCACGAATGGCAAAACGTCATTTTTTCGCATGAATCCAGGTTCTGTTTACAGCATCATGATGGTCGCAGCCGTGTGTGGCGACATCGCGGTGAGCGCACATTCGATGCGTGTATTTGTCATCGCCATACTGGCGTATCACCCGGCGTGATGGTATGGGGTGCCATTGGTTACACGTCTCGGTCACCTCTTGTTCGCATTGACGGCACTTTGAACAGTGAACGCTATATTTCAGATGTGTTACGACCCGTGGCTCTAACCTTCATTTGATCCCTGGGAAACCCTACATTTCAGCTGGATAATGCACGACCTCATGTTGCAGGTCCTGTACGGGCCTTTCTCGATACAGAAAATGTTCGACTGCTGCCCTGGCCTGCACATTCTCCAGATCTCTCAGCAATTGAAAACGTCTGGTCAATGGTGGCCTAGCAACTGGCTTGTCATAATACGCCAGTCACTATTCTTCATGAACTGTTGTATCGTGTTGAAGCTGCATGGGCAGCTGTACACGCCATCCAAGCTCTGTTTGACTCAATGCCCAGGGGTATCAAGGCTGTTATTACGGCCAGAGGTGGTTTTTCTGGGTACTGATTTCTCAGGATCTATGCGCTCAAACTGCGTGGAAATGTAATCACATGTCAGTTCTAGTACAATATATTTGTCCAATGTATACCCATTTACCATCTGCATTTCTGTTTGGTGTAGCAATTTTAATGGCCAGTAGTGTACATATGTTATTTTAAGTGACAGAGAAGCATATGCTGTACTAAACAGAGAGAGCTACAAAATGACCTTACTGTTTTGAGAGGAAGAAAGCATGTGGACCGGTAATGTGTAACAACACTGCATCACGATAGCTCCAACACCAATGGAGACGGTGTAAAGAAATGACGAGTGCCGTCAGCATTGGGCACGGAAGTATGATATTCGTAGCATTTACCAGGACTTTCGCTCGACGCTCAAGATCCTGAAAAGTACTAGGGGTTCTATCCTAGCGCGAAATCCAGCAGAGAAATGGAAGACAGTGCGTCTCATCGACAGGGTCTGTAGTGACAGAAAAGGTGAGGACGTTAAGTCACATTCGGTGGGTGACTCCCTATGCACCAATGCGTGAAGATCATAGTGAACATTGCCAGTAAGAAGGAAGGTACGTTTTCTGAGTCCGACGCGGAATGCTGGAATATTGCCGCGCTACAAATACGGAGTCACCGACTGCAATTGTGGATTGCCCTTCATCAAACACAGATAAAGCAGTAACAGAAACATGAACAATAACTGCCTATACATAACGTTATCTGTTAAGGGACATTTACTAACTTCTGTATAATCTTTACCGTTACTTTTAAACTGTTTTCGTCATTTTAAACGTTTTTGTATAGCCAGTATGTTGCTTTTCTGAAACTCGTAATTATCTCTTTCCTTCTCTCATACCACCCTCTCATCACTTTCGTGTCATTTTTTGTTTTTCGTCGTCGTATACAGGTAAGCAGTAAGTGCACTGTTGTCTTTTTGAGCTGTAGAGACAATTATTTATAAAGGAAGCAAACAATTTAATTTATGTTCTGCGTTCTGTAACAATAATAATAAAATAGTGATAGTTTTGAACATGGCTTGCTGTTACTTCTAGGGTACAGGTTCTATGTAGAAACAAAAACCAACAATTGATAAATAAAATAAACAATATTTACATGTATTCAAATTAGGTGTGTGCCGCTACCATAAAATATAACTATGTACCACCACACGCGCTTCATATCGTTGATACAAAATATCGTGAGTGGTCTGCGAAGGAACATTTTGGTTTGCTTTCTAAATCTAAAAACAGTTCTTTATAAGTTGTATTAAGATTTGATAGTTTATTTAAGGCATTTTATGTGCGATTTTCTGGTAGATTAATTATTTTAAAGCAACTACGGACAGTGTGGCCGTACAAAGGAAGAGAATATATGAATCCTGTTGCTCTCCGCGCCCGGGTTCCCGGGTTCGATTCCCGCGGCGAGGTCAGGGATTTTTTCTGCCTGGTGATGACTGGGTGTTGTGTGATGTCCTTAGGTTAGTTAGGTCTAAGTAGTTCTAAGTTCTAGGGGACTGATGACCATAGATGTTAAGTCCCATAGTGCTCAGAGCTATTTGAACCAACCTGTTGCGCTATGACGTTACTCTAATGTTACCGGATTCCGATTTAAATCTGTCGGGGTCCCGGGCGCAGAAAAAGTTCTAGGCCTACTCGTACACTCAAAATAGCATAAAAATAAGAGTAAGTGGAAATCATATTTACAGATAAAAAGAAATTTTTAGGTAGTATTAACTCTCTAATGCCGAGGTCCTTCCTATGACGAACCAATATAATCTTAAACTCTTTACGAGGAAGAATTTATTTTAAGTTTTGAGGGAATTGGTGACGAAGAGTTGCAAAATGAAACCCAGCCAGTCAAATTTTAAATTCCTTCGACTTTCACTGACTATATATTTTGAGTGAAATAATACGTACACAAACCAACATTGAAATTATCAAAGCCGGTCACATTTCTCTTTCTTTCGTTTTTCTTTTCTGATTATTCTGTATTATGTTGTGTCTATTGGCAGTTAAATAAAATATTAAATTTTTGCTCCAACACGTCGTAATCTTACTTAATGCCATATATGTATAAAATAATGAAAACCACAACTTGCGCAAAAATAGTGGTTCTATCACTCATCACGTAATAAGGGTTATTTATTGTTGAGCTTAGACGGATGTTCGTTATCAGAGCGGGGATGCAATAAGATTTACCAGCAAATGTTTTGTAAATTTCATTTTATATTTCATGTGAAAAGTAATAATACGCAGTAATATACATCTTCATAAATAACAATCAAAAAATGGTTCAAATGGCTCTGAGCACTTTGGGACTTAACATCTGAGGTCATCAGTCCCCTAGAACTTAGAACTACTTAAACCTAACTAACCTAAGGACATCACACACATCCATGCGCGAGACAGGATTCGAACCTGCGACCGTAGCAGTCGCGCGGTTCCGGGCTGAAGCGCCTAGGACCTCTCGGCCACCGCAGCCGGCAATAAAAATCAAGAGAAGAACTTACTTCTAACGTAGCCAGTGTTGGTCCGTAGTCCGGGTCCGAACAAAAAATGGGAAATTATACACTGCTGGCTATTGAAATTTGCACACAGGGACAATCAGCTAACGACGAAATTGTAGTGCTTGTAGATAGCTTGTAAAATATTGAAGGTAGAGTACATTATTGCATATGTTAGTGTCTGGGATGTACAAATTAAGCAAACAGCGTTGTCAACTTTGAAAAAACAACGGCTCTAATCTGTCTGAGAATCGAGATGAACTGAGCTTGGATAACAGATACGAGTACATAATTCCTTGTTGCTTGACTTCTGTGCCGTAGCTTATCAGCAGTAATGGTTGGGGAGTGGTGGCGTGACAGTTTCTCGGCAACGCAGGACCAAATGTTTTCAGTGGGTGAGAGGCCTGGATAACGTGGTGACCAGAGCAACATTCAGATTCACTCTGTGTCGAGTCAGGCCATGAGAGCAAGATCAACAAGAAGTCTTGTGTTATAGTGTCGGATGATACTGTCATCGAGACCTCGAGCATAGGATACAGCCACTTACCTTAACACGCCCGAAATGTAACACCTGCTATCCAAATTACCGGCTATATCAACCAAAGGCGAATATATTGTGCGCCTGTGGCATCTTGTACCGTCAGGCCATGTGTGAGGCCATGACGTCTCGACAAGGTTGCAAAACAGAAGAGATAGAAGAGATAACACTATGAACTGCACAGATTCTCACTTCTTTCTTTAGTCAGAACAAGAGTACCACAGTTTTTCTCAACAAACTTGATATTAGGAGACATTAGGAGACGCTTCAATAAAGACGCTATGCTTCGCGGAGAGCGTTGCTACGAAAGTTTCGGGAGCCCACGTTTCAGTAATCATCACGAAGTTACTACTTCCTTATACTTGTATCTCGCTATATGGCCGCGAGCGAAAGTGGGTGAACTCGAGCATATACAAACAAGTAGCAGTAATACGCAAATGGAACAGGAGTGGGTCATATACTTCTGTTACATGATCAAGCTTCCGCCAAGCACTGTACGTTTCGTTGCCGGCTGTACGTGCAGATTTATCATACGTAATGAGAGAAGGAATGAAGCTTTGTTTCTTCTCTGATACTCGATGTCATGCCTTCCTCTAGCTAATACTGTCAAAACGAAGGATATTACTTATTCATTCACGAGTCATACTCAGCAATATTATCGTGACTTTTATATAGGTGTCCGGAGCAAGAATATGGCCAAAAGTGATAAAAGTGTCTGTTTGCTTGTCTGTATTACTACTGTCTCGAAAAGAATGAATGGCGGATCATCATAAACATGGGTTCTGTACACTTTCGTCTGAACGGAACCAGGTAAATTTTAATGAGGAACTGGATATATTCTTTTTCATCTCCTACAGAACTATCGGTATGGACTTGTTCATCTTCTGCGCTTTAATGTTCTTCAATGCAACTTCTCCCATTTCAACAGTGCGCGTAAAATATTACTGTTTACTGTTATGAACCATCATATCCACCAATTAGCTGCTCTTTATAATTTCATCTATGTACTTGTGCCTTAGGGAAAATGATAAATTTACTAGAGCTATAGGCAGTGCCGATAACAACTAGCAACGGAAAATGAACATAACCACTCTGAACCGTAATAAGGCAGTAGGCGTTACCGGCATTCTAAGTCTGCATCACGGAAAACAACAGTGGTCATGAAGCATCAAAACTGATTACCCAAATCTATTTCACTCTGAGTCTTACAACAAGAGTAACAATCGTCATGCCGTTGCTTACGATCTCTTGATGGCCCATATTGATACAGGAGACTGTCTCTTCATCAGGGCAGTTTAGTTAGTGTGTAATAAGAAGTATGTAGGCTCGCAAATCTGGAGAGAATGCATTGTTGTATTCTGGATATTAAAATGGAGAAGTATAATTATTTGTGGCAGTTGCCATTTTCATGTCAACGGTCAAATCCTTTGTGTCAGTAAGGCTTTCTACTGAGAGAATGAAGGTGGTGAACACTGTTCGATTACATTCGTGGCGAATCAGCAGTAAAAACCGAAATAGTGCATTAGGTACATTAGATAATTATATCAGTCCATAGTCAATTTATTGCAGCTACTTTTAAAGAAGTAATTTAAAGTAACACCAACGTTTAATGAAACTGTTAAATATGGAAGCTTCGCTAGTAGGTAAACAATGTTCGTGCGTGATTTGAGCGAACAAGACAAGAAGTGATGCCTCAGAAGAGAGTGACAAACTGCATACAGGCCAGAACAGCAGCCGTTATCTGCGACAGCCAAACGGCTGTTCACCCTTTCAGGAACCTCTCACTCCCATGCGCGGTTTAGCCTGGTGGCCAGTCAAGGTCAATCCACATATCATACAACGAAGAGTATTTTCACTTATTTTGAACCAGACTTAATGACCACACGGCATAGGTAACTCACAAGATCGTGTTCGACTACTTATTGCTTTGTTTGGATATCGGACTAATTGCTTCACGAAACGTATTGACTGAATTACACTGGGCTATCGGTCAGCTTGAATGAGAAGTTACTGGAAGTAGTTAAATACCGGTAATGTTAGCGTATTAGTGCTTTTAGTTAATGAAAACAGTCCCGAGCAGTTACTAGCAGCGCTTATCGTAAAATAGCAAATGCTTGATTTTTTAAGACGAAAAAATTCAAGGAGGAAAAATAAATCAGCCCCTTTACAAAGAACATGTTATAAGGCATGCAAAACTCTCTAATTGGTTGATAAGCCCCCCAAGCAATTTTCTAATTTTCACCTGAACACAAATTACAGCTATCGACTCTGCAGATCAATCCGTTACTGAGGTGGAGTTTCAGTTGACGACTCGTAAAATTGTTTCACTAATTCAGTTACAGAATATATTCACAGCACATTTTCCCAGCATGATCGAGTAAGCTTTCCTCGTAATTTACTAGAGCAGTTGGTCTGGAAATTGGCCCGGTGGTACATAACGTAGCCGCATTGACCAGTGGGGTCATAACCATGTGTCTCCACATTTAGTTCACACTTGTAAGCTACCACGGTCTTCCATGGCACTGTTGTGAGCGCACCTGCGCTTTTTGAGTGCGAGGATAAAACGAATGCTGAAGAGCTGACCAGTGGAACAGCCTTCCACTTCCGCCTGTACGGAATGCTCCACTTACCAACATTTGAATGTTGAAAATTTTAAAGCGGTGCGGAATATACAGTCATCATTTACTGTCAACGCCGTAACTGTTGTGACACTTTCAAATCTGCATTAGCTGCAGTATTAGTAGGCACAATTAACATCGAAGATCTGACAAAAAAAAACAACACAAGAATCGAAAGGAAAGGAAACTATAAATTTTAGGAATGACTTTCCAATAAACTACGCACAATTAAGAAAATTAGCATAAAAATGAAACAAAGACACACAAAACATGTTAAACCATCAGTTGTTCGGGAACTCTATTGCCCTCTATAATAAGGATACATTCTGATAGGCATTCCAAAGGTTGGTAAATGCGAAACTCTGCACTTTCTCCAAGCGTTATGTCAGGGTGCTAACGCTATGCTGGAAGATTCAGCAGTCAGTCTCAATTACAAGTGTATTCTGTGGGCAACAGGGACAACATTCCGCTAGGCTCTAACAATCAATCAGATATTGGAGGTGAAATATTTTTATCACCACGATATATACCGCCTTGTATTTAGTAAAAGCTTATAGCCTTCTGGCGTGTTAGATATAGTAACCACGCAAATAAATATGATTCAGATCATTAGATACATTGTGCAAATATGCAGCTTTAGCAACATACATGTGCGTTATCATACAGTTATGTATGTCCAGACCGGCAGCGTTTAACGAATATTTTATTTTCACGAAATAGAAAAAGAATGGCATAATGCGAAAGAAGAATAGCCTCTATTGGGTATAAGATAATGCTCTTACGGAATACACTGTTTTTTCATGTGACTCAAATTAGTTTAGCACCTCTGTGCCATCATTAGTGGTTTTCTTTATTCAAATATGTGAACTGCGAATCTATTTTAATCGATAACTAATCTACGAAAATTAGGCATAAAGACAAATTTTATTTGTTCTTTATCATATCCTTAATTTTAAATTATGCGGTAATCCACGACCATTTGTACATTATCTTGTACTGATAGCTTTACATATGCAACCAAACGATGCTAACGTGAATTTCGTTATAGCGTTATATTTAAACGTGATTTTGTCATGCCGAGATATTTCACACATGTATTTGCTGTTACTTACATTTTGCTATGGCCGATCCTTTTTCTTTTGCGTTATCATGAATTGCTGAGAACCACACACCCGTCATATACATATTTATCTACATTTTTTTAAGGAATAATTTTCACTTCGCCAAACCACAATATACACGTTGTTATATGTAAACTTTCATGTCTCTCTCTTTGTGTGTGTCTGTGTGTGTGTGTGTGTGTGTGTGTGTGTGTGTGTGTGTGAGTGATTTATAACCTATTTTACCTCTGCTATTGCCTTCTGCATGAAGAAACCTATCATCTGTTGTTAGAAAAATTTCATAACACAGGACACACAAAGAGAACACCTCATAGGAAAAAGAAGTAACAGTTCCCGTATCAATTTGCTGACCACCTAAGCCCACAAACACCCCTCAGCTACAATAGAACCTGATTAAAAAAAAACTAAAATCCGGGGACAGGTTACACCATAAACTAAAAATAGAAGAAAACTTCCGCATACAAAAGGCAGTAGCAGACGGAAAACAGGTTATAAACGAATGCGTTACACTACGCAAAGGCTCATTATTCAATACATCGAAGGAGCTTTACAGAAAATACAACACAAACAGCTAAAAATCTATCTCTCTCTCTCTCTCTCTCTCTCTCTCTCACACACACACACACACACACACACATAATACAAAGAGACAGACAGAATGTAAGCAAAATACAAATTCGGAGCCAAAATCACTTGAGAACAAGTGAATGCCGAGACTGCGATCGGACACACAATAACAACGTTTACTCTCTGTTTCCGCCAATTGAAAAGTGTTCGTTATATACAAAAATATACACAATATGTGTAATATTTGCGTGTGGTACTCAATAACAGATGAGAAAGCAAAAGGAAGAGGTTGTGCCTTTGCAAAACGTAAGTAACAGGAAACATACTGCATGTGCGAAATAACTGGAAACATCGAAATTATGTGATTCTTGAAGTTTTCCCGGCGGACATAATGTTCCACCATCTTTCGGGCGTGCACTCGGGACAGCGACAATTCTTCTTGCGATGTTTCGGCTAGAAACCTCCCAGCCATCTTCAAGGCGAGTCAGAGACTGAGTTCATAGCGTGTTTTTTTTTTTTTTTCTTTATTGTGATTTCATTCCCCTGCCCCATATGGGCAGGGGAGGGCTGTCAGCGGCACAATCCGCCGCTCTTCAGCCGAGAGACACGACAACTAAAACAAGAATAAAATGATACATACATAAGGAGATAAAAAAGGGGAACATAAAAAAGAGTAAGGGGAGAAAATGGAGGTAAAAAGACATGGACATGTAGACGTTCACGTGGGACAGTTAAAAAAAAAGTCACCAGAAAGTTAAAAAACACAGTTGGCGATTCTTGAAACACAGAGAAGACACTGAATGCGAATGCACAGGTTAAAAGTTGGCCACAGTATTAAAAACACTACGAAACAACACACTTAAAACCCACTTCGAGCACACACGACGAAGAGTAAAACTACCAGGTGGGACCTGCCGAGGGAAAGGTCAGACAGGATGGAAAAGGAGGGGAGAGCATGGGGTAGCTGAGGAAGCGGCGGGATAAAGAGAGGAGGGGCAACCGTGGGTTCACTAAGAGGCAGGAGACACATGGGGCGGGAGAGGAAAAGGGAAGACAGGGCAGGAGGGAGCGCAGAGACACAGAAAGGAGGCACAAGAGATGGAGGGGGAGTAGGAGGGGAAAGCCGCTCAGGAGGAGGGAGGGGGAGGAGAGGGAGCCCTGAGGAGGAGGCAGGAAGAGGGGGTTAGAGTTGGTAGGAAGGGTAGATGTCAGGGCGAAGCTCATCATCCGGGAGGGGTAGACGGTGGAAGTTGTGTTGGGAAAGGAGATGGAGGGTGTGGAGATCGAGAGAGGGAGGGACACAACGGTAAAGGTGCGGTAACTAGTTGGGAGTGGAGAGGAAGGGTGACACCAGGGGGTGAGGGGGATCAAGGCGGCGGACAATATATAATGTGCGGATGTGTTCAAGGAAAAGGAGAAGGTGGGGGAAGGGGATGAGGTCATAGAGGATACGCGTGGGAGATGGAAGGCGGATGCGGAAGGCGAGGCGGAGTGCGTTCATAGCATTTTTTTTTGTCTTTTTTCTTTATTGAACGCCGCTCTTCAGCCTACAGAATTTGTTTTAAAAAGGTGAAGATAATAAAAAATAACAGTTGGCGGTAAAATCGGTGACTTAAAGGTAAAATGGCAGAAAATTCTGGAACTTAAAACATAAAACACAGGGTTGATGATGCTACGAAAAGACACAAGAAGCAGAAAACTAACAGACACACAGTTAAAAAACACAGCGACAGTGTGGTTTCCGTTCGCAAGATATAAAATGCACACCCAGCGACAGCATGATTTCTGTTCGCAACACTGTGGAAAGATGCACAACACTGAACACTCACTTAAACACTGCACTAAAAAGTTGGCACAAATATGACATACCACAGCCGAGAGCAGGTGGGGGGGGGGGAACTGGACAGATGATGGAGAAATAAAGGGGGGGAAGGAGAGGAAAAGTGAAAGGTGAGAGGGGGGAAAGAAGCCAATGGAGAATGAGGACCCATAAGAGGGTTGGGGGGTGCTGAGCAGATGTGCCAGGGAGGGGGGAAGGCAGAAGAGGGGAATGCGAAAGGCCTCGGGGTGTGGGGGGGAGAAGGGACATAGGGGGAGGTTGGGCGGGGAGAAAACACAGGATGGAAGGGGGGAGGAAGAGGGAGCCCAGGGAAAGGATGGAGGAAAGGAGGGGGGTGAGGATCAGAGTTGATAGGAGGGATAAATGGAGGGAGAGAGGGCATCGTCCGGGAGGGGGAGTTGATGGAAGCCACCTTGGGAAAGGAGATGTAGGGTGGAGAGATGGAGGGTAGGGGGGACACAACGGTGAAGACGTGGCAGGGGGCGGGGATGGGAAAGGAGAGGAGCAACCAAGGGGTGAGGGGGTTCAAGACGGCGGGAGGTGTAGAGGATGCGGATATGTTCGAGGAATAGGAGCAGATGGGGGAAAGGAATGATATCATAGAGGATCCGCGTGGGGGACGGGATGCGTATACGGAAGGCGAGGCGGAGTGCATGACACTCAAGGATCTGGAGGGACTTACAGAATTTGGGGGGGGGGGGGGCAGATATCCAGGCAGGACTGGCATAACAGAGGATGGGATGGATTAAGGATTTGTAGGTGTGGAGGATGGTAGAGGGGTGCAACCCCCACGTCCAGCCAGAGAGGAGTTTGAGGAGTCGGAGGCGGTTGTGGGCTTTGGATTGGATGGAGCGGAGATGAGGGATCCAGGTGAGGTGACGGTCAATGGTAAGGCCAAGGTAGGTGAAGGTGGGGGTGAGGCGGACAGGACGTGCGCAGACAGTAAGGGAGAAATCCAGGAGCCGGAAGGAGCGAGTGGTACGACCTACGATGATTGCCTGGGTCTTGGAAGGATTGAGTTTCAGGAGCCACTGGTTACACCATGCAGCAAAAAGGTCAAGGTGATTCTGGAGAAGGCGTTGGGACCGTTGGAGGGTAGGAGCGAGGGCGAGGAATGCGGTGTCATCAGCATATTGCAAGAGGTGTACTGGAGGGGGGTGGGTTGGGGCATATCCGCCGTGTACAGGAGGTAGAGGAGAGGGGAGAGGACAGAGCCCTGGGGCACACCTGCAGAGGGGTGGAAGGTGTGGGAATTGGCATTATGGATGGTAACATAGGAGGGGCGGTGGGAGAGGAAGGAGGCCACCAGACGGATGTAGTTGATAGGAAGGGCGTAGGTTTGGAGTTTAAACAGGAGACCGGGATGCCAGACACGGTTGTAGGCCTTTTCGAGGTCAAGTGAGACAAAAATGGCGGAGCGACGGGAGTTAAGCTGGAGGGAGAGGAGGTGAGTGAGGTGGAGGAGTTGGTCATCAGCAGAGAAGGAAGGTCGAAAGCCACATTGGGTGTTTGGGAGGAGGTGGTTTTGGTGGAGGTGGAGATGGATGCGCCAGGAAAGGATGGATTCCAAGAGCTTGCTGAACACCGATGTGAGACAGATAGGACGATAGGAAGAGGCATCAGATGGAGGCTTGTTGGGTTTGGAGAACATCAGGATACGGGAGGTTTTCCACAGGTCGGGATAGAAGCCAGTGGCAAGGATGACATTGTAGAGGGTGGCAAGGATGGAAAGGAAGAAGGGAGGGCAGTGTTTGAGGTGGCGGTAGGTAACGCAGTTGTGGCCGGAAGCAGTGTTGCGTTTAGTGCGGAGTGTGAGGCTGATGTCCTGTGTAGTGATGGGAGTGTTAAGTGCAGATGGTGGGGTGTGGCCCAAGTACTGGAAGCTAGGAGCAAGGGCAGGAACAGAGGTATTCGTACGGTGCATGACATCAGGGAAGAGGGAATAATCAAAGTGGGGATCATCTGGGATGGAAAAAACATCAGAGAGGTGGGAGGCAAAGTGGTTGGCCTTACTGAGGTTGTCAGGAAAGGGACAGTCATTAAGAAGGAGAGGGTACTGGGGGGTGGGGCGGTTCCCAGTAAGGCGGTGGAAAGCAGACCAATACTTGGAAGAGTTTATGGAGAGCGTGGTGTTGAGTTGTGTACATGTCCGGCGCCAGGCACGGCGTTTCTTCGCAACAAGCAGGTTGCGGATGTGTCGTTGTAATTGCCGGTGGCAGGTAAGTGTATCCCTGTCACGAGTGCGGAGAAAAGAGCGGTAGAGGCGGCGGGACTCTCGAAGGAGAAGGATGGCCTGTGGAGGCAGGGCGGGGCGGTGAGGGTGGATGGCTTTGGTGGGGATATGGGTGGCGACGGCGTCAGACAAGGTCTGGTGCAGGAAGGCAGCAGTGCGAGAGATGTCATCAGGAGAATGGAGGGTAAGGTCGTGGCCGTCAACCTGGGTGTGAATGGAGTCCCAGTAGGCATCCCAGCTGGCACGGGAGTAATCATGGACAAGTTTAGGAGGGACGTCAGGGCGAGGAGCATTGCGGGGATGGCGACCATTAGAGATAGTGAGGAGAACAGGAGCATGGTCACTGCCAATGAGGTCAAGGACATCTGCGGTGATGCGCCCAAGGAGGTTGGGAGAGGCAAGGACCACATCAGGAGTGGTGTTGGATTTGGGTTGGGTGTGCTGAGGCAGGGGAACCAGGTCTCCCTGGAGAGTGGTGAGAAATTGATGCCACCACTGGAGGTCGGCAGGATCACGGCTGTGGATATTGAGGTCGGCGGCAATCACGTAGGTGGAGAAGGTGCGGTCAATGTGGGCCAGGAAATCGTACGGGATGGGGGTGCGAGGGCGGACATAAATGGTGGCACAGGTGATGGTGAGGGTGGGGAAGAAGAGGCTGAGGGTGAGATGCTCAGCAGGATTGTTAAGGAGAGGTTGGGGCCAGACAGGGAGGTGCTTGAGGTGGCCTATAGCAACTCCGCCACGCGCCAGAGGGTACGGGTTATCGGTGCGGTGTAGGGTGTAAGGAGCCGTGGAGACAGAGATACGGGGTTGAAGGACGGTTTCATTTAGGACGAAGGCATCCACACGGTGCTGACGGAGGGTGTGGAGGAAGAGGAGTTTGTGGGTGGGCAGGGAGCGAATGTTGTGGTACAGGATACGGTAGGGTTGTTGTACCATGGGAGGGGAGAGTTAGACGAGGGAGGCGAGGGGGGTGAAGGTGAAGTGGGCCTGGTTGTGGGAGTATGTGGCATAGGTGGTAAGATGGAAGATGGAACAGGCAGCGAGGGCGATTTGGGAAAGAGTGTGTGAGCGCTGGAAGGGGTGGATGTTTTGGAGCACAATGGTGGTGAAACGGATGATGTCCTCGGCAGTAGGGGGAGGGCGGAGCGAGTTGGTGGGGTGGATGGGGTCATCAACAGGACGGACAGGGACGGTGAACTCAGGGGTGACTGGTGGAGGTTTCGCTTTTCACTTCGAGGAGTAGGTAGGATGTGGTTCATTGCAAGTGTTGCAGGAGGGGGGAGAGGTGAGGTTGGGGCAATGCTTGAGGAAGTGGGAAGCTTTGCAGTGGGGACAAGTAGGGGGGTTCTTGCAGGCAGAGGTAACATGGTCGTTGTAGGTGAGACAGCGTTGGCAGCGGTAGGATTGGACTGGGGAACGGGGGTCCACCTTATCGCGCCGATTGTAGATGAGGGCTCCCTCGGTGAGGAGGCGGTCAATGGAGGAGGATGATTCAGTGAATATCCGCATGAGAAAAGTCGGCCCGGCATCATTGAAGATGCGACGGGCGGAGCGGATTTCAATGTCGGGCCGGGAGTTGAGTTCCGCCAACACCTCAGCCTCCGTGATCACGGGGCTAAGCTTCGTGATCACAGCGGTGAAGGTTGGCGGACGTCGGGGAGGTTGAGGCTGTCGGGGAGAGGACGGGGTGTGGTAGGGGGTGAGGGTTGCACGTTGGCCAAATTGGATACAGGGGATGCGGGAGAGGAGATCGGTGTGGAAGGAAGCATTGGGGGATGTTATGAGGACCGAGTCCTTGCGAGGAATCAGTTGGGAGATGGGGGCATTGGGGTAGTATTTCCGAATGGCGAGGGTGAGGGAGCGGGCATCAAGGAATTGAGGGTCATGATTGGAGAGGACAAAGGTGTGGGTGGCAGGCGTGGCGGGGGCGGAGGTCGGGGCCGCGTCCATGGGGGTGGGTGGGTCACGGGGATTGGGGGTTTTTTGGGAGGAGACTTCAGGGGAAGGGTCAACATTCGGGCGCTTTGAAGGTTTCGTGGGCACGACTGGGTGGAGAGGAGGCAGGGGTATGGGTTGCAGGGGGAGATGGCGGGGGGCAGGACCACCCTGAGCAGCGGATGACGCAGACGGAGGGGGCGTGGGTGTCACAGAGACTGTGGAACGTCGAGCAGAGATCCGTGCTGGCTTGTAGACCGTCGGAGGCGGTGCAGGGAGCGGCGGAAAGTCAGTAGCTATCGATGGGGCGACAGTGATAGGGGAGGAGGAGTTGGGGGTGGTTACAGCCGAAAGTGGCGCAGGGGTGGGATGGACAGGGAGAGAAGGAAGGACGGGAAGTGGGGTGGAGGATGAGCTCCATGTGACGGTGGTGGGAGCAGCGGAGGGAGAGGTGAAAATGATAGTGGTGGTGGGTTGGGACATGGTGGCGGCGCGCGAGAAGGGCGGCGGCGGCGGCGGTGGCGGCGGCGGCGATGACCAGGCGGCGGCGACGGCGGCGGCGGCGAGCACCGGCTGGCGGCGGCCAGGCGGCGGCGGCGGCGGCGAGCACCGGCAGGCGGCGGCGGCGGCGGCGGCGGTCGGCGACGAACAGACGGACGGACAGCAGGCAGCAGCGGTGGCGGCGGTGACAGCGACGGCGACGGACAGCGAGCAGGCAGGCGGACGGACGGACGGACGAACAGCTACAGCAGTAAGCGGCGGGCGGGCGGGCGGGCAGACAGACAGACAGACACAATCTTCGAAGACGGAGATTCCAACCTGAGAGTAGCACAGGCTTTGCAATCTGACGCTTTCGAATGAGGGGATCCAACCCTCTGATGGGTGCGTTCATAGCGTTTACGCGTGCCTATTTATACGGAGAGTCACGTGATACACGTATATCACGTAGAGTATCACGGAACTCTCCGTATAAATAGGCACGCGCAAACGCTATGAACTCAGTCTCTGACTCGCCTTGAAGATGGCTGGGAGGTTTCTAGCCGAAATATCGCAAGAAGAAATGTCGCTGTCCCGAGTGCACGCCCGAAAGATGATGGAATATCAAAATTATGTTTACAAATAAAGTTGTGGGTTACCTCTGAACAAAATTCACCTTACCATCGTTTAGTTGTAGATTACAAGCTCCCAGTACATGATAATGTAAAAATGATCCTGCATAGCCGTGTAATATGAAGTAAACGTTATGATAAAGACAAATTAAAACTGTCTTTGGGCCTAATTTTCGTAGATAAGTTATCACTGAAGGTATGTTAAAATTTCACAGATATGAATAAAGAAACCTTACTGACGATGGCAGAGAGGGGTTGAAATATGTTTGGGTCACATGAAAAAAGACTGTTTTGCATAACAAGCGAAACTTACATTCAATAATTTTAACTCCAAACGTGGTGAATGCAACAGCAACAAGTCCAAATGATGAATAAGCCTCTAACAGGAACAGGTAGATTACCAAGAATATGTTTGTCCGTAAAACAATTGTACAGGTACTGAAACTTAATCAGTATAATAATCGTATCTCAAAGCAAATACTGAACGAGGAACTTCATATGTGTCACGTTCTCTATTGTCTTTGAAAAGCAAATTGTTGTCTCACAGTTTTACAGACATTTCGCACAAAACTGAAATCTGTTCTCTCCAGGAAATTTCACTTATACAAAACTATTTCATATTTCAGAGTTCCTGTGAGGTATGATAGAAAAGCTGTACGCACCGTGTAGTAAAAAACGCAGTGCATTCGTTTTACGTACCAATAATTTTGTGACACTGAAGACTCTGAATTAACATCAAAGTCAGATAATCGATTCACTTTTAACCTGCAGAGTGTTGACTTTACAGTTTTGCACTTGTGTAGAAAATAGGGAAGTGGAGCGGTGGCTAAGGCACTGGACTCACATCCCTTCAGATGTCAAAGTTACGTTGTCTGTACTTTCCTTAAATCGACTGAGATAAAGACTGTGATGCTTCCATTGAAAACCGAGTACCTTCCCCATCCTTATCCAGTCCACCATTTTGGACTTTCTCAGATGATTTCGTTGTTGGAGAAATTGTAAACCCTTATCTTCCTCTCTCGTTTTTTTGTATAAATAGGACAATATGAATGCTATGCCTGACGTCAGAAAAGAGTACAACAAGAAAAAGTAAGTAGTTCCAATATGGTTCGGTTGACAGTGAATGCATCACAACGATCTTAATTAAGCTTATATTTTGCATGTAATTAATGGAAGAATCAAGCATTGTGGCCTATTATCGACATATATTTGTGGCAGGGTATGCCATATTATATTTTACTATAGGTAAAGTTAACGAAAGAACATGGTAACATGAACGAAACACTCATCTGACAACGATCTATGTGAAGTTTCAAATTATTGAGACCTATTCCGAAAAACCTGCCGAATCATACGATTTGTTGTGTTCATAACAAACAATTGAAGAAAACCCTAACTATACTGTTAACCAGTCACTACCCGTGGTAATATCCCGCTGAAATATGGGAACGCAGAAATGGCTGAGATATTAGGACCATACGATAGCTTAAGCTTGTTTGAGACGTTGACATGTTTGAGAAAACTTCACATACTCGATGTACTCTACAAACCCTTCCACGGCAGTTACAGAGGCAAGATAGCACAGTGTCAAGCGACTCACAATAGTGTGATACAAAACACATCAAAAAAAGTTTTGCATCACCTCGGTTCCGAGAGTTGCGGAACCTATACAAAAAATTGGAATAGAGAGCAACATAAACATCATTTGCGCCCTGTTTACTGCTCGTGAAAACCAGACATTGCGTGTCGTACCACCATACAGTGAGACCTTCAGAGTTAGTGGTCCATATTGCTGTACACACCAGTACCTCTGATACCCAGTAGCACGTGCTCTTGCATTGATGCATGCCTGTATTCGCCGTGGCATACTATCTACAAGTTCATCAAGGCATTGTTGGTCCAGATTGTCCCACTCCCCAATGACGATTAGGAGTAGATCCCTCAGAATGGTTTGTGGGTCACGTCATCAATAAACAGCACTTTTCAATCTTTCCCAGGCATGTCTGGCAGGGTTCATGTCTGGAGAACGTGCTGACCTTTCTAGTCAAGCGATGTCGTTAGCCTGAAGAAAGTCATTCACAAGATTTGCACGATGGGGGCGCGAATTGTCGTCAATGAAGACGAATGACTCGCCAATATGCTGCCAATATGGTTGCACTATCGGTCGGAGGATGGCATTCACGTATCGTACAGCCGTTACGGCGACTTCCATGACCACCAGCTGTATACGTCGGCCCCACATAATGTCACCCCAAAACATCAGTGAACCTCCACCTTGCTGCACCCGCTGGTCAGTGTGTCTAAGGGTTCAACCATACCAGGATGCCTCCAAAGAAGCCTCCGACGATTGTCTGGTTAAAGGCATATGCGACACTCATCGGGAAAGAAAACGTGATGCCAATCCTGAGCTGTCCATTCGGCATGTTGTTGGGCCTATTTGTACCGCACTTCATGGCGTCGTGGTTGCAAAGGTGGACCTCGCCATTGACGTCGGGAGTGAAGTTGCACATCATGCAGCTTATTGCACAAGTCTGAGTCGGAACATGACGTCCTGTGGCTGCACAAAAAGCATTACTCAACGTGGTGGCGTTGCTGTCAAGGTTCTCACTGCAGTAGTAGCCCTTGGGCGGCCTGAGCGAGGCATGTAATCGACAGATCCTGTCTCAATGTATCTCCTCCATGTCCGAATAATATGGATTTGGTTCAGTCCGAGGCGTCTGGTTCAAATGGCTCTGAGCACTACGGGACTTAACATCTGAGGTCATCAGTCCCCTAGAACTTAGAACTACTTAAACCTAACTTACCTAAGGATATCACACACATCCATGCCCAAGGCTGGATTCGAACCTGCGACCGTTGCAGTCACGCTGTTCCAGACTGAATCGCCTAGAACCGCGCGACCGCTGCGGCCGGCCCGAGACGCCTCGACACTTCCCTTGTTGACAGCCCTTCCTGGCACAAAGTAACAATGCGAACGGATTCGAATCGCTGTATTCATCGTCTAGACATGGGTGAACTACAGACAACACGAGCCGTGTACCTCTTTCCGGGTGGAATGACTGGAACTGATCGGCTATCGAAGCCCCTCCGTCTAATAGGCACTGCTCGTGCATGATTGTTTACGTCTTTCGGCAGGTTTAGGGACATCTCTGAACAGATAATGTGACTGTGTCTGTGATACAATATCCACATTCAACGTCTATCTTCAGGAGTTCTGGGAACCGGTGTGATATAAAACTTCTTTTTTGATGCGTGTAGTTCACGCCTACAGCGAAGAAAAGGGGTGTGAAGAAGCTAATGCAGCGATGATGCATGATCAGGAAACTGTCTATCGTCGCAAACAAACAACTCGAATAATGGTAATAGGAAATCGAGAAAAAAAATCCAAACACAAAAATGGGAAGAATACATTACCTCGTCAACAAAAGTATAGGTACTGAAACGTATGTTTAGAAGAGGTTGGAAGCTAGGCAAAGCACATAAACGTCAGTATTTATAAGGCAACCTAAATTGCGTACAAGACTGCCCGTGAAGGCAAAATCGAATTATGCTATTTTCTGGAAGGTTTATTTTATTTCGTGCGACTAAGGATCGTTATGAGACTACACTCTCTGAGCAAAAGTATACAGACACCTATTAGTGAATATTAATGGCAGCGAGGGATTAGCCGAGTGGTCTCAGGCGCTGCAGTCACGGACCGTGCGGCTAGTCCCGTCGGAGGTTCGAGTCCTCCCTCGGGCATGGGTGTGTGTGTTTGTTCTTAGGATAATTTAGGCTAAGTAGTGTGTAAGCTTAGGGACTGATGACCTTAGACGTTAAGTCCCATAAGAATTCACACACTTTTTTTGAATATTAATACGAGGTGTCCCCACCTTTCGCATTTATGAAGGCTTGAGATCTGCTGGGTAAACATACAGTGAGATGCATGAATGTCTGTGGAGCAACGGCAGCCCATTCTCCCTCAGGAGCCGACACCAGAGATGTGATGTTGGACGCTGGGGTCTGGAGCGAAGTCGACGTACCAACACATCTATTCGCTACCATTAAATTCATGCCGGGATTCTGAATAGGCCAGTCCACTGCAACAGTGTTATTGCCCACAAACTATTTTCACACACATGCTGCTTTATGGCAAAATGCAATGTCGTGTTTAAACAAACAACAGTCGTCTCCGAACTGTTCCTCTACTGACACAGTAAACAATACTGTGAAATGAGTTCATATCCTTCCGCATTTAATGTTTTCTAAACCCTCTGAGCCCCAAAAATACGAAAAAATATAATTTTAAAATTTGCTCATAATTAACGTAGAGAAGAGAAGAAGAAATTGGCAAAATGTAAACACCTAATTATTTTAAGAAGGCGGTTTCACTTTGAAAAATAATTTAAAAATTTTTCCGAATACAGGAGGATATTGACAAAAAGTACACAATAACATCTTAAGGAGGTGGTTTCACTCTGGAACCACTAGGACGCCCGGTATTAAACCACCCATTATTTGATGTGATGTACTAGAAAGCCATTTCGCATTTTTCCTAGACACAACCATACATCTCGAACGTCCATGAACTCATAATGCCTAAAACAAATTATAGTCCTAAATAACAAGCAAAAATGGGTCTAAATTTAAATATATTTTGTACAAAAGCTGCATAACGTGGTTTTATTTCAAAACCACTGGAAATAGCAGTGGTACCAGCTCAAACATACGTTAAAATTACTTTAGATATACTTACTTTCACTGTCAGTAATCTTTTCAATTCGGCCATTATGCAAAAACAATATGTCAGTCACCTGTAATCACGTAGCACAATCTCTACGCCAACTGTTGCTTTGAACGCTCTAAGTGACTGCTACAGTGCACCATATTCCTAGAAGTACCTCAGTGTGCCACAGAATCGGTAGTTTCATGTTGAAGGCACTGGAAATTTAAAAAAGATTAATAAGATGGTGCTCTCAGGCGGAAACTGAAAGATTTAAGTGCAGCAAGGAGATCACAATCCAACCGCGACAAACCGCCACATGCAGTAACACCACCTTCTTACTACTTTACTGCTAGCCCTACACATCACAGCCGGGAACATTCACCAGGCAGTCATCAAACACAGAGGCTTCCATCGCATTGTCACAAGATACAGCGTGCGTTTCCAGTCATTCACCGTCCAGAGGCGTCGCCCTTTACATCACCTCAAGCGCCTCTTAGCATTAACTACGCAAATGTTTGGTTTTTGAGGATCTGTTCGACCATTGTACAGCATTCTTTTTAAATTCCTGCTCTCTGTCACTGTGCAGCCTAGACTGCCAGTAGCACTTCGAAATTATCGAGTGATTCCTTCCGCGGATTTTATGTGATATAATCACAACCTACATCTGCTTGAAATTCAGAGAGATAGTATCGAGGGAAATTGAGAGATATATACCAAATAAATTAGTAAGAGATGGTACTGATACCCCATGGTACACAAAACAGGTCGGCCTGCTGTTCCACAAGCAACCAAAAACGCATGTCAAATTTAAAAGAATGCAAAATCCCCATGATTGGGGAAGTCGCAGTCATCAAAGAGAGATATAAGAGTAATAGTTTCCACAGCAAAACTCTGTCTCGAAGTCTAGCAGAAAATCCAAAGAGATTCTGGTACACCACTGGCAAGAAACAATACCTTTCCTGCGTGATACCAATGGTAATATTTTCGATGACAGCGCCACTGAAGTGGAGCTATTAAATGCAGATGTCCAGAATCGTTTTGAAATAGAAGGCCAAGTAAATATTTCAGAATTCGGATCAAGAACAACTTACAACATGAGTAACTGAGATTTAGATATCCTCTATATAGCGGAGCAGCTTAAATCACATAATAAACGCAAGGCCTCTGGTCCAGATTGAATATCAGCTACGTTTCTTTCAGGGCATGATGATACAATAGCTCCCTACTTAGCGTCGCTGGTCAAAAGATAGGTACCTGAGGACCGAAAAATTGCACACATCATACTACTGCTCAAGAAAGGAAATACCAGTAAATACAGACCCATATCACTAACGTATGAAACAGCAAAAAGGTGGAAATTTAAGGAGATGAGACCTGGAGAAACTGAAAGAACCAGAGGTTGTAGAGTGTTTTAGAGAGAGCATTGGGAAACGATTGACAAGAAAGTGTGAAAGAAATACAGTAGAAGAAGAATGGGTTGCTTTGTGAGATGAAAACGTGAAGACACCAGAGGATTAAGTAGGTAACAAGGGCTAGTAGAAATCCTTGGGTAACAGAAGACATACTGAAGTTAACTGATGAAAGGAGAAAGTATAAAAACACAGTAAATGAGGCAGGCGAAAAGGAATAGAAACGTCTCAAAAATGAGATCGGCAGGAAGCGCAAATGAGTAAGCAGGGATGGCTAGAGGACAAATGTAAGGATATAGAGGCATATATCGCTAGGGGTAAGTTAGATACTGCCTACGGGAAAATTAAAGAGACCTTTGGACGAAAGAGAACCACTTCTATGAATATCAAGAGCTCTGATGGAAAACCAGTTACAAGCAAAGAATGGAAAGCAAAAAGGTGGAAGGAGTATTTAGAGGGTCTGTACAAGGGCGATGTAGTTGAGGGCAATATTATTGAAGTAGAAGAGGACGTAGATGAAGATGAAATGGGAGATATGACACAGAATCTAGAATTTCACAGAGCACTGAAAGATCTGAGTCGATACAAGACCCCATGAGTAGACAACAATCCATTAGAACTGCTGATAGCCTAGGGAGACCCAGCCATGACAAAACTCTTCCATCTGGTGAGCAAGATGTATGAGACAGGCGAAATACCCCAAAACTTCAAGAAGAATATAACAATTCCAATCCCAAAGAAAGCAGGTGTTGCCAGGTATGAAAATTAGCGAACTATCAGTTTAATAAGTCAGGGCTGCAAAATACTAACGCGAAATCTTTACAGACGAATGGAAAAACTGGTAGAAGCCGACCTCGGAGAAGATCAGTTTGGATTCCGTAGAAATGTTGAAACACGCGAGACAGTACTGACTCTGTGAATTATCGCAAAAGATAGATTACGGAAAGGCAAATTTACGTTCCTAGCATTTGCAGACTCAGAGAAAGCTTTAGACATTGTTGACTGGAATATTCTCTTTCAAATTCTGAAGGTGACAGGGGTCAAATACATGGAGCGAAAGGCTAATTAAAATTTGTACAGAAACCAGATGGCAGTTATGAGTCGAGGGACACGAAAGGGAAGCAGTGGTTAGTAAGGTAGTCAGACAGAGCTGTAGCTTATCCCTGATGCTATTCAATCTGTATATTGAGCAAGCAGTAAAGGAAACAAAAGAAAAATTTGGAGTAGGAATTAAAATTCACGGTGACGAAATAAAAACTTGGAAATTTGAAGATGACATTGTAATTGTGTCAGAGACAGTAAAGGACCTGGAATATCAGTCTAGTCACCACACATCCACGTTTTCTTATGACGTCAGTATATATTCAGTATTCCAGGATTCTTGGATTAACAGCGAATATTAAACAGTCACTAAGATGGGATAGCGTGGACTGTCACAGAAAAATGTCATAAAGATATTATAAAATCTGAGCTGCCAAACAGTGAAAAAACATACCTGTTCCCTAGTGGAAGGTCTTCTACGAAAATTTATCACAGTGTATTTTCATTCAGAAATCTAGGACTACCAACAGTCTCATACGTAGTGACGGTTAAGCTAAGAATAAACCAATGAAAATTCGAAACAGCTACTCAAGCAGTTCTCATCACGATGCTTCAACGGTGAATATGCCTAACGGAATGATTCCAAAGATAATTTCCGCAAGTGTAAAGACTTTGATTTTTAATACTTCCCTTAAGACATCTGTAGTGCATTCCATTTAAAGTTTTGACACTGCATTTTGTAATTTTTTAGGTCCTGGGAAAGGATAGGCCTATGATTACTTTGCTAAATCACACACTAACAAAATGGATTCAGTCGTACCAGAAGATATGAGTCTAAAATTATGCAGATTTATCCGATCGTAAGTTAAGAGTTTAGTAAGTCATAGTGATTAAGTAACTTGTATTCAATAAGCTGTTTATATAATAGGAAATGTAGAATGTAAATATACAAGATGTTTAAGATTTGTAATAATAATACTATTCCAGAGTTGGAGAAATTATCTTGCTGACTGTAGTATTACTAAAAGTAAAGGATGATAGAGTAGATGAAAGTGTAGGAGTTTCCAGTTACTCCTCTTTGTCTCTGCTTGCAGGTATCAGTATTGGAAGAGCCTTAGAGATTTGTCCCCCAGATCAAATTTACTTAAATTGATAGCCCCGTTTCGATCGTTTCCATCCACAGAAATCGTCACTAGTCTTAATACACGAGTAATAGAGTAGCATATCCTTGGAAGTTCGTTATTAAATAGCACATATTGTATACACGTATTTACCTCATGAGCAACAGGAAAGCTGTTACGTACCAATTATAGCGAATACAAAAACTATACATATTAGATACATTTGTCGAATTACAGACACGATGTTCTCTATTTACCTCTTATTCTGAAGAATATGTCGTGTATCTGTGACCTTAAAGAGTTTTTCGTGGTTCATTAGCCCGACGGTTTTTACTGAGCACAGACCTTCTTTCAGTGTAGTTATTGGTTAAATGTTTCATAAATCTTTTCACGGTTCCTATTAAAACCGTAGGGAATATGTAGATCTACAGTTATGTATAAGATGTACGTACCTATGATGGCTTTATCCTGAGTAGTTATGCATAAGTAAATATTCGATGAAATGAACCATACTAATCCTTGTGAATTAGGACTTTCTCGGCGAATCTCGATGATGAAGTCAAGGAGTCGTTCTACAGCAACTTTTCAACAAGTTTCCTGCTTCTCATTATCAGACGAAGAGTGCGGGCTCATGCCCTGTCCGGGTCTTTATAGCTACTGGACTGCAAGCTCCTCTGCCTTGTCTGCGTCGGCAGCTACAGTCGTGCTCTTCCGGAAGGAGTGTCGCAGCCCGTGGTGGGGACGAGTCGCGACCGGAGGTGGTGGAGACTCCCTGCTTGGTACAGTTCGGGCGTCGCTCTCTGGTTTTTTGTCACTACGAATGTTACACGAAAAATATAAGACATACCGGTCTGCTGTACTGAACATTGTCGTTAAATATTCAACTACAGAAAAAATGTAGACAAGAGGAATTGATTTAATCAGTTCGAAAATTACCTTTGCTTTAATTGAGTGATTTTTATGTCCACATCATTCACACAACTTCTACGACGCTCTCCGATTGTTCCTAAAAAGCTTGTTAGCGGCGCAGTTTGCAGCGTTATCAGTTTGCTGTCCAGGTTGATAAATCTTCTAGGAAAGTTGCCAATCGTTACATGAACTTAAGTTCTCGCTTTCTGCTGTATATGATACTGATAAATATCAAATTTTGCGAACATCCCTTTGCTCTTCAGATACCAATTCTCTGTAACTTAGCTTTATACGCTGTAAATATGTGGGGTATGGATCGAGTCGCGATAATAAATGTATAATGTCATCTCTTGGTTTGATGGTTTGATAAGAACGATTTTAAACTGCTCCATGATGACTGCAGTAATGTGCATACGTTACGTCTCTTTTATGTTTCCCTCAAAAGCCTTTCCTGTGTATCAATTATACAATTCTTGGCAATCTGATCAAGAATTTCTGACACTTCTATGTAGCAGTGACTAAGCCCTAGATAACACGAGTGGTGTACCCGGCAGAATTAAAGGAGCTGGGGAGTACTGTGATATCAGTAGAGGAACAGTAACAGCAGAATACGTCGGTTAGGAGAGCTCTGTGACTTGGACAGTTGGCTAGTCACCGGACGGCACGGGAGTAACCAATCTATCAGGACACTGTGGTATCGTACACTACCAACACCACGCCGGCAGTCGACGACAAGATACTGACAGCAACTCAAATGACTGCCCCGCCAATTCGCGGCTGGCTCGAAGATACATCATTTGCAGGACGCGGGGCCAGCGTTACCACAAAGCCGACTTAAGAAGACGCCGCAACGGAACCAACCCAGTCGGAGAGCGGAGCTCGCTCTGTGAATTCGCAGCCTACTAGTTAGCCTCACATCTCTGTGGTATTGGGAACGACGAATCTCTTTGTGTCAAGGAACTGTTGGAATTCCGTTGGACTTGCTGACTTCAACTTAGGTAAACAAGAGTTACATACATATTACGTGTGCTTCTCATTATTTTGCTCTCTGTCCCAGCACCCACCTACTCCTCAGCATCCACCCCTAGAACGACCCCATAGACTTATCAACCATTCCAAAGCTGCTCAGTTCGACTGTTGGTGACATGAATTAAGTGGAAACGTGAAGGAACCACGACACCAAACCATGACCATGTAGACCACGTACACTGACGCACAGGGGCAGTCGATCATTGCAGAGGGTGTCTCATCTACATCTACCCGATTACTCTGCAACCCACAATTAAGTGCCCGGTAAGAGGATTCATCGAACAACCATCAAACTATTTCTCTGCCGTTTAACTGTCGAACAGAGCGCAGAATAAACGAGCACATGAATCTTCTCGCGCTAGCACCAATTTCTCTTAATTTACTATGATGATCATTTCTCCCTTCGTAGGTGGGCCCGAAAAGATATTTCCGCATTCGGAGGTGGAAGATAGTGATTAAATTTTGTGGAAAGAACTCGCGTATCATATCCGCGACACTCGCTCCCCTCTTTCCCGATAATACAACCCTCGAACTTTTTTCGGTGTTGTCAGTCCCATCTGATGCAGATTCCACACCGCACAGCAGAATTCCAGAAGAGGGCGGACAAGGGTTATGTAAGCAGTCTCTCTAGTACATCTTTTGCACTTTGTAAGTGTTCTGAAAATAAATCGCAGTCTATGGTTCACTTTCCCAACAGTATTTTCTATGTGGTCGTTCCAATTTTAGTTTCTCGTCATTTTACTCCGTGAGCATTTAGTTAAATTAACAGCCTTTAGATCTGTGTGATTTATTGTGTAGCCCACTTTTATCATATTCCTTTTGGTACCCATGTGGATGACTTCGCAATTTTTGATTATTTACTGTTAATTGCCACTTTTCGCAGCACACAGATTTTTGTCTAAATCATTTTGCAACTAGTTTTGAGAATATTATTACTTTACAAGACGGTAAATGAAATCATCATTTGCAAACACTCAAAGAAGGTTGCTCAGATCGTCTCATAAATCGTTTATATAGATCATAAACAGGTGGCCTATGATACCTCCTTCTGGAACGGTAGATATTACTTCTGCTTTACTCCATGTCTTTCTGTCAGTTGCTGCGAACTGTGACCTTTCTGACAGGAAATCACGAATCCAATCGCACAGCTCAGACGATACTCCGCAGGCATGCAATTTTATTAGAAGTCAGTTGCGAGGAAGAGTGCCAAAAACCATTTGGGAATCTAGAAATATGGAAACAATTTGAGATCCCCTGCCTATAGCCCTCATCACTTCGTGTGAATAAGGAGATAGTTGTGTTTCAGAAGAATGGTAATTTCTGAATCTTTATTGGGTGTTTGTCAATAAATAGTTTTCTTCGAGGTGATTAATAATGTTGGAAAAGAGTATAAGTTCCAAAATCCTATTCCATATCGACGTTAGTGATGTTGTTGTTGTGGCCTCCAGTCCAGAGATTGTTTTGATGCAGCACTACATCGTACTCTATCCTGTGCAAGCTTATTCATCTCCGAGTAACAACTGCAACCTACATCCTTCTGATTCTGCTTAGTGTATTCACCCCTTCCTCTCCCTCTACAATTTTTACCCTTCACGCTTCCCTCCAATACTAAACTGGTGAGCCCTTGATGACCCAGAACGTGTCCTACCAACCGATCCCTTCTTCTAGTCAAGTTGTGCCGTAAATTTCGTTTCTCCCAAATTCTATTTAGTACCTGCTCATTAGTTACGTTATCTACCCATGTAAGCTTCAGCATTCTTCTATAGCATCACATTTCTAGAGCCCCTGTTCTCTTCTTGTCTAGTCTATCTATCGACCATACTAAATACTAAACTGGTGAGCCCTTGATGACCCAGGACGTGTCCTACCAACCGATCCCTTCTTCTAGTCAAGTTGTGCCGTAAATTTCGTTTCTCCCAAATTCTATTTAGTACCTGCTCATTAGTTACGTTATCTACCCATGTAAGCTTCAGCATTCTTCTATAGCATCACATTTCTAGAGCCACTGTTCTCTTCTATTCTAGTCTATCTATCGACCATGTTCCACTTCCATATATGGCTACACTCCTTACTAATACTTTCAGAAAGGACTTCCTGACAATTAAATCTATACTCGATGTTAACAAATTTCTCTTCCTCAAAACATTTTCCCTGCCATTGCCAGTCTGCATTTTACATTCACTCTACTTCGACCATCATCATTTACGAGTATTTAGTTTCCTAAATAGCAAAACTCATCTACTACTTTAAGTGTCTCATTTCCTAATCTAATTCCTTCAGCATCACCTGATTTAATTCGACTACATCCCATTATTCTCCTTTTGCTTATCAGTAAGACGTGAATCAAACATTTCTATTTCAGTTTCTGCTGTCATGTCTTGAGCCTCTTTCAGCAACCTGTTAATGATTCATTCTCCGCCTTTATCGTCTTATTCTATACTGTCCCCCTCCACCCCTTCCCCCCACCTTAACTAAACACATTGTCTTTGCTTACAAGGTATTAACAGCTGGTTCCAGTACTGCCGAGTATATTGCTGTTTTAATTATGGCAACAATGAACACCGTTTTCGTAGCTACTGACTGCAGCTGGAATGCAGACTATCTTGTAGTATAATGTCCGTCTGTAGATATTTTCTATGGCGCTCTTCGATCTCTTGGATATTTTGAAAAAAAATTGGGAATTGATTTTCAGGTTCTTTACTTGTGTGGCTATAGTGTGCGCAATTGCTTTACAATTATTAAATGCATTTGAAATCCGTTTTAGTAATTATTAAAACACGCGTTTCTTTTACCATTAGTGTTCATATAAAACCTCGTCATTGGTCTGGAATAATTATTTAAAATATTGATTTGTCTTCTGGAACTCAAAACAGTTCTTCACAGAAGATATGGAATTCCGATATTCACTTCAAACAATGTTTGCCTGATTTCCGCTTACATCAAAAAGTGTCGTCTGCCTGCCCATTTGCCAGGTTCAAAAATAGCTCTGAGCACTATGGGACTCAACTGCTGTGGTCATTAGTCCCCTAGAACTTAGAACTACTTAAACCGAACTAACCTAAGGACATCACACACATCCGTGCCCGAGGCAGGATTCGAACCTGCGACCGTAGCAGTCGCACGGTTCCGGACTGCGCGCCTAGAACCGCGAGACCACCGCGGCCGGCGCATTTGCCAGGTGTTTCTACGTTTCTTGACAAAATATTGCTCGATAAACGTATGTCTGTGTGTTTTGTGTATATAGTATTGGCAACTTATCTGATAGTTGTGGTTTGCACCTTATATAAAAGAAATGTTCCTTTTATCTATCGTTTACCATATGCATACTATGTCATTTACTTAAGTTTGGATAGTGGATGGGGAGGAAATATGATAAAGCCGATAAAATGTAGTGAATTATAAGAACAATGTAGGGGAAGGGAGAGTTGGTTGGTAATGAGATGGTGAAAAGGAGATAGGGGGGCGGGGGTGGCGGCGAGGTAAGCTGAGGTGAAATGGAGGAGAGAAAGACGTGCAAACACGAGGGCTATTCGGAAAGTAAGGAACGATAGGTCGCGAAATGGAAACCACATTGAAAATCCAAACTGTTTTATTTGCAACAGTTAGCTACAACTTCCAGCTACTTATCTCCATAATCGCCGATCCGACTTAGACTTTAATCGTAGCGTTGTATCAACTTTCCAATACCCTCGTTAAAGAAGGCAGCCGATAGTGCTTTCCGCCACTTCTCTACCCTGGCCTACAGCTCGTTGTTTGTGCCAAAATGTTGTCTTCGTAGCCAGCGGTTCATGTGAGCATAGATGAAACTCAGAGGGAGATAGTTACGGGCTATATTGTGGGTAATCAAACATTGCCAATTGAAAACGATGCAGCAACATCTTCATTGCCCCTGCAGAATGTGGCTGAGAATTCTCTTTAAGAAGAAAACGCATGACAGTTATGTAATGTTGGCTGCATAGCTTCAGGCGAAATTTCTCGCCAGGCCCTCGTACTTGGAGGGAGACACTATTGTTCTAGGTTTATTTATGTGCTCCCTGTGTGGTCAGAACTAAAAAGAACGACGTAACGCGATCGACGGCTATACTAGAGACCCTGCCCAGCACACCAGTGCAAAACTTTATCAGATTTTCACTGTGGTTTCCATTTCGCGACTGATTGTTCCTTACTTTCCGAATAACCCTCGTACTTCTCACCCAGTGATATAGAGTTGGAAAGGACAGTGCAATAAGAAAGAGCAATAAGTTCATTAATTGCATAATGGATATAAAAATGTCATTCATAGTAATATTGGTTTCCCCTGATGTAAGGAACATATAGTGATACAGTTATATCCCAGTTAATGAGACCCTTATACTGACAGGACAAAACACGTGAACACACAACCGCCTACGTGAAGAATATTTAGATAAAACAATAAAATAATTCAAGTTAAGAACACAACAAACTTGTGGAATTCAGTTATAAGTATTACTTCACCTGGTTCAGAACTATTAGTGAAAAAACTAGCATTTTCAGATATTACAGCAAATAAAAGCGACAACATGGTCAACTGGTACAGCTCTGTGGATGTTTTAATACGAATGTTAGATGATACTCAGACCAAAACAAAACAATTGTACATAGACATACACTAATGAGCCAAAACATTATGACCACCTGCTTAAGAACTCGCCTGACCGTCGTTGGAACGAAATACATCACTGATTCTGCGTGTCAGGGTTCCGACAATATGTTGTCAGGTTTGAGGAGAGATGTGACGTTAGATGTCTCAGCACAGGTCATGTAATTCCCGTAAATAACGGACCGCTGATCTGCGTGCGCGGTGTTGGCTCCCGATAGCAACCTAGATGCTTTCCATACGATTTACATTAGGCGAATTTCGTCACCGAAACATCATCGTGAGTTCACTATAATGCTCCTCAAACCACTCTGTCATGGTTCTGGTTCCGAGACACGGGCAATTATACTGCTGAAAGATGACATCACCATCTCGGAAGACATCAAATACGAAGAGATGCAGGTGGTCCTCAGTTGTCAGCGTGTCTTCGATTGCTACTGCAGGTCCCATGTAAGGCATGGGAATGGCTCTCATAGAATAATACTTCTCCAACCAGCCTGCGTCCGTAGAATGCTGTACGTTTGGAGCCGCCGTTCATCTCGGCGTTTATGGAGACGACCATCGATCAAGTGTAGCAAAAATGTGGTTCATCCGAAGAGCCGACGCGTTTCCACTGATCGACGGTCGAATCCTGATGGTCCCGCGTCCACTACGATAGTAACTGACGATGTCGTCGGGTCAACATGTGAACACGTAGGGATGGTCTGCTGCGGAATTCCATGTGAATGGTGTGCTCCGAAATTATTGTGTGTGCAGCAGCATTGTGCTCTTTCGTCAGAGATGCCTCAGATCACCATCTATCCTACTTTATAGAGCAGACAAGCCTCCGAACCCCGCGTTCTGTGAAGAGGTGTGGGTGTCCAACCATTTAGCTTCTAGTTGTAGTTTCACTGTCCCTCTACCCTTTGCGTTGATGCTCAAGACAGTACTACATGCACATTAGCCTAGTTTCACCGTTTTCGAGATACTCGTTTACAGGCTCTGCGTAAAAATCATCTCCCCTTTTTCAGAGTCACTTTTCTCAATGGATTTCGCCATTTCAGCCCATATCCCCACTAAGGTGATCCCCCGCCCGTGTCTGCGCCGTTTACATGTTTTTGATACAATGTCACGTGCCCGCAACGCTACCAGACGGCATCCAACGTCGCGATGGGCAGTGCAAATACAGCACAGAAGAACATACAGTTTACAATAGAAGGAGAAAAGGAAAAAAACGCTCCTTTCTCGTTACAGCCCTAAGGAAGAGCAATCATAACATTTGGCGTATACAGCAAGCCCACAAAAGTCGCTGAATAATTAGTACTACATCAAACCACACACAGATTTTCAAACAAGCTGCAGTCAGTTATATGAAAAACTGAATAGATATTTCAAAACACTTTAGATTGTCAAAAAGAGGTGCCCTGTATAAAACAGATAAAACTGTTAGGAAGCAAAGAAATACTAGTAGATGAATTTAGGCGAAAAATAAACAGGAAACAACAGCAAAGATTAAACGAAGAGACCAAAGAACACCGACATAAATATGTAGACACAGTGAAAATTCACATACACCGTCCGTCCAAAAAATTAGGAACCTGGTTTTATTCGTGGCGTAAAAACGACCTAAGTACAGTTACTGCGGTGGTAGCTTGAATTAACTAAACAACGGAAGTGCATTCGACAAATCGGTTACGGGCAAGTAGTCGACAAGCGTATGTGGTATTTCAATACTGTTGTGTAACAAATCGCAATGTAGCAACTTCTCTAAATCAAGTTTTCAAGACAGTCTCCTGAATTCGTGAAATCTTCTCGGGTGATCAGCCGAGTAAAGGCGTCGTCTTCTCGCAACGTTTCGAAGGGTTTCGTACCCATCATCTTCAAGCGAAGTCAAGCGACTTCGCTTGAAGATGATGGGTACGAAACCCTTCGAAACGTTGCGAGAAGACGACGCCTTTACTCGGCTGATCACCCGAGAAGATTTCACGAATGGAATACGCCGAGAAAGTCTCAAATCACATTTAGTCTCCTGAATGTTTTGAAGAAAAGAAAACTGTGGAATATTTGTCCCGCACATTTGTCCCACACACCTTGACTCCCCAACAAATGTAACGACGTGTGGGAGCCCGCTGCGACTTGATTGTAATGCAAATCACAGACAATTCTTTTCTTAAAGAAATTATTTCAAATTAAGAGACTTGGTGTTATTAATACGAACCTACAGAGAAACAGAAAAAAAGGCAAAATATAGAACTTCACAAGAAGGATAAACGTTTCGACAACGTAACAGACATTCAATCAAATGTGGTACAGGAGCTGAACAAAATCCCAAAGAATGACTTTAATGACTGTTTCGCATGGTATTAAGAACGCTCTGTGCGTTGTACTCAAGTGGAGGGAGGCTATGTAGGACACCTGAAGCATTAAAACCACCATCTTCGTTTCCCTATATTTTCTATTTGTCTACTCACGAAACTATTTGAATTGAAGCACTATAATAAAACAAGCAGCACTGTCACACGCATATGGCCCGACCTAACACAACGAACTCACATACAAAGTAGGTAATATATTCAAAAACAGGGAAAAAAATTTCATATCCAACGAAATAACCGAGGAAACACATCCCAAATCTAAAACCAAAACAGAGACTGGCAGTCTGGTACATACAATTCAATACCAGGGCCTGAGACAGAATGTATATCAGAATGACTAACAGAACCTTCAACACAATTTAAAAGAAAAACATTAGGGCATGGCCGGCCGCGGTGGTCTAGCGGTTCTAGGCGCGCAGTCCGGAACCGCGCGACTGCTACGGTCACAGGTTCGAATCCTGCCTCGGGCATGGATGTGTGTGATATCCTTAGGTTAGTTCGGTTTACGTAGTTCTAAGTTCTAGGGGACTGATGACCACAGATGTTAAGTCCCATAGTGCTCAGAATCATTTGAACCATTTGAACATTAGGGCATGGAACTGCAGTATAAACCACTCAACATTTGCAGTCCAATTTAAGAGGTAATATCAGACGTAGGTGAAGCACAATACGAAGGGATTATGAGCATCACAAAAGTCAATAGAAAGAGGCGTTTTCTCACTTCTCAAGAAAAAACACCCACACGAAGCACTAACACACAATAAACAGTTACTTATTGACTAGATAATATTCGTAACCAAGCATTGCACAAAATAATTAAATACTTATCTGAAAAGCTCTCACTTGGTCTGCTGTGCGTTAATTGTAAATATGATTCATTCGAGACAACTGAGGATATTTTATGTTAGTAGAATGAAACTCGCATGATGAAATAAATTCCTATTTACAGTATTTGCAAAGATTGATTTCAGTTAACTCAAATGATTTATATTCCTCCGGCGATCTCATCTTAGATATTGGTAGCAGAATGGGAGCTCATTTTCTACGAGCAGTGGATTCGTTGAAAATGTTTATTGTAGTACTTTTTACAGTGGCAGTGGTATGTCTAAAAGTAGGAACCGTAAGAAACGTAATGCTTGAATATAAATGCTGATGCTAGCCAAGCCTGTAGGTGACTTGTTATATTTGACCACGAACGGCATTGTGCTACTGGTTCAATACATTGCAAGTGTCAGTCGTGTTGAGAACAGTGTTCTGTGTAGTTGTAAGTGCATGATGTCGGAGCTGATTGAGGAGGTGGGTAAATTGTTTGGTACTAGTACGGTAAGTACTTCCGTAACCAAGGTAGTGTTTGGTGTTTCAAGAGGCACTATATCGAAGAATTACACTGCATACAGAGAAAGCAGTAAAACATTAGTCTCGTAATCCCGATCCTTGTCAGCACAAAGACGACACGAAGGGAGCTCCATAAGCTGGGTATTGTAGGAATAACAGGAAATCCAAAGCTACCCACCAGTGATACCAATGTTTGTAAAAGAAAAACGTGATGCCGAAGCCATTATCCTGAATTATGAACCAATGGAAGAAATTCATTTAGTCGGAAGAGACTTGTTTCACACTGTTTCCGATTTTTGGCTAAGTTCACGTCCCAAGAGTAAAACATGGTGTGGTCAGCAGCTACATCATGGTATTCCAAGGACACCCCAGGTACTCAGCAAGGTTGCTTTACTACCAAGTATTATGTGACTATTTTAGCTGATCATGGCCATTATGTTGTACAATATTTGTTCTCCAATGGTGACGCAGTGTTCCAAGACGAAATGGCCCTGTTCACATAGCTCGTATCGTCAGGGAATGGTTCTGAGAGAACGAGAATGAATTGTCGCATCTCCCATGGGCACCAGTCACCAGATCTCAATATTATTGACCTTTCGTTATATAATTTGGAGAGAAGTGTGTGTGATAGGTGTCCACGTCCATCATCATTACCTGAACTTGCCACTATTTTGCAGGAAGAATGGTATAAGATTCCCTTGAAAACAGTACAGGGCTTGCATTTATCCATTTCGAGGGGATTGGAAGCTGTTTTGAACGCCGACGGCTTTCCTACACAGTATTAGGGACGGTAATGTGTTGAGTTTCTGCTAGTGTCATATTTTTGTCCCCCTTCTGAATGTATCGTTCAATGCAAGACTAAGTTTGTGATTTGAGTAAAGAAAAATAACGCTCGAAATACATTTTCATTAAATTGCTTGTACACTGCTCCCTTTTCTTGCCGTTTTACAGGAGGCATCGAATAAAAGCCATTGCCAGTATCCCGGTGGAAACATGTAGCTATCTCAAAATTTCAGTTGCTTCTTCGATGGATGGGATATTTTGAATTTTAATTCGACACCTTCATTTGTCTCTGTTTAACCTCAATCGCGACAACATAGTAGCTGTGCAGCCCTCCGGTGACTACACGTCGTATGGAGTAGGGGCCAGTAGCGTTGAAGGGTTAACTTCGTCAACACATACATAATAGTATTATAACAAACGAAGAAAACTGTGTGCAATTGTAACAAGGAGTAAGACCTTAAAGTGCCAGCTCCGTGTACTGCATTTCACTCTATGTATACCCAAAAAGTCACCTAAAATTTTGATTTGTACTTCTTACTACACTGAAAATGCACAGTAAGTATAATTCCGTTATTTACTATTCCTCCTAGAGTTGCAATTTTAATGTACAGCTGTGTAAATGATCACGAAACATGAAAGTGATATTCACATTTCGTGACTGCGGTCTAGATATCTTCCAGATTCCATTCAGCCTTGCTGTTATCAATAGCATGCAGGGTTCCCCACTGCACTGTCGAGTGGAATATGGTTCATTTAGTATTTGTTAACAGGATATAAGGAGAAAGGGGTAGATATCTAGATGACCCTTGCTGAATGTGAACTGAATGGGAGTCTGTCAACTGTTAATGATTGTTATCACAAAATGGTTCAAATGGCTCTGAGCACTATAGGACTTAGCTTCTGAGGTCATCAGTCCCCTAGAACTTAGAACTACTTAAAGCTAACTAACCTAAGGACATCACACACATCCATGCCCCAGACAGGATTCGAACCCGCGACCGTAGCGGTCTCGCGGTTCCAGACTGTAGCGCCTAGAGCCGCTCGGCCACCAAGGCCGGCAATGTTATCACAGGTCTTTTCTAGTCATAGTACTACTTCTTGTACGCACACTTAGACACATGGGCGTCTTTCAGTGTCTAATGACCCACGACGGCACATAACGCGGTATAACATTGCGAACTGTGTTCCTTGAGTGTCTCAGAGAGTCGTTGATGTGTCTAAAGGTGGACTAGGAACTGACCGTAAACGCCGCGTCTTTATCTTGAAAAGCGCTTCAGTCTGAACTTGCGGAAATGCTGCCAGGTATATATTGCTGCAAGTTTGGCAGGTGCAGGAACGCCTCAGTCCACAACTCACTAGGCGAGCGTGGAAGGCTACATCAGGTGATAATCTCATCAGAAAATTCTCAAGTCTAAAGCAGGTGACTATAGCGATTCAGCAATCAGCAGAGATAAAATGATGACCTCTCTCCTACGAGTGGGATTATTAATGGATCGTTTCCCCTGCGCTAGACTTACTACTGAAGGTAGTTCAAAAATGGTTCAAATGGCTCTGAGCACCATTGGACTTAACTTCTGAGGTCATCAGTCCCCTTGAACGTAGAACTATTTAAAGCTAACTACCCTAAGGACATCACACACATCCATGCCCGAGGCAGGTTTAGAACCTGCAACCGTAGAGGTCTCGCGGTTTCATATTGTAGCGCCTAGAACCGCTCGGTCACCCCGGCAGGCTACTGAAGATAGTGTTCATCTTTATTGCGTTGTTGGTTAGGTGTTTCCTTTAGGGCCATCATTCTTACAATCTCTCGAGTTCTTCTTCTCCACCACATTTCTTAGCAATTTGCTATCCAGGCAGAACTTACCAACTCTCGCGTGGCCATCAGTAAACTACCTATGTTTGCTCAGGTTATAAAACTCACTTCTGGAGATATTACAAAAGGTCCTTCGCAAATATATAGTGTAACAGTCTTGCAGAGTTGCTTCGTCCGGTAGCCGTCTCTTGCAGTGGCCAGGTGTGGGCCCAACAGAGTAGATGTCCTTGGGGGAACAATTTACTGTAGACGGCACCGTCTATGCAGTAACCAGAGCGTTGCTAACACTTCCTCTTTCCTGGTGTTGGCCTGGCGCTTGGTGGAGCAGTTTCCTGTCAAGAGTTAATACCACATTATCGTGGACAGCCATAACTATTTGTTACACTCGTAATAGCGTCTGCTGTCGACGTCTCTTTCGCAGGCTAATCCAGATGGAGATAGCATCCGCAAATAATCACCACATCCTGACTACTGACTTATGAGTCATTGCATTATAAACAAGTACTCTTAAGAGGACTGATATTTCAAGGAATGGTACTTTTGTGCCATTAGTTTTCATACACCGGTTTCTTCCACTGTAGACATGACACATGAACATTTGAACATGCAGGATAGACTGACGAAGCCGGCTTGTTGTTAATGCCGAGGAACCTTGGTGTCTCCGTATATGTAATTAATGTAATGTTCACACAATCACATAGATTCATTTATTTACAGACCCTCCTTAACATACAATACGTACTGCGACCTCTTTACTAATAATGTTCTTATTCGTGTAAGTAACGGTTTTTAAAGCCATTTTCATGTATGATATCTCCTAGAATGGTGAACATTAAGTGTTCACCTAGTCGGACGTGTCCTTTCAAAGGAACTGTCCCGGCATTTGCCTGAACCGATGTAGGGAAATAACGGAAAACCTAAATCAGGATGACCGGACTTGGGTTTGAACCGTCCTCCTCCCGAATGCGAGTCCAGTGTGCTAACCAGTGCGCCACCTGACTCGACGAACAAAGTACTCTGCTCTTCTTCGTTGCATCATACAATCCACTGACGAATCTTATGTTTTAGGTAATTTCTTATATTCACAGTTTCTTATCACGCTTACGTAGTCTACAAGCGAACATAAAACACTATACTGAGTATATTATGAGCTGTCTGGCATATTTTACTCGAAGGCACAGGTGGTCTTTCGCATTGAAAGAATTTCTAGACAGACAGTCCCCAGTGAAAAATCTCTAGACAGACACTCTTGACGTTGTCGTAGAGCACTTACGTAAATACGTGAATCTCTCGCTCATAAATAATGTGCAATTATGAGCGTATGTGTCGCCACCGTAGACACTTGATATTACTGCATGCATTACCTACAAGAAAAGATACATTATTCGCCATTTACGAATTATACAAATCCAGCGTCATATCTATATAGCATAGCTTAGTTTCAGGAAACTGCAACGCTAATATACTACGGGGACAGTATGGTTATTACGTTGCTGGTCAACTACAATATGTCCAGGAGTTACAAAAAACATTTAATTTATACCAATATTGTGCATTTATTTACGCATAATACGAGACCATTTGAAGGAATCACTGATAAATTTACGTTTCACTTTAACTGTACACATGATATAAAGACGCAATTGTGACCTCGACGTGTTGTTGCATTTAAATAGCTTCCATTGCCCGTGCTCTTTGACGAAACTAATGTCCAAAGACTAAAGACGATAATCGTTGGTTTTAAACCACAGATTCGTTTCACAATATTCTCAGTCCGCGCCGACGGGAAAACTTAGTCACTGTATTAATTAAAACCCGAATTTTTCGTCTTTGAGACCACACACAATACATAATTTTAATGTTGAAGCTTCGGTTTGATACAGGGCAGCAGCTGACTGTTGGTTGCTAGGTTGGTTCGGGGGATGCGACCACACACGAGGAGGACGTCGGCCGTGCCCTTTCACGGGAACCATCCCGGCATTTACCTGAAGCAATTTAAGGACATCACGGAAAACCTAAATCAGGATGGCCGGACTCGGGTTCGAACCGTCGTCCTCCCGAGTGCCCTAACCACTGCGCCAGCTCGATCTGTGCAGCTGACTGTTTTGTTTCCTTAAATCACTTAAGGCGAATGCTACAATGGTTAATCTGAAAAGACGAGCGCTGATATACTTTACCCTTCTAGTTCAATCTGAATTTCTTTTTCGTTTCTGACGACTTGGTCTTCGATTCTATGTTGAATCTTATTGTTACCTCCAGCCGTGGAATACACCACATTTTATGTTAGATGAGTTAGCGGCTACCACATAAGGCAACAGCAATAATTGTTTGAGTTTTATGAGGAGAAACTAATTATTATTGTTTAGCATTGCATACCTTGCAAAATAAAACCTCTATTACTTTATCTTCGAACCTTGAGCTGTGGAACGACGCATTATGAAGGATGACGCCCTAACCAACTACTCAGAAATGTTCACTGTGTGTTATTTGCAAAAGTGATTACTTTCGCAGGGCTGAGGAGCAACAAAGGCAATCTGTGATAGAACAGACACGCCCACTCCCTTGAGACTGCCTAAGTCAAACATGAAGGGCGTGTGCCCTCCCGGGGGAAGAATCGTATCGCTGCTGCTAGCGCCGCTTGACTAATTACTTGTCATGTTCTGCTTTCAAAGCTTACATTTACAAAACTTGCCTCCTGCTGAATAAATGACCTCTCCTCTTCTGATGTTGAGTAATCGAGCGTACCTTGAAAATAAATAATGCGACAAAAAGCGTACAAAAGGCAACGTCTGGTTCTTAGGCCGACATGTAAAATGTGTTTTATCTCATAACAGACAGAGAAAATAATTGTAATGAGACAGCTGTGACGTAAACAACGACTCCATAGATCCCTTACACAAATGATTACATTTTGTTACTGTGAGGAAGATATTTCTGTGAATTTGACAACGCTCCAGCTAGCCAGATTTGGTAGATATTATCAGTAGTGTCCTGTGAACATTGTAAGATTTAACTAATCGTTTCCATACGTGTGTAATCAGCCAGCAGAGATGCCACTGTGAAGTGTACTGTGTTGGGCGTATTGTATTAAGATTGTTATTTTGTGTTGTTAAATTGCTTTAGAAATAAGCAATAACAGTAAGAAATATACAGGATTCCGACTGTAACTATTAGATAGCTTTCTGTTGATGTCTAATTGACTCTATGGCTACTTGGAAGCTTACCTTATGGACCAATGCAGGTGTACGAGATCTAGATCTACGCTACTTCCAGAATTCTGCCAAGTGGGTCAGTCAGCTAGATAGTGCCTGTAAATAAATGAAACCATATGGGTTGTAAATAACACCTAATTTTGTTAAGCTCCTAAAGCAGGCTGATGAGGAAACGTAGTTCGAATCCCCTCACTTGCTGAAATCACAGAGCTAAAACGTAGAGAGCGGTACATGTGTGGTCTAAGACATATTCAGGAGTTAGTCCTATTTCCAGCTGAAACAGATGTTAAAGGTGGTGGAAAATGGCTTGATATAATCACCTGAATTAGTGAAGGCGTGATTAGGTGTTGGTTGACAATTGACGTGTGAGTTAATCCGAAAGAGGTATTGGAGCAGATGAACAGCACACATGATACTCATGAGCTATTGAATTAGAAACGTCTGCATAGTAGTGAATATCAGTCTTTTTCTTCCTTGACGATGGCTGAGACACTTCCAAAAAGGATTTAACAGGCCACCGAAAGCGGCGGAGAATTTAATTCGCGTCCTCTCAAGAGCTGTCAAAAACTAACGATATGTCGTCCCAGTCACTCAGGCGAGGTAACATGTGTGCCGCAGAAGCACATTCAAGTTGGCGGAGCGTTCTTTCATCTATTGTGACTCACTTCAAGAGTGACTGGATATTGCTTCGTCTTGCTAAAGACACTGGTCGCCGTGTGACTGCTGAAGTCAACAAGGGAATGCAAATGTTCGTACAGGAGGTTCCTGCAATATTTTCCGGTGAGAGATGGTAGCATCCATGTGAGTAGCCCAGTTTTCTCTCATGTAGATATTTCCCGATAAGAATTCAAAAATGGTTCAAATGGCTCTGAGCACTAGGGGACTCAACTGCTGAGGTCATTAGTCCCCTAGAACTTAGAACTAGTTAAACCTAACTAACCTAAGGACATCACAAACATCCATACCCGATGCAGGATTCGAACCTGCGACCGTAGCGGTCTTGCGGTTCCAGACTGCAGCGCCTTTAACCGCACGGCCACTTCGGCCGGCGCCCGATAAGAATTCTTCTTCTACCTATCTGAACGGTGCCTTGATGACAAATGAGATGTATCACCTCTTCTGGGTCAGGACGTACTCTTGCTTTACCTTTGTCAGGTACCAGCAGGTACCATGTAGATACCAGGTCACACCACTTCAGGAAATCGTGTCACTTGCTTAGAGCATCCAACGGTTGTTTGGTTTTTCATTGTCCATCTCTGTCCTCTGTGATATGTGGTTGGGAGAGGTATACGTGTGAGTGATTGCTTTCGAGCGCCAAAGCAGTTCCGGATGGTATAGTTGCTGAGCGGTTGCTGTTCACCAGCACTGCTGAGGCAACTGCTTTGCTCCACTGCCACAAGTTTCATACAGTCCATGATAGTCGACGGTAATCATTGTCATGAGTGCGTTGTTTGCCACTTCATCTGATTCTAGATTCGGCTGTTTTGTGCTAATCGAGGTGCTCACAGTACAGCCTTGCTATAGTGACATAATAAGAGTCCGTTACCTCTACGTCCTTGGCGTTGGAGTGTCATATACTACCAGGATGTGATCACTACCGTCACGTTTCTTGTCACTCTGAACTCAACTGTCACACCCACGCCGATTATAAGACCTGTCCACATCTTAGTCACGTGACATGAACTATTCCAGTCGCCGTTTACGCCATAGGTAACTCCAAATGAAAAAGAAGTTAATTTAAATAAAGCTTTTATATCAGTATTTTTGAAGAGTTGTTTTACTGATGATATTCTGTGCTCTGTGTTCGCAGGAGCCGCGCGGGATTAGCCGAGCGGTCTATGGTGCCGCAGTCATGGACTGTGCGGCTGATCCCGGCGGAGGTTCGAGTCGTCCCTCGGGCATGGGTGTGTGTATTTGTCCTTAGGATGATTTAGGTTCAGTAGTGTGTAAGCTTAGGGACTGATGACCTTCGCAGTTAAGTCCCATAAGATTTCACACACATTTGAACATTTTTTTTTGTTCTCAGGATCATCTGATGTAGCATCTCGTACGAAGTTACGTGCTCTCCACGTTAAAAAAGAGCTGCTACTATTTGCAAGTTACACGGGCATGTTGACATGGTCGGGTCGTTCCTCCCGCTCTATCTACACGTTATCGTTGCACAACTCCAACAGAAAAGAATAACGAGGAACAGGAGACCAAGGGAAGCTTGCGAACTCTAGCAGCCACATTGTACTTTAGTCACATATTTCTACTCTGTCATTCCATGAACCTTTGCTTGCAGAAGTTCCTGTCTTTAAGAATTACGTTTTTACGTATGATTTTTTTTTTAATCTCACGCACCCTGAACAGAAGAATCACCACATACAAAGAGAGGAGGAAACGAAATGAGACTAGTCTGGAAGAGAGTGTATGTGAAGTTATTGCTGTGATTACCATATCTAGTCAATTTTACCAAGAACTTGGTAGTACCAGCCCACTTATCAGCATAACGTTGCACTCACTCTGGCCTGGATGTGTGCACAGATTCCGTTGGGAAGGGTGCCATAAAGCTGTAGTATCATCTCCTGAGGCAAGCGGGTCCTCAACTATTGTAACTTATCCTTGTTATCGTTAACATTGTCACAGGGACGGGGTTGATGTCCGAGATGGTTCCACACGGCTTGTATCATGGTCAGATCAGGTTGTCTTGCTGAGCGTGGGAGTACCTCGTCGTCACCGAGACAGTACATAGGAAGACGTGTCATGTGTGGACGAGCATTGTCCAGTAGTAAAACGACACCACGACACTGTCGCATAAGAAGTAACATACAAAGACGCGGGATGTCCGTCACGTGGTCATTATGCCATTATTGCTTATTGAATCACTACCAGCCGTGACCCGAAGTCATACCTGATGACTCTCTGCAACATGACGCGAAAAGTAAAACCGTTGTACCTCTCCTAAACATTGGAAGAAAGACACCTTCCCTCAAGGCGTCTCCATATGCGCTGACGATGTTCACCCAGGATAGATCAGAACCGTGATTCATCTCTGAACATAATGCGACACGATTCACAGCAGTCCACGCTTTTCAATCAGGGCGTCACACCAAAAGCAATCGTTTGCGTTGTTGTGTTGGACAGCCTATGTATGGGACGATAATTCCATTGTCTGACTGGTTTCTCTCTCCGACCAATAACGTGAGATGACACATACTGGTGCAGGGAGTCCATTAGTTGTTCTCAAGTGACAAGTAGATACGTGAATGGGCTACGATGTGCTTGGTGTACAATATGTTGATCCTCCTTGTGCTCGTCATACGTGGTCGACCGGAAAGTTCACAACGAACACGCCGGCCGTCACGTTCCTATGCAGTCCAGCATCATACCACTGTCACATCTGGATTCCCCATAACTCTGGATATTTCAGGATTCGAGCAGCCGGCCAAACGGAGATCCACAATGATGCATCCTAAGAAACTGTGTTTGGTGAGGATGACGCTACCTCAGACGAATTAGCGGCATCTCCTTGTCCTTCATAGTGTTCACTCGACATCTGATGCTGTTCATGCCCCTTATATTTCCTACCAGGCCTGATAACAATACTAAACACGAAAAACACTAAAGCACTCTGCTGGACGTTCTGCCTGTGACAGAAATGTTCAGTCCTAATTACACTCCTGGAAATGGAAAAAAGAACACATTGACACCGGTGTGTCAGACCCACCATACTTGCTCCGGACACTGCGAGAGGGCCGTACAAGCAATGATCACACGCACGGCACAGCGGACACACCAGGAACCGCGGTGTTGGCCGTCGAATGGCGCTAGCTGCGCAGCATTTGTGCACCGCCGCCGTCAGTGTCAGCCAGTTTGCCGTGGCATACGGAGCTCCATCGCAGTCTTTGACACTGGTAGCATGCCGCGACAGCGTGGACGTGAACCGTATGTGCAGTTGACGGACTTTGAGCGAGGGCGTATAGTGGGCATGCGGGAGGCCGGGTGGACGTACCGCCGAATTGCTCAACACGTGGGGCGTGAGGTCTCCACAGTACATCGATGTTGTCGCCAGTGGTCGGCGGAAGGTGCACGTGCCCGTCGACCTGGGACCGGACCGCAGCGACGCACGGATGCACGCCAAGACCGTAGGATCCTACGCAGTGCCGTAGGGGACCGCACCGCCACTTCCCAGCAAATTAGGGACACTGTTGCTCCTGGGGTATCGGCGAGGACCATTCGCAACCGTCTCCATGAAGCTGGGCTACGGTCCCGCACACCGTTAGGCCGTCTTCCGCTCACGCCCCAACATCGTGCAGCCCGCCTCCAGTGGTGTCGCGACAGGCGTGAATGGAGGGACGAATGGAGACGTGTCGTCTTCAGCGATGAGAGTCGCTTCTGCCTTGGTGCCAATGATGGTCGTATGCGTGTTTGGCGCCGTGCAGGTGAGCGCCACAATCAGGACTGCATACGACCGAGGCACACAGGGCCAACACCCGGTATCATGGTGTGGGGAGCGATCTCCTACACTGGCCGTACACCACTGGTGATCGTCGAGGGGACACTGAATAGTGCACGGTACATCCAAACCGTCATCGAACCCATCGTTCTACCATTCCTAGACCGGCAAGGGAACTTGCTGTTCCAACAGGACAATGCACGTCCGCATGTATCCCGTGCCACCCAACGTGCTCTAGAAGGTGTAAGTCAACTACCCTGGCCAGCAAGATCTCCGGATCTGTCCCCCATTGAGCATGTTTGGGACTGGATGAAGCGTCGTCTCACGCGGTCTGCACGTCCAGCACGAACGCTGGTCCAACTGAGGCGCCAGGTGGAAATGGCATGGCAAGCCGTTCCACAGGACTACATCCAGCATCTCTACGATCGTCTCCATGGGAGAATAGCAGCCTGCATTGCTGCGAAAGGTGGATATACACTGTACTAGTGCCGACATTGTGCATGCTCTGTTGCCTGTGTCTATGTGCCTGTGGTTCTGTCAGTGTGATCATGTGATGTATCTGACCCCAGGAATGTGTCAATAAAGTTTCCCCTTCCTGGGACAATGAATTCACGGTGTTCTTATTTCAATTTCCAGGAGTGTATATCCAAAACCATAGGTGGTGTGTGTGCGTGTGTGTGTGTGTGTGTGTGTGTGTGTGTGTGTGTATGTGTGCGTGTGTGTGTGTGTGTGTTTGTCTACGAAGTAACATTGGCATTCGACCATGTCTTCTGAGTTCGTTATTTTCTTTTGTCAAACAGTGTACGTAGGTCCATGATTCTAGTCCCGTTCCGGCACAAAGTTGTATGTGCGAGAAAGTTGGCGGCAGTTTATATGTCTGCATGTTTTCGTTTATTAATATCTGGATTTTGTGCTTCTTCCACCAGTGGAGATTTACTTTGCAGCTATCTGGTATACAAAGGTTTTGAAAAAGCAGCTCGGTCATCAATGCTTTGCTTATACAGTTCCCACGACGTCACTTCTGTTGAAGCTGTGATCTCTAGGTGCGCAGTCTGAAACAGTGGTGTTTTAAAATTGGAGAACGGTGGGCTCAGAGCTATGTTTGGTATCCCAGTTAGTTATGCACGGACTGCTCATCTGGAATGCTTATTATGTTGATCACGGCAATAAAATCATCATTTTTAAAGTGGAAACTGACTTTCGGAAATTCATAGTTTGAGCCCTCTGAGACGTCTAAGTATGAGAATTGTTCGGTTATGGCTTGGCTGCATCATATCACGCAGCAAATTATAAAACATGTCCAACACTTAGCAGAGTGTACATGGTGCAGTAAGTAAGCCTATGCACTTAACATTCCATGCGCAGAGTTAATTTGCGCGTTAAAATCCTCCTATTGTGTTGGCAGAGTAATATAAAACATAGTCTTCGTAGTATTTCAAAGAAAATATAGTGAAGAGGGTAAGATTTCGTTACTGCTTTGTTCATGGAATAGATTACCTTCCATCAATCCATTCATTTAGGTATATGTCGTCTAAGTGGTCCCGAACGTTTTCATCAGCATCGTTTCATAACCCCGTTACCTGATACACCAGTAGTGACATGTCATCAGATGGGTTAAGATAAAAGTGACGTAGATATTTTTGTCTACTGCCCATCGAATCTCTGGAGCAGTTCTGAAGCGAATGCCACGAAGTGGTTCCTTCTTCGGAATCAAATAAAAGTCAAAAGGACTAAGTCCGGGGAGTACGGTGGATGGTACAGTACTTCCCAGTCCCATCGACCGAACAGAGCAGCCACAGCTTGCGCTGTATGCGCCCGCGCATTGTCGTGCAAAGTGATGGGTGGGCTGCGCAGAAAGTGTCGCCGCTTCTTTTGCAAAGCTGGTCGCAGGTGATGCTCCAAAAACTAACAGTAATACTGTGCATTGACGGTCTGCCGTGGAGGGACGTAATGCATTAGGATAACACCATTACATGCCCGCATCTCGTGGTCGTGCGGTAGCGATCTCGCTTCCCACACCCGGGTTCCCGGGTTCGATTCCCGGCGGGGTCAGGGATTTTCTCTGCCTCGTGATGGCTGGGTGTTGTGTGCTGTCCTTAGGTTAGTTAGGTTTAAGTAGTTCTAAGTTCTAGGGGACTTACGACCACAGCAGTTGAGTCCCATAGTGCTCAGGGCCAACACCATTACAGTCGTACACGAGAATGACCATGACTTTAGACAGCTCCATTCGCACCATCAACAGAACAGACTCTGCTAACGGCATACTACGCCTTCCACATCACTGGCAACTGGTTCTACACAACGCTGGAGACTACTTTGAAGGATAGTAACAGGTGCAAACACGTAGCTCTTTTGTATCGGTTGTGAGTAAATAGTTGCCACTATTTAAGTTCGAAACCTCATATTCCTTAGCAAGAGTCGGGTAGGTACGGTGATAACATCTAGCTACATTGCTTTCATATTTGTCTGTAAAATCTTTGCCAGGGCATTCCTCCAAGCTTGTGACCTATTTGTATGAGGGTATTTAATTGCCATAGGATGCATAGGAGTGCGTTGGATTAATTATTAGTAGACCATTACTGAGGGATGCTTCAGTGTTTCCTCTTCTAAGTTGCTGTTTCTATGTAGTAGGTATAGATATATCTGTAAATTTAGCACTCAGGTTCGATATACACTCCTGGAAATGGAAAAAAAGAACACATTGACACCGGTGTGTCAGACCCACCATACTTGCTCCGGACACTGCGAGAGGGCTGTACAAGCAATGATCACACGCACGGCACAGCGGACACACCAGGAACCGCGGTGTCGGCCGTCGAATGGCGCTAGCTGCGCAGCATTTGTGCACCGCCGCCGTCAGTGTCAGCCAGTTTGCCGTGGCATACGGAGCTCCATCGCAGTCTTTAACACTGGTAGCATGCCGCGACAGCGTGGACGTGAACCGTATGTGCAGTTGACGGACTTTGAGCGAGGGCGTATAGTGGGCATGCGGGAGGCCGGGTGGACGTACCGCCGAATTGCTCAACACGTGGGGCGTGAGGTCTCCACAGTACATCGATGTTGTCGCCAGTGGTCGGCGGAAGGTGCACGTGCCCGTCGACCTGGGACCGGACCGCAGCGACGCACGGATGCACGCCAAGACCGTAGGATCCTACGCAGTGCCGTAGGGGACCGCACCGCCACTTCCCAGCAAATTAGGGACACTGTTGCTCCTGGGGTATCGGCGAGGACCATTCGCAACCGTCTCCATGAAGCTGGGCTACGGTCCCGCACACCGTTAGGCCGTCTTCCGCTCACGCCCCAACATCGTGCAGCCCGCCTCCAGTGGTGTCGCGACAGGCGTGAATGGAGGGACGAATGGAGACGTGTCGTCTTCAGCGATGAGAGTCGCTTCTGCCTTGGTGCCAATGATGGTCGTATGCGTGTTTGGCGCCGTGCAGGTGAGCGCCACAATCAGGACTGCATACGACCGAGGCACACAGGGCCAACTCCCGGCATCATGGTGTGGGGAGCGATCTCCTACACTGGCCGTACACCACTGGTGATCGTCGAGGGGACACTGAATAGTGCACGGTACATCCAAACCGTCATCGAACCCATCGTTCTACCATTCCTAGACCGGCAAGGGAACTTGCTGTTCCAACAGGACAATGCACGTCCGCATGTATCCCGTGCCACCCAACGTGCTCTAGAAGGTGTAAGTCAACTACCCTGGCCAGCAAGATCTCCGGATCTGTCCCCCATTGAGCATGTTTGGGACTGGATGAAGCGTCGTCTCACGCGGTCTGCACGTCCAGCACGAACGCTGGTCCAACTGAGGCGCCAGGTGGAAATGGCATGGCAAACCGTTCCACAGGACTACATCCAGCATCTCTACGATCGTCTCCATGGGAGAATAGCAGCCTGCATTGCTGCGAAAGGTGGATATACACTGTACTAGTGCCGACATTGTGCATGCTCTGTTGCCTGTGTCTATGTGCCTGTTGTTCTGTCAGTGTGATCATGTGATGTATCTGACCCCAGGAATGTGTCAATAAAGTTTCCCCTTTCTGGGATAATGAATTCACGGTGTTCTTATTTCAATTTCCAGGAGTGTAATTCGGTTGCCTTAGATCTGAGGGTCGATACAATTCGAAGATCATTTCTGTAATGCAACCTGAATCTTCCCTAAGTATCCGGCTTGTATGTTTTAGGAATATTGTCATGTAGTGCTTCTACGGATTCCACAACCCCGATCCGACATTGCTACGTGAGTTTACTGCGTTTGGAAAAGGCAATCTTAAAAAGTGAACTTCCAGTCATGCCACGCCACCACGGGAAGCATGTGTCTAGCATATTGTTCAGGTATGGGTAGGACTGCACGTACCGTTAGTGTTGTTGGCAGTGGACATGGTCTAATGATACGACAACATGCTATCCTGCCACATACCTTCACAACGAACTTGTGTGACTAGGTCTAACCACATTTGCCCCCGTATTTTCATTTGCCTGAACATATGGATTGTAGGATTTAACCATGCTGTCTCAACTGAACGGGAATTCATCACTCAGTAAGACAAAAGTAGGGAAATGTGACTGCGGGATGCAGCCCTGGAAACATCATTCCGCAAACTGGTTTTGTCGTTGACAGTCGTCGATTGGTGTTTCCTGGACCTTCTCCAGATGCTACGGGTGAAGTTGTTGATCTGTACATCTTACCATCTTACGCGCCGATTTGGCGACTGCTGCTGGATGCTCCCTTTTTGAGGTGTCTCAGATGTTTTCAAAGACGGTTGCTCTAACCGAGCTTAAACGGCTGGCAGAAGTTTCTGACACCTAATACTGATTAGATATACAGTGCAACTGATTCGGTATTGAGAAGGCCTAGATATAAACAGTAAATTTCTTAATATCACGCAGTTGTACTATCATTTCAGTAACATCTAACAAGCACATACCCGTTGTTAGCCGGGAGCTCACCATCTGCAGCATCGTTGACAGAACCGACTGCGGACAGAGCCGGGTGGAGGGTCTGAATCAGAGGCTCAGACGGTTTTGCGACCGTGTTGGCTGCAGATTCCTTGACTTGCGCCATAGGGTGGTGGGGTTTCGGGTTCCGCTGAATAGGTCAGGAGTTCACTACACTCAGCTGGCAGCTACACGGGTAGCGGAGGCTGTGTGGCGTGGACTGGGCGGTTTTTTAGGTTAGAAGGCCTCGGGAAAGTACGTCGTGGGCTGCAATCTCAAAGGGTGCATGGCAAATACAGGACGTGCTTGGATCAAGGAATTGTAGTTGTAAATTGTTGTAGTTGTGCTGGGAAAGCCGCTGAGCTACAAGCGCTAATAGACAGCACAGAAGCTGAAATCGTTATAGGTACAGAAAGCTGGTTAAAGCCTGAAATAAGTTCTGCAGAAATTTTTACGAAGTCTCAGACCGTGTTCAGGAAAGATACATTAGGCAAAATTGGTGGTGGGGTGTTTGTGTCTGTCAGTTGTGGTTTATCTTGTAGTGAAGTCGAAGTAGATACTCCGAGCGAATTGGTATGGGTGGAGGTTATACTTAACAGCCCAACTAAGTTAATAATAGGCTCCTTCTACCGACCCCCACACTCCGATGATATAGTTGCTGAACAGTTCAGAGAAAATTTGAGTCTCGTAACAAATAAATACCCCACTCATACGGTTATAGTTGGTGGGGACATCAACCTTCCCTCGATATGTTGGCAAAAATACTTGTTCAAAACCGGTGGTAGGCAGAAAACATCTTCCGAGATTGCCCTAAATGCTTTCTCCCAAAATTATTTCGAGCAGTTAGTCCACGAACCCACGCGAATTGTAAATGTTTGCGAAAACCCACTTGACCTCTTAGCCACAAACAATCCAGAGCTGATAGAGAGCATCATGACTGATACAGGGATTATTGATCGTTGTAGCTAGGCTTAATACCGTTTCTTCAAAATCCACCAGAAACAAACGCAAAATAATTTTATTTAATATAGCGGATAAAGTGTCACTAGAAGCCTTCCTAAGAGACAATCTCCATTCCTTCCGAACTGACTATGCAAATGTAGACGAGATGTGGCTCAAATTCAAAGATATAGTAGCAACAGCAATTGAGAGATTCATGCCTCATAAATTGGTAAGAGATGGAACTGATCCCCCATGGTACACAAATCAGGTCCGAACGCTGTTGCAGAGGCAACGAAAAAAGCATGCGAAGTTCAGAAGAACGCGAAATCCCGAAGATTGGCTAAAATTTGGCACGGACTTCAATGCGAGATGCCTTTAATAGGTTCCACAACGAAACATTGTCTCGAAATTTGGTAGAAAATCCGAAGAAATTCTGGTCGTATGTAAAGTACACAAGGAGCAAGACGCCGTCAATACCTTCGCTGCGCAGTGCCGATGGTACTGTTACCGACGACTGTGCCGCTAAAGTGGAGTTATTGAACGCAGTTTTCCGAAATTACTTCACCAGGGAAGACGAATGGAATATTCCAGAATTTGAAACACGAACAGCTGCTAGCATGAGTTTCTTAGAAGTAGATACCTTAGGGGTAGCGAAGAAACTCAAATCGCTTGATACGGGCAAGTCTTCAGGTCCAGACTGTATACCGATTAGGTTCCTTTCAGATTACGCTGATACAATAGCTCCCTACTTAGCAATTATATACAACCGCTCGCTCACCGATAGATCTGTACCTACAGATTGGAAAATTGCGCAGGTCGCACCAGTGTTTAAGAAGGGTAGTAGGAGTAATCCATCGAACTACAGACCTATATCATTGACGCCGGTTTGCAGTAGGGTTTTAGAGCATATACTGTATTCAAACATTATGAATCACCTCGAAGGGAACGATCTATTGATATGTAATCAGCATGGTTTCAGAAAACATCGTTCTTGTGCAACGCAGCTAGCTCTTTATTCGCACGAAGTAATGGCCGCTATCGACAGGGGATCTCAGGTTGATTCCGTATTTCTGGATTTCCGGAGGGCTTTTGACACCGTTCCTCACAAGCGACTTCTAATCAAGCTGCGGGCATATGGGGTATCGTCTCAGTTGTGCGACTGGATTCGTGATTTCCTGTCAGGAAGGTCGCAGTTCGTAGTAATAGACGGCAAATCATCGAGTAAAACTGAAGTGATATCAGGTGTTCCCCAGGGAAGCGTCCTGGGACCTCTGCTGTTCCTGAGCTATATAAATTACCTGGGTGACATGTGAGCGGTTCTCTTAGGTTGTTCGCAGATGATGCTGTAATTTACCGTCTAGTAAGGTCATCCGAAGACCAGTATCAGTTGCAAAGTGATTTAGAAAAGATTGCTGTATGGTGTGGCAGGTGGCAGTTGACGCTAAATAATGAAAAGTGTGAGGTGATCCGCATGAGTTCCAAAAGAAATCCGTTGGAATTCGATTACTTGATAAATAGTAAAATTCTCAAGGCTGTCAATTCAACTAAGTACCTGGGTGTTAAAATTACGAACAACTTCAGTTGGAAAGACCACATAGATAATATTGTGGGGAAGGCGAGCCAAAGGTTGCGTTTCATTGGCAGGACACTTAGAAGATCCAAAAAGTCCACTAAAGAGGCAGCTTACACTACACTCGTTCGTCCTCTGTTAGAATATTGCTGCGCGGTGTGGGATCCTTACCAGGTGGGATTGACGGAGGACATCGAAAGGGTGCAAAAAGGGCAGCTCGTTTTGTATTATGACGTAATAGGGGAGAGAGTGTGGCAGATATGTTACGCGAGTTGGGATGGAAGTCATTAAAGAAAAGACGTTTTTCGTCGCGGCGAGATCTATTTAAGAAATTTCAAAAAATGGCTCAAATGGCTCTGAGCACTATGGGACTCAACTTCTGAGGGCATCAGTCGCCTAGAACTTAGAACTACTTAAACCTAAGGACATTACACACATCCATGCCCGAGGCAGGATTCGAACCTGCGACCGTAGCGGCCGCGCGGTTCCAGACTGTAGCGCCTAGAAACGCTCGGTCACTCCGGCCGGCACGAAATTTCAGTCACCAACTTTCTCTTCAGAATGAGAAAATACTTTGTTCAGCCCAACCTACATAGGTAGGAAAGATCATCAAAATAAAATAAGAGAAATCAGAGCTCGAACAGAAAGGTTTAGGTGTTCGTTTTTCCCGCGCGCTGTTCGGGAGTGGAATGGTAGAGAGATAGTATGATTGTGGTTCGATGAACCCTCTGCCAAGCACTTAAATGTGAATTGCAGAGTAGTCATGTAGATGTAGATGTAGAGACTGTCGTAATAGGTGAATACAACGCGGTAAACTGGAAAGAGCTAATATTTACAGAATTAACACGCTGTTTGAATGAAACACTGTTATGCACTATTAATAAATTTATCATACACAAAATACCTAATCTTGTCTTTTGTGACCAAGTGCGGTCAATCCTGAAATGTAACAGACATTTTTACTTAAGCTGGCTTAAAAGTCTCTGTTAAGATATTCCTCTATAGAGTAGAAGGAGCTGCCTATCAGAGAGTCTTTCAAACTTCGTTTCAACCGTGCTTTAGTTGAAACCAAGTTTTTAATGGTTGCTGGCAATTTATTCAAACTGAGTGTTTCTGAATACGGGACCCTTTTATGGGCCAATGTAAGTGATTTTAGGTCTTTATGTAGATCGTTCTTATTCATAGTATTGATGCTATGTACTGAGCTGTTGGTTGGAAAGAGAGATGTAATAGTTGCAACAAATTTCATTAAGTAATTAATACACTCAGAAACAGTGGCTTGAATACAAAGTTCCTCGAACAGGTTTCTACATGATGTTCCTGAATTTACAGCAGAAATGATTCTTATCGCACGCTTTTGCACACTAAAAACTTTTGCTCGGTTAGATGAGTTGCCCCAGAATATGATCCCATATGACATAATAGAACAAAAGTAAGCAAAGCATCAAAGTTTTTTTATACTTATATCTCCTACATCTGTCATCGTTCACACTGCAAATACCGACTTGCTTAGGCGCTTAAGCAATTATGTGGTATGCCCATCCCAACTGAATTTGTTATTGATTTGTAATCCCCGAAATATAACACGGTCAACCGCTTCAATCTGCATGTCTTCGTATGTTATACACTTGCTGGAAGGAAATCTCTTACAGGTTCTGAACTGCGTATAGTGGGTCTTTTGAAAGCTTAATGACAGTGAATTAGTTTTAAACCACTTACTAATGCCAGTGAAAATTTGATTAGCAGCTATTTCTAAATCTGTACTTGACTTGCTACTTATTGCAATGTTCGTATCATCTGCAAACAAAACAAATGTTGCATCTGGCAATGTAACAGATGAGAGGTTATTAATGTACACAAGAAAAAGCAATGGACCAAAGATGAAACCTTGAGGAACACCATATGTAATTAATTCCCAGTCATGTGACGACTGACTGTTTACTGCACAGGTATTTTGCAACGACGCCCTTTGTTTCCTGTTAGGTAGCTAAGACCCAAACCATTTCGTAGCATTGCCGGTGACACCATAATATTGTAATTTACTTAAGAGAATGCTGTAGTTCACACTGTCAAAGGCTTTTCACAGGTCACAGAAAATATCAGTAGCCTCCTTCTCCTTAGCGAAAATTAGTTTAAGTAGTGTGTAAGTCAAGGGATCAATGACCTCAGCAGTTTGATCCCTAAGAAATTCACACACATTTCAACATTTGAATAATTCGCTAGAACTATCGAGAATGTTCTTCAAACAAATCGGAACAACTGTGACCTGGTAAAAAGGTGATTTGTTATCTATGAAAATTCCATCGCTCTTTGGGAACATGAAATTCATGAATGGTTGAAAATTGTCTCCATGTAGCCGATCATAAGCATTTCCAGTTAACGATCGGTTCTGTTGGACCGGAGGACCCAGTCCATTCAAACACTGGCGTCGGTCGTCTGCTGCCATAGTTTATAAACGCCAAATTTTGTCACACTGTCCTAACGCATACGTTCATCGTACATTCCATATTAATTTCTGCTGTTATTTCACGCAGTTTTCTTGTATGTTAGCACTGAAAACTGTACTCAAATGTTGTTGCTGCTCTCGGTCATTAAGTGATGGCCGTCGGCCACTACGGCGTCCATGGTGAAATGCAATGCCTGAGATTTCCTATTCTAGGCACACTTTTGACAATACGAATCTCAGAATATTGAATTCCCTAACAGTTTCCGAAATGGAATCTCCCATACGTGTAACTCCAGCTACCATTCCGAGTTCAAAGTGAGTTAATTCCCATTGTGTGGATATAATCACGTCAGAAAACTTTAATATGAATCAACTGAGTACAAATGACAGATCTGTCGATGCACTGCCCATTTATGCCTTGTAGGAGCGATACTACTGTTATCTGAATATGGACATATCGCTATCGTATGACTTTTGTCCCCTCACTGTGAAGACAGAATGTACGTCATCGCATCTAAAGATCATCTGATTCACTGACGTGCATTGCACTTTGTTTTCTTCAAGAAAACATTGGGTAGAGATATGAATTCGGGTCTTTGTAGCGTCGAAAATTGTAGAACAAATGATTATTGTCGGATACTATAAGCACAATTCTATAGATGGTCTTTAATCACCATAAGAGTCAAAGTAGTAGATGGTATTTCGTATCTTTTTTCTAACATAAGCAGCCCAGGGAATGCCATATCCTTCTGCAACAACTAAACTGACAATAATATTTTCTCTGGATTTCCACATGATCTTTGATGACATCTTGCACATAAACACTCAAAGAGGTCTTAGGATTTAGAATTCTGTCACGAATCTAAGCAGATAGGTATTTATAACTTTTCTGTCTGCTAGTATCACTATTAGCATTTTGTATGAACAGTCCAAAACCCTTTCTTTCATGCTTTTAAAATAAATCTTTATCGATAGCTGTGACCTCTTTTGCCCCATTACGCCTTTTAATCTCCTGTAGCTCCTCCTCTGCGTTTTGTACATTCTTCACTCTTCAAGCTACGGCGACCACCCTTTCAGCCACAGAAGCGACTGCTGGTAGCCCTATGAGCGCTGAAATTAGATAGTGATTCCATCTGAGGTCCTAGGTATTGGTAGAACCATTGGCGTTTTAAATCGACTTCTTCTTCTTCTCTTGTTCTTCTCCTTGTACCTATTATTTTCCGCACCAAGACACTTCGAACAGCTGCCACGAGTGACAGGATGCCATTTTAAAAAAATACCCTACAGGACTTTTCTTTAGTATACTACGAGTTGCGTTCACAATTGGCTTGAAATTTATTCCAACACACAATTTAATTTTGGTTCGCATTACATTACCAGCTAAAAATGCTGTCATACGTTTCCAAATGTCTCTGTCCCTTCTTCCATGTGTTTGCCTAACTTTGTCAGCTAGTATTCGATCTACAGTGTGACAATTTTTATTCATAGTATAATCAATATTGTGCGGCTGGCAAGCACCGTCTTGTATAATAATTCCCTTACCGCCATGAGCTAGATACATTCTCAGCTTCGTTTCTGATCCACAGAGGTCGTATCTAGAAACATGCAATTCATTTGATAACTTACCGAGAATACCAACACCACCTCTGTGTTTATGTCACACTACTGCATTGTTTGAGGTTCATATGTCCCGTTCATACATTTAATCATAAGCTTTCATCTGAATTCTGTGCTTTGCTGGAAAGTTGGACCACTTCACTGAAGCCTTGTAGCTTCAACTTCTCATAACACGCTCTACAAGTAACATGTGTCGTTCAGAGCTTTTATATAACTTGTTTGTGTAAAATCTTCCACCAGTTTCATCACTTTACTTTACGAAGTAAGTTCTCGGGTTTGTACGTTGCACTTTGGATGTTGACAAGTTCAGCGGGTATGACCTATCATACACAGTTGTTTATTTCGAAATACGCACCAAATCATCTACATTAATTTTAGGCTTGTTTGGATTCCCCATATTAATATGACTGTGTTCTGTATTTAGAAGTCCATTATCACGAAAATAAGAAGGTCTCATTTTAATCATACGATGTTTAGTTGGATCATACTGATCATTTATCGTGGGAGAATGTCTAGCTATTCGCATGAGCACCGAATATTAAATCTCATCAACATAAGGTTTTCTTACTGTCCTGTTCAAAAATTCCACAATACTTCCTGTCACATGGCAGAATTTCGAGTAGCAGCATATTCCATATCGTTCCATTACCGGCTTCGAATATCTGTTCCATAATTCGCCTCTATGGTCGGTTTGAAGGTCGTCAGGACATCGATTTTTCCCCAGATGCGGCAGTTGTTCGAACACTTACACTACTTCCTTCTCTGTCTTTGCCTTCACACCCATGGTCCAGGCAAATTTTGAACACATGTCTATGGCCATTAAAATATGTTTGAAACCTCTATTCTATTGTGGATATTGATTCACATTTACCAGATCGGCCTGCCATAAATCATCTAAGTGGCGTATTTTTGAGGTGTCTATGGGGGAATGTACTGAGTGCAGACTTGTGGAGCTTATGCTCAATTATCTCCATAATTATCCGATGATAAATCTTTCTGGAAGCTCTGAAATATTTGATATAATTTCATTCTTGCGCGCTGTATTCCCTGCTGCAGACAATGCTGTGAGTATTTGTAATCATTCATCGATATGATTCGGTAATCATAGAATATAATGTAAGAACGCAGTGTCACGCCAGTAACACTGAATATAAAGTTCTTGGTTATACAACCGAGTCAAGAATTAAAATTACGCTGGGTTTCGGTCAAGCACCCCTGCGCATTTTCAAATGGTACGACTGCCATTAGGCTGCTGATACGCGTGTTATAAACACTAGTTGCCGGCTGTGACGTCACTGGTGCCAGCGGCATCTCCTTATACAGCTATATGTTGACTCAGTAATCGATGCGTCGGCTCCAACAGAACTCTCGTTGGATCGCACAACTTGGTGAACTGCAGGCACCGTCTCTATGTGGGGTGTTTTCGGTGATTTTTATTTCAATGGCTTCTTTAATTACATTATCCCTGAAGTCGTTTGTGCGAACCACGACAGATGTTTCGTCAGATTTTATCCGGTGGCCATTTTCTAAGGCACGCTTAGCTAAGGCAGATTCCTCGGGGAAGCGTAAACGATAAAACTTCTCATGTTCCTTCCTGCGTTGTTCCAGAGTGCGTACTGTTCGTCCGACATAAGACAAGCAATGCTCGCAAGGTATCTTGTAGACATCAGGTGTTCTGAGAACAGCTACGCCTTTACCTAGTCTCAGTAATTGAAGGATTTTCGCGGGAGGCCTGAAGATCGATTTGATGTTGTGTCGTTTCAGCAGGTGGCTTGTGTTACCAGAGATGGAGCCACAGGACGGCAAAAAAGCGAATTTATTTGCCTGATCCTTGTTGGTGATCTTGTGAGTCTTGCTAGAAATCACTTCATGTACACTCCTGGAAATGGAAAAAAGAACACATTGACACCGGTGTGTCAGACCCACCATACTTGCTACGGACACTGCGAGAGGGCTGTACAAGCAATGATCACACGCACGGCACAGCGGACACACCAGGAACCGCAGTGTTGGCCGTCGAATGGCGCTAGCTGCGCAGCATTTGTGCACCGCCGCCGTCAGTGTCAGCCAGTTTGCCGTGGCATACGGAGCTCCATCGCAGTCTTAAACACTGGTAGCATGCCGCGACAGCGTGGACGTGAACCGTATGTGCAGTTGACGGACTTTGAGCGAGGGCGTATAGTGGGCATGCGGGAGGCCGGGTGGACGTACCGCCGAATTGCTCAACACGTGGGGCGTGAGGTCTCCACAGTACATCGATGTTGTCGCCAGTGGTCGGCGGAAGGTGCACGTGCCCGTCGACCTGGGACCGGACCGCAGCGACGCACGGATGCACGCCAAGACCGTAGGATCCTACGCAGTGCCGTAGGGGACCGCACCGCCACTTCCCAGCAAATTAGGGACACTATTGCTCCTGGGGTATCGGCGAGGACCATTCGCAACCGTCTCCATGAAGCTGGGCTACGGTCCCGCACACCGTTAGGCCGTCTTCCGCTCACGCCCCAACATCGTGCAGCCCGCCTCCAGTGGTGTCGCGACAGGCGTGAATGGAGGGACGAATGGAGACGTGTCGTCTTCAGCGATGAGAGTCGCTTCTGCCTTGGTGCCAATGATGGTCGTATGCGTGTTTGGCGCCGTGCAGGTGAGCGCCACAATCAGGACTGCATACGACCGAGGCACACAGGGCCAACACCCGGCATCATGGTGTGGGGAGCGATCTCCTACACTGGCCGTACACCACTGGTGATCGTCGAGGGGACACTGAATAGTGCACGGTACATCCAAACCGTCATCGAACCCATCGTTCTACCATTCCTAGACCGGCAAGGGAACTTGCTGTTCCAACAGGACAATGCACGTCCGCATGTATCCCGTGCCACCCAACGTGCTCTAGAAGGTGTAAGTCAACTACCCTGGCCAGCAAGATCTCCGGATCTGTCCCCCATTGAGCATGTTTGGGACTGGATGAAGCGTCGTCTCACGCGGTCTGCACGTCCAGCAGGAACGCTGGTCCAACTGAGGCGCCAGGTGGAAATGGCATGGCAAGCCGTTCCACAGGACTACATCCAGCATCTCTACGATCGTCTCCATGGGAGAATAGCAGCCTGCATTGCTGCGAAAGGTGGATATACACTGTCGTAGTGCCGACATTGTGCATGCTCTGTTGCCTGTGTCTATGTGCCTGTGGTTCTGTCAGTGTGATCATGTGATGTATCTGACCCCAGGAATGTGTCAATAAAGTTTCCCCTTCCTGGGACAATGAATTCACGGTGTTCTTATTTCAATTTCCAGGAGTGTATTTGATGGACGTTACAGCCGTTGTTCCTGAAGACCTTCCGTAGGTGGCTCAGCTCCCGGGGCAGGTTACAAGCGTGTGATATCGTTCTTTGCACGATGCAACAATGTTTGTAAAGCAGAGCGCATCTGTGCTGGGTAATGATGGCTGATGGCGTGCAAGTACAGATCGGTATCGGTGGAAGGTTTTCTATAGACGCTGTGGCCAGGGCACTCATTTCGTTTGCGACGGATGAGAACATCGATGAGTGGTAGTGCATCTTCTTTTCCTACCATCATGGTAGTTTTGAAGTTGCTGTAATGTCTTTGAAGTGTTCCCAAAATTGAATTTTCTGCTTTTGTGGGACCAAATGACGAGCGGGTCATCGACATATCGAAAGAAACAACTGTGCTTTAATGGAGCAGTGTGTAAGGAAAGATCGTCAGAATTCTCCATGAAGAGACTGGCTACTCATTGACGCCGTCCGTCCGATCGTCATACTGGCCGTTGTACGGGAAATAAGAAGACGTAACAGTGTGCCTAAATAGTTAGAACACTTCGCTTAAGAAGTACTGGGATACTAGGTCCAAACAGTATTTGCCAGGCACATTCGTAAGCAGCGTCACAACATCAAAACTGACCATAATGTAGGTTTCTCTTTTGGTAGATACTTTTCAGGACCTGAAGGTCTGAAGAACGCTAGCCCTAATAAACCTGTTGTTCTATCAAATTTCATGTTCCCAATCCGTATTGCATACTTGGTTAAATGTATAGGGTGGCAACCTAGCATATGTTGCTTGTCCTTGCTGGCCCTCTATGTGGTGTCTAACTCCCTATCACTGTGTCTGTTAACGTAATTGGTATTTGTGCTTCCTTCTTCTTCAACCTCCTCTTCCTCTCCTGATCTGCCACCATCTTTAGATTGCGAGAACCTTTTCAGCCTCTCATTTTTGAGGGAGACTGATCTTGTTGCTACTATCCTAATTTTACGAGTCATAGTTTCCACAGGACTGCTGTTTGTGCTTCAGTAACTGAACGCTATGTCATCGACATGTTCTTGTATACTAAACCGCTTTTGAGATTGCATACATGTGTGACTACTTCATATCTATTGAACAGATAAGACTGACGACATCCATTAGTATTACGTTAACTTCTTCCATTCTGTCATGTAAAATCTAATCTTTTCTAGCTACTGCCTTAACAAGACTTTCGATTTAATTTTTTGTTGAGTCTCTCAATTTGTCTATCAACGTATAGATATGTGTTCAATTTGGGCTTAACACACTCAAAATGAGTGTATGGTTCTCATGCGAATGTGTTTATTATCTGTAGTATACTGATATATTTGCCTATTAGTACATTACCTTTTAAGTATAAACACAGAAAGCCATGTGTGAGTGATTCCAGAAATCCCCACATACACTAACGAATTCATTGAACTTCATGTATGTTTTAAATTCGTATTGTCCCATGTGATAATAAGATTCGAATTATCACTTACCAAATGCTTTAGAATTCAGAAATATACCTGGCTGAAATGAAAAACATCAGCTTTCACATTATGTCCAAAACTAAAATATTTATATACCTAAATCTGGTTTTTCACGACATTATCATATATGAATACACTGTTTAACTTTAGTTTCTCAGCTAATAGAATATCACTGTTTTCGCTAAATGTCCGCTAGGTTACTCCAGCAAAGCTGTTCAAAATCTTCCGTAATAGCTGGTGTTTTGACTGAAATTGGATTTTGTAAACATACTTGCATGCTCGTAGTGAAGCCCATCATTATGTGTTAACAGTTACAGAATAAGATTAGTCTCCCCACAGTCAGATAGCCCAACAATCAAACCACTTGTATTATTGGAAAGTAGCCAAACATTCCTCTTCTTTCACTGGTCTCCAGTATCAGTGCAGGACCAATCAGTTAGTAGAAGGCTTTTGTGATGGGACTGTTTCGTCCGTTCAGTCATGGGGGTGACTGTACAAGTACATCTGCATGCAGGGGGCTTTAACAGAAAAAAACGCTGTAATTCTTTATAAACTCTTACATACAGCAGTGTACATGAAGGTACTTAGGTAAGATCGTAGTTCTATACCTACATTTAGTTCTTACATTTCTTCTTCGTACTGATACGCAACATGAATTGTAGAGCTGAGCAATGTTTTCTGCTGTTTGGTGAGTAGTTTTGCTCACCATCTCCAACAGTTTGCTCCAGATTCTCTTATACAATCGACAGAACTATGGTTGCCATCTTCGCCGATAGTCTAGAGCATGTTGAAGTGCATGACTAGAATACATTAACAAATTAATGTGTGCTCCTCTAGGTGAGTTCACTCCCTCTCTCGTTAAACGGTTAAACTATTCGTGGGAAAACTTCTACTGTGATAGTATCCGCGAGCGGGTGACAGTGCTTCCATGGAATAAAGCGGATAGCTACATTAAAATTCAACACAGACAAGTCCACTCATCTGGCGATAATGTTACTTCCATGTCGCTATATTGCTGATTTGTAAATCCCACCAGTGGATAAACGTCACTATCTAACGTCATTCTCATGCTCATGAATTTGTAGGTGCCCTTGTTTAAACTATAACTGACCTTAAACAGCGTTATTTTACGCACGTTATTTAAAAATCAGGAGGGTCTGATGAGTTACATGGATGGCCAACCCATTGCTCGTGGGCTGCAAACGACCCAGAGCAAGTACCAATGTGGCCCCAAAAGTGAGCATGTATCACATGATCGGTAAAAAAATTACCATTAAATTCCGTTAATGTGAAGTTCTGAAACAATGAATATTTTCAATCTGAAACTCCCACCACATGATGCCATTTTTCCTTTTTTATTTATTTTCTCAGGATTTATTGTTAACAGTGTTAAGTATATAAATGTATTATATGCGGCCCACAATTACTCGTCTTCTTCCAGTGTGGCGTAGGTGAGCTAAAAAATTTGGCAACCCTGAGCTACACTTTGACGTAGTTAGTCATTAAATGTCCTCACACGACTGGGTCAGTGATTTATTGATGGCCGTCAATATATATTTAGCAGCACTGTATGTAACATTTAAAAAGGGAAGCTTGCAAACGAAATGACGAATTTGATCATCTTGCGTTAATTTCAACCAGTGGAACTGTAGAATAAGTATTTACTCTTCTGACTGCAGCTGTCAAAAGAGGGTGTTGCTGACACACCCGCTTGCACGCGTCAAATATATCGGAAGTGGTGAAACACACAAGTATCTCTCAGCCAAGAATGGCTTGCGGGTCGTGTATCACACTACATTCCATCGAGCTGTAAGCATCAACTATTCAAAATGGTATCCTCTGAGCCTCATGAGTTCACGTTACTGAATAATAGTACCGGTTTCTCTATAATGGAAATCCTGCTTCGGTCCAGTCACTGGTTTCCACTCCTTATCTTTCTACCTAGTTCACAGTTACACAGTCAGCTCATAACTTTCGGTCTTACTAGTTAATCTGGAATTACATGATTACATTGCAGATTTTGTTCTCGACATACCTCCTCCTTAGCTGTTTAGTTTTAATTCTGAACCAACGATGAATATTGGGTATTCGATATATCCTCTTGTTAATTGTCTGATGGCAAGGGATATGTTCACAGGAAGATATGATTATAATCCCACAAAGCCAGTCATCAGTCCAATACGATGGACTTTGAAACAACTGTAGTAGTTTTCTGTTTTGGAGATGCATATTGCCCTAAAAATATATTTCTTAGCACGACGGATCAGCGTGTTAGTGAAACACACATGGAGTGCGAAGAAAAACAAGTAGATCTCTAAGGTGGGCTTGGAAGCAGTACAACGTTAGCTGCTGCCCTCAGGAAAATCGACTTCGTTAACAACGAAAGGAATTGATGAATACTTACTATCAGACACCTTCTGTCTAGCTGATAGATGCTTGCTCTCCATGCAGGTAATCTCACTACAAACGGCAGCTGGCAAATAATGGTGATCATGAATTAGAATTATAAAAATTAAAATTTCTATAGTGGTGATCACATGTGAAGGCAGATGGCGGGACAACGCATAGTGGCAATGAGAAATGTACCATGTGACGCACCAGACAATAATATCATTCTGTCACACCCATCTTTAGCATGTGCATCATAGTAGCTGTAGAAAATTTTGTGTTGATTTTCAAATTAGTTTAAATTTGGTAAGATTACAGAGCCACTATAGTGTTCGTTATAGCTTATGTAAAGCAAACAGAACAAGTATTACATTAAAAGGCGAAAACGAAAGTTTTCCAGCAATATAAATTCTACCAGGGAAAAATCAGAAGCAGAAACAGTGGACTGGTGTAGTGCTCAACACTATGTTGCTATTACTAGGATGGGCAATGGCTGGTGTGTGATTATAGGGAGTTTGGCTGGGATTGCACAGCACTGGCTAAAACATCAGAGCTCCAGGGGCCCAACACATTTGTCTGATACCATGATGACGTTGACACACACATAAAAACACACACACACGCACACACACACAGTGGAATGGGAGAGGGGAAAGAGTTCTGGGAGTGCTGATGCTGACGTCAACGATTCCAGGAATGCTGATGCAAATATCTGCAATTTGAACCAGAACTGTGTGTGACCCTCTACCCCTGTCAAGGTTAGATGAAACAATGTTAGCCTTTTCGTGCGTGATAAATGAGATGAATTAACTATTTCTGCGAAATCCGTTTCTTAAAACGTGATATTTTCGCTCACAATGGAGAGACTGCAGCGACTGTGGTGCTTATGTGAATTCAGGGCATAGACAGCATCAAATACGGTAATGAGATGGTGATGGACTATTCAGTCTGACAACAGTGCGGAATAAGTACCAAACTGTTCACATGGTCATAACAGACACTACAGATTGTTTCATAGTGATGATTTGCCACTGCAGCATTCTAACAGATGTGTAGCTGTCCATGTCTATTGCAGACTGGACTTCGGGCACAAAATACTGATTGAGACAAGTTCGCTGTGAATGAGTCCTATTACCGTGGTTGAATAGTGGTCAGATACCACCACAGACATGTTGCTTTGACAGGTGACATCGAAGTCACTCGTCATATCTCATCATTTGGGTTGCCTTTGGAAGTGACTGAAGTATCTGCGCTAGGAGAATAGAAGTGCGGAAAACAAGCCCAAAAACAATTTATTGGACTCACCAAAACGAAACAATAATACAATCTCCAAAAGAACAACCGATTCAGTCCCAACCGCGGATCACCACAAATACACAACAACAATTAATAATAATAATAAAAAAGGCCAGACTCTTCATGGGGAGCGAACACAAACTGTGCTACAACGTCCAGAGGTTCGTCGACTATACAAAGAGATCGGCCAGCAAGAAGAGGTGTCTGGCCGTGTCTGCAAGGATGGCAGGACGGCAGCTCTGTATCCTTCCGAGCGGTGCGTCGAACTGCCTTTTGCCGGCAGTGCGCCGCCTTATACAGCCCGTTGGCTGATATATCTGCCGGAACTACTTGCGATCACGTGCCTGGCGTAGAAAAGTAGTTCCTAGGCTAGCTGCGACCTCTGGTGAAGCTGTTATGCAGGCTCCGCGAACGGGTAGCGGTCCTGGGGGCTGTTGGTGGAGATCTGGCGGTGTGTTGTGTTGTGGCCGCCAGTAAGTCTTTGCTTTGACAATACAGATGACGTAGTTCTTGCTTGTGAGTATACACCCTGTGATGCAGGCATCCCGTGATTGTTCGACGTAAAGGGGATACTCATGCAGTAGGCGCTACGATGTCCGAAGTGTGTGGCCATAGCAGTGACGACGCCAAAGTATTGAGAGTGGTCTGTAGCCTTCAGAGGCCAACGTGCAGGATTTTTTTCAGGCGATGCCATGAGCCAAACCTTAGCATAACAAAGCTTAACCACATTTGGCGAGGAATGTGCGAGCATTCTTCGAAGAATGGTATGTACCGTTGCTTCCTGTTCTGCATGTTAACCTGTCATCTCACCTATCAAACATGTCTCAGATATGATGAAAACTGCATAGAGGGAGATTATCAGTAGCAAATCGATGCTCGTTTTGAGTGTATGCCTTAGTATTTACAGCCTGCGATGCCACACTAAACCATCAAACTCAACGAAAATGAACATATTTGGTATCTTAATCACATGTGACTTGTCTTGGATTGTTATTTAGTATTATAATAATTACAGCTACATTTATTGACCCAAGCTTAACAATTTCCGAAAAAACTTGTGCATATCTCATCTCCACTTTGTGTTTTGTGAAAGTCATTTAGTTTCAGTCGGAGCGATATCATTAATTTTGTTGCGTACCGACCATATATGGACATATTAGTGTGAGTCTGTAGTGCTGTATTGAAGCAGTCCTAACGGTAGGTGAAGACCAGATGTTCACTATAATAATTCAACAAGGCCGACGCAGTGTTGCGAAGCAGGTTAGCTTGTTGAAACAGCTAACTCAACGGTAGTGCACAGACTAGTACAGCAAGGCGCAAGACAGATTTCCACATTGAATGTGGCAGTGGTGTTTTAGATACGTGACCCATAGTGATGCGTATGGACAACAAGCGCGCCGCTGCCGAATATAACAGCTGGACATTTTTGTAACAGAATTATTCTTAGTCTTGTAGCTCTACCAGGATGGTGGGGCTGCGTTAGACGAGGTCGCTACATGTAAGTGCCTGTAGAAGTCACCGTTTTGAGACCGCGCGGAGTGGCCGCGCGGTTTATGGCGCCATGTCACGGGTCACGGGCAGGGACCCATGACAAATGGTTCAAATGGCTCTATGGGACTTAACATCGGAGGTCATCAGTCCCCTAGAACGTAGAACTACTTAAACCTAACTAACCTAAGTATATCACACACATCCATGCCTGAGGCAGGATTCGAACATGCGACCGTAGCGGTCGCGCGGTTCCACACTGTAGAGCCTAGAACCGCTCGGCCACTCCGGCCGGCTGGACCCATGACCTCAGCAGCTTGGTCACACTTATTTGAACATTTCAACACCGTTTTAAGGCCAAGGCAAGACAAGGGTTCAGTACCGTAAGTCCCTTCCCGGAATAATGTCACGGCGCAGCTGACGATCCCGGTTCAAAACCAGCAGCACGGTGACTCCTGCAAACACCGACTCAAAGGAAAGCCTCGGCGCTTGTTGGTGACGTCACGTCAGCTAGACACGGCGAACGCCAGGTCTGTTGCAGGCAGAAACGACTGGGCGTGCTCATCACTATAAATCTCTTATTATTGGACAAAATGTTTGGTATTGTTTTGGATTCTGCACTTTTATTTAGATGAAAGATTTTCTTACTATCGTAAAGCTACAAATGAAGATCATAGTTCTGTATTACTGAATCCTGTCGAAACAAACGTAGATCAATATGAGAAGATGCTTTGCCCCATTCCAAGATTCATAAATTTTACATTCAAGTAACTATATTTACCCCCCCATGAACCATGGACCTTGCCGTTGGTGGGGAGGCTTGCGTGCCTCATCGATACAGATAGCCGTACCGTAGGTACAACCACAACGGAGGGGTATCTGTTGAGAGGCCAGACAAACGTGTGGTTCCTGAAGAGGGGCAGCAGCCTTTTCAGTAGCTGCAAGGGCAACAGTCTGGATGATTGACTGATCTGGCCTTGTAACAATAACCAAAACAGCCTTGCTGTGCTGGTACTGCGAACGGCTGAAAGCAAGGGGAAACTACGGCCGTAATTTTTCCCGAGGGCATGCAGCTTTACTGTATGATTAAATGATGATGGCGTCCTCTTGGGTAAAATATTCCGGAGGTAAAATAGTCCCCCATTCGGATCTCCGGGCGGGGACTACTCAAGAGGATGTCGTTATCAGGAGAAAGAAAACTGGCGTTCTACGGATCGGAGCGTGGAATGTCAGGTCCCTTAATCGGGCAGGTAGGTTAGAAAATTTGAAAAGGGAAATGGATAGGTTAAAGTTAGATATAGTGGGAATTAGTGAAGTTCGGTGGCAGGAGGAACAAGACTTCTGGTCAGGTGACTACAGGGTTATAAACACAAAGTCAAATAGGGGTAATGCAGGAGTAGGTTTAATAATGAATAGGAAAATAGGAACGCGGGTAAGCTACTACAAACAGCTTAGTGAACGCATTATTGTGGCCAAGATAGATACGAAGCCCACACCTACTACAGTAGTACAAGTTTATATGCCAACTAGCTCTGCAGATGACGAAGAAATTGAAGAAATGTATGATGAAATAAAAGAAATTATTCAGATTGTGAAGGGAGACGAAAATTTAATAGTTATGGGTGACTGGAATTCCAGTGTAGGAAAAGGGAGAGAAGGAAACATAGTAGGTGAATATGGATTGGGGCTAAGAAATGAAAGAGGAAGCCGCCTGGTAGAATTTTGCGCAGAGCACAATTTAATCATAGCTAACACTTGGTTTAAGAATCATGATAGAAGGTTGTATACATGGAAGAACCCTGGAGATACTAAAAGGTATCAGATTGATTATATAATGGTAAGACAGAGATTTAGGAACCAGGTTTTAAATTGTAAGACATTTCCAGGGGCAGATGTGGACTCTGACCACAATCTATTGGTTATGACCTGTAGATTAAAACTGAAGAAACTGCAAAAAGGTGGGAATTTAAGGAGATGGGACCTGGATAAACTGAAAGAACCAGAGGTTGTACAGAGTTTCAGGGAGAGCATAAGGGAACAATTGACAGGAATGGGGGAAAGAAATACAGTAGAAGAAGAATGGGTAGCTTTGAGGGATGAAGTAGTGAAGGCAGCAGAGTATCAAGTAGGTAAAAAGACGAGGGCTAGTAGAAATCCTTGGGTAACAGAAGAAATATTGAATTTAATTGATGAAAGGAGAAAATATAAAAATGCGGTAAATGAAGCAGGCAAAAAGGAATACAAACGTCTCAAAAATGAGATCGACAGGAAGTGCAAAATGGCTAAGCAGGGATGGCTAGAGGACAAATGTAAGGATGTAGAGGCTTATCTTACTAGGGGTAAGATAGATACTGCCTACAGGAAAATTAAAGAGACCTTTGGAGATAAGAGAACCACTTGTATGAACATCAAGAGCTCAGATGGAAACCCAGTTCTAAGCAAAGAAGGGAAAGCAGAAAGGTGGAAGGAGTATATAGAGGGTCTATACAAGGGCGATGTACTTGAGGACAATATTATGGAAATGGAAGAGGATGTAGATGAAGATGAAATGGGAGATACGATACTGCGTGAAGAATTTGACAGAGCACTGAAAGACCTGAGTCGAAACAAGGCCCCCGGAGTAGACAACATTCCATTGGAACTACTGACGGCCTTGGGAGAGCCAGTCATGACAAAACTCTACCATCTGGTGAGCAAGATGTATGAAACAGGCGAAATACCCTCAGACTTCAAGAAGAATATAATAATTCCAATCCCAAAGAAAGCAGGTGTTGACAGATGTGAAAATTACCGAACAATCAGTTTAATAAGCCACAGCTGCAAAATACTAACACGAATTCTTTACAGACGAATGGAAAAACTAGTAGAAGCCGACCTCGGGGAAGATCAGTTTGGATTCCGTAGAAATACTGGGACACGTGAGGCAATACTGACCTTACGACTTATCTTAGAAGAAAGATTAAGGAAAGGCAAACCTACGTTTCTAGCATTTGTAGACTTAGAGAAAGCTTTTGACAATGTTGACTGGAATACTCTCTTTCAAATTCTAAATGTGGCAGGGGTAAAATACAGGGAGCGAAAGGCTATTTACAATTTGTACAGAAACCAGATGGCAGTTATAAGAGTCGAGGGACACGAAAGGGAAGCAGTGGTTGGGAAGGGAGTAAGACAGGGTTGTAGCCTCTCCCCGATGTTATTCAATCTGTATATTGAGCAAGCAGTAAAGGAAACAAAAGAAAAATTCGGAGTAGGTATTAAAATCCATGGATAAGAAATAAAAACTTTGAGGTTCGCCGATGACATTGTAATTCTGTCAGAGACAGCAAAGGACTTGGAAGAGCAGTTGAATGGAATGGATGGTGTCTTGAAGGGAGGATATAAGATGAACATCAACAAAAGCAAAACGAGGATAATGGAATGTAGTCGAATTAAGTCGGGTGATGTTGAGGGTATTAGATTAGGAAATGAGACACTTAAAGTAGTAAAGGAGTTCTGCTATTTGGGGAGCAAAATAACTGATGATGGTCGAAGTAGAGAGGATATAAAATGTAGACTGGCAATGGCAAGGAAAGCGTTTCTGAAGAAGAGAAATTTGTTAACATCGAGTATAGATTTAAGTGTCAGGAAGTCTTTTCTGAAAGTATTTGTATGGAGTGTAGCCATGTATGGAAGTGAAACATGGACGATAAATAGTTTGGACAAGAAGAGAATAGAAGCTTTCGAAATGTGGTGCTACAGAAGAATGCTGAAGATTAGATGGGTAGATCACATAACTAATGAGGAGGTACTGAACAGGATTGGGGAGAAGAGGAGTTTGTGGCACAACTTGACCAGAAGAAGGGATCGGTTGGTAGGACATGTTCTGAGGCATCAAGGGATCACCAATTTAGTATTGGAGGGCAGCGTGGAGGGTAAAAATCGTAGGGGGAGACCAAGAGATGCATACACTAAGCAGATTCAGAAGGATGTAGGTTCCAGTAGGTACTGGGAGATGAAGAAGCTTGCACAGGATAGAGTAGCATGGAGAGCTGCATCAAACCAGTCTCAGGACTGAAGACCACAACAACAACAACAACTATATTTACTTGAACCATTTTGCTATCGAAACTTACCCCAACCCCCTTACAATGAACTCGTTTCTTTTATTTATTTATTTTCGTTTGGCATCGTCACTGGAAATGTGAACTAATTTAAATGTGTAAATGTCCAGCTGTTGTCAGTCATTAAATTACAGTCGTTTTCAATGAAAGGAATTCTAAACAGGAAACAAAATAGCTTCCAGGAAACAAAATAGCTTCATACATCGAAAATACTGCTGAGTTTAAACTTTTTTAAACATGCACATTAGAAAAGATAAATATTCCACTCTTGCAACTGAAAGGAGAAACTTTATAAGATAAGAAATTTTATTTGATAAAACAGGTATTTCTCTTTTGCCTCTTCTTATGTCCCCCACCCCATCCCCAAACGTGTACAATCGCAATATATTTCATTAACATTCAGCGCTCCTCACCCCACAGTCAACCAATATGTTCACAGTTTCTTGTAAAAGGAACCCAGTACAAACGTAACTTCCTCAGATTTACAAATAAGGTAATGAAGCACGAATTCTGTTGCTGCTGGACCATGAAGTTGTTTTTGTATGTCAATCCTTAAAACATGTGGAAATTTAAGTTCAGGAGTACACTATTTGTTAAGAAGTGTAATGAATTGCACAATTAATTGATTGCAGGAATCTCTCAGAACAATGTGTGTTGGTCAACTACCGCCAATAATTTCACATTTTCCTGAGTCAGGGAGGGAGATACCACCATTATGAGTATGCCTGCAACAGACCTGGCATTGGCCGCGCCTAGCTGACGTGAAGTCACGAACAAGCGCCGAGGCCTTCCTTTGAGTCGGTGTTGCTCCTGCCCAGGTAGCAGTAGGTTGCTCCCCGTGCACACCGGTCGTCTACAGCCTAAGGATGAGTGTCTCATGGTAGTCGGTGTCCATTGCCATGAGGCAGCAGGATGTTGCCCCGGGACTGCAGCAGCTACAGCAGTGTCGAGTACACGGCTACACGCCACTGGCACGGAAACAACTATGTTTCTGGCACTCGGTGGAGGCTCCGTGCTAGCATCAGGTGGCGTACAGGCAAGCATCCCGGCGGTATTCAACAGGCACGGAGACTCTGACATGGTGTACCAGGCACCGCAGATGCTCCAATAAAGAGTCTGTTACATCTGCACTGTGATCAGTACACTTTGCAGAGACTTTTCTGTCACTATCGAAAAGGTATACAGAAAACAGATACCGACATTGAATGCTTTCGGCTTCCGGTAGTGGCATAAATATTACGAATGCCTACATTTTCTGCATTTTTGTGACGGCCAGCTTTTGGATTTTGAGGATAAATTTCGTTTTGATACTGCCATCGGTTAGAGTTTCTTCTAGTAGTTCTCTGGACGACAATTATCTCCAGATCGTGAAACTGCTACTGAACTAGCTGAAATGTACATCACTAAGTCTACTTATTAATGGCATACAGTGTACTAATTTGCACAATAAACAACTATGTAGAAAGCTAGTCAACTGTAGTAAGAAAGTCAGCAGGCCAACTGCAGGAAGACTTGATGAGAATTAAAAAAAAACAAGAGTAAGAATCTTAATACGAAACAGCGTCTTGCAATGCAGCTGGGTTTGAGTCTCGGTCCGGTACACAATTTATATCTGCCAGGAAATTTCGTATCAACGCACATTCCGCAGCAGACTGAAAATTTCGATCAGCCGACAAATTATTCCTGGCGCAATATAGAGTACGGAACACTCGAATACTGATTACGCCACGTTTTCCAAAAGATCTTATAAAGTGAAAGACAGGGATACACTACCACTTCGTAAGTGTGTCCGCTCATAAAGAATGCTAGAGGCACCTGCCAATGAGGTATACTTCAGCAAAGGAATACAGGACGAACATCTGATTCAGACATTACCGAGTAAAGCGTACCATCCCTATGACGAAGATGACGCGTCATAACATTAGACTCCAACATTACCAACGCGTATGGTGCAGTGCTTAATGCAGAACAGCTTAAATTACGCCCCCCAAACCAGGGAGATCAGACAGAGATGACTATTATGTGTGGATATCTCATTCTATTGCGTGCCAGATGTGGTCAATGGGATTGAGTGCAAGTGGCCTGGACCACATAAGATCTCTCACAACTGCGGATTGCTTTTGAAAGTATTTTGACAGATTAAGGGAGCGATGGGAATTGCAAACGTGTTTTCCTAAGTTGTAAGCCTCCTTTAATAATCATTCAGAACCGTTGAGACAAGACTATGCAGTGTTATTTGTAAGATACGTAAGGTATGTGATACTACCGTAGATAGATACCTTCATTTTTGTGCGTTATTCAATGTTTCATTGTTTTATATTAATAAGAACATTGAAATAATGTGTTTTCGAAAATGATTAGCTATCCAAAATATCAGTTATACCAACGCTTAAATCCTCCAACACTTCTTCCCCCCCCCCCTGCCTCCCCCTCACCAATTGTTTGACATAACCGATGCTCTACTGTATTTTTAAAAACTATGTATCTCCATACGGCAATGTAGTTGAAACAATGATACTGTACTTGTTACCATGTCATATGTTGTAATATACGTACAACCCGAAATTGAACGTAGTCGCCGTAAATAGAAGCAAACCGAATGAAATAATTCTAATTAACATTTGTTGTGGGTAAAAATCATGTCCTAATAAATTAATTTTGATGTAAGATGAAGTAACGACTGAGATTGAACGTACTGGTGATAAGGCGACTTCGTGTGGACACGCTTTCTGTAAATAAGGTAGCTCAGTGGTCAATCAAACTTCAAAAAGTACAGGATAACAATTATTGAACTATATGAAATAAAATCGTCATAACTTTTGAACGGTTTGCGTGAGGACGTTCAAACTGCAAGGTTGGCCGCGAGGCATGATGGGAATTAGTATGGTTCGGTTCAAATGGTTCAAATGGCTCTGAGCACTATGGGGCTCAACTTCTGCGGTCATCAGTCCCCTAGAACTTAGAACTACTTAAACCCAACCAACCTAGGGACATCACACACATCCATGCCCGAGGCAGGATTCGAACCCGCGACCGCAGCGGTCTCGCGGTTCCAGACTGTAGCGCCTAGAACCGCTCGGCCACTCTGACGGCGTATGGTTCGGTTTAGCGACGAAGCCCGCTGTCATTTGGATGGGTTCGTCACTAAGAAAACTGGCGCATTTGAGGGAATGAGAATCCGCATTTCGCGATCGAGAAGTCCCTACACCTTAAACGGATGACGGTGTGGTGTGCAATGTCCAGTCACGGAATAATCGGTGCGATATTCTTTGATGGCACATTGACTACCGGACGGTACGTGAAGGTTTTGGAAGATGCCGGCCGCGGTGGTCTCGCGGTTCTAGGCGCGCAGTCCGGAACCGTGCGACTGCTACGGTCGCAAGTTCGAATCCTGCCTCGGGCATGGATGTGTGTGACGTCCTTAGGTTAGTTAGGTTCAAGTAGTTCTAAGTTCTAGGGGACTGATTACCACAGCAGTTGAGTCCCATAGTGCTCAGAGACATTTGAACCATATTTTTGGAAGATGATTTCATCCCCATTGTCCAAAGTGACCCCGACTACGACAAGATGTAGTTCATGTAAGACGGAGCTCGACTCCATCGAAGCAAGAGAGTGTTTGATGTCCTGGAGGAGCACTTCGGGGAACGCATTCTGCCTCTGGTGTACCCAGAGGCCACTGGCATGGGCGTCAATTGGCCGCCATATTCTCCGGACCTGAACACATGCGACTCCTTTTTGTGGGAGTATATTAAAGACAAAGTGTGCAGCAATAACACCATAACCATTGCTGAGCTGAAAACAACTATTCAGCAGGTCATCGACAGCGATGATGTTCTCACACTTCAGCGGGTCATGCAGAATTTCGCTATTTGTCTGCGACACATCATCGCCAATGATGGCAGACATATCGGACATGTCATAACCTAAATCCGAATATCTGTAGTGACGTTTAAATGTTGAATAAAGTGTATGCACAGCCGGCCGGTGTGGCCGTGCGGTTAAAGGCGCTTCAGTCTGGAACCGCGTGACCGCTACGGTCGCAGGTTCGAATCCTGCCTCGGGCATGGATGTGTGTGATGTTCTTAGGTTAGTTAGGTTTAATTAGTTCTAAGTTCTAGGCGACTGATGACCTCAGCAGTTAAGTCGCATAGTGCTCAGAGCCATTTGAACCATTTTTTGTATGCACACGGTAGTTTCTAACTAATTAACTTTTTTTCATGTAGTTCAGTAATTTTCACCCTGTATATTCCGAAGTGGCTATCTTTTTAGAAAAAATTCTCTAACACTCTATCGTACACCACAGATCTAGAAACTGTGCAGTATCAACTGAATTTCGCTGCAGTTAATGTATCTGAAGCTTCAGTAAGCTGTGAACTGTGACGTTGTTCCCTCCTCCACATAAAACGCATTGTTAGTTTGTTTGAATGCTGAAAGACTCCAATAAGGAAGTGAATCAGTTCTGCGCAATGTTTATGACAAGGTGACTCAGCGTCAGACTTTTGTGCGCTGAGCGTCGTATTGTATGGGACTGCAGGCAGTCACGATAACGAGTTCCTCCTTAAGGACAGCGGCAGCAGTCAAGTGCCTCCGTGGCCTGTTATATCGCCAGCATTGTCATTACGTCTCCCCACTTCCACTTAACAATAAAAGTTTACAATCTCTGGATACCGTTACTGATCTGAGATACCCTTGTCTCAACACACTTTTAAAGCGTCGTAAAACTTAGTATACTGAACTTCATAAAGTGATGTATGGTTACACTAGTGGACGTCAAAAGCAGTTTTTCATCTGTTCTCGAATGACGTAATAGTTGTACGACGGCTTAATTTTTACATTTCCAGGAGAGATAGACGAGGCTCACTCTAGAGTACGAGCCTCTAACTCTGTACAAAAAGATGAAGTTCGGAATCAACTTATCTGAAGGCGTTTCCTCTATTTTTCTTAGCATTAACTGATTGTTGCGGTGTTCCTGTGCTAATGCAGGATTCTCCAAAGACAACAGAGATTATAAATGTCGTACGTCTCAACACCGATGATAACATCCCGATATGACGCCACTTACGTGACTTGCTTGTCTAAGGAAGGAAGAATAACAAGAATTCAACCTTCCGCCGGCGACGAAGTGGTTATAAGTACAACATATATTCCGACAGGACAACGAATGGGAAGCTCTCTTTCTTGCAGAAAACGTAGTTGAGACAACATTAGAGTAGGGGCGCAGGGTGAGTTCTATCCCTGATCCAGTTACAGCCAAATCTTAGATTAAAGCTGACACAATTGTTCTTGTTATATTCAAAGTTAATTTTCCCCTTTCTTACCCTCTACACCTCACCTTAGGTAGATCCACCCAGTGTAGGTGTGAAGGGGTTTGGGACTGGGGCCCCCATGATAAACCGGCACACACAATAGTGTAAGTGAGGTATGTTGCAGCAAGGCAGCCCCCACCGCAAATACAAATCACGTGGAGCATGTGACCTCCATTTAATGATATTTTACAGAGCACGAATGGTATGTCCTTCCCAGACATCAGGCAATTGGCCCATTCCGTCCAGTGGTCGAGAGGTTCTAGGCGCTTCAGTCCGGAACCACGCTGCTGCTACGGTCGCAGGTTGGAATCCTGCCTCGGGCATGGATGTATGTGATGTACTTAGGTTATTTCGGTTTAAGGAGTTCTAAGTCTAGGGAACTGACGACCTCAGATGTTAAGTTCCTAGTGCTTAGAGGCATTTGAACCATTCTGCCAATCTGTCAGTTTCACGGTGTCTCTTACCAATTCGCCAATTATACTGCCTATCATACTAATTTCCTACCTGTTTCACGGCCTGTCCTGCCAATATGACAATCATACAACCTATACTGCCGATTTCTTATCAGTTTACCGATTTTCACTCCCAATTTGCAGAAAACGATATTTTTAATTTATAAACATCGTAATGTTAAAATATCTTAAGTTATTATTTATCACCATTTGGAGAATATGTGAGTCATCATTAATTTGTACACCCTGTAATGTACACGGCATGTGGGAATCAAATACCATGTCACCTCTAGAAACTACACTTTAAATTCACATTAATGAATTTGTAGATGTGTTGAAAATTTCTCTTTTCAGTTTCCAATATATTCCTATGCAGAGAGGGGGCGGGGGGGGGGGGGGAGGGGGGAAGAGAATCTATAGTGACACCACATACACGCACATATGCACATGTCTTATGGTGCATTTACGCTAGGGGTTTTCAGATGGATTGCAAGTATTACCAGATTTAGAAGGTATGATTGGAAGTGCTACCATCTTAGGTCTTCAGAAGATAAAGTGCTTGTATGAAGTTATTGTTATATTGCAATGTTGCCTACTGTGGGTACTTTCTGTCAACTTATTGTTTTTTTAGTTTTATACTTATAAACTAAGAGGAGGAATTTGTTAACGAACACGACATAGGTACTCTATAGTACTGTCAAATATATACACAGGGCTCATTCGTCACAGAGAACTATCTCAGTCAAAGTCTCTAAAGCTCGTTTCAAGTGGAAAAGTGCCACATGCGCATGGAAATTACTTTAGGTAGGTGCATGGTTGACTGGTAGGCAGCAGGTGGGGTAGGGAGGGATTGTGTGTATATAAACCCACCAGTTTACCTAGTCGTTGGTGTGATGTTATTGTTCACAAGAACGTCTTGTTGCACCACTGTGGTTTGCAGTGTGTCAATTTCGGCTTTTCATCAGACATCGAGCCTGATGTGAGCATTAAGATAGAGAATGTATTGCATTATAGGAAGTTTTATATGACTCACAGAGAGTATTTTATGCTCCAGTGTATCCATGATCTTGTCTAGAAACAGTTCTGCATGCTCCTCTAATAAATTATTGATGGCCTAGTAGGCCTAGACGCTGGAAATGAGTGATGGCTAGATATCTGCTGTAGATGTTTGCTGCCCTGTGTGTAACGTGACTATTATATATATTGAGAGCCAATTAACTGACGAGTATTGCCGGCCGAAGTGGCCGCGCGGTTCTGGCGCTGCAGTCTGGAACCGCGAGACCGCTACGGTCGCAGGTTCGAATCCTGCCTCGGGCATGGATGTGTGTGATGTCCTTAGATTAGTTAGGTTTAACTAGTTCTAAGTTCCAGGGGACTAATGACCTCAGCAGTTGAGTCCCATAGTGCTCAGAGCCATTTTTTGAACTGACGAGTACAGGCCGGACCAAATCAGTGACTCCGTTTTCTCCAGCAGCAGCAGCAAATTAAAAACCAGCAACTGCAGGAGCAGCAGCTGTCTTTGTGCCATGATATTAAGGATGTTTCGTGGCACAACACTTAAACTATTTTATCGGGTGAAGAAGCGTTCTTTATCGTTAAAACAACAGTGTGACAAAATTCCAGGATTTATATGATGCCGTATATTTTGCTGGAGACTAAAAATATCAAGTAAATGAAAATGTGAAAAATCTGCCCATTGACTTTGTTAGAGGCGAAACACAGCATCACCTGTGTGTAGGTTCCAAGTTACACGCTTTCATAGATGGGAATGGGCAATGTGGTACATATGCTGAATTTAACGTATATAAAAAACTATATTACGAAATTCGTCAAATGGCGAACATTTATTACGGAAGAAAAATGAACCTGTCATCGATTCCTAGGCGCTAGCATGACAGGTGTCGCTTTCGGCACGCCTAAGATTTCGTTTGCGGCCGGGAGGCACTAGTTGAACGACATAGCGCCTCTCAGCTCAGGGGTGTCGCAGTATGCAGATCAGACGCAGAAAGACAACACACGCACTAAGTAAACAACTAGTACCACTACACGACGAAAGATAACCAAGGTCAAAAAAATTGTTCAAATGTTTGTGAAATCTTATGCAACTTAAGTGCTAAGGTCATCAGTCCCTAAGCTTACATACTACTTAACCTAAATTATCCTAAGGACAAACACACACACCCATGCCCGAGGGAGGACTCGAACCTCCGCCGGGACCAGCCGCATAGTCTATGACTGCAGCGGCCGAGACCGCTCGGCTAATCCCGCTCGTCTAACCAAGCTCAGATGGTATTTGTAGTGAATATTAATTACCAACGGAAGAGCATCACGGGTATGGAGTACCGCTGTATTAAGCATACGCGTCACACGCGCTTACAGCACCTGTGCAAATCTGTTATTGCAGAACACTGCCTTTGCTCCGATCATCTTATGGAATATAATAACACAGAGGTTCTAGCATGCACTTCCAGCTACTGGGAATGTGCTTTTTTTGGAAGCAGTTGAGATTAAAGTAACGCGTGACTTTGTAGACAGAGATGGAGATTTCCGCTTAAATTCTACTTGGAATCCTGCTCTCCCTCTAGTCAAATAACGGAAGGGCAGAGGTTATGTTACTTGCTTATCCATTTGTAATTAATATTAACTACCGAAACTTCTGATGTTGGTCATCATTGGTTATGTGGTGGCGCTAGTTTTTTGAGGTGAATGTGTTGCCTTCCTACATATGCTCCGCATGCTGAGTTTTGCACTTTATTGGCATGAACATTTCTCTTTGCATTAATGCCTTGAAAAATGGGGGGCGGGCACTTATTTAAATATCAGCCGTTATCGAAAACATCAACCGGCTCCATTCCAAAAGTTGTTTGAATCTTTGCCACACTGGCAGAAACTCTGTTTTCACAACGATGTTAAGTTGTCCCGTATAACTGTTCAAGTGCCAGGGTGGTCTCTAACTGTATCGTACCCAGCCGCCTTGGCGGAGATAGATAAGATCTTGCTGTTCCTCCTCCTGACTGCTGTTAATTACTTTCTCGGATATTTTGCCTATATTGATCCTAGCAATACCAAGGTAATTTCCATAACGCGCATGACCAAGGAGAGGTACTTTTTGCCCAACATAGAAAAAATGAAAAAATAAACAATATTCGTTACTTTTTGACTAATATTAAATACATATGTAAGTAGAGCCCAGAACCTGTATATATATTTTAGCACACTCCTATACTAGTCAATGCACTTTCAGTAACGTGTACTACCGACGGGGGATAGTTTATTCACACAGTAAAACAAATTTTAAAGAACGTGAAATTCGCTAATGGCTGTTAAATTTTACTCCCAACATACGCTTAAAGAGATATTGACGTGTAAGTGACGTCTTGAAAGTGAAAATATTGAATATGACATTTACTGGGGGAAGTTGCGTCTCCTACTAAGACTTAAATTTTTGGGTTGGTTCAACTGAAAAGTTTAACATATTTTTGGATCTTGGAGAAGAATTCATTAAAAATAATAAATATTTTTTCAGAATTTTGAAATGAAAAGTAACTGGTTATGTTACAGTATTTTCAAATGGTTGGCACAAAGTACCTAGTACACCCCCTCCCCCCCTCGCGTCCCCCCTTCTTATTATTGCTAGGTTTAAATCATGAGGCGAGGACGGAGCAATCTTTCTTTCCGAGAGCAATATTTCGATATAATTCTGCCGTCATCGTTTCCATGGTTTCATCTCTGATCAATGTAATAAAACTGACGACTGTGTGACGCTATGTCTATAGGAACATTTAATTAGTGCTGATGAACCAATACATTATGACCTGCTGCTAGGTAGCATGTTGGTCTTCCTTTAAAAGGCGATATAGTAGCTATTCTCCGTATTCTGAATTCGACAATTGTATGTTTGGAAATCCAGAAAAGCTGTGGCTAGATGTGTTATGCAAATCCAGGCTATGTTTAGTACGTCTCTATATTCAACTAGGAAGTTCGCAACAGGTATTTCGAGCATAACATTATTTTGATCAGCCCTTAGCATATGAGGTACTCCCTGGGAGGCAGTAGAACTTTCCAGGGGAGATATATTAGCAGGATAAAAAGTTTGTCAATGAAATGACTCGATTCTCCTCCTGACGCTGATTGGCTGAAAGGGATGCGTGTGTTTCATGTAACTCATATTGATGCTTGTATTATCCGAAGTCGTCGGGTTTGCAACAGCTTTCCTGGATGTACGAGGAAACATGTGTACACTTGGGGCACATGTATATTTTTTTAAGTGATTAACATTTCGAAAGTCAAGAGTTAGTAATCCCTCGTGATCAACAAGGTCACTTTTCCACTACGAAAATCAAATAAGAATTAGAAAGTCTGTGGCCGTGCGTGGGTGTGGAATTTTGCCAAGCACTTTCCGGTTTTCTAGTCAAGTGTCGCAGTTCAGTCAGCATGCACGTGTTCGCTCGGAAGAGACCGCGTATCAGAGCGTAACACCATTAGGTGGCAAGGCGGTTGTGTTAAATTGATGAGGTGAACTTGCCAAGCTGTAACTGAAGCCAATAAATTACGTTGGCTACCGTGGAAACTTGGAGAGTATGGCGGTTTTATGTGATTTTTTACCCCTCATTATTGAACTGTTAACCCGTTTTTTGTGTAGATTACCGACAGAAGTTGCTAGGAGCCAGTTGGACGCGGCGCACCACTTGCAAGCAGTGTTCTTTTTCTAGTCCAGTGGTCGGATCTCGGCATCTTTCTGAAAGTAATTATATAGCTGGAGGGTTTTAATCATTGATTTTGAAGTAGTTATAAATATAATCCTGTCTCGCAAATGAAATCGAGGCTGACGACTGTTATTTTGCTATGTAAAGAATTAATTTGGGTCGGCCAACAAACGTTTCTTAATAAATCTGTCGGGCAGTACGTAGCGTAATTTGTCCGCGCCTCTCACATTCCTTAGACTGTGTGGATTCTGACAGCAAGCCGGCCGGAGTGGCCGAGCGGTTCTGGGCGCTGCAGTCTGGAGCCGAGCGACCGCTACGGTCGCAGGTTCGAATCCTGCCTCGGGCATGGATGTGCGTGATGTCCTTAGGTTAGTTAGGTTTAATTAGTTCTAAGTTCTAGGCGACAGATAACCTGAGAAGTTAAGTCGCATAGTGCTCAGAGCCATTTTCTGACCGCAGCTGCGAGGGAGATTTCGCAAGACGCCAGAGAACGTCTGAGTAAGGTAGTTAGGGAACCTCTCATCTTCACTGTTGTAGAAGATTGTCCCCTCCTAGATTCACATTGAGCACAGTTGAAGATCTGCGACCTGTAACTTTATTAAATGTGAATTTCAGGATACTAACATTCCCCCTAAACTAATGGATGCGCTCAACAATATCTTATATCGTAGGAACATATGAAAATAATGCTATAATCGAAGTATCTATATAAACTTGCTAGTTGAATATAGAGAAGTACTAAATCTAATCTGAATACGTTGAACACGATCAGGCACAGCTTTTTCGGATTTTCAAATGGCATATTGCATAATTCAATACAATTATCGAATCTATGCCATGAACAATCCCCAAGGTAATAGAACGCACCTGATATCATTAGAAAGTCACTAGCTTTGAAGCCAGCGTAGTAAGCCCTCACAGCAAACGTCTTTAAACGGATTACGAAATGATTAATCCATGAGCACGAGGCTGGACAATGCACTATTCTACTGGGACACGGAAATCTAAGCTGGCATCCCTAACCGCTCCCGACACATCTCACGGAATGGCTGGGAAAGACATCTTGCAACGAGCTTTGGCAATATCGTTATTCAGTTCTGACTGTCAACCGACACATTGCGGATATCAGGAGACAGACAACGCCATAGTCAGAAAAATTCTGAATTAATTCAGTATGTCGTATGCAGATGGAACGAAATAAAAATAATTGCAAACGAAAAGCACAATAATGTCTGTTTTATACAGTATTAATTTATTGTGTTGACCGTTTAACGGCTTAAGGGACTATCATCAGACTTTAACTCACTATCATCATCAAAAGGGATTGATTTATTCATAAACTACATAGAGAAAAGATGTTACTTATCGTAGAAGTCATCTTTGAAAGTGCAATGGTAATTCACTCGAAAATGTTGAACAGTAGATAACTGTAAAGACAAAAAACAGACAACTGTTACCACTAAACTCCTGAAACACGTGTCTATTTTAAAATTTAAATTAAGAATCCAAATACAATAAAACTGGTATGTAATAAAAGTAATTGAAGGAAATCTTGAAGAGATAGTATACATGGAGGGTGATAGAGAAACACAGTAAAAGATAGAATTGGCAATTGTAAGAACAGAAAATAACGAATACATTGAAATCACAATAAAGTAAACTAATTTTTTACAAGAAAAATTCAGGAATAGAGCAGAATTCAATGTGGGAAGCACTGGGAAAGTGTGAGGAATAAATGAAGTTTAGAAGAAGGGTAGTATTGACCTTTCTGACCATTTAATACCAAATCAGAAACGTGTAGCAGATATTTATTGCTTCCCAGTGCTTTCAACAGATAAAATTTTTGGCCTTTTCTTGCCAAGTAGAGGAGGTAGGGCACTGGCCGGTAGCTATATCTATCACTCAGTACATGTTCAGCAAATGTTGAGTCATAACTCAGTGACCTCCAGCTGCAATGATCTTAGCCAACCTCATCTTAGCCAACCTAGGTACTGTGCGTCTGTCTGATTAACCAATATAACGCTTATCATAATCAGGACCTCACTAGTAAAATAGTCGTACCTTTACTAGCGAAAATCCAGTCAAAAACACATAAATACTGTATAATGTATACAGCATACTGCATTTCATTTATAATTACGAAGTAGTACTACCAAGAAGCGAAGAGAGAATCAGTTAACAAAACAAAAATTAGCTTCAGTGACTGAGTCATATTCAGCCGCAAGTAGAGTTCTAATTAAATAAGAAGTCTGTTTTAACATCAGTTTTCATAAAAATATTCTGATAGCGTAGAGGCATTATTAGTATGAACTTATCAGAATCTTAAATAACAGGAAACTGCTCCAACTGCTGACGCACTGCATAGGAGCTCCGCCCCACACTCAGCTTTTCGAAGTTCTTATCGTTATTTTTCCTTCTCTTTGTCTTAAGTGTTCTGCGAATTGGAAAGCTTGTCGACTGAGTGAGGTGGCGCAATGGTCAGCACACTGCATTCACATTCCAGAGGACGACGTTTCAAATCTGGATCTGACAATCCAGATTTAGGTTTTCCGTGATTTTCCTAAATCGCTCCAGGTAAATGTCGCAATGGTTCATTAGAAAAAGCACAGCCGATTTCCTTCACCATCCTTGGCACAATCAAAGCTTGTGCTACGTCTCTAATAACGGGACGTTAAACCGGAACTTCCTTCCTTCCTTTTTGGAAAGCTTATTCATCACACACATTTATTATCAAAGCATCAACAGCAAGTGTATTGTCGTCATTAACAATCGATGAAACTTTCTGTTCTACTGATTATTATATACCGAATCACAGTATTGTCAAGAATACGCCATCCTTAATAAACCAGGTCGCATATCCTGTTCCTTTTTACATTTTCTGATGAGAATTACTTACCCTTTTGTGTTAGCTGAGGTTTAACTCAAAGTTTCACTGAATTTTTACATCGATTCTTAAGTATACTTGTTTGCTAACTGCACATGGTTTCCTTGTACAGATACTTTATTGTTTTGAAAATTTAGGGTAAGCACAGGCTATGAAATGTCTCTGTGAGTGTGTTGTAGTCTTTTCTTTTGTGTTCCTCTATTTTAGTGTATTCTCAATTAAGATAAAATCTTATCAAGCATGTAATAATATTATTGTATTATATTTACAGGCGAACAACTGGTGATGTTAACAACAAGTGAATGGCATCTGCTGAATGTGGTTTCCTGTTCCCAGTACACTGGAGACAGAAAAACAAGAATAATTGTAATAAGTACTGGAAAGGCTAGTCGACAATGATGCCCCACGCTCCTAATTTACGATACCCAAGCTGTATTCAGTGCATCTGAATATTTTTCACAAGTACACTTCACTTTTAAATCCCAGTTGCAGAAATGAATTTAAATCTAATTGGACCATTCATTTGATATTTCTTCCCTTAGGGAATTCGGCAGATGCCTTCGTCTCGACTTTTAAACGTAACATGTGCTTCTCAGGTAAGAGAAGTTTTGGGTGATTAAGAGAAACAGATCAGATGTGCAAACAAATTCTTCCTGACGCTAACGTAAGTGAAACTTTGCAGCATGGCAGAATATGTTTGATAACTCTCTGATTGTCGACTTTCTTCCAAGAGTGGGCATCATTACCCTGTTAAATTCATGTCATATTTTCATGCCATTTCGATGAAATTTGAGAACGAATTTCGGTTAGATGTGACTCTGAGTTATTAAAAATAAGTTCTTGGACCGAGGAAGGCCGTTTCACGCTGAAGCTACTACTAATAACGTATGACGATACTGGTTTGTCACATGTCACTGAGCAACAATTCTTGTTTCTCCCAGTTGTCGGAATGTGGCGAGACGTGTCATCTGCAAGATTTAAGCAATGGGTTGACAATGGTGGAAATCCGCGAGGTTTCTCACCAGGAAATTCCATTGGCAGTGGTCACATGAGTAAGCCACTTAGAGGATCCCTTAAGCCAGAGTAGTTCAAAAGCACCTTTCAAAGCTGTGCTAGCCAAGTAAGCTCCCGATAGATTTCAGCAAAAACTCACAATTTATCTTAAAAGCGGAAACAGAACAGAGCCATCTCTATGTTTCCCTAAAGAGCATAGGAAGCAAGCTGCATTTGCACTCCCAGAAATCGTTCCGCCAATTATAAGGCGATAGTCAGTACGCTGCCATGTGTTGCTTTGTTGACAAACAATACAATGAGTGCTGGAGAAGAAATTTCTGCTAGTTTCCCTGAATATAGAAAGAGAGAGGGAGATTTTCAGTCGTGAGTTAGGAAACCATTGCGATTTCTTCCATTCCTACTGTAATTCTGATAAGTGTATCTGAGCAGGGGGTGAGTAGTAGATTTTGGGGCGAGCACACGCTGGCGGTCCGTATCTCGTCGTTGGAGAATCGCTGTTCTGTGCCCTGCCTCAGCTTGGCTCTCCTTTAGCTGCTTTGGAGTCAGTGTTGCGTTTAGCGTTTGCATTACCTTTACACTGCGCAGCTCAAAATTTACGAGTCTTTTTCGCCTCCTGTAAGTACTGTTTATTTTCAGTCCTCTATCGTAATGGGCTCAAAAGCCGATGCTGCCCATTATGTGTCTCTTTTGTGCTTTGCCCAGTCTTTGAAAAGCGATTTGCGTCTCAATTTACAGTCATCCGGAGAGCATTCGCGTATCTTCTGCACAGAGATAGCGGTTGTAAATCTGGATACTTTCACGGTAGTGATTCAGAAAAATCTTAACACTTTATACATATTGCACTTTACATATTTTTATGAAAGTACTTGTAAATCAATCCGACTTTAACTGTGACAGTATTGATTGAGAGAAAATGAAATAGTATTTTTAAGATAACTTTTTCTCATTCCTGCCACAACGTTCTGATGAGGCGACGCTTTTCCTTTAAGAATACATATCGTCAGAGGATTCCAGCTCACTGAATTTTACACTCACTGTGACCGTATTTCCAAAGTAATACAGGTGCCATTACGAGGAACATACCTTTATCTTTTAATCTAGAAAGTTTGCTCGGTCCTTTTTAGTGATACGAATTGAACTAAATTTTATTGTCTGCATAATGAAACTGGATGTGCATTAACACTTACCAGTGTGAGTAATTACCAATTTAACAGTTTTACGATTGTGTTGGATTCTATCTGTCACGCATATCGTCGCTATTCGAAGTGAATTTTGCCTTCTCAGTTGGTTCCAGTATGGCTTTACACCTACTATACTTGGTTAGCATTTCAACTTACTTCTGATCGTGCTAGAAGCAGCCGGATCGGAAATTTTTAAGTGAATCTTAAGAAAACTTCGCCAACCTAAATCTTCTCATGACCTCTATTCTTTTCCCCACAGGCCTGAATATGAGATCATTATTAAAATATGCACTTCTTAAAACCGGCATGTATCTGATTCTGCTGACATAATTTTCACTTCTCTGTGAATACTTAATTTTATTGATGTGTGCCATTAAATAACGAGTTGGCTAGGTTTCTGTATTAGTCAGCTACCAATGCCAGATTTCAATAATTTCGCAGATGTTCTAATATGCTACTTGAGTATGACAAAGTACTGCACACAATAGTTTTAAGGACAAAAGCGATTATTCATGTCTTTGTTGCTGTCGTGGTCTTCAGTTCGAAGACTGGTATGATGCAGCTCTCAGCATTAGTGCAACCATCTTCCTCTCCGTGTAACTGCTGCATCCTACATCCTTTTGAACCTACTTACTGTGTTCCGAGCTTGGCAGACAGTCACGAACTCTTTCGGGGAAATGCTTTTATAAGACGTTGCCATTACTAAAGGCTCATCAAATGGAAAAAGTTATTTATGCGCTGCCATTAGGTCGGTACTTTTGCCGTGCAGATGAAATGCGCTTTCAGACGTAAATAATGGAGTAGGCTTGAACTAGAGATTTTACCTTTACACACTATCACTACATTAGGAAAAAATTCAACTCCAGAGCCTCTCGAATAGCGGACACAACCTACTTCAGAAACTTCCACATTGCATAATGTTACCAGACTTAGCAGATGATCGAACGTGGAAGTATGAGGGCAGATATGTTTGTTGTGCCTCAAGTAAACGACTCATACTCTACGGCGGTCGGCTACTGGCCGTGCTCTATATGTAACAGTTTACTTCTCGCATTATTACAGTCTGTCTAAGACCTCCTACTCTCTGGAAGTCATACTGTCTCGCTGTAGCCGCTCATCTTTACATTGGGCGGGTGTAAGGAGTCACAATAGAGAAGACCATAGCAATAACATCGAAATCTCGTTATCTGAACAGTTACCAACAATATGTTCACGACTGAAGATGGGTTATACCTTACTGGTGACTATTGACGAACTCGCAGTACCATTACAGCATATCAGACTAGAAATATGGCGACGTAGAACCTAGAATCTGGACGAATGACTTCCACGCAGTCGGTTTTGATGTGTGGTAATTAGGGAATCATTCAACCGAAACCGTTCTGCCATCACAAGAAGAAAGGGTGTCTTGGGCCGAGCAGAACTCGGTCGACTTGTGTTAATGTGGCAGCTGCATAGTTTCCTGCACTATGAAGGGCTTAGAAAAAGCTATATCAGAGCACTAGGAGTTCTCATGTTCATGTCTGTTGTAGTTTAATGATTGTAAAGTTTATATTTTGTTCATATTTAAGTTGTATATTTATATATTGTATGTTGTTTGCTTAGCACACAAGAAACACAACACTACCCTCAATCACATGGCAGTCATCAACAATACAGAGTTTCAGTTGTGACACTACACCAACACATGTGACAATGAGGGAGACGGCAATTTGATAGATGGGATCACACAAGACAAAGACCTTCTTATTTTCCACTAAAGAATTTATTGTAGATTGGTTTTAGCTTTTCAGCCGAGAAACTAATGTACAATTTACTGTTTAAAATAGTATGTGGCTACGTATCCTCACGTTGATAGCATCATCCAGTAACGAGAAAACTTTTAGAAATTTGTATCAGCTACATACCTACATAATGGCGGAGAAGCGCGAAGAGCAATTGATATAGGGTGACTGTTGCAGGACTGCAAAGTATCAACTATTATAGTATCTGTAGCTCTCCAGGATCAGCCAGTATCATTTCTGTTCCTTACAGAAACAAAAGTTACAAAATTCGTAGCGTGACAGATGATAAACAGCGCTCTATTTCATAGTTGCCTTCTCCACAACACACTCCTATTACTTTACGTATTGCGAGATAGATATTCTGTGTCCTAACTCAGCAGACATCAGAAGAATCGTCGGGGAAAGTGTCGTACTACCTTACTTCACTTTTCATACTTCCGCCTCTAGCAACCCGTGTAGGACAACTTTAATAATCTTTTTCACCATTTTAAATTATGACATTCACTTTGCATGTGCTGCTTTCTTTTCCTCAAATTACAAAAAAAGAAAAAAGTACACAAAATTAAGGTTTTCCCAAATGTGAAAACCGAGCGAGGTGGCGCAGTGGTTAGCACACTGGACTCGCATTCGGGAGGACGACGGTTCAATCCCGTCTCCGGCCATCCTGATTTAGGTTTTCCGTGATTTCCCTAAATCGTTTCAGGCAAATGCCGGGATGGTTCCTTTGAAAGGGCACGGCCGATTTCCTTCCCAATCCTTCCCTAACCCGAGCTTGCGCTCCGTCTCTAATGACCTCGTTGTCGACGGGACGTTAAACACTAACCACCACCACCACCAAATGTGAAAGGTACAATTTAGTCGTATACCGAGGAGCAAATATTCTGTTTAAGTTTAAAAGCATTACAGCCGAGAAAATCTAGTCCTTATTATAATTAATAATCTATCTGTCACATAATTACTCGAATACACAACAAAAACCAGTAAGTGAAATGAAATGAAACAGTACCACTACCAAAAATTTGTTACACGTTAAAAACATTTTGAAATAGAAAATGTAGGATTCTAATACAAATACAGGTAAATTTGCTAATATTTATGGAATTCAGTTCATTGGTAAGTATTACAACTTATGCGATAAAAACCTTTCTTCTGTTTCAAGGTACAATATGATGCCCAACCGACGAAGTATAGCTTAACTATCCATATAACATATAAAGAGTCCTAAAAATATGCAGCATTTTACTCACTAAAAAAATCTGTACCGGAGGAATTAAAAGTATATTCTCAATAGGTTTGATACATTATACAGCACTTAAATATGTAGACCGCAAAATATTTACAAATGCTGCGCAAAACACAACATCATGGCTAACAACAATAAAAACTGCAGAAAATGGCAGAACAGCTTATGGCTGTCTCGACTGCAAATTCCTTCATGCGTTTCTAAAATCGGACACTATAATGAAGTTACGACAAAAAACATCGTGCGTTCCTAGGTAAACTATCTTCTATGTGCAGCACTCTTTCCTACCAACGACTGACTAAAGCCTTACTTAAAAAAATTCCGTAACGTTTATCTTCAAAGAATTGAGATACAATGTTTCACCATCCTACGTCTACAGGGGTACCACGGAACATACACTACCGGAATATAAAATTAATACACCCGGAAAGACGATGTCGAATTTGATAAGATGACTGCATATACAACCTGGAGGATAGTGGATGTACTGAGAATTGTTTCAACGTCGTGTGCCAGCAGATAGCGTAAAGGCATAGTTACCAGAGCGCCATCTGTGTCTGCCCTTTAATAGTGAATGCTCCCAGCCAAAAGGCTCAGTGTGGTCGAAACGCGTGAGGAAAGCAGGCAACCATGCAACCAGACAAGTGAGCAAGGTCGAGAGGGATCAAATTGCGTCCTTCCGAGTGGTGGGATGGTCCTTTGGGAGAGTTTCCACTCAAGGGGACGTGCTGCGTCACTTGAGCAACGATACAGATATCAGTGGTCAAGTGAATACTCTCATACACACAGGCGAGTTTCTGGACGTCCACGCAGCACAGTTGCCTTCCAAGATTGTGATATTGTAAGGGCAACAGTGGCAGATCGCACAGCTACCACAGCACAGATAAGAGGGCTTGTGAGCCCACATGTGTCAGTGCGAACTATTAGAACTGGTTATTAGTAGTGGGACTACGGGCATGCATACCTCTAGCCTATCTTCCACTCACGCCACAGCATCGACGTGTACGGTTCGGCTAATGCATTTAGAGGATCGCTTGGAAGATGGAATGGCGTGTCATGTGGTTCATTGATATGAGCCGTTTCTACCTGCACGCAAGTGATGTTCGTTTGCGCATACGACGTAGACCTGGTGAGCGCTGTCTCGTAGAGGGCATTCGTCCAAGACACAGTGCCCCTCCTCTGGTGGCCTTATGGTCCGGTGAGCGATAAGCTACAACTCCCGTTTACCTGTGGTGTTTCTGGAGTGAACACTAACCAGCGCTACGTATGTGCAGAATGTTTTTAGATCCTGTCTTTTACCATTCTTGCAACTAGAAGGTGATGTGTTGTTCCAACAGGATAAAGCTTGCCCACACACTGCCAGTGTTTCACTGTGGGTCGATACATGGTAATTAAGAACCACTTGCGCTACCAATCTATAAATATAATGTACTCAATATTCACTGTTGGAACAATATACTTCGAGTGAACTGTAAACCTCTGTAAGGGTGTACTAACTTTTTCCGAGTAGTGTATACAGGGTGGCCCATTGATAGTGACTGGGCCAAATATCTCACGAAATAAGCATCAAACGAGAAAACTACAAAGAACGAAACTCGTCTAGCTTGAAGGGGGAGATCAGATGGCGCTATGGTTGATGCGCTAGATGGCGCTGCGGCCGGCCGGTGTGGCTGCGTGGTTCTAAGCGCTTCAGTTTGGAACCGCGTGACCGCTACGGTCGCAGGTTCGAATCCTGCCTCGCGCATGGATGTGTGTGATGTCCTTGGGTTTAAGTAGTTCTAAGTTCTAGGGGACTGATGACCTCAGAAGTTAAGTCCCATAGTGCTCAGAGCCATTTGAACCATTTTTTAGATGGCGCTGCCATACGTCAAACGGATATCAACTGCGTTTTTTTTAATATGGACCCCTATTTTTTATTACATATTCGTGAAGTACGTAAAGAAATATGAATGTTTTAGTTGGAACACTTTTTTCGCTTTGTGATAAATGGCGAAGTAATAGTCACAAACGTATAAGTACGTGGTATCACGTAACATTCCGCCAGTGCGGACGGTATTTGCTTCGTGATACATTACCCGTGTTATAATGGACCGTTTACGAATTGCGGAAAAGGTCGATATAGTGTTGATGTATGGATATTGTGATCAAAATGTCCAATGGGCGTGTGCTATGTATGCTGCTCGGTATCCTGGACGACATCATACACGGGTACGGACCGTTCGCCGGATAGTTAGGTTATTTAAGGAAACAGGAAGTGTTCAGCCACATGTGAAACGTCAACCACGACCTGCAACAAATAGTGATGCCCAAGTAGGTGTTTTAGCTGCTGTCGCGGCTAATCCGCACATCAGTAGCAGACAAACTGCGCGAGAATCGGGAATCTCAAAAACGTCGGTGTTGAGAATGCTACATCAACACCGATTGCACCCGTACCATATTTGTATGCACCAGGAATTGCATGGCGACGACTTTGAACGTCGTGCACAGTTCTGCCACTGGTCACAAGAGAAATTACGGGACGATGACAGATTTTTTGCACGCGTTCTATTTACCGACGAAGCGTCATTCACCAACAGCGGTAACGTAAACCGGCATAAAATGCACTATTAAGCAACGGAAAATCCACGATGGCTGCTACAAGTGGAACATCAGTGACAAAATGGCTCTGAGCACTATGGGACTCAACATCTTAGGTCATAAGTCCCCTAGAACTTAGAACTACTTAAACCTAACTAACCTAAGGACATCACACACACCTATGCCCGAGGCGGGATTCGAACCCGCGACCGTAGCAGTCCCGCGGCTCCGGACTGCAGCGCCAGAACCGCTAGACCACCGCGGCCGGCGGAACATCAGTGACCTTGGGGGGTTATTGTATCGTGCGGCATTATGGGAGGAAGAATAATTGGCCCCAATGTTATCGATGGCAATCTAAATGCTGCAATGTATGCTGATTTCCTACGTTATGTTCTACCGATGTTACTACAAGATGTTTCACTGTATGACAGAATGGCGATGTACTTCCAACATGATGGATGTCCGGCACATAGCTTGCGTGCGGTTGAAGCGGTATTTAATAGCATATTTCATGACAGGTGGATTGGTCGTCGAAGCACCATACCATGGCCCGCACGTTCACCGGATCTGACGTCCCCGGATTTCTTTCTGTGAGGAAAGTTGAAGGACATTTGCTATCGTGATCCACCGACAACGCCTGACAACATGCGTCGGCGCATTGTCAATGCATGTTCGAACATTACGTTAGGCGAACTACTCGCTGTTGAGAGGAATGTCGTTACACGTATTGCCAAATGCATTAAGGTTGACGTACATTATTTTGAGCATTTATTTCATTAATGTGGTATTTACAGGAAATCACGTTGTAACAGCATGCGTTCTCAGAAATGATAAGTTCACAAAGATACATGTATCACATTGGAACAACCGAAATAAAATGTTCAGACGTACCTACGTTCTGTATTTTAATTTTAAAAAAAACCTACCTGTTACCAACTGTTCGTCTAAAATAGTGAGCCATATGTTTGTGACTATTACAACGCCATCTGTCACAAAGCGAAAAAAGTGGTCCAATTAAAACATTCATATTTCTTTACGTGCTACACCAACATGTAAAAAAATTGGGGGTTCCTATCTAAAAGAAAAACGCAGTTGATATCTGTTTGACCTATGGCAGCCCCATCTAGCGGGACAACCATAGCGCCATCTGGTTTCCCCCTTCAAGCTAGACAAATTTTGTTCCATGTAGTTTTTTCGTTTGACGCTTATTTCGTAAGATATTTGGCCCGGTCACGATCAATGGACCATCCTGTATACACTACGTGACCAAAACTATCCCGACACCAGGCTGAAAATGACTTACAAGCTCGTAGCGTTCTCCACAGGTAATGCTGGAATTCAATATGCTATTAGCCCACCCTTGGGCTGTCATTGATGACAGCTTCCACTCTCGCAAGCATACGTTCAATCAGGTGCTGGAAGGTTTCTTGGGGAATTGCAGCTCATTCTTCATGTAGTGCTGCAATGAGGAGAGGTATCGATATTGGTCGGTGAGGCCTGGCACGAAGTAGGCTTTCAAAAACATCCTAAAGGTGTTCTATAGGATTCAGGTCAGCACTGTGTGGAGGCCAGTCCATTACAGGGATGTTATTGTCGTGTAACCAAACCGCCACAGGCCGTGCATTATGAACAGGTGCTCGATCGTGTTGAAAGGTGCAGTCGTCATCCCCAAATTGCTCTTCGAAAGTGGGAAGCAATAAGGTGCTTAAAATATCAATGTAGGCCTATGCTGTGATAGTGCCACGCAAAACAACATAACACCAGTGCCTCCGAATTTTACTGTTGGGACTACACACGCTGGCAGTTGACGTTCACCGGGTATTCGCCATACCCACACCCTACCATGTGATCGCCACATTGTACACCGTGATTCGTCACTCCACACAACGTTTTTCCACTGTTAAATCGTCCAACTTTTGCTCTCCTTATACCAAGCCATGCATCGTTTGGCATTTACCGGCGTGATGTGTGGCTTATGAGCAGCCTCTCGACCGTGAAATCCAAGTTTTCTCACCTCCCACCTTACTGTCATAGTACTTGCACTGGATCCCGATGCAGTTTGGAATTCCTGTGTGCTGGTCTGGATAGATGTCTCCCTTTTACACATAACGACTCTCTTCACCTGTTGGCGGTCTCTGTCAGTCAACAGACGAGGTCGGCCTGTACACTTTTGTGCTGCAGGTGTCCCTCCACGTTTCCACTTCACTTTCACATCTGGAACAGTAGACCTAGGGATGTTTAGGAGAGTGGAAATCTCGCGTACAGACGTATGACGCAAGTGACACCCATTCACCTGACCACGTTTAAAGTCCGTGAGTTCCGCGGAGCGCCCCATTTTGCTCCCTCTGCTTGTCTAATGACTACTGAGGTCGCTGATATGGAGTACCTGGCAGTAGGTGGCTGCACGATGCACCTAATATGAAGGACGTATGTTTTTGTGGGTGTCCGGATAATTTTGATCACGTAATGTGACATTTTATTAACGACGCAATATAGTGAAATGATCGATCAATTTTCTGCATGATTATTACACGTAATTGTTGTTCCTGTCGAAATAATGATGCCAGTACATTAGTTTTAGATATTACGGTTTTCCTTTTTAGCTGACTAGGATAGAAAAGAAGTCTGTGCCGGCCGCTGGTGGCCGAGCGGTTCTGGCGCTACAGTCTGGAACCGCGCGACCGCTACGGTCGCAGGTTCGAATCCTGCCTCGGGCATGGATGTGTGTGTTGTCCTTAGGTTAGTTAGGTTTAAGTAGTTCTAAGTTCTAGGGGACTTATGACCTCAGCAGTTGAGTCCCATAGTGCTCAGAGCTATTTGAACCATTTTTGAAAGAAGTCTGTAACAGTAGTGCAAGACATGAGCACTACCAGTGACGGTTTTCGTGAAAGTATCAGAAAATGTTGAGAATGTGAGGTTCAAGTCTGACGGACAACACTCACTCACCTCCACTGGTACATAGCTATTGCATAAGGAAGGTGAATCTATGCTGTATCAGCAATCTGTCCCCTCTGGTATCGCACCGGTTTCGGCGGTTATTGCAACAGATTTTACTAGTATTCTTTGTATCTTCAGTCTCTTATTTTTAGGTATTTTCGTATGATTTGATGATGCCTACATCATTACATTAAAAATCGCAGTTGTTTCAAGATAACGGTAGATAAAAATGATTTAAATATTGATTGTACACACGCCCGAATGCAGGCAGTGCAGGACGTTTCATTAGGTGTCTTTAATTGTTATGAAGAATTGTGATTGTGCTTGTTACATGAGGAATCTATGTATCGATTAAGGATTACAACTATAAAATCAGAGAAATTATCCATATGCATATGTATGAAAACCCGCTACATCTGTGAATACAATCGTATATGAAACAAAGCAACGTAACTAACTTTTCCCTGCCAAAAATTATAATATCGCCTGCAGTGCACAAACTTTGATGTAGATACATATCCAGAGGAAAGATGTTGTCAATGAAGATTATAAGTTTATTAGTAATTACACTTACAGCTGACTTCCCTGTGAATTCATCAGATACCTAACGTGAGGACGATAGGGATAGCAAATGTAAAATACTATTGCCACCAAGAACTAGTTGTGGTTAAGAACAAACATAATTGTAGATATGAATTTGAGTTGTCGCCTTCAATACACAGCATGGTTAAAAGAAAAAGCGTGTAGTACTTTGAGAGGTGGTAGTGCCATCGAAAAAAAAAAAAAACTCCAGTAAACATGGGTCCAGAAATGCATACTTTCTGCGATAAACACGGATTTACAGGAAGTGATCAATATGGCGTCCATTCATGACAATCCACCCTTCTGTCCTCCTGCATAAGGAATGACGCACCCTTTGAGGTATTCGCAGTTGTTGTTGAACCTGCCGGATCACATTGAAGACGCGACTCAGGAGTGTCCGCACATAGTCGACTGGAGTGGTGTAGACCAATTCCTTCAAGTGTCCCCACAAAAACGTGCCTAAGGGGATTGGGTTTTGGGGAACGAGACCGCGAAGGTGTGCCCCTTTCTCCCCTGACCAATCCAGCGGTCCTGAAATGTCTGCGTCAGATGTTCGCGCACATTGTGACTAAAGTGTGCTGGTGCGCAATCATGCATAAGTCAAAGATTTTTCGTTGCTGCAGTGGCACAGCCTCCAGCAAGATAGCCAATACATTTATGACAAAGTCCAGATAATGTCCCCCTGACAACCTTCGTGGTAACACATATGGCCCTATTAATCTATCGCCAAGTACGCCTGCCAATAAGTTAATTGAGAATCGGTGTTGATTCCCTCTTTCCTGAATTGCTTGGGGTTTTACATGTGCCCATGCATGCTGGTTATGGAAATTCACAACGCCATATCTTGTGGATCCTGTCTCATTGGTAAATAAAATCTTAGATGCGAACAGTGGATCTGCGGCGCACTTCTGCAACAGCCACTGACAGAACAGGCGTCTGCCATAAAGATCCTGTGACCTTAGGGCCTGAACGCGCTGTCGATGATGTGGGTACAGTAACTGCTCATGAAGTACCCCCCCCCCCCCCACATAAGGGAGTGAGACACGCCTTCTGCTGCTGCTAACCGTCGCACACTGGTTCCAAGGGTATCTTCCACTGAACGTTGCACACGCTCCCCAATGTCCGGCTGCGCACTGTGCGGGGTCTTCCACTATCAGTCTTATGATGTGCAAGGGTACCTGTGTCTCTCAGACGCTGGAAAAGTCTACCGAACAGCTTATCAGACGGCACTCTGAGTTGAGGATATTTTCAGCGCTGAGGGCACGGGTTCGCAGGCTATGTCCATTTGCTAAACCATAGCACAATATTATATCCGCTATTTCACTTGTCGAATAGTAAGCTTCCATTGCTAACAAGTGGTGGAAGAGAGAAAATGTAAATGTACTACACCATTTGTACCTACACACAGACTAATAGCAGAAAACAAGTAAGTGAATTCACGTTTGGAAGAAGTTAAAACACCATGCTACGTACCCAGGGTTGACAGTACTGTACAACAAGGCACACAAACACAGTGAAAAGTAGCGTAGCCTACAACGCGATTCGAACCACAAAACTGGCTGCAGATCACCTTATGGTAGGTAGAGTTCTATGATTAAGACATCATAATGCCCACCCAGTTAGCCGTGAGGTCTAACGCACTGCTTTCCGGGGGGAAATGTGCGCCGGTCCCCGGCACGATTCCGCCCGAAGTATTAGTGTCGAGGTCCGGTGTGCCGGCCAGTCTGTGGATGGTTTTTAGGCGGTTTTCCATCTGCCTCGGCGAATGCGGGCTGGTTCCACTTATTCCGCTTCAATTACACTATGTCGGCGATTGTTTCGCAAACACTTCTCTGCGTACGCGCACACCATCACTACTCCACCACGCTAACATTGGGGTTACACTAGTCTGGTGTGAGACGTTCCCGGGAGTGACCACTTGAGGCCGTACCGCACAATAACCCTGGGTTCGGATGTAGACCGGCGGAGTGGTGAATGGACTGCTATAGTCTGTTGTGGGATTGTGTACCACTGAGGCTACGGCGGGGACGACGCCTCTCCGTCGTTTCTAGGTCCCCAGTTCTGTAGAATACAGTACAATACAATACATCATAACACCGTGACGATACACGTGACGGAACGCCAATACAACGACTGTGCTGATATCCGCAACCAACTGTCGCGCGGCCCTTCCTATAAACACGTGCTTATCTTGTGAAGTATGCGTCTCCGGACCCATGTTTACTGGACATATTTTCCTTGTTTCGATGAATATTACTACCCCTCAAAGTATTCGGCCCTTTTTTGAACACCCTGTGTTTGTTTGGCCTTTATCGTGAATTTGTCTTGTTTTCCGAGAAAAGTGTGTGAAATGAAAGTGTCAGAGTTTTTACAAGAGCAGGTTACAGGGTATTCACTCAATCTCCAACTTGCAGAACTGGGATTTCTAACTGCATTTTTCCCCAATACTTTTGGTCGAATTCTACCCAACAAGACTGTGACCTTAAATTCTTACGGTCCCATTGTCGTTGGGATACAAATAAATCCACATCGGCTAATAGAATCTTAGCTATATTTTTTGTCTAAATGGAAAGTCCCCTTGTAAGCTCTAAGCAGTAAACGTGTACATACCAACCACTAAACTTTACAACTTAAAATGGAAGTGTTTCGGCCTTTTCGGTTAATTTTCAGAAATCAACATAGATTCATTGGTCATCAGCATTGTTGTCAGGGAAATGAAGACAAAAAGTTTGCATTATGTCTGAGTATGCAGTGCAGACTGAACTCGAGAATCAATCATCTGACCTTCACATTCATTCAGTACTTATAAACTCCACTAAAAAAACCAAAACTTCGCGTAACTGATAAGAACTGACGTTTAGTGACCGTTTGGCAGTGTGTACTATTATAGCCTCTATGTACAACAATGGAAGCAGTCTATGGAGACTACTTTGTATATACTTATCTTATTTATTTTTTATTCGTTTTTAACTTTATGATCTTTCCTCATTCCTTCCACCTGCTTTAAGATTATCGCTTTTGTTTTGCTTCGTGATTTAACCTACGTATTGTCCGTCCCCGGTAGCTGACTGGTCAGCGCGACAGAATGTCAATCCTAAGAGCCCGGTTTCGATTCCCGAATTTGTCTGAGATTTTCCTTGCTCATGGACTGGGTGTGTTGTTGTCCAAATTATAATCATTTCATCCACATCGACGTTCAAGTCACCCAAGTGGCGTCAAATCGAAAGACTTGCACCCGGCAAACGGTCTACCCGACGGGAGGCCCTAGTCACACGACATTTAAATTTTCCTATTTATTTATTGAACCAGGTGTAAATACAGCTCTCAGAGCCTCTCTTACATTGGATCGGGGTTGCACATGTACAGTACATTTTTAAATCACAGTTACTTAAGAAATAACGATTTCAGTGTGATAAATAGTATTAAAATGATCTGATTGTCTGTAGAAGCAATGTGAGTAAATAACACTGACTATGAACCAATAAAGTGATTTCTGGCAGTAGTTCCACCACCACTGCTGCTGCTCCCATTCATAATAATAATAATAATAATAATAATAATAATAATAATGACAGTGGCAGATATAAAAAGAATTTATACGCGCTCAGAATAGATGTTTTCCGATATAGCGAGTTCTGGGGGAAGTAGGTTTAAAGAGACTGCACCAACTAAGAATACGGGTAAATGTGGAAGGTCTGCTCGGAAAGAAGGATCAACAGTAGAAACGAGTATGTACAGAGACTACGGTAGTTACTATTGTTGCTTCAGTAGATATGTCTTCTGCTCAATATGTTATGCAGTTATCTAACATAATGCGGGAGGTTATTCCAGAGTCGGGTTCGTGCTACTGAGAATGATTTCGAGAAAGTGGCTGAATGATGGAGTGGGGCAGGAAGGATTTCGTTCTGATGGCAACGGGTGTTTCTGCGATGTTGCCCAGACAAGAGCGTTAAGGACGAGAAGGGATGTGACGGACGGTGTATGTTGATAATGCAGTAGAGAAGACAGAGGATACGGAAATCATTGCACACAGCCAGGATAGCCGTGCATGTGATGGTGAAATATGATCAAGGAATCGAACATCACACATATAACGAACACAGGCATTCATAAACAGTTCCATGCGCCATGAGCTTTCCTGTCCACCTTCAGAAAAGAGTATCTTAAATGTTGAAGACGTATTTCAAGAATCCATAGCTGAATTGTGTGTAGATACTGTTCATAATGTTCCTTATCAAAAGAAAAAAGTTGTATCTACATATGCTTCTTATGAGTGACCGAGATGCTGAATAATTTATAAAGATAAAGAAAAGGATGAAAAAAATTTCTTTGGAAAGGTACGCAAAGAATCTAGTGATTGCGGTTGTGGTACAATTCCCACGAATCACTGTGTTAAAATTAATGAAGTCGATCTTTAATCAGTCTAGGAACGAGAAATCTTAGGTATTTTGAGAACGTCTGAAAATATTAGGCGAGTTGAGAAGCCAGCCGCCACTGGATTCGAGCCCAGTGGGAGTGAAGGGAAGCGGCGACTGCGTTTCATAAGGCATGCATATGGCGGCCAAGCTGGCGGTCTCTTCGCCGACGCAATTTACATTTAGTTGCCTGAGAGCGATCGGAGCGGCCGCAGGTAATCGCTTACCATAAACGGGCCTTAAACTACGGCGGAGTGCGCTAAATGCGAAGGCCGCCGGCGTGCGGCGTGCGGCGTGCGGGAAAAACAAATCCCAGCCGACACAATAACGTTTGCACACCAGCAGGTGCACGTGGTACTGAAATGAACTTTGTACCACGCGTTAGCCCGCCGTCGTAGCCGAGGCCGCTAACGCATGCTGCTACAGCGCCGCTCGACTCGGAGGGATTCCAGGTTTTGGACGACGTCGCTAATATTTGGGTTACAAGAGGAGGCGACGTAAAAGTGTCAAGTGACTGATCACTGGACGTGTACCAATGTTCTACAGTGCTTGATTAAAAAAATCACCAGAAGGATATTTTACAGTATTTCAGTGATTACAAAATCGAGTGAAATTTACAAACAACTTGACAGTATGAAAATAGTTGTCACTATGACATTGCTCCCACTCTGACCTGATTTCACGTACCGATTCAGTTGTCAAGGGTGCCACAGTATCACTGTATCCTCTCTAGAGGAAAGCTGTCCCACAACTGTTGTAACTGGTCCTTGAAATCTTTGATAGTAGACTGGGACAGAATTGATATTCTATTGTGGACCGATCTGTGGATTTTACTGGCCACAGGAGTACTTCAATATATCACGCAGACAGTCCATAGAGAATTATGCTTTGTGTGGACGAGCATTGTCCTTCTGGAAAATGGAACCACGATACTGTCGCTTCAGAGGTAACACGTGATATGCTGGATGTCTCTGACGCCGCGTGGAGTGGCCTCGTGGTTTGAGGCCCCATGTCACGGATTGCGCGGCCCCTCCCGCCGGAGGTTCGAGTCCTCCCTCGGGCATTGGTGTGTGTGTCGTTCTTAGCATGAGTTAGTTTAAGTAGTGTGTAAATCTAGGGACCGATGACCTAAGGACTTTTGGTCCCTTAGTAATTCACACACATTTGAACATTTTTGATGTCTGTGACGTACCGTTGTGCCGTCATCGTTCTCTCAACAACTACTAGCGACGACCTTAAGTAATATCCGATGGCTCTCCACACCATGACTCTGGGACTAACAGAGCTACGCCTCTCCAAAGTAATGGAACAGTAGGGCATCTCCCGAGCTCGCTGAAGATGGTCATCCGTGGTAGTGGAGCACCGCGATGCACCGGCGAACACAATACGACGTCGTTCATCAGCATTCCATGCTTCCCGGTGTCGGTATCACTGAAAACGTTGTCGCTACGTTCGCAGGTTCGAATCCTGTCTCGGTCATGGATGTGTGTGATGTCGTTAGGTTAGTTAGGTTTAAGTAGTTCTAAGTTCTAGGGGACTGATGACCTTAGAAGTTACGTCCCATAGTGCTCAGAGCCATTTGAACCATTTGAAAACGTTGTCGTTTATGTTGTGGTGTTGACTGCATCCTACACATGGGACAGTAAATTCATAGTCAGTTTGCTGCTTCTTTCCGACCATTTAAGCGGAATGACAAAGGATATTGCAGGGATTCCGTTGACTGTTCTCCGATGGCAGCCGTTGATGTGAAAGGCTTACGGTGCACATGGCGCCCAGTATGGATATCCTCTCTTGTGGTGATCAGATATGTGTGCCTTCTCTTAGCTTCCCATACTGTCCAAAATCGGGCCACTGTCATATCTGAATATCCAATTAAGCTGTATATTGCAAGATTCCAACAGTTTGACAGTGCTACAGATCCACAATGATGCTGGTTTCAAACTTTTCTCGGGTGGAATGTTCACTTTTATTGTCACGCAGTGTCGATTAAATTCAGAATCTCTCCAAATTTTTGTATGGTCTGAGGGCGTATAACACTACCAGAAAGTTCAGAATCTCTCCACACTGTTATATGGACTGAGGGCATACAGGACTGTAAGAAGCTGTCCCGTTCATACGTCTAATGTGATCGTTAAGCCCCTCTTCCCTTCATCCGTAACAACACTAACACTATACAGGCTTTCACTTCAGTCATTCATAAGTCACAGGTGCACACTTTAAACTTCATAATAGGCCTACGACAAACAACATTCTCTGGGACTCTGCTCAGGCGACAATACTAGATTTCTGTATTTGCATCCAACGTTCATTTTCCAAGTACTGCACTGACTTCGGACCTATGATTACGTACTTAACAGGACACAAAACATTGAAATAAGCAGAGAGCACAGTAATGAAGGGAAGAAGATAAGACCAAAAAATCTCCGCCGTCGACGGGATCATTAGTGACGGAGCAAGATTTTGGACTGGGGAAGGATTGGAAAGGAATTATCCACACCGTCATTGTCCGAACAACTTATAACATTCGGGGTTAACTGCAATGGTGGCAGTACCCCGGCCTCTAAAGCTCCTTGTTACAGTGGCTACTCTCAATAAGTACATATCTATGTATTACCAGCGGCTATGACAGTAAGGCTACGTGAGACTGAAAGCACCACCGAGAATCTGCATTGAGGAACTGCACATGACGTAATTATTTTATACTACCTCGAAGCGAAACGAGTTTTCGTGACAATTACACATCCTTGGTCACACAGTTTCGAAGGTTGACAGCAACACGTGACACGACGGAGAATTAACTCGAGAAACGAAGCAGGCTTACTAAAGGCGCATCTTTTCTAAATACAGGAACTTACTCCGAACGTATAGTAAGATAGAACATACAAATAATGTTCCAAATTTGAAACTTCAGAAGTCCAAGTGTAAAGGGGTAGGAGGTGGAGGAAATGTTGTAAAACCCATAATTGTCAGATAACATGAAGGGATAGCAAGTACACAATTGGAAGGAAACTACCTGTAACAAACATAAAGGACCACAGCAGGTTTCTAGTTGGTACGTCATTTCTTACAGGAATTACTCACATGGAGTTAAGTCTGAAACATGTAGAATCTAAAGATGTAGATCTCAGGGCAGAATGTTCTATGGTAAGATTTCGTGTGAAGTTACAGCTTATTGTTCAAAGAAATTTAGATGTAGGAAATTCTGGAGTGTGTCACTCGCAAATGGTCGAAAAAGTGGAAGTGTATGAAAATATCCACACTCGTGAAGCACACGATTTATGAAGGCAAATATCTGTATGTAACTGCAGAAGCGTGTAGGCGAAATAGAACATATACAGGAAGCGTTAGACTGAAGCACACGATTTATGAAGGCAAATATCTGTATGTAACTGCAGAAGCGTGTAGGCGAAATAGAACATATACAGGAAGCGTTAGACTGTGTAAAGATGACTGCAAGATACTAAGAAGTGAGATAATGATCTGGTTAACTATTGCGGTGTGTTTGGCCATTGAGAGAGAGAAGAAGCGGTGTGCATCCTCAGCCAAAGCACCCAGACCATACGGAGAAGATTCAGTTTACAAATGTTGACAATCGGTGCGGCGGCTGTTGGGAGCGACTGCAAATGGGAAATGCCTTAACAGTCAATCCCATCTGCTACCACGCCGAGTGTCACTGCTGCGTGGTACACTTGTAATATTACCTGACTGAGGACTTATGAAAATCTCCTTGGTTGTATCGAGAGTAAATCCTACAGTAATGCCTATTTACGCGTTTTGGGGGCAGCAAAATTTATTATGAGAAAAAGTCGCAGCCTGTGATAAAGAATCGCGCATGACACATCACTGAATCTCATTGTTGTCGTCAGTATGGAGATGTGTGCCATATGTTAACGACAATAGACTATACAGAGTAGTATCTCATATAGTGTAAAATGTAACTTCACAAATAATCGCAATCACGCTTTACATGGAACTTGCACTTTGTAGTGAGATAACCTTCTCGTTACCCACTTTGAGGATGGAAGGTGAGAATATTCGTGAGATCATCTGACAGATGTCAAGGAGGAGAGAATCCTCGTGAGATTCAAGAGACAAAACATTTTCGTCTGTATTTTAATTTTGTCCCACTGGAAAATGGTAATAGTGTTTCTGGTATAGAGTTTTGTGGGTGGAAATTTTAATTTGTATCAAGAAGTATCATTTCCGGCTGTTGGCAACAAAATCGATGGAGACAAACCACTTCATAGCATGACCAATACGTGATCCTAATTGCACTGTGAAACACTACAGTGTCAGCAGAGGCTACCCCTGCCTCAGGAAGAGCTTCTTCTTGACAAAACAGTGCAGTGGAAGCTCGGAATAATTGACATGCACGTCAGACCTTTGGTAGTGTCCTGCTCACAACTCCGCAAAGTTTACTATGAAGTTCGTAACAAAGAGACTGAAACGTGAATGAACAGATGAATACGCCTTTCCAGCGAATAATGATTTAGATAATAAAATGATTATCGTCACATTTTTCTCTGGCAGTGTATGTTGTTCTCGGTACAGCATCAGAAACACCTGGAAAGGATGGTGGCGGTAGTAACGTGGTATGGAAAGATTTCAAGTTAGATTAGTCTATGGAGCTTCTCATACTCATTGTTGGTCGTCCGCTTACTGTTCTAACCATGTTATACGAAAATGCGCTACTGCGACACAATTCACGTTTTATGGGGTGCCGCTACATACAGGTTGGGAACTAATGCCTGAGAGTTTAACGAGAAGACGCTGGAGAGAAGACTTCATGCCCATCACCCGGCATCGACACTCTTGAAGATCCTGTGCAAGCCTTTCTTCATAATAGGATCAAATTTCAACAAGGTTACTAAACAAAAACCACAGTGCATAGACCGTGCTGCCTCCAAATACGTATAGAAGGTGTGGGTGCCACATACCCTATTATTTACGCTGTTGTAGAGCAAAAGATATTTCAGTTTCGTTCCTTTCTGCACAAAATTAGGTGATCAAAAAGTAACAGATTTTTTTTTTAATTTCGCACGCTTTGGTACACATGACCTTGATGTATGTTTGCATTTTCAGCGGTTTTGACAGTTTCATTTGTTGATGACAGTTGGAAAGGTTATATGGGTTTTGAGTGCCTGGCGAATTTTTACTTTCGTAAAATATGGAGCATAGAGTCTGCATTAAATTTTGACTGAAAAATGATATAAAGTACAGCTCTGCATTCTATACACTGACTCTAGCTTTTGGCGAATCTACATTGAGTAGAGAGTTTACGCGAGTATTGGGACAAGGCTCCTGCAGCCCCAAAGTACCGCTACCCAAGATGGCGGCAACGACGTATTCGAAGATGATGGCCATGACGCCAGCTGATGACGAAAGTACAGTTATCCAAGATGGCGGGAAACGGTGTGTCCACCACGAGGTCTGGACCTAGTACACAGTACTGCCACCAGTGAATGCTGTCATCAATTCCGTGATGTAACCCAAGATGGTGGGGGAAAATGGCTGGAAACAGCGTGGTCGCCAGGAGGTCTGGACCTAGTAAACCTTACTGTCACCAGAGGGCACTGTCATCCAATCTGTGACACAACCCAAGTTGACTGTCTGGATGGGAAAATGAGTCAGCCTACACTGGGCTGCTGGAGAGTGGAAGAAGTGTACTTTAAATATTTTGGAACAATTTATTTACGGATGGATTTTCAGAAATAGTACATTTATCACACTGATACAAAACACACACTCTGACATGCTTGGGGTCACGCCACGCAGACCACAGACCTGCAAACTTCTCCCAAATAAAACACTAAAAAGAACTAGTACATTACCGAAATTATTTCACTACACAGCATACAGACATGCAAACTACTCCTAAATAATGCAGTACAGTGATGGGCAGACACAAAATCATCTCGTAAACTGTCCAAATAACGCAAAGCACAGCCTACAGACCTGCTCACATACAACACACACAGGCACCGCTCGCTGCCCTCCCTGTCCACTGGACTGCACAGGAGGCTGCCGCACTCGTTCCCAGAAGTCGGGATGCAGCGGCAGCCTCCACGAAGTGATGCACAGGTGTTCAGAAGCATGAGGCGGCGGCACCCCTTTCATACTTGACACCTGAGATATTCTTCTCGAAATACATGATCACCTAAGCACCGTTGCTGACGTGAGTGGACAGGATGGTTCAAATGGCTCTGAGCACTATGGGACTTAACAGCTATGGTCATCAGTCCCCTAGAACTTAGAACTACTTAAACCTAACTAACCTAAGGACATCACACAACACCCAGCCATCACGAGGCAGAGAAAATCCCTGACCCCGCCGGGAATCGAACCCGGGAACCCGGGCGTGGGAAGCGAGAACGCTACCGCACGACCACGAGATGCGGGCTGAGTGGACAGGAGCAAAGATCTATTTGCAGAGCATGTTTCCCATGTCTAGAGAACCAGCTACATGCACACACCACAATCCATGTTCCCTCAGCTAAATAAAGGCGTGAAATGTGCGGAAGCAGTCAACTGAACAGTTTATATGGGAGGAATAATAGTCCAGTGCAAACTCACGTCCCTAGTCAATCTTCTCAAATTTCCACTCGATCATGAAAGCTGCCCATCACATACTAAGTATTAGTTTGCTATTCTGCCATCTTGAGGACGACAAAGTTAACTCAGCTACATTCCTGTATTCCAGCAGGCCTTTGCATTCGGACGCCTCCTGCTGTTAACGGGAAACGTGAATCATTCCCACACAGGTCACCAGCGCTGCAGGCCAAGCACGCATAGACAGAATGACGCTACGAAATCGTTCACATATATGTTTTAGCCCTACACTTACAACTAAATGTTACCAATGGGGTCTCAGTTGAATGACACTTGACAGTGAGCGAAGTAACGGAAATACACCCTGCTGACGGCTGTCGCTCTGGAAGTAGAAATAACAGTACCCTTTCTTATGACTTGACATACTCTTCCCTTGCTATTGCAGCACTCCACATCAAATCCATAGCTCCCTTACGACTGGACATAGTGATTTCCTTTGCACATGTGGGAACACAGACACATACATTATAAGCCGGATGCTCAAATGCAAACCTATCACGCACACCCTACTACTAAGTATAATGCATCGTCAATAACTGATCACTGGCGATACGAAATAATACTGAGAGAAAATCAAACATGGGTGGACGTGTCTCAGAAGTTTTTCTTGCGAGTGCTACCATTGTGTCTTAGAAAGAGAGGTTTTATCGTCTTACAAATTACCAGATGTTAAAAACCCCGATCCTAACAGCTACTGTTTGTTACTGTCTCAAGCGGTCTTGGTTCTACAGGTGCATACGTGTATCCATGTTAAAAGATATGCCAGCTTACAAATCGAGGTACGTCATTATCTCTGAATGAGGTGGTTTTTTGTCCAGACAAATACCGTGACAGCGATCGCAGGAGTATATAGTATCACACCAACAGTGCGCTTACACGTCGCCGTGTGAACTGCTTATAGATATTGACTCTGAAATTATTGGTATATCTGAACACTTCTTAAATAAGGAGATAATTCAGAGGCTTCCTTTCCCAGGATACAGGTTGGCTGGAAGCTTTCTAGGAGCTCTTTGCGGTGAGGGGGAGTGGCCATGCATGTGAAAAACGGCATCCCATTTCAGTCAATTGATGTTTCAAAGTACAGCACTGAAAAGGTGTTTGAATGTTGTGCAGGTGTGGTTAAATTTAATGGAGCTAAACTTCTAACTGTGGTTATTTATAGATCCCCAGACTCCGATTTCACAACATTTTTGCTAAAGCTAGAGGAGGTTCTTGGTTCACTTTATAGGAAATACAAAAAGTTAGTTATATGTGGTGACTTCAACATTAATCGTATAAGTGATTGTGCAAGGAAAAGGATTCTGGTAGACCTCCTTAATTCATATAATCTTATGCAAACCGTATTCGTTCCAACGAGAGTGCAAGGGAACAGTAGAACAACCATAGACAACATTTTTGTTCATTCCTCATTACTAGGAGGGCATTCTTTTAGCAAAAAGGTGAATGGCCTTTCAGATCATGATGCAAAAATTTTAACTCTAAAAGATTTTTGCACTGCAATACATGTTAGATATACTTATCAACTGTTTAGGAAAGCTGATCCAGTTGCTGTAGAGACCTTTGTAAACCTTATCAAGGAACAAGAGTGGCAAGATGTTTATAGCGCTGATACAGTAGATGATAAATATAATGCTTTTCTCAAGACATTTCTCGTGCTCTTTGAAAGTTGCTTTCCGTTAGAATGTTCAAAACAGGGTACTAGCACAAACAGGCAGCCTGGGTGGCTGACTAGAGGGATAAGAATATCTTGTAGAACAAAGTGGCAATTATATAAACCGTTAGAAACAGGCAAAATCTAGATGCAGCAGCCCATTACCAACAGTATTGTAAGGTGCTTAAAAATGTTATTAGGAAGGCAAAAAGAATGTGGTATGCAGATAGAATACCTAAGTCTCAGGATAAAATTAAAACCATATGGTCAGTCGTAAAGGAAGTGGCTGGTCTGCAGAGACTGGTCGAGGATATAGAATCAATGCGTAGTGGGAATGTCCGTGTTACTGATAAGTCGCATATATGTACAGTATTTACTAATCACTTTCTGAATATAGCAGGTGAACTAAATAGAAACCTAGTCCCAACAGGGAATCATACAGCGCTCTTAGAAAAAAGTGTTCCGAGACTGTTACCTGAAATGCTCCTCCATGATACTGACAACAGGGAGATTGAGTTAATAATTAAATCACTAAAGACCAAGAACTCTCATGTATATGACGGGGTATCTAGCAGAATACTGAAGTATTGTTCCATGTATGTTAGCCCAGTACTTAGCGATATCTGTAACTTTTCCCTTAGGAGTGGTCGGTTTCCTGACCGATTAAACTACTCGGTAGTGAAGCCACTTTATAAAAAGGGAGACAGGGACAATGTTGACAATTTTAGACCTATTTCTATGCCATCGGTGTTTGCTAAAGTTATCGAGAGGGTTGTATATACAAGGTTACTGGAGCATTTAAATTCACATAATTTGCTGTCAAATGTACAGTTTGGTTTTAGAAATGGTATAACAACTGAAAATGCTATATTCTCTTTTCTCTGTGAGGTTTTCGACGGATTAAATAAACCGTAGCGAACGCTAGGTGTTTTCTTTGATTTAATTAAGGCTTTTGACTGTGTTGACCACAAAGTATTACTGCAGAAGTTGGACCATTATGGAGTACGGGGAGTAGCTTACAATTGGTTCGCCTCTTACTTTAAGAACAAAAAGCAGAAGGTAATTCTCCGCAATATTGAGAGTGGTAGTGATGTTCAGTCCCAATGGGGCACTGTTAAGTGGGGCGTTCCCCAAGGGTCGGTGCTGGGGCCACTGCCGTTTGTTATTTATATAAATGATATGCCTTCTGGTATTACAGGTGATTCAAAACTGTTTCTGTTTGCTGATGACACCAGCTTGGTAGTGAAGGATCTTGTGTGTAATATTGAAACAGTATCAAATAATGTAGTTCATGAAATAAGTTCATGGCTTGTGGAAAATAATTTGATGCTAAATCACAGTAAGACTCAGTTTTTACAGTTTCTAACTCACAATTCAACAAGAACCGATATTTCGATCAGACAGAATGTGCCTATTATAAGCCAGACGGAACAGTTCAAGTTCCTAGGCGTTCGGATAGATAGTAAGCTGTTGTGGAAAGCCCATGTCCAGGATCTTGTTCAGAAACTAAATGCTGCTTTATTTACCGTTAGAACAGTATCTGAAATAAGTGACAGTTCAACACGAAAAGTAGTCTACTTCGCATATTTTCATACGCTTATGTCGTAGGGTATTATTTTTTGGGTAATTCTTCTGATTCAAAAAGGGTATTTTTGGCTCAAAAACGGGCTGTTCGAGCTATATGTGGTGTAAGTTCGAGAACCTCTTGTCGACCCCTATTCAACAGTCTGGGAATTCTGACATTGCCCTCACAGTATATATTTTCTTTAATGTCGTTTGTTGTTAGCAATATTAGCCTATTCCCAAAAGTTAGCAGCTTTCACTCAGTTAATACTAGGCAGAAATCAAATCTACATGTCGAACGCACTTCATTGACTCTTGTGCAGAAAGGAGTGCAGTATTCTGATGCATCCATTTTCAATAAGCTACTACAAGAACTCAAATATCTTAGCAGTAGCCTAAACTCTTTTAAGTCTAAACTGAAGAGTTTCCTCATGGCTCACTCCTCCTATTCTGTCGAGGAGCTCCTGGAAGAGCTAAAAAATGAAGCAAATTCCAGTGTGACATTGTTGATTTTCTTTATTTAAACTTACGATTTGGCGCTTGAATATGTTTTTTTTTTATATTTCATTTTATCTGTTTCTACTATCGTTTTATAATTTCATGTATTAACTCGTTCCATGACCATGGAGACTTGCCCTTAATTTGGTGCCACGGAACAATAAAGAAATGAATAAATAAAATGTAAAGGCCTGTTGTGATGCAGAAACGTAGCTGAGTTAAGTTTTTCGTCCTCTTGCCGGCAGAATAGAGAACTAATACTTATTATGTGTTGGGCAGCTTTCGTCATCGCGTGGAAATTTAAGAAGATTGAATAGGGACGTGTGATTACACTGTACCGTTATTCCCTCTCATGTAAATTGTTTGGTTCACTGCTTCTGCACATTTCACGCCTTTATTTAGTTGTGGGATCACAGGTTGTGGTGTGTGCATCTAGCAGGTGAATAACCCTTTGGCTGGTTCTCTAGTCATGAGAAACTCATTAGTTGACTTTGTACATTATAGGGATGATTTGGAATCTGTTACACCACGGACATCGGTATTCGCGACTGGAAATGTCATTTTTCTCTATTTGTTTCGAGTTCTCACGTAAAGGTCTTCGCAGTTGGGATAAGCGCTATAGTTAAGGGTTTGTAGAGAAATAATTTCTAGTCTATATCTTCGGAATTCTCTTGTGCAAGCGATCGATAGGCTACTGCTGTGTGCTTGAGATCGAGAAGTACAGCGAAAATGGAATAATATTATGGAAAACCATGCAAAACTACATGTGTTTTAGTAATCCCAGAGTGTGGAGATGGATGTAGAAAAGCAAGCAGGCAAGCAAGCAGGTCCAGACCAGAAACAGTAACGCGTTTGTGCCAAGGGGGAGCGAGTCCGAATTTATAGAACAGTTCTGAGAGTAACTTTGGTCCGCTGAAGGCGCTCTAGTCACCTGTCGGGACTGCATGACCACAAAACCTCGCAGGGAAATATCTAGTCCTAGGAGGAGTATATACTGTGCTGTCTGTCTTCGTGGTATATGTACGAATTATGTAAAAGGGATGATTTTGTATGGCGCAGGATACGATATGTATGTTTACTGCATCGACACGGTTGGTGATCGGTTTCGCAGTCTAATACTTAAGCTCTTGTCCTCAGTGGGAGTAGTGTAATTGAGTAATTTCCGTAGTGAGGCCATAATCACATGGGAGACCTTTTCACATGGATCGCTTGAGTACAAATGAGAGCTCTGCCAATGCACTGCCTTTTTATACCTTGTGCACGCAACACTACCGCCATCAGTATATGTGCATATCGCTATTTTATGTCTAGGAATTCATGACATTACAAACACCATGGTGTGACGTATATATGACCTCAAAACAAAAGAACCGAGGCATTTCGCATTACTGAGGAACTATTTCTCGTTATGTTTTAGTGCTTGATGGTTATTTGACCTTCAACTGTGTTACGATGCTGTAACGTACTTGATGAAAACTAGTCCACACAGTGAGTAGTTGACTGTATCCGTATGCTTGCGCTCCGTCTTGAAGGATAAAACGGCGGATCTCCAGCTCAGTCTTTAGGAAAACGACATGCGAAATCCATTGATTAGTGGAAAGACGGTGCCCAGAAATTTGTGGAGCGAAATGTCTTACCCTGAGGGTGACTACCACAAACTAAATACGAGAATCCTGTAGACTGTGTGCTGTGTGGCTTCTACAGTAGTAGGGTTAAGATGGGGGGGGGGGGGGGGGTTTGATGTCAGGACGTCATCCACTTGTTTTTCAAGAAAACATCATTAACCTTAGCTGCTCGAATAATTTTTTGTTTGGAGAACATGTTTTATTACTAATTTAAACTATTTAAGGAATCAGTTATAGAATACAAGAAAATAGTTTTCTAATTTTTCTGATCTACGTATTGTTCAGAACATTATGTAGCCATATGCCAACACTAGGTCATTACACTTACATTACTTGTTGACCAATATTTATAATTCAGTTTTTGAGAGGAACATACACGAACACTGCACACATAAACTATGTATACATACAAAAATCTGGAGCAATGCACTCAAGTGTGTGAAGAATAAAAACATTTTCATAAATTCATTACGCAATGTTTGTGTCATTACATTTGATATAAGGGAAGAAAACATTGCACACATAGCCCAACATTAAACTTTACACACATTGTGTGAGTAATTGCTTTGCATCATTGTCCTGCACATCCCTTCTCTTTATTATCTTCTGTCTTGTTTATAAGATGATCCAGTCTGCCATGGTGAATTTCATCCAAGACTTGGGTGGTTGTTTGGAAGGCATGGAGCCGTCCGGTACTCTTTTGCTTCAACCCGTAACCAATAAGATATTTCAGAACAGTTCTTTTCCTGAATTCGAGCTGTGGCACATCATGTCCTGAGTTCTCGTGTAGTATCCAAGCATTGTAAGTGAAGACATCCAGTAACCACAAGAAAATAGACTAATACCACTTCTTTTCACTTATTCTAATTCTGTAGTTAGCTATATCTTCGCCCCACACCATCCTGCTTTGATATTGATCTCTCTGAGTATCCTCTGCCTTTTTTCAATATGCTACTCTCCGCCCGAAGAGTGCAGTCTTCGCGGATTCTGTTTTGGCTAATGGTTCATGTTACTCCAAACCATGGTCTTCTAAAATAAGTTGAAGTTCAAGGCTTGTGAATAAATTGTGAAAATGAAACCGAAAAGGTAGTTGCTCTAAGTTGTCTGTCCAGCAGCTTTTCCGAAAGAAGACATGTACTCTTTGGGGTTTTCGATACCTTTCCATTGATATACTTCCAAACCAACGATATGCCCTTGTTCAGAGTTCAAACACCAAACCTTGTAATCGAATGTGATTAGGCAGCCACGTGAGAACTGTGTACTAGAATGTCTACCATAATACTTCACCACGCATTCATCGTATGTCAGATCAGCTCGTAGCCTAGTAGCTAGTGTTGCTACGTCTGGATCAAGGGGGCCCGGGTTCGATTCCCGGGGGGGTGGGATTTTCTCTGCCCGGGGACTGGATGGTTGTGTTGTCCTTATCATCTCATCATCATCATCATCATTTGTGACAGTTGATGGACTGGACTATGTAAAAATTGGAGTGTGTACTAATTGGGACGTGGTACGGGCGCAGTTGAGCGCCCCACAAACCAAACATCATCGTATGTCAGCTCGTGTTCTGGTATTTTCGGAAGTTATACTGGACAAAAGTAAGAAATGGACTTATTTTCCACAACTAGTCATTTTGATCAGTTTCTTAATCGTCCGGCAATATATGTATCAGAAAATATGTTAAAATCTATTTCTCCTCATATATTTTTCAACTAATTTGTTCTTTGTGTCTTCAAGGGCTGACAGAAAAAGTGTTGCCCTGACAGTTCATTGTACACGGTCAGCATGAGAACAGCAACAAAACAACCAATCTTCTCTTCAGTTATTTATGGATCTCATCCCCAGACCCAGACTCCTCATCTGCCAAAGTGACAGGCTATGGAGGCTCAATGAACATACTCTCAACAGGAAGAGTAGCGTTCTCCACTGTTCGTCTGCTCTCACCCCGAACATTGTACCGTGACCTCCTCTTAGCTTTACATCGCGGCCAAAACACTTGGCAAAATCATTGCAAAAAAAAAATTATAGCAGTTATGCTATAAATAGTTTCTTTACTGTTCGCACAAAATATTAAACTTTCATCTGACAATATACAGAATCTTAAGGTTGTACGTAAAACTACATATAACATAAAAACATGTTATCTTACCTTTTTACGAGGTCTGACATACCCACTCCTTCTTGAAGAAATTTCCGTCTTAACTATGGGACAGAGGAATGCAGAGTAACTGCGATTGAAGTGAAAACTATGTTACAATTGTTGTCAGCGAAACGAGTCCAATAATGACGTGAAATGTGGGCAGCCGACAATTATAGCCAGTGCTGCCCTATGGCAAAGCTAGGTTATGAAGGGTTAACAGTCACACATTTCATTAGAAAATGTGGCAGAGAGTGTGGCAGCTGGCTGTGGTCAGCAGCCTTGAGGTTGCGTCGTCGGTGCTGTGAGCGCTGGCAACTGGGCTCGTAGCGTCGTTCTGTAGTAGCAACGCTCTCTCGGCACTTGCGGACAGCGCATAGACTGTATGTAGTGCTGTGACGAAAGGCGACCAGTAGCCCATCTGGTGGCTGAGCTGGAATGCTTACGGGCGACACACATGCCAGCTTGTACAGCGTTCGGTCGCGACTCCAGAGCTCAGGGAAAAGGCATACATACAGACGCAAAAGCCCGCCGTGATTCCTGCAGAGGAAGACAGCCTAAACTAGTAACGGCTTCTCCTGTGAATGGAGATTGAGATGTCAGATTTACTGCACAAATACATGTGGTTTGGGGCTGCACTGACCTGGCCACGAATGGCTGTCCCAAAGGCAAAAGTGAATCTGTGGCTGAAGTTAGCCCAAAGGTGGCCTACCAGCTGGAATGTACCAAGTCCTTGGAGTGGACTTAGAACCAGAAGTCGCCAAGTCTCTTGGTGGCAGATTGTAAAACCATTGTGCCCCTTCTCTTTGAGTGGACCTTCTCTCTTGATAGTGAAAGGTGGCTACACTGAGTCACAGCGCCAGAGATTGCGCCAAAGAGTATTATTCAACCGCCTCCACTGGCAGTGCTTGCTGAGATGTGGTGGTGGAGAGTGCTTGTTGAGATGTCGTAGTGGAGAGTGCTTGTCGTGAAGTCGTGGTGGAGAGTGCTTATTGAGAAGTGGGCAATAGGAGTTCCGATGTAGCCGTGACTAGTTGTGAGCATGTTGTATGCAGTTGTTCTGCTGGGCTAGACAGCCGATGCTGTTCGATTGCGGATGTTGTAATGATCAGAGTGTATGTTTCGTCAATATACACTCCTGGAAATGGAAAAAAGAACACATTGACACCGGTGTGTCAGACCCACCATACTTGCTCCGGACACTGCGAGAGGGCTGTACAAGCAATGATCACACGCACGGCACAGCGGACACACCAGGAACCGCGGTGTTGGCCGTCGAATGGCGCTAGCTGCGCAGCATTTGTGCACCGCCGCCGTCAGTGTCAGCCAGTTTGCCGTGGCATACGGAGCTCCATCGCAGTCTTTAACACTGGTAGCATGCCGCGACAGCGTGGACGTGAACCGTATGTGCAGTTGACGGAATTTGAGCGAGGGCGTATAGTGGGCATGCGGGAGGCCGGGTGGACGTACCGCCGAATTGCTCAACACGTGGGGCGGGAGGTCTCCACAGTACATCGATGTTGTCGCCAGTGGTCGGCGGAAGGTGCACGTGCCCGTCGACCTGGGACCGGACCGCAGCGACGCACGGATGCACGCCAAGACCGTAGGATCCTACGCAGTGCCGTAGGGGACCGCACCGCCACTTCCCAGCAAATTAGGGACACTGGTGCTCCTGGGGTATCGGCGAGGACCATTCGCAACCGTCTCCATGAAGCTGGGCTACGGTCCCGCACACCGTTAGGCCGTCTTCCGCTCACGCCCCAACATCGTGCAGCCCGCCTCCAGTGGTGTCGCGACAGGCGTGAATGGAGGGACGAATGGAGAAGTGTCGTCTTCAGCGATGAGAGTCGCTTCTGCCTTGGTGCCAATGATGGTCGTATGCGTGTTTGGCGCCGTGCAGGTGAGCGCCACAATCAGGACTGCATACGACCGAGGCACACAGGGCCAACACCCGGCATCATGGTGTGGGGAGCGATCTCCTACACTGGCCGTACACCACTGGTGATCGTCGAGGGGACACTGAATAGTGCACGGTACATCCAAACCGTCATCGAACCCATCGTTCTACCATTCCTAGACCGGCAAGGGAACTTGCTGTTCCAACAGGACAATGCACGTCCGCATGTATCCCGTGCCACCCAACGTGCTCTAGAAGGTGTAAGTCAACTACCCTGGCCAGCAAGATCTCCGGATATGTCCCCCATTGAGCATGTTTGGGACTGGATGAAGCGTCGTCTCACGCAGTCTGCACGTCCAGCACGAACGCTGGTCCAACTGAGGCGCCAGGTGGAAATGGCATGGCAAGCCGTTCCACAGGACTACATCCAGCATCTCTACGATCGTCTCCATGGGAGAATAGCAGCCTGCATTGCTGCGAAAGGTGGATATACACTGTACTAGTGCCGACATTGTGCATGCTCTGTTGCCTGTGTCTATGTGCCTGTGGTTCTGTCAGTGTGATCATGTGATGTATCTGACCCCAGGAATGTGTCAATAAAGTTTCCCCTTCCTGGGACAATGAATTCACGGTGTTCTTATTTCAATTTCCGGGAGTGTATATGAAGGTAATAATTTTTTTTTTATTTTTATTTCAAATGTCTTAAACAATAATGCCTCTTGGTCACAGGTTCAGTCAACAAATCATCTGGCTTGTGTTCATGTATTAGAGTGTAATTCTGTTTTCTATACGCAAGTATAGTATTTCAGTTTTATTTAATTAATTCAGTGTAAATGGTATTTAAAATATCTTGTCTTTTTGAAGAAGAACCGTGCCAGATGTGTACGTTGAATCACAATTCCACACACAGGACAGTTACACTTGTGTTTTGTTGTTTCGTAGGTTTTATAGTTGCTGGGGACTTAATTAATTAATTGTGTTAACGGAAGTTTTCTTTCATTCTTTGTTGTTATTCCATGCAGTCAGATTGCGTACTAATACCAGTCAGGGCCAACCGGTTACGAGACTGCGTAACCGTACAGTCAGCGACTGAAAATTAAAATTATTTGCATTCTATTTAATTAAGCCCCCATGCACATGGCGACCGCTGCTTCGGATCGTCCCTTGGAATTCTTTTGATAGTAAAAGCAGCGGACAGTAGTATTGTTGTAGTAATGTGTAGTAATAGAATATTGCATGTGTAGATTTGCTAATTGAACATTTGTAGTTGTCTTGTCATTCTTCTAATGGTATTTTTGCAGAATTTCATTTTTGATGTGTTGTATACGCGTGTGACAATTTTGTGCAATTATGAAGATTTCAATTGTTCGTTAATCGTGTTTGTCGGGAAGCATTTCGTGTGAATGGTATTGTTGGTGATAAAGTGTCATATTCTGTGTAATTTTCGTATTGTGACGAGTTTTGTATGTTTTGTAAATGATTACGCGATCGATGAAAAAGGCAAAAATGATGGATAGTGAGAATGACGACATTGTTAACATGGCGAACTCGCTAACACATGAGAATAGTATGATGAATAATGAAGTAGAAAACAATTTAATAAGTCGGGAAAATAGTCCGGAACCAGTTCAAAATTGTTCACAATCAAAAAATTTTCAGAATTCGAGATTAACGACAGAAGATTCTGGAATAGTATCGAACACAGATAGCTCTACGGCTATGTCGAAGGAAGTTAGTTTTACGGGAAATGTTAGGGGCGAAAAGAATTTCGAACCAGTTAATATGGAGCAGTTGATGGGTGCTATATTAAGTTTGTGATCACGGATGGGAACAATGGAAACACGGCTAGACTCACTGGGATCACATTTAGGATCTGAATTAAAAACAGTGGCAACACGGTTAGACTCACAAATAGGAACAATTAAAACCAAGATGGAAGCAATGGCAACACGGTTAGGCTCACAAATAGGAACAATTAAAACCGAGATGGAAACAATGGAAACACAGTTAGGCTCACGAATAGGGACATGTTTCAAAAACGTGAAAGATGAATCAAAGAAAGAAATTAGAGAAGAAGTACAACCGATTTTGAATGCTCACAATAATAGTTTAATTTCAATAGAAATTAGACAAGAGGAACAGGACAGAGAACAGGAAGAAAGAGATCGCGTGATAGTACAGAAATTTTCAGAGTTAAATTTACAACGTGCACACGATAAGGAAGAAATATTTGAAAGAATCGAGGAATCCGTACCAAATGACAGAATAAATAACCTAACACAATAGTATGAACAGTTAACTACTAAATGTGTCAACGCTGAAACCCGAGTTGCGACACTTACTCATGCCCTTTCAAAGGAACCATCCCGGCATTTGCCTGGAGCGATTTAGGGAAATCACGGAAAACCTTAATCCCGAATGCGAGGCCAGTGTGCTAGCCACTGCGCCACCTCGCTCGGTCTAGCCCATCAGAACAACTGCATACAACATGCTCACAACTAGTCACGGCTACATCGGAACTCCAATTGCCCACTTCTCAATAAGCACTCTCCACCACGACTTCACGACAAGCACTCTCCACTACGATATCTCAACAAGCACTCTCCACCACCACATCTCAGCAAGCACTGCCAGTGGAGGCGGCTGAATAATACTCTTTGGCGCAATCTCTGGCGCTGTGACTCAGTGTAGCCACTTTTCATATGCCCCTCCTCCACGGGCTAGAATTTGATGGTATTTTTGCCAGCATTGGAGGTGAAAATACCACCAAATTCGTCCAAAAAATACAGACAAAAATTAAAAAGTAATATTAATAAGTAAATATCATATAAGTAAATAAATTTTGGCTTTGCACTGACCCTTCAATAACCTAATATATAAAATACAGTAAGGAACACAAATGCTTTCATACATATGATTTTACATAATAGTTTAGATAAGTATTATGTGGTTAAACAATTCAATCCATAGAGTCAGCAATGACGAATATGTGCAGGTAAGAGTCTTATAACATTTCATAAACAGTAAACACAGAAATATCAGTTTATACAAATATTCACATAAAATTCTTTCAATAGTTCAATAAACAAGTAGAACTCCTCAGAGTGGTTGACAGTTCCAACAGTAGCACCCAGCAATGTCGAGAAGATGCAGACACCAACAAGTGACATCATTTCAGTAGAAGCAGTCCATCAGTGGCACCCAGCAATGTTGAGCAGGTGCAGACACCAACAAGTGACATCATTTTAGTAGAAGCAGTCCATCAGTGGCACCCAGTAATGTTGAGCAGGTGCAGACACCAACAAGTGACATCATTTCAGTAGAAGCAGTCCATCAGTGGCACCCAGTAATGTTGAGCAGGTGCAGACACCAACAAGTGACAGTATTTCAGTACAAGCTGTTCCATCAGTGGCACCCAGCAATGTTGAACAGGTGCAGACACCAACAAGTGACATCATTTCAGTAGAAGCAGTCCATCAGTGACACCCAGTAATGTTGAACAGGTGCAGACACCAACAAGTGACATCATTTCAGTAGAGGCAGTTCCATCAATGGCACCCAGCAATGTTGAGCAGGTACAGACACCAACAAGTGACATCTCATCACTGGTTGAGCAATTCCAACAGTGGCACCCAGCAATGTTGAACAGGTGCAGACATCAACAAGTGACATCATTTCAGTAGAAGCAGTCCATCAGTGGCACCCAGTAATGTTGAACAGGTGCGGACACCAACAAGTGACATTATCTCAGTAGAAGCAGTTCCATCAGTGGCACCCAGTAATGTTGAGCAGGTGCAGACACCAAAAAGTGACATTATCTCAGTAGAAGGAGTTCCAACAGTGGCACCCAGTAATGTTGAGCAGGTGCAGACACCAAAAAGTGACATTATCTCAGTAGAAGCAGTTCCAACAGTGGCACCCAGTAATGTTGAGCAAGTGCAGGTAACAGTCCATAATATTCACTATCACTAATCAAACAGTTCATCAGAGTTCATTAGCAGAAATTAAACATTTCCAAGTGGCACCCATCATGTTGAACAAGTGCAGGTAACAGTCCACAATATTCACTATCACTGATTAGACAGTTCATTAGCATAAATTAAACATTTCTAAGTGGCACCTACCAATGTTAAACAGGTGCAAGCACGAACAACAGTTTGAATGCACACACAATTGCTTTTACAAAATTATTATCAATGCTCTAACACTAAACATACAAACTACAATAAACACACAAATGGTATCAGATAATTGTCATATAAACTATTACAATAAACAAATATCAGTAAACCTACAATATTTATGGGTGTCAGTGCAGGCCACAACAAACAAGTAAAATAATATTTAGGAGATAGGTCGGTACCAATTATTTGGGATTAGGAAAGGAAAACACCCAAAACACACTCACTCACCTTTCATCCACATTAAGTACTACTGTGTAATTGAATAGTGTTAACTGTGTAAATGCAATTCCGTCCAAAATTTTATGTTCAACTTGTGTATCAAGTAGTAGTGGCAGCAATGTATAACAGTCAATAATAGTTAGTCAACGTCGTAGTCATCATGTCAAGACCAATGTTTGCCAAGCCAAATCAAAATGTACGATTGCTGAACAACTGTCAGTGTGCCAAGATATGCAAATGCTTCCTCTCTCCAAAAAAAAAAGTATATACTGCTTAGTGATTTCACAAAGTGTGCGTGTAGACTATCTTCCTCCTACTTGAGTGTTCTAGTCTGCCAACTTCATCCTCCTTGTTCCATATAAACCAACAAAAAAATATGCTCCTCACTTACTTTACCTCTTATCCACCAAAACTCCAATAATCATTATCATCACATAATCTTAATACTTCAATAATACCTCTTACGTCGATACATATAAACCTTATCATCAATATCATTTACCTTACCTCTTGTCCACCAAAACTCCAATAATCATCAACTTCACACAATCTCAATACCTCAATAATACCTCTTCAATACGTCGATACATATAAACCTTATCACCAATATCATTTCACTTCCATAACAACTCTTTCCTCTTGTCAGTCTCCTCGAACAAGTACAGATAAAATGCTAGAGCAAACTTCAATTCATCATCCCATACAATCCGAAGACACAATGTCCACACACAATCTCTGTGTAGTCCACCTGAGCCAAATCTTCTACTCATTAGGAATTATAAAATACATTTTGGTTACCTTGCCCATCATAAAATTAAAAAAATGCATACATGACCTTTAACAGCCTTCAGTTTGAATAACTTTCAGTAAGTAAGTACGAGTTCGGAGTGTGAATGATAGTAATATTTCTCAGTGTGTACACCACTTCAAGAATCATGGCAAAACAGAAGCAAACATGTGGAGTATTTCTTGTGTCAAGTGTCATTTACTATTTCAATTGCTCACGAAGAATGCAGTGTAATAACTATCAATGGTCTAAACCTAGTGTTGGTGTGTCATGTCGTTAGCTTCCTTCCTATTAGCATAAATTTATACAGCTTCCATAAAACCTCCAGCTCATGTGACCTCAATGAAGTTTCTTGTACCAATGTCGTTCGTAGAATTATAGCAGTTCATTTTCTTATCTTAAAAATATAAGGCACTGAGCGTAAGCAAAACATGCAATAGCGAGTAAATACACCAGTGGAGAACAGAATGTCAACAAGTGGATGCAGCACAATTCCTACAACGAGGCTCTGCCAAGCGAACAATCTATAATTAATACCATAGTGTGACCTAAACTCCATGTTCGTACACCGCATATCAGCATTTCTATATACCAAATTAAAGAGTAGTTATGACAACAAACAGAAATGTATAAATATGCAATCCATACGCAAAGCAGCAAATATGTATCTTACATAATAAACAGGTCATTAGCATCATGTCAGCATAAGCAAATAAATGTTCATATGTAATCTTAATAAGTAAACATGAAGGCGCAAGCAGATAAATCACAAAGTATAACTTACATACATAACCATATCAGCACATCTAATCAGGTGGCAATTATAATTTAAATAAATAAGCACGCAGGCACATAATAAAAAAATGTGACATCAGTGAAAAAGGCAGTGCAGCCAAGCGATGCATGATATACATAATTAACAACCCTGTTCATTAATCAATCATTGTCACAATCAGCAAATGTACGCAAGCACGTCGCTTCACAAGTAAATTCATAGAACATAAAATTTAGCACAAAGTAATCGCGGGCAGCAAATTACGTCTTAAGTACGTACCTAAGTGGAAATATGTTTCCTGAAAAATAAACTCAATTAATAGTTACCTTTTTAGTTTATTAGTTTCTTCTTCGAAATTACATTCTTCCTGAAAATTTCTCGATAGCAAGTCCTCTTAACGTCGGACACACACAGAATTTACCTGAAGGTTTTAAATATTTTATACAACCGTATCCTGAAAAATACTGAACGTTAATAACATAATTTATCAAGTCACTATAGCTTTATACTGATTTTATTCGGAGATATTAGACTGTGTATTTGTTTACGGCTGCATTCGCACTGAGCGCTCGATCAGCTGTAGGTACGCGTGACGTAGGAAGTAATTGTTTGCGGTCAACGACTGCCTTGTGCGCCGCGCAGACTTGACTGTTGCTTTGAGTATGTGCCGCCGCCAGAACACGGCGCGGTATCCTTGTATTCTCTGCATGTTTACGTATAACTGTTGGTTTCTCGAAAGTATGTCACTCCACAAAAATTTTAACGTTCGGTATGTGATGTATTCCCTTAGAGCGCCGAGATTTAAGAGTTTCTACTTCGACAGTGTTATCATGAATAATTTTGCGAATCCTATATGGACCGTTATAAAGCAGAAAAAATTTGCGACACAAGGCTTTTCCTTTGTGAGACAAACGATGAGACTTAATTAACACCTTTTGACCAACTGACAAGATTTTTAAACGACCAGGATGTTTAGATGATTTCTCTCTTCTAGCAGCCGCAGATACAATATTTTGCAGAGCCAGGTTCACAACTTCAGAATGCCGCAGTTTCCGAGTAGGCGGAAAAGGAACGATTTCAGAAATGCGATTTGTCGGTGCTTTATTTTTTAGTATCAATATAGGCGGTAAAGAAGTTGAATCATTAGGGCGTTCATTCAGAATGTTTTGAAAAATATGAAGATACCGATCCCACGCTCTGTGATTCTGATGAGAAAAAAGTCGACACAGTTTATTGATTTCCTTCATCCATCTCTCTGAAGCATTAGATTGAGGGTGAAAAAGGGAAATGAAGATTGGTTTAATCTTACGACGCCGTAAAGTACGAAGCCAAATTTTAGAGCGAAACTGTGATCCATTATCTGATATAACCTTATCAACATGACCCACTTCTTTAAGAAAATGTTTGATGAAAGCGTTAGATACTGAACGAGCTGTTGCTTTGCGTAAAGGTGTAAAACACACATATTTTGATGTCAATTCCACTGCTACCAAAATGTACGCAAAACCATTAGTAGAACGAACCACTGGACCGAACAAATCGACTGCAGCCATCTCCTTTAATTTCGCTGGAAAGATAGGAAACAACGGTGCTCTGTGAGAAATAGTTGTCGGCTTAGCCTTTTGACATAATTTGCATTTGGCAAGAACAGATCGAATACGTTTTCCATATTACTGAAGTAGCAATTTTCTCGTAATTTATTAAAGCATTTTCTGGGACCAAAGTGTGCATAACTGAAATGTGTGTACCAAATCAATTTATTAACCCACTCATCAGGAATGCAAACTAACCAAAAAGAGTTGTCAACCGATTTTCGTTTAAAAAGAACTTTCCAGATAGATCGCAAAAACGAGGTGTGGCCAAATTGTCCAATCCAACAAAGCGTCTAAGAAAATTAGAGACACCAAGGAAACTAAGAACATCACGTTTTGTAGTAGGAACAGCATAATTACGAATAGCATCTAGTTTCTCTGGATCAGGAAATGCATAAATGCTACTAATTTCACCTGAAAACGACCAAATTCAGATTTTTCCAAGTTCACTGTAATGCCAACTCTTGCAAAAATACGTAATAATGAATCCAAAATTTTGTTATGCTCGCTCCAAGAACGTTTAGCAATAAGAATATCATCAACATATGAAGTAATATTGTCACGAAGATAAACAGGTAAAATTTCGTTTAAACTACGAATGAATGCTGCTGAAGATACAGTAAGTCCAAACGGTAATTTCCGAAATCACTTTTGGGTAAAATAGTCATATCCGGTTATTCTTTACCGACTCTCTATATAGATTGATAGTCGAAGAGTAGTTTTGATAGATACAAAGAATAGTAGAAGAGTAGGCAGCGGTGCAGAAAACTAAAAGGGAAATAGCACCACTACAGCTCGGGGCCCTGTGCACGCTACGGCACATATTCACTTAGTGTAGCGAATCCCCTGAGGACTTTAATAGCCGCACATAAATTCCAGTTTAGTGGCAAACTTGACGGAAGTGCGTACATAAATTGATCTAACCATGAACATGGATGTATGTCGTTCTTAGAATTGCGAAAGATCTTAAATTTCCGAACAGTTAAGAAGTGTTTATAGTCAAAGTTTTCTCCTCGTGTCGACAAAGACCTACCGCGTCTGTCCCAGTCCCAATGTCGATTATTGTCAAGTTCGCGCGCCTGGCGCTCTCTTGTTGCATCTCGTAAATGAAACAAATTATTTTCTTCAAACCCCTCTGCTATCTGTGAGTCTAAATTTCTTCTGCTGTCTTTTCCTACGATTTCGCCTTCAATTTGTTTGACTTGCTTTCGTAATGCCGCAAATTCCTTTTTAACGCGTTCATTAAATTTTCCCTGATTTTCAACATGCTTATTTATGTTCTGGTACTCTTCTGTTTCTGCAAATGGCAATGGAGCTGTATTATCTGAATCTCTGTCCCCATTTAAACTAAGACTTGTCAATTTTTCCGATAAGTAACCTATTTGTTCTTTCTGTTTATTTACGTCTTCCGTAAGTGTCGCAACTCGGGTTTCAGCGTTGACACATTTAGTAGTTAACTGTTCATACTATTGTGTTAGGTTATTTATTCTGTCATTTGGTACGGATTCCTCGATTCTTTCAAATATTTCTTCCTTATCGTGTGCACGTTGTAAATTTAACTCTGAAAATTTCTGTACTATCACGCGATCTCTTTCTTCCTGTTCTCTGTCCTGTTCCTCTTGTCTAATTTCTATTGAAATTAAACTATTATTGTGAGCATTCAAAATCGGTTGTACTTCTTCTCTAATTTCTTTCTTTGATTCATCTTTCACGTTTTTGAAACATGTCCCTATTCGTGAGCCTAACTGTGTTTCCATTGTTTCCATCTCGGTTTTAATTGTTCCTATTTGTGAGCCTAACCGTGTTGCCATTGCTTCCATCTTGGTTTTAATTGTTCCTATTTGTGAGTCTAACCGTGTTGCCACTGTTTTTAATTCAGATCCTAAATGTGATCCCAGTGAGTCTAGCCGTGTTTCCATTGTTCCCATCCGTGATCACAAATTTAATATAGCACCCATCAACTGCTCCATATTAACTGGTTCGAAATTCTTTTCGCCCCTAACATTTCCCGTAAAACTAACTTCCTTCGACATAGCCGTAGAGCTATCTGTGTTCGATACTATTCCAGAATCTTCTGTCGTTAATCTCGAATTCTGAAAATTTTTTGATTGTGAACAATTTTGAACTGGTTCCGGACTATTTTCCCGACTTATTAAATTGTTTTCTACTTCATTATTCATCATACTATTCTCATGTGTTAGCGAGTTCGCCATGTTAACAATGTCGTCATTCTCACTATCCATCATTTTTGCCTTTTTCATCGATCGCGTAATCATTTACAAAACATACAAAACTCGTCACAATACGAAAATTACACAGAATATGACACTTTATCACCAACAATACCATTCACACGAAATGCTTCCCGACAAACACGATTAACGAACAATTGAAATCTTCATAATTGCACAAAATTGTCACACGCGTATACAACACATCAAAAATGAAATTCTGCAAAAATACCATTAGAAGAATGACAAGACAACTACAAATGTTCAATTAGCAAATCTACACATGCAATATTCTATTACTACACATTACTACAACAATACTACTGTCTGCTGCTTTTACTATCAAAAGAATTCCAAGGGACGATCCGAAGCAGCGGTCGCCACGTGCATGGGGGCTTAATTAAATAGAATGCAAATAATTTTAATTTTCAGTCGCTGACTGTACGGTTACGCAGTCTCGTAACCGGTTGGCCCTGACTGGTATTAGTACGCAATCTGACTGCATAGAATAACAACAAAGAATGAAAGAAAACTTCCGTTAACACAATTAATTAATTAAGTCCCCAGCAACTATAAAACCTACGAAACAACAAAACACAAGTGTAACTGTCCTGTGTGTGGAATTGTGATTCAACGTACACATCTGGCACGGTTCTTCTTCAAAAAGACAAGATATTTTAAATACCATTTACACTGAATTAATTAAATAAAACTGAAATACTATACTTGCACATAGAAAACAGAATTACACTCTAATACATGAACACAAGCCAGATGATTTGTTGACTGAACCTGTGACCAAGAGGCATTATTGTTTAAGACATTTGAAATAAAAATAAAAAAAAATTATTACATTCATATACACTCCTGGAAATTGAAATAAGAACACCGTGAATTCATTGTCCCAGGAAGGGGAAACTTTATTGACACATTCCTAGGGTCAGATACATCACATGATCACACTGACAGAACCACAGGCACATAGACACAGGCAACAGAGCATGCACAATGTCGGCACTAGTACAGTGTATATCCACCATTCGCAGCAATGCAGGCTGCTATTCTCCCATGGAGACGATCGTAGAGATGCTGGATGTAGTCCTGTGGAACGGCTAGCCATGCCATTTCCACCTGGCGCCTCAGTTGGACCAGCGTTCGTGCTGGACGTGTAGACCGCGTGAGACGACGCTTCATCCAGTCCCAAACATGCTCAATGGGGGACAGATCCGGAGATCTTGCTGGCCAGGGTAGTTGACTTACACCTTCTAGAGCACGTTGGGTGGCACGGGATACATGCGGACGTGCATTGTCCTGTTGGACAATGCAACTGGTTGCTACAGCTACTATGGCATCGTACACAGAAAAGATCCAAAGTAGCCCTACTCCTTTGAAATAGGATTGCGGCTCCAGTACGTCTCGTTAGCATCAATGGACATTACTCTTGTCTAAGAACAACTGAATTTCGCAAGTTTATTTAACAATTTGGATCATTCGGGTCAGGCATATGTAGACTTGTTCTCTCTGACTGTTACGGAATTCCTTTATTGACATTACCATGTGTCTATGTGTCTGCCCCCGGTGTTCGACCATTCCGTTTTGCGCCTTTACCAAGTTTATGGTACTACCTCTACGGCTTGCTGCAACTGTCTCCATAATCGCTCGTAGTACATACGTAGAAAGCGATGTTTTCCACTATATTTCTCAAATCACTCCTTTCCTCTCTGCTTCCTGTCACAGTTCTGAAAATATTTCCTCCAGCCTCTGCACTTCATTCCGCATCTCACATGCTTATGCGTCAGCCTTAGAGTCTTTCGGTGACTAGTGAGTATAAAATTCTCTTGCCTGGTGAATAGTATTCCACTTTCTAATTTCTGGTCATGCGGTGATCATACTCAAACCTCAGTGAAGAGACATAGATTCTCTTGGATTAAAGCACCCTTCCCCCCATCCTCTGATAGAACAGATAACACAAAAGCTCTGCAGCAAAACAATAATAATATCAGCAACTAAGGATATTCCTGCTCTATTTTCAACCAATGAGATTACACCGCACAGCATTTACATGCTGTTCATCCTACCTCGTTCATAATACTACCTTCGTTAACGTTACAACCTCAGAAAATAATCTTACGTACTTGTTACACTAAAAAAAAAAAAAATTCATGGTACGCCGTATCATTCTTTCTAACGTTCGGGATGTTAATCAGTAAGGTATCTCGCATCTATAATGGTATGAGATCTGGGGCCTGACTCTGCCTATCTTTCCTTTCTCTTTTCTTTATGGTCAGTGCTGACACTTGCAGCAGTGAACCTTGAGCAGCTTGTAGGTGGCTGCTTGTCGTTCGAGTTGGTAATTATTGCTTGGTGTCTACTCGTGGCATCATCTCGAACACTTGATAGGGGCCCTGCTACCACATAATAAACTTCGTGGTCTTACCCTTTGGGGTATTCAGAGCATCAGACATAACCCTACCCTATACTCTGGCAATTTACCCTCATGTTTCCCTACCGCTTTCTGACGCTCCAGGTCTCTGGTATTTACCCTTGTACGCATTTACATACTTCCTTTAACGTATTCACGAAATTCTTAAATAGGCTCTCTGTTCCTCCTGGTCTTTGGCTTGAGTCACATGCAGCAACAGGGAAGTAACCGATTTTTTGACTTTTATGAGTTCCTGAGTTCCTAACCAGGAGCGAATTTTCTAATATCATCTGTGTGCTTTAATAGTTTAGTTTCTCGAGTTTCTGTGTATTAATTTTACATTTAATAGCCACAGTTCTCGCGTTTTCTTTTGCGTAAGAAAGTAAACCTATTTTGTGACATAGGTCAGGAGTCTACTATACGCAGGAGGCGGCTACAGGGATAGCATGGGCTGTGTGGAGTGGACTGGCCGGTTTTTAGGCTAGAGGGTCTCGGGAAAACACAAAAAGGGCTTTAGTCACAAGGGGTGCATGTCGAAGACAGGAAGAACGTAGATGCAGGAACCATTTGTATAACAGTTGTAAATTGTCGTAGCTGTGTTGAGAGAGTACCAGAGCTCCAAGCGCTAATAGGAAGTACTGGTTCTCAAATCGTTATAGGCACTGACAGCTGGCTAAAGCAAGAGATAAGCTCAACCGAAATTTTGCGCTGAACTTAACGGTGTTCCGAAAGGATATTCTAAATACTATTGGCGGTGGTCTGTTTGTTGCTATTAGAAGTAGTTTATCTTGTCGCAAAATTGAAATAGATAGTTGCTGTGAGTTAGTATGAGCAGAATTCATTGTTGGCAAACGGTATAAAATAATAATTTGATCCTTTTACCGACCTCCCAATTCAGATGATACAATTGCTGGAAGGTTCAAAGAAAACTAGAGTTTGATTTCAAACACGTACCCGATTCACACAATTGAAGTTGGTGGTGAATTTTATTTACCGTCGATATGTTGGAGAAATACGTGTTTAATTCCTGAGGTACGCATAAAACATCATTCGAAATTGTGCGAAACGCATTCTCTGAAAATTATTTCGAGCAGTCAGTTCATGAGCCCACGCGAATGGTAAATGGTTGTGAAAACACACTTGACCTCTTAACAAAAAATGATCCTGAGTAAATAACGAGCATCAAAACGGATACAGGGAATAGTGAACACAGGGTTGTTGTAGTGAGACAATATTTTAACCACCAAATCCTCTATAAATAAACGAAAAATATACCTATTCAAAAAAGCAGATAAAATTCACTTTACGCCTTCTGGAGAGACAGTCCCCACTCCTTCAAGATTAACAGTATAAATGTAGACCAAATGTGGCTTGAATGCAAAGAAATAGTATCGGCAGAAATTGAGTGATTTATACCAAATAAATTTAAAAATGACGGAGCTGATCCTCCTTAGTACACAAAACTGGTTAGAACAATGTTGCAGAAACAACGAAAGAAACATGCCTAATTTAAACAGAGGCAAGTCCCCAAGATTGGCGATCTTTTACAGAAGCTCAAAATTTAGCGCGGACTTCAGTGCGAGATGCTTATAATAGTTTCCACAACGAAACCTAGTCTCGAAACCTGCCAGCTAATCCAAAGAGATTCTGGTCATATGTGAAGTATGTTAGAAGTAAGGTACAATAAGTGCCTTCTCCGCCCGATAGCAATGGAGATAATATCGAAGACAGTGCTGCCAAAGCAGAGTTACTAATCTCAGCTTTCCGAAATGCCTTCACAAAATAAGACGAAGTAAATAATCCAGAATTCGAATCAAGAACAGCTGCCAACCTAAGAACGTAGAAGTAAATATCCTCGGAGTAGCGAAGCAACTTAAATCACTCAATAAAGCAAGTCCAGACCGTAAACCAATTAGGTTCCTTTCAGAGTATGCAGATGCAATAGCTCCATACTTAACAATCATCTGCAACCGTTCGGTTGAAGAAAGATCCGTACCCAAAGACTGTAAAGTTGCACAGGTCACAAAAATATTCAAGAAAGGTAGTAGGAGTAATCCAATAGATTACAGGCCCATATCATTAACGTCGATATGGCGCAGGATTTTGGAACATATACTGTGTTCGAACATTAGAAATTACCTCGAAGGAAACGGTCTATTGACAAATAGTCAACATGGATTTAGAAAACATCGTTCTTGTTAAACACAACTAGCTTTTTACTCGCGTGAAGCGTTGAGTGCTATTGACGAGGAATTTCAGATTGATTCCGTATTTCTGGATTTCCGGAAGGCTTTTGACACTGTACCACACAAGCTTGTAGTGAAATTCCGTGCTTATGGAGTATCGTCTCAGTTATGTGATTGGATTCGTGATGTCCAGTCAGAGAGGTCACAGTTCGAAGTAACTGACGAAAAGTCATCGAGTAAAACAGACGTGATTTCTAGCGTTCCTTATCTATATAAACTATTTGACAGACAATCTGAACATCCGTTTTAGGTTGTTTGCAGATGACGCTGTCGTTTATCGACTAATAAAGTCATCGGAAGGTCATAACAAAAATGCAATACGATTTTGAAATTATATATGTATGGTGTGAAAATTGGCAATAGACCCTGAATAACGAAAAATGTACGGTCATCCACATGAGCGCTAAAAGGAATCCGTTGAACTTCTCTTACACGATAAATCCGTCGAATATAAAGGCCGTAAATTCAACTAAATAGCTAGGAATTACAATTACGAACAAATTAAATTGGAAGGAACATATTGAAAATGTTGTGGGGAAGGCTAAACAAAGACTGCGTTTTATTGGCAGGACACTTAGACAATGTAACAGATATACTAAGGAGACTGCCTACTCTACACTTGTCCGTCCTCTTTTAGAATACTGCTTTGCGGGTTGGGATCCTTACCAGACAGGATTGATGAAGAACATTTAAAAAGTTCCAAGAATGACAGCACATTTTGTATTATCGCAAAATAGGGGAGAGAATTTCATTGAAATGATACAGGATTTGTGGAGGACATCATTAAAACAAAAGCATTTTTCACTGCGACCGAATCTCCTCATGAAATTCCAATCACCAACTTTCTTCTCGGAAAGCGAAAATATTTTGTTGACACCGAATTACATAGGGAGAAATGATCACCATGACAAAATAAGGGAAATCAGAGCAAGTACGGAAAGATACAGGAGTTCGTTCTTTCCGCACGCTATACGAGATTGCAATAATAGAGAATTTGAAGGTGGTTCGATAAACCCTGTGCCAGGCACTAAAATATGATTTGCGGAGTATCCATGTATATGTAGATGTAGATGCATGTCAGATGCAACTGCCACCCGGACACGTCTTTATATGGGGAAATCCTAGCGTTAGCCTTTGCCTTGGAATTATGTGCTGCCACTGGAAATGGTAAATAATCATCCCAATCATTATGGTGTCCATTAACGTAACATCCTACCAACGATATGATGTACACGCTCAGTTCTACCAGTAGCTTGTGGATGGAATGGGTTATTCTTTAGTTTTTGAACCAATGGTAAATGACACAATTGGTTCATCAAAACCGACATGAAGTTAGTATCTTGGTCTGTGACTACAGTTTCTTGGATACCAAATATCAACAACCACTCATTCAACATGGCCTGCGCCACTGTCGTCTCTTGTTGGTACAGAATAGCTATCAATGCAATATATCGTGATCAATGATAAATGATAGTCAGAACGTAACTGTTTCCTACTGTCATCTGGCTACAAAATTCTGAAATATCCATTCTTCTCTTTGAAAATATTTCGTTTCCACTGATAAAAGTTGTATCTGCGTTTGCTGATGGTTCAGATCCGCTCCCTGTGCACGCAGTACATAGTTATTTATGTACTGATTATCTATGTGTCTGTTCCTTGTCCTCCACCACTAATATTCTACTGACCTTCAATCCTCATCATGAATCATCCGACTCAGAACAAACTATAACACCTGGCTGGAAGTGTTACATGAAAGAGAAACTCCTCCTCACAATCCTGACAGAGCAATACCTGACTCAAAGTGAAACTCTCTTTCACTGAAATGCTATACACATTTTTAATAACTGTGTTAGTAACTGTGCAAAGTCAGCGAAACCGTTTCACAATCCTGACAACAACGCTCCAAAAGTTCTGACGTCATCATATCACTGACCTGTGAAGGTCACCACCATCCCGCGCCCCAGCGCCCCGCGCACAACGCGCCCTCGCGCCCCCACTCGTTGCGGAATTGATTTGCAAGCGTTGCCGCCGCTATTGGCGCTGTGTTATTGACAATGTATGAACCGATGAAGCTTGCGGTTGCGATATCATGCGTATTTTACGTTAAATGTATGATATATGTAGACTCATATTGCTGGCGTGGAATATCTTCCCCCGCCGCTTTCGAGCAGTTTATATAATGTGAATGCGCGAGCGCCGTCATTTCTTCGCTGTCTGTACGTGTGTCCACAGCTCACGTGTTCAATTGACGAGACATTTGTGTTTAGAAAATAAGACTAACAAGATAAGACTACTTGCTGTAAACATCTACACTCCTGGAAATGGAAAAAAGAACACATTGACACCGGTGTGTCAGACCCACCATACTTGCTCCGGACACTGCGAGAGGGCTGTACAAGCAATGATCACACGCACGGCACAGCGGACACACCAGGAACCGCGGTGTTGGCCGTCGAATGGCGCTAGCTGCGCAGCATTTGTGCACCGCCGCCGTCAGTGTCAGCCAGTTTGCCGTGGCATACGGAGCTCCATCGCAGTCTTTAACACTGGTAGCATGCCACGACAGCGTGGACGTGAACCGTATGTGCAGTTGACGGACTTTGAGCGAGGGCGTATAGTGGGCATGCGGGAGGCCGGGTGGACGTACCGCCGATTGGGGGTTGTTGTGGGGAAGAAGACCAGACAGCGAGGTCATCGGTCTCATCGGATTAGGGAAGGACGGGGAAGGAAGTCGGCCGTGCCCTTTTGAAAGGAACCATCCCGGCATTTGCCTGGAGCGATTTAGGGAAATCACGGAAAACCTAAATGAGGATGGCCGGACGCGGGATTGAACCGTCGTCCTCCCGAATGCGAGTCCAGTGTCTAACCACTGCACCACCTCGCTCGGTCGACGTACCGCCGAATTGCTCAACACGTGGGGCGGGAGGTCTCCACAGTACATCGATGTTGTCGCCAGTGGTCGGCGGAAGGTGCACGTGCCCGTCGACCTGGGACCGGACCGCAGCGACGCACGGATGCACGCCAAGACCGTAGGATCCTACGCAGTGCCGTAGGGGACCGCACCGCCACTTCCCAGCAAATTAGGGACACTGGTGCTCCTGGGGTATCGGCGAGGACCATTCGCAACCGTCTCCATGAAGCTGGGCTACGGTCCCGCACACCGTTAGGCCGTCTTCCGCTCACGCCCCAACATCGTGCAGCCCACCTCCAGTGGTGTCGCGACAGGCGTGAATGGAGGGACGAATGGAGACGTGTCGTCTTCAGCGATGAGAGTCGCTTCTGCCTTGGTGCCAATGATGGTCGTATGCGTGTTTGGCGCCGTGCAGGTGAGCGCCACAATCAGGACTGCATACGACCGAGGCACACAGGGCCAACACCCGGCATCATGGTGTGGGGAGCGATCTCCTACACTGGCCGTACACCACTGGTGATCGTCGAGGGGACACTGAATAGTGCACGGTACATCCAAACCGTCATCGAACCCATCGTTCTACCATTCCTAGACCGGCAAGGGAACTTGCTGTTCCAACAGGACAATGCACGTCCGCATGTATCCCGTGCCACCCAACGTGCTCTAGAAGGTGTAAGTCAACTACCCTGGCCAGCAAGATCTCCGGATCTGTCCCCCATTGAGCATGTTTGGGACTGGATGAAGCGTCGTCTCACGCGGTCTGCACGTCCAGCACGAACGCTGGTCCAACTGAGGCGCCAGGTGGAAATGGCATGGCAAGCCGTTCCACAGGACTACACCCAGCATCTCTACGATCGTCTCCATGGGAGAATAGCAGCCTGCATTGCTGCGAAAGGTGGATATACACTGTACTAGTGCCGACATTGTGCATGCTCTGTTGCCTGTGTCTATGTGCCTGTGGTTCTGTCAGTGTGATCATGTGATGTATCTGACCCTAGGAATGTGTCAATAAAGTTTCCCCTTCCTGGGACAATGAATTCACGGTGTTCTTATTTCAATTTCCAGGAGTGTATTACAGAAATGTACTCACAGCTTTCTGCAACATGAATGGAAAGTTATCACAACGAAGGAGCACATGAGTGTGGACAGGAAGAATACTGTTCAACAAATAATGCTAATGCAGCAGAATGGAAAGAAGATGCATTGCCTAACTGGGCCCACCAACACAACGTGTTGCATATTCTGGAATTGTATACCCTTTTAAAAATGTTTGCCCAGTCTCCCACCACGAAAGAAGATGTAACGACAAATAATAGCATTGCAATATCTGGGCAGATGCTGGCTGCAGTTGCTGGAGAGGTCATTCAGTAACAATTCCTCCATCCATCGCTATTATTAACATGTGTGTATGACGTTGTTCTTATGAATTAGTAATCACACTGAAGAGCCAAAGGAACTGGTACACATGCCTAGTATCGTGTGGGGTCCCAGAGAGCGCGCAAAAGTACCGCAACACAACGTGTCATGGACTCGACTAACGCCTGAAGCAGTACTGGAGGGAATTGACACCATGAATCCTGCACGGCTGTCCATAAATTGGTAAGAGTTCTAGGAGGCGAAGATCTCTTCTGAACAGCACGTTGCAAGTAATCCAGATATGCTCAATAATGATCATGTCTGGGGTGTTTGGTGGCCAGCGGAGGCGTTTAAACTCAGAGGAGTGTTCCTGGAGACACTATGTAGTAAATCTAGACGCGTGGTGTGTTGCATTGTCCCGCTGGACATGAATGGATGCAGGTGATCAGACAGGATGCTTACGCACGTCACCTGCCAGAGTAGTATCTAGACCAGGGCTTCAAAGCATACGTGCTCGCGGAGCAAGCTGTGAGCAGCAAGGCACGAGCACGGAGCAGCGCGAGCACGCTACCCCCACTACCAGACCAGAGCGGAGAGTGGGGAGAGTCACGTGGGGTACACAAAAGCTACCGCCAGTCAATGTAAATCCGCGGCCACCTGCAGGGATATCACTCACGAATTATTACTGCGACAAATGAAACAAATAAAGGAGAATGTACACGTGCCACATAATTTTGTTAGCTTAGTGTATGCCTCGACCATCTGTAGACACTAAAACTAAAGAATTCCACGACAATCCTATATTTTCAACACTTTCTTCAACACTACTTAAAATGTCACCTCCGGTTGTAGTGTTCTTCATGGCTACTACATCGAGGAGCTCCTCCCTCACCTGAAGATCTCTATTAACACCTCTAATAAATATGACAAGCTGCGCTGTTCCAGTGATATCAACACTTTCGTCCAGGGCTAGAGAATACGCCATAAAATCTTTACAGATATTTGCAAGCTGGCTCTGGACGTCGTCTGCCATGTCCTGTATGCGATGCATAATGGTCATGTTAGATAATGGCACAATGCGAAACTGTTCAACTTGAGATGGACACAAGTGTTCCACTGCAACTACCACACATTCTTTTATTAAATCGCTATCAGTTAAGGGGCGCAGGGATTTTGCTAAAAGCAAAGCAATTTTGTAACCCACTCTGAGAGCTGCCTCACTTGATTTTTCTTCATCGTCCAGATCTTCTTCGGATAGCTTCATTTTAAGTTTAATAACTTCCTGTCCACGACCTGGTCAATCACATTTTCTACGTCCGTAGTCTTTCGCGTGGTACGACATATAATGTCGCTGCAAATTAAATTTCGTAAAAGAATTCAGCATTTTGTGACATACTAAACATTTTGCAACACCATCTTTTTCAGTAAACAGATACAATTCCTCCCAATGGGGGTTGAACTGCGAAAGCATGGTTGGGGTTACACAACGGAGACTTCACATGATTCTTAACCAGCGAAGTGACTTGTCAAGAGCTGATCGTAGTACTTTAAACGTTACACAGTCGGCGCGAATTCAATAAGCACGCTGCGGCCCTATTCGAACGTGCGCGCGCAGTTCCCTCCCCCCCTCCCTCCCTACTCCACGACCTTGCAGCTGCTCGCGAGCACGTGCCTGAGCAGACGCGAGTACTCGCGCTCAAAACCGGCCAGTTGTTAAGCCCTGATCTAGACGTATCAAGTGTCCCATGTCAATCCAACTGCACACCTCCCACACCATTGCAGAGAATCCACCAGGTTAAACAGTCCCCTGCTAACATTTAGGATCCATGGATTCATGAGGTTGTGTCAGAACACGTACACGTCCATCGGCTCGATACAATTTGAAACGAGGTTCGTCGACCAGGTAACATGTTTCCAGCCATCAGCAGTCGAATGTCAGTGTTGACGGGTCCAGGCGAGGCGTAAAGCTTTGTGTCGTGCAGTTATGAAGGGTAAATGAATGGGCCTTCGACTCCGAAAGCTCATTTCGATGACGTTTTCTTGAATGGTTCGCACGCTGGCACTTGTTGATGACCCAGCATTGAAATCTGCCGCAATCTGAGGAAGGGTTACACTTTGGTCACGTTGAACGATTCTGTTTAATCCTCGTTGGTCCCATTCTGGTAGGACTTTTTTCCGGCTGCAGCAAAAAATCTCCACTTCATCGCTACCTCTGAGATACTGTGTCCCATCACTCATGCGCCGACTATAACACCACGTTCAGTCTGACTTAAACCTCAATAACCTGCCATTGCAGCAGCAGTAATTGGTCAAACAACTGCCTCAGCCTTATTCGTGAGATTTTAGACGTACCATCAAGAAAGCAGAACATCAGGACTTCGTCGATCTTAATAGGAAAATCCATAGCGGCTTCCAGAAAGTGACTTTCCGAGCACAGTTGAGTTTTCATTTAAACGATATGGTCCCGTAAGGAGATGCATCACGTGCGGCAAGAACGAAGAACGATTGGAATAGCGTTACTGGTGCAAACAATGTGATGTGGGACTGCGTGTCGCCCACAGTAAAACTTTCTGAAATGTGCTTCTTTGTAATGTTCTCTAGTATTATTGACATAAAAAATAAATACTTTTCAAAAGAAAATTTGTTTTAAGACCTAATTAATAGGAGTAAATGGAGAGGAGACTACGATGATAACGACTCGACGCCATATCGTACCCAGCACTGTGGGCACTGTACTGTGGAGAGTCCCGACAGCACACGGAAGTGCACACCGTTACGGCGCACGCAGCAGTGAAATGGTTAACTCCCTACGAACAGTCATTGTTCTAGATTCACTGCTGGTAGCACTTTGAAAGTCACGATTGAGTCCTACCACTGATATCATGGGACGTTTTACAGTGAACCTCTGCGACGCTTGGCTGAAGCCGTCCGTCAATACATGAGTTCTGCCCGGTCTTGGATCAGCTGTGGTTGTTCCATCACGTTGCCACTTCACAGTAACTTCACCAACAGCTTTAGAGGAGTTAAACTGTCCCTGATGAATTTGTTACCGCGGTGACGTCCAATGACTAGTCCACGTTCGGACACTGAGGTCTTCTGACGGACCCATTCCGCTGTTTCTGCTTGCCTGCTGGCTTCACAATACCCCACTTCCCCCTCCTTTCATACTGGCGGGTCCGCTTCTCCTGACGTCTAGTGATCAATTACCCCTTACATAAGAGTGTCCGGATGCGTTTGCTGATATAGTGTCAATCTACAAATGGTACTACGTGCAGATGAGATCAGAGCTTCCGTTGGATATTGTTGGTGTCTGACACCTTACACACTCTGCAATAATCGGACTCTAAACTTTCATACTCCATTCCCTTTGATGCTCACTTGTCTCATGCAGTGCGATTCGTCAACAGCAAAATAATATGAGTTCCCTATACCCAGATTTTCATGGTTTCTAGAAATTGATTTAGGGGAAAAGAGGATTGTTTCTGGAAAGAACCTATTGCATCGGTGCCACATGAAAACTGAACTTGCGGATTCCTTCTGTCACTTGTATTCCCGCTGATCTGTCTGCATATGACACGAATGGGAGCCGTTTACTTGTAACATACCACTCACGGTTCACCGACGTATTCTTGATGCTCTCGTAATTTGTTTGGAGGTGGAAAGTTGTGTGTTTTATGGACTGGCTGCATGTTATGTACATATTTCTCATTTTGTCTGCAGGTGACATGCACTCAGTTCATCAAAGACAAAGCAACATATTACGTTGACAGATACTTGTCATACTCATCTGGTAATCAGAAAATGAGTCACTGAGTTGCCATGTTTAACAATATTAAACTATGAAATTCAGTACGATAGTTAAACTTTATTGCCCTGATATACAGCTATTTCAAATCAATAAAGCAATAAAGCAAAAAAAAAATATTCTAAATACCTGCTAGAATGAATAACAGGAATTTCAAAAGAAAAGCTGAAAGGTATTTTGAAATGTTTTGTCTGAAATAAGAAATGAAATACATTGGAGAGACATATTGCGTGAAGTCATGTACAGCAAAATAGCTGCTGAACGAGAGCTTAGCGTTCAATTTTTAGCTTAAACTTCAAAGAGTAGTAGAAGATATTTGTGTGATGTGTTATGTAGACAGTGCAGTCTGCTGTTGTGTGGCCTTGAGATACTATTTCTGGTTGAAGTAAAGTGTAAAATACACTCCTGGAAATGGAAAAAAGAACACATTGACACCGGTGTGTCAGACCCACCATACTTGCTCCGGACACTGCGAGAGGGCTGTACAAGCAATGATCACACGCACGGCACAGCGGACACACCAGGAACCGCGGTGTTGGCCGTCGAATGGCGCTAGCTACGCAGCATTTGTGCACCGCCGCCGTCAGTGTCAGCCAGTTTGCCGTGGCATACGGAGCTCCATCGCAGTCTTTAACACTGGTAGCATGCCGCGACAGCGTGGACGTCAACCGTATGTGCAGTTGACGGACTTTGAGCGAGGGAGTATAGTGGGCATGCGGGAGGCCGGGTGGACGTGCCGCCGAATTGCTCAACACGTGGGGCGGGAGGTCTCCACAGTACATCGATGTTGTCGCCAGTGGTCGGCGGAAGGTGCACGTGCCCGTCGACCTGGGACCGGACCGCAGCGACGCACGGATGCACGCCAAGACCGTAGGATCCTACGCAGTGCCGTAGGGGACCGCACCGCCACTTCCCAGCAAATTAGGGACACTGTTGCTCCTGGGGTATCGGCGAGGACCATTCGCAACCGTCTCCATGAAGCTGGGCTACGGTCCCGCACACCGTTAGGCCGTCTTCCGCTCACGCCCCAACATCGTGCAGCCCGCCTCCAGTGGTGTCGCGACAGGCGTGAATGGAGGGACGAATGGAGACGTGTCGTCTTCAGCGATGAGAGTCGCTTCTGCCTTGGTGCCAATGATGGTCGTATGCGTGTTTGGCGCCGTGCAGGTGAGCGCCACAATCAGGACTGCATACGACCGAGGCACACAGGGCCAACACCCGGCATCATGGTGTGGGGAGCGATCTCCTACACTGGCCGTACACCACTGGTGATCGTCGAGGGGACACTGAATAGTGCACGGTACATCCAAACCGTCATCGAACCCATCGTTCTACCATTCCTAGACCGGCAAGGGAACTTGCTGTTCCAACAGGACAATGCACGTCCGCATGTATCCCGTGCCACCCAACGTGCTCTAGAAGGTGTAAGTCAACTACCCTGGCCAGCAAGATCTCCGGATCTGTCCCCCATTGAGCATGTTTGGGACTGGATGAAGCGTCGTCTCACGCGGTCTGCACGTCCAGCACGAACGCTGGTCCAACTGAGGCGCCAGGTGGAAATGGCATGGCAAGCCGTTCCACAGGACTACATCCAGCATCTCTACGATCGTCTCCATGGGAGAATAGCAGCCTGCATTGCTGCGAAAGGTGGATATACACTGTACTAGTGCCGACATTGTGCATGCTCTGTTGCCTGTGTCTATGTGCCTGTGGTTCTGTCAGTGTGATCATGTGATGTATCTGACCCCAGGAATGTGTCAATAAAGTTTCCCCTTCCTGGGACAATGAATTCACGGTGTTCTTATTTCAATTTCCAGGAGTGTATTTTACCAGTTGAGCTACTGTTATTACGGAAAGTAAAGTCGTTAAAAATTTACTGATGGAGTAGCTATTCGTTATGCGAATCATTAGGAGAATGTCGTGCAGGCATGCAGTACCTGCTACTACTGTGATTTCCTTTTACGGCTACAAATGGCAAAAATGTTGAGTATGCAGAAGTAGCTTGTGTGTTCACGCGCACTGGAGTCGGATATCTTCTTCCTCTCTTCAGTGCTTTGTCTGCTCTGAGTGTTTGATCGTCTTACTGTAGCCCTTAGAGCTCGAAAGATATTTTGAGGCTTATGGTACCCGTCTTTAAGGTAAGCGATTAACTTCGTTGCTGTATTTCGGTTATCTGTGTTAATTAAGGGATAACATGTAACAAACGTCTCATGGAAATTTCTATAAAAGAATACACCATATGATTAGAACCAACTGCGAGTATGTCGTGCAGTACCTATCACCCGATTGTCTTTCAGTACCGGCCGGAAGTAACTTCAATTTTCAAATTATATTCTCTTCTTCTTGCTTCTTTTCAGATCGAGATGGCAGAAAATAAAGAAAAAAGTAAGAGGAAAACAGAATGAAGAGCGCATGAAAATGGTTATGAGCGGAGTTATGTCTAACAAAATGACCACGTGGGAGTTAACTGAAGCGTTTTCAACAATGAGATTAAAAATAGAAGAAATAAAGTCTTAAAAGAAGTTGAAGAAAGCTGAACTTAATTCGGGTGTTCCAAAATAATATACAAGTACCATGTGGCCATGGAAAGCCAATTACGAAACCGCGAAGAAATCTGGACTATATTGGAAATATTGGGTCAGACTGAATAGCTCATTCTATGGTTGGACTCATTTAAAGAAGACTGGGTGCTATATATCAAGTGTAGAGGATGGACAAGTGTTAGATAAGTGGATAAGGAGAATATGTTGTATTCTATTTGCGATCTCTGTAAAACAGGGAAGTAAACACTGGTGAACTTACCTGAAATAGTAACAGTAAGTTCCCATGTTTATGTGTTCTACTAGCACTCAGTAAGTATCAGTGCAGTGTATCATTAACAACCGATAATATCACAGAAAAGACAATGCCCGATATTGCAAGGCACTTGCTACAAGCCCTTTATTTGTAAAGGTTTTATTTTCGATATAACTAAATATTACAATAAAAAATAAAAACCGTTGCATTGTGCTATTCATAGAATACGTCCTGAGGAAAGATAGTACGAGGGCAGTTCAATAAGTAATGCAACACATTTTTTTTCTGAAACAGGGGTTGTTTTATTCAGCATTGAAATACGCCAGGTTATTCCCCAATCTTTTAGCTACACAACACTATTTTTCAACGTAATCTCCATTCAATACTACGGCCTTACGCCACCTTGAAATGAGGGCCTGTATGCCTGCACGGTACCATTCCACTGGTCGATGTCGGAGCCAACGTCGTACTGCATCAATAACTTCTTCATCATCCGCGTAGTGCCTCCCACGGATTGCGTCCTTCAATTGGCCAAACATATGGAAATCCGACGGTGCGAGATCGGGGCTGTAGGGTGCATGAGGAAGAACAGTCCACTGAAGTTTTTTGAGCTCCTCTCGGGTGCGAAGACTTGTGTGAGGTCTTGCGTTGTCATGAAGAAGGAGAAGTTCGTTCAGATTTTTGTGCCTACGAACACGCTGAAGTCGTTTCTTCAATTTCTGAAGAGTAGCACAATACACTTCAGGGTTGATCGTTTGACCATGGGGAAGGACATCGAACAGAATAACCCCTTCAGCGTCCCAGAAGACTGTAACCATGACTTTACCGGCTGAGGGTATGGCTTTAAACTTTTTCTTGGTAGGGGAGTGGGTGTGGCGCCACTCCATTGATTGCCGTTTTGTTTCAGGTTCGAGGAGATGAACCCATGTTTCATCGCCTGTAACAATCTTTGACAAGAAATTGTCACCCTCAGCCACATGACAAGCAAGCAATTCCGCACAGATGGTTCTCCTTTGCTCTTTATGGTGTTCGGTTAGACAACGAGGGACCCAGCGGGAACAAACCTTTGAATATCCCAACTGGTGAACAATTGTGACAGCACTACCAACAGAGATGTCAAGTTGAACACTGAGTTGTTTGATGGTGATCCGTCGATCATCTCGAACGAGTGTGTTCGCACGCTCCGCCATTGCAGGAGTCACATAGCTAAGTCTCAGGATAAAATTAAAACCATATGGTCAGTCGTAAAGGAAGTGGCTGGTCTGCAGAGACAGGTCGAGAATATAGAATCAGTGCGTAGTGGGGATGTCCATGTTACTGATAAGTCGCATATATGTACAGTATTTAATAATCACTTTCTGAATATAGCAGGTGAACTAAATAGAAACCTAGTCCCAACAGGGAATCATATAGCGCTCTTAGAAAAAAGTGTTCCGAGACTGTTACCTGAAGTGCTCCTCCATGATACTGACAAGAGGGAGATTGAGTTAATAATTAAATCACTAAAGACCAAGAACTCTCATGGATATGACGGGGTATCTAGCAGAATACTGAAGTATTGTTCTATGTATGTTAGCCCAGTACTTAGCCATATCTGTAACTTTTCCCTTAGGAGTGGTCGGTTTCCTGACCGATTAAAGTATTCGGTAGTGAAGCCACTTTATAAAAAGGGAGACAGGGATAATGTTGACAATTATAGACCCATTTCTATGCCATCGGTGTTTGCTAAAGTTATCGAGAGGGTTGTATATACAAGGTTACTGCAGCATTTAAATTCACATAATTTGCTGTCAAATGTACAGTTTGGTTTTAGAAATGGCTTAACAACTGAAAATGCTATAGTCTCTTTTCTCTGTGAGGTTTTGGACGGATTAAATAAAAAGTTGCGAACGTTAGGTGTTTTCTTTGATTTAACGAAGGCTTTTGACTGTGTTGACCACAAAATATTACTGCAGAAGTTGGAACATTATGGAGTAAGGGGAGTAGCTTACAATTGGTTCGCCTCCTACTTTAAGAACAGAAAGCAGAAGGTAATCCTCCGCAATATTGAGAGTGGTAATGATGTTCAGTCCCAATGGGGCACTGTTAAATGGGGCGTTCCCCAAGGGTCGGTGCTGGGGCCACTGCTGTTTCTTATTTATATAAATGATATGCCTTCTAGTATTACGGGTGATTCAAAAATATTCCTGTTTGCTGATGACACCAGCTTGGTAGTGAAGGATCTTGTGTGTAATATTGAAACATTATCAAATAATGTAGTTCATGAAATAAGTTCGTGGCTTGTGGAAAATAATTTGATGCTAAATCACAGTAAGACTCAGTTTTTACAGTTTCTAACTCACAATTCAACAAGAACTAATATTTTAATCAGACAGAATGGGCATGTTATAAGCGAGACGGAACAGTTCAAGTTCCTAGGCGTACGGATAGATAGTAAGCTGTTGTGGAAAGCCCATGTTCAGGATCTTGTTCAAAAACTAAATGCTGCTTTATTTACCATTAGAACAGTATCTGAAATAAGTGACATTTCAACACGAAAAGTAGTCTACTTCGCATATTTTCATACGCTTATGTCATATGGTATTATTTTTTGGGGTAATTCTACTGATTCAAAAAGGGTATTTCTGGTTCAAAAACGGGCTGTTCGAGCTATGTGTGGTGTAAGTTCGAAAACCTCTTGTCGACCCCTATTCAATAGTCTGGGAATTTTGACATTGCCCTCACAGTATGTATTTTCTTTAATGTCGTTTGTTGTTAGCAATATTAGCCTATTCCCAAGAGTTAGCAGCTTTCACTCAGTTAATACTAGGCAGAAATCAAATCTGCATGCGGAATGCGCTTCCTTGAGTCTTGTGCAGAAAGGAGTGCAGTATTCTGCTGCATCCATTTTCAATAAGCTACCACAAGAACTCAAAAATCTTAGCAGTAGCCCAAACACTTTTAAGTCTAAACTGAAGAGTTTCCTCGTGGCTCACTCCTTCTATTCTGTCGAGGAGCTCCTGGAAGAGCTAAAAAATTAAGCAAATTCCAGTGTTACATTATTGATTTTCTTTATTTAAACTAACGACTTGTCGCCCGAATATGTTTCTTATATTTCATTTTATCTGTTTCTACAATCGTGTTATAATTTCATGTATTGACTCGTTCCATGACCATGGAGACTTCTCCTTAATGTGGTCCCACGGAACAATAAATAAATAAATAAAAAATAAATAAACAGCTGTGCACGGCCGGCCCGCACGCGGGAGATCAGACAGTCTTGCTTGACCTTGCGGCGATGATGACACACGCTTTGCCCAACGACTCACCTTGCTTTTGTCCACTGCCAGATCACCGTAGACATTCTGCAAGCGCCTATGAATATCTGAGATGCCCTGGTTTTCCGCCAAAAGAAACTCGATCACTGCCCGTTGTTTGCAACGCACATCCGTTACAGACGCCATTTTAACAGCTCCGTACAGCGCTGCCATCTGTCTGAAGTCAATGAAACTATACGAGACGAAGCGGGAATGTTTGAAAATATTCCACAAGAAATTTCCGGTTTTTTCAACCAAAATTGGCCGAGAAAAAAAATGTGTTGCATTACTTATTGAACTGCCCTCGTAGTATATTAGTAATGCGATTAACCACCACAGTTAATCAATAGAGTCAAAAATCTTAAGCCGGTCGATACTGCACTACACTCGCTTAACCGTGGCAGATGCTCGTACATTAGTGACGTAAGGAGACACCTAAGTGAAATTTCGTTACCGATTTCAACTGATTTATGATCGAAGTTTCCAGTTTTATTCAATTTTCGCGATTATCCTTTTTCCATTGACAAACGTTAGTGAGTAAAAACAATGTTATCCACAGCAGTAGGAAGAGATGGACGACTTCTTGCACCACATATATTCCTTTTTATTTTCCCATTGACAAACGTTAGTGAGTAAAAACAATTTACCCACAGCAGGTGGAAGAGATGGGCGACTTCTTGCGCCACATACATTCCTTTTTCTTGTATCTGTGTGGTTCTGTAGTGAGACATTCTTCAAGCTCTACAGCTAATTAAGACTTTTCATACATATTGCTGTAGATCAGAGACATATGTCACAGACTCACAGCAACATTGAGTATATGAGGCATGTTGCAAATATTTCCCAGAACCACTGACTATTACTTTTCGAACAATGAAAAAGAAGTGTGGTTAACATTTCTATGCACTATCAAATATTTCAGTATTTTAATTCAGAAGCAGAGAACCGTAACAGCGGGAACCCTTATACGTTAGTGACCTAGAAAGAGCACTAAGCACTATCCGAAGTTCTAGTGGAACTGCTCTCTGATTTACGGTTCCTATTTCACTCTATTTTCCATATCCACTTTTTTTAAATCTGGAAGGGTAAATGAGCCAGAACAATGTTGTCCACAGAAATTGTAATGCAGATATTACTTCTTACACCACACAGATTCTCCTTCTTTATATCTCAAGAATTCGCTATAGACAAACTTTTGTGGAAATTCTGTTACACATTCTTTTATACACGACAGAAATATTTCAAATTGATATTAACATCTGACATTGTCAGAAAAGGAGAAAGCAATCAAACTCAGATTTATTAAAATTTTAAGAAATAACATTTTAAATTTTTTGTAATGTTCTAGATAGCGAACATTATAACACATTTAAAGCCAACGGCCTTGCCTCAATGGTAATACCGGCTCCTGTTATATCACCGAATTTAAGTGCTATCGGGCTTGGCTAGCACTTGGATGGATGACTGCCCGGTCTGCCGAGTGCTGTTGGCAAGCAGGGTGCACTCACCCCTTGTCAGGCAAATCGAGGGGCTATTTGATGAGAAGTAGCGGGGATGGTCACGAAAACTGACGACGGCCGAGAGAGCTTTGTGCTGACCTCAGTCGTCGAATCGTCGAATCGTACAATATTCAATGACGCCTATAACAGATGTAAGTAGGCTGTTTAGGTTTTTCTGTATGGAAATCACTGACTGTGCTGTGTGCAGTCTGTGGCTAGTTTGCATTGTTGTCTGCCATTGTAGTGTAGGGCAGCGGCAGCTGGATGTGAACAGCGTGTAGCGTTGCGCAGTTGGAGGTGAGCCACCAGCAGTGGTGGATGTGGGGAGAGAAATGGCGGAGTTTGGAAATTTGTAAGACTGGATGTCATGATACATGTTTCACAGAGAACGACAGGGCGGTCGGTCGGAACTGTTGGGTCTTTCAAGACCAGTTCTGACGGATAAAGTAATAGCACATTAACGTGTAATGAGTAGTTTCAGTTGACTAAGCAACATTCTTCGGATCACTCATGGTAAAGTATGTATCAGTGTCTAGCATATTGAAAAGTCTCTATCGTTTATATAGCTGGGCTCATCTCCATACGGGTAACACTTCCAGTAAAAACTGAATACACCAGGAAGGAGAAACCAACTATTTCAAAATCATGCTCAAGCGAGACTGCAGTAGACTGAAATGAAATGTGCATATTGCGTTAGTTGCCAGGAATTAACTACTGGGGAATTCGACCGCCTGGTGAAAATCCTCTTATTAGACGCCACTTCGACGACTAGGGCGTCGATGGTGATGAAATGATCATAAGGACAAGACATACACCCGGCCCCGAACTGAGCTGCAAAATCTTTATGCATCCAGAACGTCTGGTTTTACGTCGATGGAAAGCTGTTGTATATACGTTTTATAACTGACTGCAATTTCACTAATCATAGTTTGGAAGCAACTGGTTGTATCCTTCTGGTTCGTTCAGTTTTGTATTGAAAATGTTGCTCATACGGAAAACATACTCCCTGCTATGTTGACAATACAGGGTTTTCAATACACCATATGCTGACGTATATTTTACCATGAATGATCTGAAGATGGTTGCTTATTCAAGTGAAACTAGTCATCACATCCGAATGTTTTATAATGTACGGGATCTAGACATTTATAAAAGAAATTTAATTTTTTTTCAAATTTTAAGAAAAATATGTCAAACTTACAAGTGTGAAACTGCATGGTCTACATAATCCATCACACAGATATTCTCCGGTACTCATTAAAATTCTAAGAGTCTGAGATAAACATTGAGTTTTAAATTCTCAATCGGCTCCTCATGATTTCGAGCATAATTCGAAGTTGCGTCAGATGTTTCTCTATTTGATTTTATTTCATAGTTTTAGACAAATCGTATAACAAAACATTGGACTTTTTCTCAATTTTTTATTTTCATTATCAGAACATGACAGTGTTTAAAAAAGCGTCGCTGTGGGTCCTCTCTTGGCTGCCTTGTCGAATCGTACAATACCCAGATTTTTGGGACATTCACATGTTACAGTGGCCCGATGTTGGACTGCATAGGAACGTGAGGGAAGGAAAACTTGTCGTCAAGGACCTTGTCGACTAACCCGACCTGCTCGAGGGAGGATCCCCCTCGTTCACAAGTGCGCCGTGCGCCTGCAATCCGAGAGCAAGAAATGGTCTGCGCCTGCACTGCAGAGCAAGTAATGGTCTTTCCATAACATTCAGTATCATCCCGCATCACAGGTTGGAGATTATCAGCTTTCGGATTAGGGTCTTACAGTCCAATGTGTAGATTACCTTTAACATCACAACAAAACCGGCTGCTTTTGGAATAGTGCCTTGAGCGGGACTCTGTTGAATGATGTATCATTGAGTTAAGCGATGAACCGCCGTTTTGCACGAGCCCATATAATCAGCGTTGCTGCGTATAGCGGCGACCTGAGGAGAGGATGCGTTCTTCCCATATTTTGAAGAGGCATCTTGATATGAGGGCAAGCGAGTATAGCTTCAGATCACGGCTGACAGAAATGACTTCATGTGATGGCTGTTAGTAATTGAGGGATGTCTGATGAACATTCTTATCCTCATGTGTTATATCTCATGCGATGGTATCCCGGTGCAATTTTCCATCAGAAGAATCCTCATCCACACATCACACATGTGTGTGTAATATTGAGGTACTTTATGGCGAGCATGATCCCCAGATCTATCCCCAATAGAAAATCCATGGAGCAGGTAGGATTTCAACTCTGTTGCAGTGCCAGTATACAGGATATCATAGACAAGTTTCAACAGTTGTGGGTCAGCTTGCCTCAGGAGAGGATATAATGGCATTAAGACACCATTTCCAGCCGAATCAGTGCATCCATCCAGATCAGAGGGAATGTAAATTAATACTCATAATTGGGCTGCTACTCAAAAGTTCTGTGTAAATTTGAATCGTTTTGAAAGGCGTCGATGCCGTTTAATTCGTCTCTTTTACTTCCGAAATACTTTAATACGCCAATTAGCTACTTTTCTATATGCAAATTACAGACAGTTCGATATGTAAATTAATAACATCTCAATTAAATCCAATCGAAATCGGAGATACTGCATAAACAAATGTTGATTTCTACTTCCATTACAATGACAGTGATATCTTTTCTTTTATCATTCCTTCATTTGTAGTTATAGTCTGCAAATTTCCACGTGTATTAGGTACAGCTTAGGCTGGCTTTGGTGAACTGTGTCCACAGCACCGGCGACAGAACATCCCAAAACATGGAAGGTCCTCACACGTCCCCATCCTCCCCCTTCCCAACCTCCTTCCCGCTATTAAGAGGTGGGGAAAGAGCCCGTCAGCCAGTATAGGAGACTGCCACAGGTCGCGAGCCCACTGTGTCGGAAGCCAGGCTGCGCCAGCCAGATGCCGGAATATATTACGTGAGGCACTCGATTCCAGGAGAGACGACGCCAGTTAGATGCCTCAGCCAAACGATTCACTGCTCTGGTCGTCGGCAAAATGCCCCCCTCGTGGAAGGAGGGATCTTAAACAACATAGGCAGATTTTTACGTGAGACGTAGATCTTGGAAACATTGTAAAGGACCCGTATAGTCTCCGAAAATAATGGCACACACTTAACCCGCGAGTTCGGCACCTAGCCCAGCATTTTTACTTCTTTCTGTATTTACACTCCAGAAAATAGCGAACCAAAGGTGCCAAAATTAAGAACGTAGTATAGGATTGCTTGGATCATAGTGACGTAAATTTTTAAGATTCGAGTATTGGAAGTGGGTCGACACTGACTTGACAGGTATAGCCACATTTTGCCTGCTTTCTTTCATTGTCTGGACACTAAATGTAACATCCCGATCGGCAGTTGCTATTTGAAACACGAAAACTTTTGCTGAACAGATGTACTCTGTGCTCTGTCGGCACCTCAGATTCTGTTTTCAGTTGAGACACTTAGGGTTTAGATTTCAGTAAAATAATTTCGATTTCAGACTTCAGTGAGGATGCTTCAGGCAGAGACGTCATGTAGCAGACTTCTGGTTCAAACCTAGTCCGAGGTTGATGCTGCAGCTGCAACCAGGCAGGTGTACTTAATGAGCTTTTTCTGGATTATTTGACGAAGTTTGAAAATTAATTGTTATTGGTAAACTCAGGGATCTTCCTACCTTTGAATTTCATTTCACAGCTAGTAGTTCGTTTATAAAGCATGTTACAAAAAGGTACGGCCAGACTTTCAGGAACCATTCCTTACACACAAAGAAAGAAAATCTGTTATGTGGATATGTGTCCGGAAACGCTTACTTTCCATGTTAGAGCGCATTTTATTACTTCTCTTCAAATCACATTAATCATGGAATGGAAACACACAGCAACAGAACGCACCAGCGTGACTTCAAACGCTTTGTTACAGGAAATGTTTAAAATGTCCTCCGTTAGCGAGGATACATGCATCCACCCTCCGTCGCATGGAATCTCTGATGCGCTGATGCAGCCCTGGAGAATGGCGTATTGTATCACAGCCATCCACAATACGAGCACGAAGAGTCTCTACATTTGGTACCGGGGTAGCGTAGACAAGACCTTTCAAATACCCCGATAAATGAAAGTCAAGAGGGTTGAGGTCAGGAGAGCGTGGAGGCCATGGAATTGGTCCACCTCTACCAATCCATCGGTCACCGATCCTGTTGTTGAGAAGCGTACGAACACTTCGACTGAAATGTGCAGGAGCTCCATCGTGCATGAACCACATGTTGTGTCGTAATTGTAAAGGCACATGTTCTAGCAGCTCAGGTAGAGTATCCCGTATGACATCATGATAACGTGCTCCATTGAGCGTAGGTGGAAGAACATGGGGCTCAATCAAGATATCACCAACAATGCCTGCCCAAACGTTCACAGAAAATCTGTGTTGATGACGTGATTGCACAATTGCGTGCGGATTCTCGTCAGCCCACACATGTTGATTGTGAAAATTTACAATTTGATCACGTTGAAATGAAGCCTCATCCGTAAAGAGAACATTTGCACTGAAATGAGAATTGACACATTGTTGGATGAACCATTCGCAGAAGTGTACCCGTGGATGCCAATCAGCTGCCGATAGTGCTTGCACACGCTGTACATGGTACGGAAACAACTGGTTCTCACGTAGCACTCTCCATATAGTGACGTGGTCAACGTTACCTTGTACAGCAGCAACTTCTCTGACGCTGACATTAGGGTTATCGTCAACTACACGAAAAATTGCCTCGTCCATTGCAGGTGTCCTCGTCGTTCTAGGTCTTCCCCAGTCGCGAGTCATAGGCTGGAATGTTCCGTGCTCCATAAGACGCCGATCAACTGCTTCGAACGTCTTCCTGTCGGGACACCTTCGTTCTGAAAATCTGTCTCGATACAAACGTACCGCGCCACTGCTATTGCCCCGTGCTAATCCATACAGCAAATGGGCATCTGCCAACTCCGCATTTGTAAACATTGCACTGACTGCAAAACCACTGGCGGTGAACCGAGGAAGTACAGTACATACTGACTAAACTAAAATGAGCTCTAACACGGAAATTAAGCGTTTCCCGACACATGTCCACATAACATCTTTTCTTTATTTGTGTGTGAGGAATGTTTCATGAAAGTTTGGACGTACCTTTTTGTAACACCCTGTATAATCAGTGATAATTTGTAATAACCCCCACCCATTGAGCCACTGCTGGGCCAAAACTGAGCAGTTATTAATTTCGTTGTGCACAGTTTTCTTAGCAGTATTTCATCGGGCAGAGCTCTAGGTAGGCATCTAACTAGCATCATCAGTATCTCTTCAACACTGAGGAGGATTCGCAGATTTTGTGATCACTGAAGTAACATCTTACACCCCCTCAACTCAAGATGTTTCATTTCGTTTCCTCCCTTCTTCACGGTGCTTCACTTTTTTGTGTGGTAGTGCATACTTAAAATATTTATACTGGATAAGAAGAATACATACATTGTTTTATCATATTCTGTCACAAGTATACGGTGAGTGTCATCACTCACAAACATCTCCAACTCCACTCTGCGCACCAAATTCAGAAGGTTGGCGGAGGGTACTTTGGCTACCACTGTTATTTTCCCCATTTCAAGTTTCATGTCATGAATGTTATGTGGGAAGTACGACTGTTGGTAAGCCTTGGCAAGACCAGAAGTCTCTCTGATTTTATCTTCATGGTGTGATTAGGAGGAAGCAATACTACACTACTGGCCATTAAAATTGCTACACCAAGAAGAAATGCAGCTGTTAAACGGGTATTCATTGGACGAATATATTATACTAGAACTGACATGTGATTACGTTTCCACGCAATTTGGGTGCATAGATCCTGAGAAATCAATACCCAGAACGACCACCTCTGGCCGTAATAATGGCCTTGATACGCCTGGGCATTGAGTCAGGCAGAGCTTGGATGGCGTGTACAGGTACAGCTGCCCATGCAGCTTCAACACGATACCGCTATTCATCAAGAGTACTGACTGGCATATTGTGACGAGCCAGTTGCTCGACCACCATTGATCAGACGTTTTCAATTGGTGAGAGATCTGGAGAATGTGCTGGCCAGGACAGCAGACGAACATTTTCTGTATACAGAAAGGCCCGTACAGGACCTGCAAGATGTGGTCGTGCATTATCCTGCTGAAATATAGGGTTTCGCAGGGATCGAATGAAAGGTAGAGCCACGGGTCGTAACACATTTGAAATGTAACGTCCACTGTTCAAAATGCCGTCAATGAGAACAAGAGGTGAGCGAGACGTGTAACCAATGGCACCCCATTCCATAATGCCGGGTCATAAGCCAGTATGGCGATGACGAATACACGCTTCCAATGTGCGTTCACCGCCATGACGCCAAACACGGATGCGACCAACATGATGCTGGAAACGGAACGTGGATCATCCGAAAAAATGACGTTTTGCCATTCTTGCACCCAGGTTCGTCGTTGAGTACACCATCGCAGGCGCTCCTGTCTGTGATGCATCGTCATGGGTAACCGCAGCCATGGTCTCCGAGCTGATAGTCTATGCTGCTGCAAACGTCGTCGAACTGATCGTGCAGATGGTTGTTGCCTTGCAAACGTCCCCATCTGTTGACTCAGGGATCGAGACGTGGCTGCACGGTCCGTTACAGCCATGCGGATAAGATGCCTGTCATCTCGACTGCTAGTGGTACGAGGCCGTTGGGATCCAGCACGGCGTTCCGTATTACCCTCCTGAACCCACCGATTCCATATTCTGCTAACAGCCATTGGATCTCGACCAACGCGAGCAGCAATGTCGCGATACGACAGACCGCAATCGCGATAGGCTACAATCCAACCTTTATTAAAGTCGGAAACGTGATGGTACGCATTTCTCCTCCTCACACGAGGCATCACAAGAACGTTTCACCAGGCAACACCGATCAACTGCTGTTTGTGTATGAGAAATCAGTTGTAAACTTTCCTCATGTCAGCACGTTGTAGGTGTCGCCACCGGCGCCAACCTTGTGTGAATTCTCTGAAAAGCTAATCATTTGCATATCACAGCATCTTCTTCCTGCCGGTTAAATTTCGCGTCTGTAGCACGTCATATTCGTGGTGTTGCTATTTTATTAGCCAGTATATGATACTCAACGCTTCCAAGACTTTATTCTCTCGGAATTTTAAGCGTAAACCATAGCATGACGCACCATGTCTCTGCTGAAGCGTCTGGATAACGAATTTTGCACTTCCTAAACGTCACCGTAAGGAAACGCGCTGCTTTATCAGATCTTCTCTACAACTCTATAACTTCTACGTGGTAAGTGTTCTACGTTGAGGATCAATACTCACGTATCCATAGAATGAGGTTTTTGTATCCATTGTGTGAGGGCTACACGTCCTGAGAAATCTTTCAACGAATCATAGTTTGGGACTTTTCTCGCGACAATTAGTTTTATGTTGTCATTCTACTTAAATCATTCCATACCCACACTGATGAGCCAAAGCATTGTGACCACCTGCTTGATAGCATGTTTGCCCGTCTTTGGAACGAAATACACCACTGATACTGCTTATCGGGGATCCGACAATTTGCTAGTAGGTTCGTGGATGTATATGGCATTAGATGTCTACGAACAGGTCATGTAATTCGCGTAAATAATGGGCCTCTAATTTGCGTACGCGTTGATGGCTCCCGATACAGACCCATATCAGGCAAATTTTGTCGCCGAGACATTAACGTGAGTTCACTATAATGCTTCTCAAATCAAGTCGACCCCGCCGGGAGGCAGGTGGTTCGTAACTGTCAGCGTCTCTTCGATTACTACCACAGGCCCCATCCAGGTGCAGGAGAATGTCTTCCTTATCATAATACTACTCCCACCAGCCTGCGTCCGTGGTGCGCTGCACGTTACTGCGGCCAATCACATCGATGTCGGCGTTAGTGGAGACGACCATCGACCTAGATAGTAAAAATGTGAGTCAACCGAAGGGCAAACACGTTTCCATTGATCGACAGTCGAATCTCGGTGGTCCCATGCCTACTGCCATCGTAATTAACGATGTCGTTGGGTCGACATGTGATCAGGCAGGGGTGTTCTGCATCCCATAACTTTGCTAGGGTGATCCTCCGTCCGTGTCTGCTCCGCTTACATACACTTATTACGGGACCGCAACGCCACCAGGCGGCATCCAACGTCGCGGTGGGAAGTGGTCTTAGTCTTTTGGCTCATCAGTGTATACTCGCAAGTATTTAATGTAAGTAACTCTGCAGTGTTTGATTGGAAATACTGTAATCGTACAATGATGGATTTGCCGCCTGTCTAAGCGCAATATGTTACATTTACTTAGATTAAGGATCTGTAATCAACTTCTGCACCAAATTTCGTGCCTCTGATACAATTTTGTTTTCTTATGACTGCTATATACACAACAGAATCATCCAGGAACAGTCACTTGGAGCTCCTGACGTTATCCAGTAGCTCATTTTTATATATTATAAACAGTAGTGGTACCACAATTCGTCATGAGGTCTGCCCAAAGCTGCTCTGAAGAAATCTCTCCTTCGGTGCTGACATTCTGTGTTATGTTCACAAGGAACTTTTCAATCCAATCACTAAGATGGTCTGACACTCCGTGAGCTCGTATTTTGTTCATTGTGCGACACTGTGGAACAATATCAAACGTGGCTCAGAAGTCACGACACAAGACATCAAGCGGGGCAATCAGTCTACGGTATTTCGCGAGATCGATGTTTGCGGAATCCGTGTTGATTCATAAGAAGGATAGTCTCAGTCTTCAACGCGAACATTAAAAATTTGCCGTATTTCTACAACATGTTGACGACAGTAATATAGGCCTAAATTGTATGTATCTGTCGGACGACCTTTCTTGAAAAGTTGAATTACCTGGTCCTTCTCCAATCGCATGGCACCCTTCATTGCTCCAGTGACATACAATAAAGTACTGCTAGAGAAAGAGCACATTCTTTCGCTTAATCTGTACACAGTCATAAAGGTTTCTCATCAAGTTCCTCGTCTTTCTTCTACTGAGCTATTGTAATACAGTTTCTGTTTCGTGATCACTTATCTCTGTATTTGTCATTCTGGCGTTCGTACAACGACTGAAAAGAGGAGCTGTACTACGGTCTACCTCCGTGAAGCAGTTTGGGAAAACTGATCTAGTTTTTCGGCTTTCCATCTGTCAGCCTTTGTTTGAGTACAACAATGGTCGCTGAGTGACCGAATGGATGGCCTTTATCGGTTTATTTATTTAGTGTAAGAGTAAAACTTTTTAGTATTTTGTATCACATCAGTAGATAGAACTTTACTTTGCAACTAGTCCAACACTTCACTTATGGCTATATTTCAGCTCAGTCTGACTTCATGCGGATTTCGTTTTTTCAGCAAGGCTTTTTCTACATTTAGATTTTCCAAGAGGCAACGAACGTGGCATTGAACCACAGCCGGTCTTTTCCATCCCTCAAATTTTGCTTCGCACACACCTGTCAGAGAGTATTTAAAATTTTCTTGAACGTTCCCAATTTATACTAAATACTGTCAGTTTCAAGGATGAATATCTAATGTTGCCTACTTATGTCATCCGAAACTTTTCTTTTCGCACTTAATTTTATATTCATACTGCCATCCGTAGTCAACGATACTGCGTTGCTTTTATAATAACTGGCTGCTGTACGTCAATTGAGTCCAAAAGGTCAGGCCTCTACGTAACCAGTAGATTTAAGACGTTACTCAAGTGTCGTTTCTTTGATTAACTGCTGCAGGTAATTTTTCAGTAAGACATTTGGAATAATATCATCATAAATGCTGTCCTTACATACCCTATCTCCTTAAGTCTCCCTGTCCGTGGCTGTTTAGTTGGAATTTCTCTCTAGTAGTATAACATGCCTAGAAAATTTATGCATGCCTTTTCCAGGATTTTCGTGAAGCGTTACACAACTATGGCTCCTGAGACATGGGGCTATAAAAACACCACATTATTATTTTAACACGAGGGCGTGATGGAAGATAATGCCTTAGAGTTATTTATGTGAAAACCTTTAAAGATTTTTAAACAAAGCAAACGTTATTAAAGTACTACATTTTTATTCTTCATGTCTAAATATTGGCAGGCTCCTACCGCTAGAGGGCCCCGAATTGTAACGTGTAAAATGATGCTGTGTAACGTGACTACGTCAGTACATTAGAAACAGCATGCTGTTCAAATGATTCAGAGCACTATGGGACTTAACATCTGAGGTCATCAGTCCCCTAGAACTTAGAACTACTTAAACCTAACTAACCTAAGGACATCACACATATCCATGCCCGAGGCAGGATTCGAACCTGCGACCGTAGCGGTCGAGCGGTTCCAGACTGATGCGCATAGAGCCGCTCGGCCACACGGCCAACCAGCATGCTGTAATGGGGGTCCGAATTAGAAGCGTTCGTTCACACATGCAGCATTCTCTGCTTCTGCATGACACTGTCAGACCACACGCGCACGCTGCGGCGTCTGCAGCAATCCGTCGCCTTGGGTTCACTGTCCTCGATCATCCTCCACACAGTCGCGACTTCGCCCCATCCCAATTTTCATCGCTTTCCAAAACTTAAAGAACACCTTCGAGAACTTCACTCTGATAGTGATGAAGTGGTGCAAGCAGAGGTAAGGTGTGGCATCATCAACGAAGTCTGACATTCTACAGTGACGTTGTCAAGAAACTGGTATTTCGTTGGGAGAAATGAGTTCCTCGCTAGGGTGACTATCTTGAGAAACAAATATGTAGACATGATGAGTAAAGATTTAGGGTGTTTATAATGTTTGCTTTTTTGTAAAAAGCCCTTAAGAGCGTTCAGATAAAAAATTCGGAGGCATTACTTTTCAGCACGCCCTCGTATTATCCATTTAATGACCCTACTGAGGCAGAGCTTGTTAATTCACTTGTTATATTTATTTCACCCACAGCACACAGGAAATCAATATCAAAACATAGCTACGCGTTTAGAGACTCATGTTTTCATCACCTGGTTGTCAGTGTTTAAATCGAAGATCTGAAGTGCTCGAATTTTCCAAAATAGCTATGAAGAATGAAATTATCTGGTTAAAACGTCATCGACTTACTGTAAAATTTATAACTGGTGTTCCACTTTGCGCTAACATTGGACCACCACTTGTTCATCCGTGTGCGTCCTTTTCTCCAGTACGTCTGTCACCGCGTTTGTTCGTAGCAGCACTTGTTAATCTCGATTACATTGGTTTATAGAGTGAACATTAAATACCAGACGCCACACGAATGCAACAAGGCATCGACTTGCTCTTCCCATTCCAATGATAACAATTCGTGGTAGTGCTGATGAAAATATTAACATTAGTTATGTAAGAATATATTTTGACGAGTGCTGTGTTTATACTAATATCAGACATGATGCATTAAAACATGAAGGACTCAGCTCTGGCTGTCTCCCAGCTGCCAGAGCATAGAAGTGCGTTACTAAATCTTCCCTTGTTCGTAGTTGTCTCAAATCATTCCAGTTGGTGAATTTACTGTCATTCCTCCTCCATGTGCCATGCCTCTAGATCCTATTCGTTTCTTTTCATGTTTCCCTTGTCTCATGTATTTGTTTGGCTACTGCTGTTATTTCATAACTGCCTCGTCCAGGGAATCTGTCCGTTCTTTACATCTCGTCAGGTATGTTCTTCCTATCTTTTAGATATATCAACTTGCTCTTCCATACAAATTTATGATAGTCAACCACGAAGTAGCGTCTAAATTTCAGAGAACTAGTCTTGTTTCCTCGACGCTCTCACTACAAATTAAGAAATACATGCAGTCCGTCCGCTGATAAAAAACTCCGAAGAAAGAACTAGTCATTACACCTGACATTTCTGGATTTCGAGAAAGCTTTTGCCAGAGTATCTCACGAAATTAATTTGTAAAGAGCTTCGAGTAATAATTTTCCAGGCATCTTTCTGTGACGTGTATAGGCCTTCCACTGTAACTTTAGGTGAACGAGCAGTTCTCTGCCCACCTTTAATTTCATCCCCACCGAAATTAATATTGATGTGCACCAAGAAATGCGATCTCGCCCCTCCTCCACGTTCTCCTTCTGCATGCAAAGTGACAACAAATATTCCGCGACCCCATCGCCCAATCCCCGGAAAAATTTCTACGCTAATGATGCGCCGACGATCTTTAGATTGTGTGCAACTTAAAGCGAACACATACTGCTGTTTTCACTTCCTGTTATACCTCGTGTAGCGAGATGACTGCGTTTATTACCATGCTCGAAATGACCTCGGAGCACCACTACGTGTGATGCAGCGATAGACACTGAGTGTCAAACTACTCGGCAACCAGAGAGTCCGAAAGTGTAGTTAGGGACAAACACGGAAGAGAGTGAGTGCAACAGCGCTAATGAATCACAGCACGAAATGGCAGCGAGTTAAGTCTAGTAAACAACTCTGTGTGCTGAGGCTAGCATGCGACTGAAGTGGGCATCTGCGAGGTCTCTCCAGGAAATCTATACCTCTAAACACACAGTCCACCGTACGCGACACTCCCGCTGCTGACGATGAACTCGCGGATCACTTCGACTGTCGACCGCGTACAACAACCAGTCCGACTTACAGGAGTCTTGTGGAGACACCAAACGTTCACTGTCATTGCTTCTTCCTAGACGCAGTCTGAGGTGGGTCACCATACTGCCTGGAAAACTAACTACAGGATGAGTATGAGATCACTTCAGAAACCCATTATCACTTTAAGCAGATGAATCCCAGTTAAGCTGTCAAGAATTCAGTATCCAATGCCTTAAATCTATTTTTTGGTAATTAACATCTGATATACTCTGAACGTCTTACAACTACAATTTTTTATCCAGATGCCAGTTGACGTCTGGCAGTAATTATAATGGGAAAAATAGCCTAGAATCGTGCGAATGCTCAGTGAAGAAGTGTGAGTCTCATCTGAAATATTGGATCAGTAAATGCCTGCGGGACATCCACTTGCGGATCTAGAGGCTAGGGGGCTCTCAGAATCTGTAAACAAGGCTGTATGTGGTTGAAAATGAAGAACACAAATATGCAAACGCTAACACTTTGATGCACATCAATGTGTATGTTTGTAGGAAAAGCTGTGGAGATATAAGGGAAATGAAAATAAGCAGCCGAAGGGCATATCTGGAAACACATGGTGTTAGAGATATCCCTGTCTCTTCTGTTTACCTCAGTTACAACCAAATGGTTGTTAAACAGCATGACATTACAGATAACTATTATAGTCCATTAACCCACGGGAAGAGAAGCATTTTCTGTTATAGCAGAGAGAGAAATCAAAATAATGCAATTAAGAGATATATCTCTTTTGCTTTTGCTTTTGCACGAAAAAACGAGACATCATAGTTTTATTACAGTTATATATATTTATGTATTTTTATATTTTATACATTTATCTTTTGCTTCAGTGTATCATTTATAACATTGGGTTATATCACTTCTTATACCTTTTGAACCATTAAGACCGTATCACAGTCGTATAATAATTCATGTAGTTTCCCTGTCGATTTTTTTACACAGAATCAAAAGATAATCCTGCTGCTCTAAAATACCAAAATGTATTTCCACCATAAGCTTTTATACAAGTTTTTCTAAAATTTTAAAAAACATCAGCTAATAATAAGACATCAGTTATTAAATATAAATCATTAAATTCCTCTAAATTTTTCATGTTAAAATCGTAATCAGATTAATTTAAAATGTTTATAATCTTATTCACTAACATCACATTTAATTTAATTTAATTTATTATAAAATTCTTTTTTCGAGGAAGTACTTTTTCTTCAAATATTTCCCAACTAACTGTATAATAATAAGGGAAAACTAATTTTAGTTACTAAATTTATTGGATCATCTGCAACATGTTCTTAATATTTTTCATTTGCCCTTTTTTTTAAATATGAAGAAAGTTGATCAAGCCTTTGAAGCAAAAAAATTAAATCTACCAATGAATATTATTTTCAAATTTTCTGTTTTTTTCTGAAACTAATATATCCCTTTTCACCATTTCGTATTAACTCTGATTCTTTTTCGTCTTAACCCAGATCTTTTACACATAAATGAGAATCATAGCCTGATACATTATGTAAACATCCTGATCAAAACCTGGATGTTTTAACTGTAAATCACAATTATTACTCAATGAATTTATATTTATTCCTGTTCAACGATTGCGGTGATGAAGATTTTTATTTTTTATTTTTTTTTTGATTAAGTTTTCTACACAAAGATCAAATATTACTTTTATTAGGTCTTGATTATTCTGCAGAAGTTGGAGGTTTCATTTCTTCTACTTCAGAACAAATCCTTCCTGCTTCAACTTCTTTTTTCACACATTCTATAAACCTTTGGTAGCAATTTGATCCTGTATACGCTACAGGATTTTTGTAATGTTCATTTATATTTTAGTACAATAACGAAAACATTTTGGTTCCCATTTTTAGTATTTTATAGTATAAGGTTCCTTATTAGATTTTAATTTATTTTAATTCATTTGTTCATTGTTATTTCTATTTAAATTATCCAATATTTTTCTATATAAATCATTAAGAATATCATCTTCTGCTACTTCAGGATATTTTCAGTTAGCTTCAATAACAAATTTCGTAAATGGCATAACAAATAAAAGGAACTTTTTGAGCTTACTTATAACTCTTAAGCTTTTCTCTGGTAGCTCTACGTTTAATGGTACATTGGAAATGGATCATACAATTTTTTGTATTATCACCTAATTTTTTCTTGATTATTAAGATGTAATACACGGAAATCACAAATAAATTTTGCTTCTTCATGCTTTTATGTCTGAGTTGGAACAAGTCTAGATAAATCTTTTATCCAACAGTGGTGTGTGCTATTTTCTTCTTTAAAATATACTAAATGAATGTGCTTTCGTTTTTCATATTTAGTTATTTTTAATTGTGATACTTGATATCTTTCATCAAAAGAATAAACATTAATAAATAGGCCTATATTAATTATAGACTTGTTTTTGAAGTATCAGCAATTGGGGCAGGAAACCAAATATTAGCTAGTTTTCTTAAATTAGCTAATTTCGTTTTTAAAACGACCAGTTCTAACGGATTTCTTAATTTTTTTCTCTCTACTGCGTTTAGTGCTGAATATGTAGACTGCAGAAAATATTTTTGATCATTACCGTTTATAATAAAATCTTGATGAACCCCTTATTTTTCTTGCGGTTCATTATAAGATTAACCTCTCAATGGAACACTACCTGCATTCCATTAAATCTATTTAATGTAAATGCTGAGCTATGTGTTTGAAAATTAGACATTTGTGTTATGAAATTATGTTGCCCTTTCTTAAATATTTTAGAGAGCTCTTACTGTAGTAGTCCTATAATTTTGAGTTTCATGCATTAATTCTATAACTTTATTACTGGTCTGCATTCCATACTAACTACAGAACAAAAATTCATTTATAAGCCATTGTGTAATTTAAAATTTTGTTTCGTTACTATCACAATTTTAGGATTCAATGTATGTAGGAAATGAATAGTCACAGTTAAGTTTATATTAATTTCGTAATTTATTGTTTATAACGTATTTCTAGAAGTTTTATTAACTAAATATTGATGAACTTTTTCTTATTTTTTCGTTTTCCCAAATATTCTTGTTACAAGGAAGAAAACAATGAAGAGAAAAATCCATTACATAGCATTCAAGATATTGAAAGTGAGAACAACGAAAGGAAGAGAGACACCTTTGCAGAAAGCAATAAAATAAGAAAGAGACATAGCTCCATAAGTACTTTTCCTACTTTTTAAAATGAAAAACAAGACCTTTCTACTTATCTATTAGTAGCCGAGCATAACGAATTTATTGTGAAAAGAGATTACCGCTGAAAAAAAACAACAGTTAGGCACGGTGAGAAAAAGCAAAGTAAAATACTACTACACGTAAGACCTGGCTCCACAAAAAAGATCGATCCTACTCCACTGATCTAATCCCAACTATTTTTGACTGAAAATATTAAAAGTAAAATTGTCTAAGAACAAACATTTAAACATATCGGCAAAGGCATAACTAAATAACAATGAATTATATGCCAAAGGATACGTGTAAGGATAAATTTAAAGCATTGATTGGTATCTTCATTCTCTCAGCTGCAAGATGATCACCTATCAGCTAAATTAGTGTTTGTTAGCCAGCTACACAGCTACTATTATATTGCTGCTATGTGTCGAGAAAGCTTTTTGTTCCTAAATGCAGCAGCAAGTACGATGACTGAGAAACCAGCGAACTACAGAGGAACAGAAGTAAGGTGATACCGATCAGATACATGTGGTAAATGGTTTTTAAATAACTGTAACTAACTACAGGCCAAGTTTGTACTGCACCATAGACGAACAGCACATTGGCTTTCGTAAAAGATGACCCTTTATGCAATATATGAGCAATAAGCCAAACTAATATGGACTGAAACCTGTCATGATTTGTAATATTGCTACCAACTACATAATAAAGGTAAATTAACAACTCCAGATGGAGTGGCAGTTGCTGACCAATTTGTACAAGAGTTGTTAGATGAACAGAAGGACTTGCATAGAGATATTACCATGGACACATGGCTCATTAGTGTGCCTCTTCAAATGAAACTAGACACTGATTATGGTTTAATAGCTGTAGGGGCAATAAAGGAAAATAGGAACAAGCTTCCTGCTTAGTATGTTGGCTTGAATACAGCAGTATGGTAGTCAATAGATGTTTCATTTTATGTTCAGTGGATGTGACAGCTGTCTCCTACAAACTAGATCGAACAAAGTTGTAGCTCTACTTTCAAGAATGTATGATAAAGCCCGTATTCAGAGCACACAGAAAAAAACCAGAATTAGTTCTCACATAAAACGAGATCAAAGGAGCTATCGATACTGTGGATCAAATTTGGTCAGAAAACCCTACGGCGGACAATGTGTGCGTATTAGCACATTTTAAATATTACATCCGTGAGTCCATACATATATGCCCATCAACACTTCATAATGGCTCCAAGCGCAACTCCATTGGCAAGAATGGGCCTAATGTCAGAACTACATCAACAACCTACATATCCTTGGCTCATCCAACGATACTTTGTGTCATATCTGAGGAAGGTAAAGACAGTAGTAAAAATAGAATTACAAAGGAATATTCAAAAACAGAAAAGACCTGTTTCACAAAATGGTCAGAGGGATTAGTGATATTACTCCCACTACTGCAAGAAACGAATGGCAACTATTTACTATGTAGCTAAAAACAAGCAACAAGAATTAAAAAAGTGTGTATTCATTGCCATTAATGTTGATGTGTCTAACTTGATCTTTAAGTATACAAAGTATGATTTCCTTACTAAGTAATTTTTTTATCTACATCTACATCTACATTTATACTCCGCGAGCCACCCAACGGTGTGTGGCGGAGGGCACTTTACGTGCCACTGTCATTACCTCCCTTTCGTGTTCCAGTCGCGTATGGTTCGCGGGAAGAACGACTGTCTGAAAGCCTCCGTGCGCGCTCTAATCTCTCTAATTTTACATTCGTGATCTCCTCGGGAGGTATAAGTAGGGGGAAGCAATATATTCGATACCTCATCCAGAAACGCACCCTCTCGAAACCTGGACAGGAAGCTACACCGCGATGCAGAGCGCCTCTCTTGCAGAGTCTGCCACTTGAGTTTATTAAACATCTCCGTAACGCTATCACGGTTAGCAAATAACCCTGTGACGAAACGCGCCGCTCTTCTTTGGATCTTCTCTATCTCCTCCGTCAACCCGATCTGGTACGGATCCCACACTGATGAGCAATACTCAAGTATAGGTCGAACGAGTGTTTTGTAAGCCACCTCCTTTGTTGATGGACTACATTTTCTAAGCACTCTCCCAATGAATCTCAACCTGGTACCCGCCTTACCAACAATTAATTTTATATGATCATTCCACTTCGAATCGTTCCGCACGCATACTCCCAGATATTTTACAGAAGTAACTGCTACCAGTGTTTGTTCCGCTATCGTATAATCATACAATAAAGGATCCTTCTTTCTATGTATTCGCAACACATTATATTTGTCTATGTTTAGGGTCAGTTGCCACTCCCAGCACCAAGTGCCCATCCGCTGCTGATCTTCCTGCATTTCGCTACAATTTTCTAATGCTGCAACTTCTCTGTATACTACAGCATCATCCGCGAAAAGCCGCATGGAACTTCCGACACTATCTACTAGGTCATTTATATATACTGTGAAAAGCAATGGTCCCATAACACTCCCCTGTGGCACGCCAGAGGTTACTTTAACGTCTGTAGACGTCTCTCCATTGATAACAACGTGCTGTGTTCTGTTTGCTAAAAACTCTTCAATCCAGCCACACAGCTGGTCTGATATTCCGTAGGCTCTTACTTTGTTTATCAGGCGACAGTGCGGAACTGTATCGAACGCCTTCCGGAAGTCAAGAAAAATAGCATCTACCTGGGAGCCTGTATCTAATATTTTCTGGGTCTCATGATCAAATAAAGCGAGTTGGGTCTCACACGATCGCTGTTTCCGGAATCCATGATGATTCCTACATAGTAGATTCTGGGTTTCCAAAAACGACATGATACTCGAGCAAAAAACATGTTCTAAAATTCTACAACAGATCGACGTCAGAGATATAGGTCTATAGTTTTGCGCATCTGCTCGACGACCCTTCTTGAAGACTGGGACTACCTGTGCTCTTTTCCAACCATTTGGAACCCTCCGTTCCTCTAGAGACTTGCGGTACTCGGCTGTTAGAAGGGGGGCAAGTTGTTTCGGGTAATCTGTGTAGAATCGAATTGGTATCCCGTCAGGTCCAGTGGACTTTCCTCTGTTGAGTGATTCCAGTTGCTTTTCTATTCCTTGGACACTTATTTCGATGTCAGCCATTTTTTCGTTTGTGCGAGGATTTAGAGAAGGAACTGCAGTGCGGTCTTCCTCTGTGAAACAGCTTTGGAAAAAGGTGTTTAGTATTTCAGCTTTACGCGTGTCATCCTCTGTTTCAATGCCATCATCATCCCGGAGTGTCTGGATATGCTGTTTCGAGCCACTTACTGATTTAACGTAAGACCAGAACTTCCTAGGATTTTCTATCAAGTCGGTACATAGAATTTTACTTTCGAATTCAGTGAACGCTTCACGCATAGCCCTCCTTATGCTAACTTTGACATCGTTCAGCTTCTGTTTGTCTGATAGGTTTTGGCTGCGTTTAAACTTGGAGTGAAGCTCTCTTTGCTTTCGCAGTAGTTTCCTAACTTTGTTGTTGTACCACAGTGGGTTTTTCCCGTCCCTCACAGTTTTACTCGGCACGTACCTGTCTAAAATGCATTTTACGATTGCCTTGAACTTTTTCCATAAACACTCAACATTGTCAGTGTCGGAACAGAAATTTTCGTTTTGATCTGTTAGGTAGTCTGAAATCTGCCTTCTATTACTCTTGCTAAACAGATAAACCTTTCTCCCTTTTTTTGTATTCCTATTAATTTCCATATTCAGGGATGCTGCAACGGCCTTATGATCCCTGATTCCCTGTTCTGCACATACAGAGTCGAAAAGTTCGGGTCTGTTTGTTATCAGTAGGTCCAAGATGTTATCTCTACGAGTCGGTTCTCTGTTTAATGTCACTCGATGCTCTGTCCCTACCACCCGTCCTAAACATCTGGGTGTCCCAGTCTATATCTGGTAAATTGAAATCTCCACCTAAGACTATAACATGCTGAGAAAATTTATGTGAAATGTATTCCAAATTTTCTCTCAGTTGTTCTGCCACTAATGTTGCTGAGTCGGGAGGTCGGTAAAAGGAGCCAATTATTAACCTAGCTCGGTTGTTGAGTGTAACCTCCACCCATAATAATTCAGAGGAACTATCCACTTCTACTTCACTACAGGATAAACTACTACTAACAGCGACGAACACTCCACCACCGGTTGCATGCAATCTATCCTTTCTGAACACTGTCTGTACCTTTTTAAAAATTTCGGCAGAATTTATCTCTGGCTTCAGCCAGCTTTCTGTACCTATAACGATTTCAGCTTCGGTGCTTTCTATCAGCGCTTGAAGTTCCGGTACTTTACCAACGCAGCTTCGACAGTTGACAGTTGCCGGCCGAAGTGGCCGTGCGGTTAAAGGCGCTGCAGTCTGGAACCGCAAGACCGCTACGGTCGCAGGTTCGAATCCTGCCTCGGGCATGGATGTTTGTGATGTCCTTAGGTTAGTTAGGTTTAACTAGTTCTAAGTTCTAGGGGACTAATGAACTCAGCAGTTGAGTCCCATAGTGCTCAGAGCCATTTGAACCATTTGAACAGTTGACAGTTACAATACCGATTGCTGCTTGGTCCCCGCATGTCCTGACTTTGCCCCGGACCCGTTGAGACTGTTGCCCTTTCTGTACTTTCCCAAGGCCATCTAACCTAAAAAACCGCCCAGCCCACGCCACACAACCCCTGCTACCCGTGTAGCCGCTTGTTGCGTGTAGTGGACTCCTGACCTATCCAGCGGAACCCGAAACCCCACCACCCTATGGCTCAAGTCGAGGAATCTGCAGCCCACATGGTCGCAGAACCGTCTCAGCCTCTGATTCAGACCCTAATCTGAATGACCATTTCCAAACAATACGATTATGATCTTCATTTTCATGTAACAATGTACACATATGTAACATTGATGCGCGTTGTTTTAAAACTGCTTTTGAACGGTATGCACTCTTATATTAAAGACTTGAAACCGATAGCAAGCTTTTAATTATAATATTTAATAACTATTATAATTTAAAGACTTGCACATACGTTTCACATACCGTTAGTATTTAGTATAGGTAAAGCAGCGTTAGTGTTCTAGCGTTAAGTGAATTCAGAATTTGGACCCCTCAAGAAGAGATATTACTGTGCAGCCTGCGAAAAATTATGAATCTGATTGACTAAAATATGTTTCAGCCAGTCAGAAGAGAGAACGTTCGAGTGTTCTGAAGAGAGAGAAATTTGTGCTCGTGCAACATGTGCAGTCGTAAGTCAGCTATTTGGAAATATGCATACTTACAGCATGGTGAAATATGCTAATTTTTTATAATTTTACGTCCACAAAGAGGCAGAGTAGTTCATAAAACGATTGTGATGTAGAGTTATCAACATTAATAGAAATACCGAGAATTTTGGAGAATTTTGTTACTTTATTACAAATTACATCAAAATTGTATGTGCTGTAGTTATACATGTGATAAAGAACCCTATTTACAGCAGGAAAACAAGGAGTTATGTAGCCTGCTGACAAATAAAGTGGTACCCAGGTTTTTAACAACTTTTCCAGGTTGAACTACTTTTTACATTATCTGATGAAAACTATCAGGGTCACCATCGTGTAATGTAGAATTGATCACTAGATGTTAGAAGAAGAACAAAACCGATTCATGGACACTTTTGACATCAAATTGATATGCAAATTAATTAACTTGCTCTATTAAACTACCAAAATTCTCACCTTAACCTATTGATTTATGACCCCATGGGATTGATTCATGACCCCTGACGATAATCTTTCCTTCTTAGAAAACCTACCCATCCCCCTCCCACACCTCCTCCCCACTGGTAAGGAGGACATATTTTTTATTTTTTCCAAACCATACTCAATTATGAGCCTCTTTTCCCCATCCTGAAAAATCCCCCAGACCTCTCCTCCCCTCTCCCACTTCCCTAGTTCCCACCCCCATCTGGAATCTGGTGGGAAAGAGACTCAGTCTGTGTTGTTCAATTCAAATTGCGGATTCTTTATTTAATCAGTTTGCAGAAGACAGGGTTCCCCCACTTGGGTACAGCTCATGTGTGCACTCCCCGCCAGCCGGCCGCGGTGGTCTAGCGGTTCTAGGCGCTCAGTCAGGAACCGCGCGACTGCTACGGTCGCAGGTTCGAATCCTGCCTAGGGCATGGATGTGTGTGATGTCCTTAGGTTAGTTAGATTTAAGTAGTTCTAAGTTCTAGGGGACTTATGACCACAGATGTTGAGTCCCATAGTGCTCAGAGCCATTTGAACCATTTTTTTTTTTTTTTTTTGCACTCCCCGCCCAACTTCCTTTGATTTCATAATTCTAAGCACCAAGGATTGAATTTGAAGTGCAGTATAGCAACCATCATTTTGGGTCGAAATCGCTTAATGTTCTAATTACAGATCAACATACTAAATACAACCAACCATGGACTGGAAATGTGCATCCATTGATACTCGATACCCAAGAAACCATTTCCACTCTTTCTTAAGTGACTGATTCATATTGTAACAACTGCACCTTAAAACCATAGACCTAGGTGATATGCATACCCGCCTGAGGGACCTAAATTATTTCTCACAGGCCCTGAACGAAGCATAATGAGCCATCATTCCTCTGACTGGAAAATTCCAGACTGGCTTCCTGACTCCATCTCTCTCAAGAGGTTATTTCCTATTTGTGTGAACACTTACATGAACCATCATATTCAAACACATAGATGGAGTTCTCCATCTCTCCTCAGACTACTTCGTCGCTTTTGGCTAATGCTGGGGACAAAGGGAGAGCTGTCGCAATTGCGATATCAAAAATGGTGGGAAAGAATCCATTTGCACTACCCTATCTAATTAATAGTTTGACAATTTACAGGAGTTAAACAAACCGCTTAAAACACTCACCACTACCATACGATGATTTTTCTTTATAATAAAAAATATTTTCAGTGTTTGAGAATCACACGCAAAAATTTTACAAATGTAGCAGTTAAATTTCCGCCACGAAGAGACTGGGTCGCTAAATACATCCGTGGGCCTGTGTACACCATTGTTTGACAGCACAAGCACCCTTCTCCACCACAAAGTACCCGATTTTCACTAAACATATACCGAACGAGGTGGCTCAGTGGTTAGCACACTGGACTCGCATTCGGGAGGACGACGGTTCAATCCCGCGTCCGGCCATCCTGATTTACGTTGTCCGTGATTTCCCTATATCAATCCAGACAAATACCGGGATGGTTCCTTTGAAAGGGCACGGCCGACTTCCTTCCCTGTCCTTCCTTAATTGCCGGCCGAAGTGGCCGTGCGGTTAAAGGCGCTGCAGTCTGGAGCCGCAAGACCGCTACGGTCGCAGGTTCGAATCCTGCCTCGGGCATGGATGTTTGTGATGTCCTTAGGTTAGTTAGGTTTAACTAGTTCTAAGTTCTATGGGACTAATGACCTCAGCAGTTGAGTCCCATAGTGCTCAGAGCCATTTGAACCATCCTTCCTTAATTCGATGAGACCAATGACCACGCTTTTGGTCTCTTCCCCAAACAACCCAACCCAACCCAACTAAACATATCTTGCAAGAAAGCCTTCCTATTTCACACACTCGAGATCACAAAGAGTGCCGCCCGCTGATTGCTGGGGAGCCGAGGCCGCACCAGAAAGGAGAGTACTAAACACTCTCAAGTTACCCACACTCTGGCCGTACCAGTCACTCAGAAGCCAGAGAGACTATCAGCATGACTGCCAATCCGTCAACGATCAGTTAACATGGGGGGAATAATCGTCCAGAGCAAACACTCGCCTTATTGAATCTACTCATACAATACTCACATCTGCTCCTGTTGCCATTCAACTAACATACTGGTTACTTTACTATTCAGACATCCATGAGTGGCAGAGGGCAAGAGCTGACAGGTTGGAGCATTCTTCATGCCAGTATGGTTGTGAGAGGCTACGCTGCAGCTTCTGGTTGGCTGAATATTCGTGCCCATCCCTGCCACAGGCCACAGCACACTGTAAGACTAGCAGCTGCTGCTTGCACATAAAGTTCTCACAACAATTCCTTTCCCTATAAAAAAATAGACTCCCTAGTTTAAAAAATACACCTTACCCTATTCGAGGAGGGGATGTTGTTATGCATACACCTCAAATATCCTATGCTAAATGTTAATTCTCCCTTTTATACCAGTTATTTTCGAAGATAGAAGGAATCAGGGTATACATTTGCTTTCACGTTGCTAAAGTACTCTTACTTGCGAAAATCCTGTAGACATTATGACATTGATTACATTTCCTGTACTACTCTCTCATCAGCTACAAAATTGTGTTCTTATCAGCTTAATATCTGTTACGTCCTGCATCACAGGACTAGAATATTAAAGTCATTTTTATCTAATGGCTGAGTGCCAACAGCATGTTCTACCTATGGCAAAGGTTGCCTACTTACTTTCAAACTCTCTTAAAGTAGCCAAAGTCCTCATCACCTATGAAGTCTCCTAAGTTAGCAGCACAGTAGAAAATATTAGGTTAATACTATGCATCGCTTTGTAAATTTCTTAACATAGCTGTGTAGTTGAGAGACTGGAATTTCGTTGAAAGACCTTGACGCAACGCAAAACTTCTGATTACCGTTCCAATTCGAGAATCATATCTGTGCTACTCTTGTCCTTGACTAATTAAGCAAATTGATCGTGAAAGGCCCTTTGAATGGTATTTCTTTCCTGCAGTAGAATAACACTCGCCTGATAACCTTTACAGACGCTTTTCTGACGTCTCATGGGGCTTCCAACAGGCTACCTAGTCGCTTGTTCCAATGCCATGATTGGTTGACCAATCGTCAGATAGCTGAATGTATCCAACGTTAATCACTTTCTGTCTGCCGGTTGCCTTTCCAAGCTGGTGGAAATAAGTTACTAATAATTCGAATATACTACTCCCGAACTAATCAAACTAAGATCTGACAGTCAATGGGGGCTACAGGATATTCCAGTCTCTTCTCCACATGCGCGACGCCTCTGCTCCCGTCATCCCAGTCGCCATCAGCCTGCATGCGGACAACAGCCACTGCGGCCACCACCAAATCTGTGTGAACCTGCTGACTTGGGTTTTCCTCAGAATATAGCCCCGTAGCAGCATTCCATTGACTCCTCACCAAGTTAGTCTCTGGATGCTTCGAGAACTCAAATGGCAACCCCTGGAGAGAAAGTGATATGATTCTCGAGGAACACTAAATGAGGAAATTTAGAGATCCGACATTTCAAGCTGATTGCAGAAGGATATTGATGCTACCAACATACATTTCACGTAAGAACCGCAAAGCTAAGAAATGAGAAATTACCGTTGATGTGGAGGGATGCAGATAATCTTGTTTTCCTCGCTCTATTAGCGAGTGGAACAGGAAATCGAATAGCTAGTAGTGGTACAAGGTACCTATCCTCGGACATACACCATACAACGGCTTGTGAAGTAAGCATACAGATGTAGATGTAAATTTAGTCTAACTATTAAAATGTCACCCCATCCGTTTATAGGCACACAAAACTCACGATAGAATGTTGTCTCTTATTTATCGGGACAACAAGTGGCGCGACTTCTGCTGCTGATTGTCTCTCGGTAAAAATCTTCCTATTAGCCCCTCATTTTCTCATTACAGTCACTTTGCGAGACGTTTGTCAGGGGTTGTAATATGTTTGCCCCAATCACTTAGAAGAAGCGGTGTAGGACTCACCTCTCAACTACACTTTCGTCACTTTATTGCTTGCCGGCCATATTCTGACGAATCTTCCGTTATTCGGTCTGTAGGACTCAATCCACCTGAGTCCGACGAGTAAGAAATGTCCCCCGCCACTTCACAGAACCATGACAGTTCCCTCGAAATTACATCATGTTCCAACAGAACTGTTCCATTAGCCAGAAGACTGTCTAGTCTTCTTCTGTCTGTCACCGACTGGGTAGAGAGGTATCACAACGTGGAAAACAGCACACTAACATACAGGAGGAAAGTCACCACCATGCTGAGAATGCACTGGAGAGAAAAGGAGACTGGTACATCTGCCTAATATCGTGTCGCAACATGACGTGGCATGGGCTCAACTAATGGCTGAAGTAGTGCTGGAGGGAACTGACACCATGAATCCTGCGTGGCTGTCCATAAATCTGTAAGAATCCAAGGGCGTGGAGATTTCCTCTGAAGAGCACGTTGCAAGGCATCCCTGATACGCTCAATAATGTTCACGTCTGGGGAGTGTGGTGGCCATCGGAAGTATTTGAACTCAGAAGAGTGTTTCTGGAGCCCCTCTGTAGCAATTCTGGACGTGTGGGGTCTCGCATTGTCTGCTGGAATGGCCCAAGTCCGTCAGAATGCACAATGGACATGAATGGGTGCAGATGACCAGACAGAATGCTTACTTACATGTCTTTTATCAGAGTCTTTTACAGATGTATCAAGTGTCCCATATCACTCTAACAGCACACATCCCACACCATTACAGATCCTCCACTGGCTTGGACAGTCACCTGCTCACATGCAGGGTCCATGGATTCATGAGGTTGTCTCTATACTCGTACACGTCCATCAATACAATTTGAAACGAGACTTGTTAGACCGGGCTAAATTTTTCCAGTCATCAGTAGTCCGTTGTCGGTGTTGATGGGCCCAGGCGAGGCGTAAAGCTTTGTGTCGTGCAGTCATCAAAGGTACACTAGTGGGCCTTCGGCTCCCAAAGCAGATATCGATGAAGTTTCGTTGAATGGTTCGCACGCTGACACTTAGTGATGGCCCAGCACTGAAATCTGCAGCAATCTGCGTAAGGGCTACACTTCTGTCACGATGAACGATTCTCTTCAGTCGTCGTTGGTCCTGTTCTTGCAGGGTCTTACACTCCTGAAATGGTCGTACGGGAAAATGCCCACTTTATCACTATCTCGGAAGTGATTTGTCCCGCCACGCGGGATTAGCCGAGCGGTCTAAGGCGCTGCAGTCTTGGACTGTGCGGCTGGTCCCGGCGGAGGTTCAAGTCCTCCCTCGGGCATGGGTGTGTGTGTTTGTCCTTAGGATAATTTAGGTTAAGTAGTGTGTAAGCTTAGGGACTGATGACCTTAACAGTTATGTCCCATAAGATTTCACACACATTATTATTATTATTCTCGAATCAGAAACATACAAATTTACAGTAGCCATACACATCAATAAATATCTACATGTATATACACAAATTGTATTTATATTACATGTGCCCAGTACTTTGCAACCTCCAAGGCGCTTGGAGTAGCTTGCGGGAGATCAATCTTCGTGCAGGATGTAGGGCACAAAAGGTACTAGAGCATGTGGCTTGTGGTTTGTTCTTGTCCACAATCACAGGATGTATCTTCTGTTATGAAGCCCCATCTCTTCAGGATGTCTCTGGATCGTCCAACTCCTGATCGTAATCTGTTGAAAGATTTCCACACCAGCCAGCTCTCGTTGTGTCCAGGTGGTAGTTCTTCAGCTTCTTGCGTCTGCAGGTGAGGCGTCGACTTCTTCCATAACTCCAGCCTTGCCTTCTCTGGTGAAGCGGTGAGCTTCTCGGATGTTCTCAGGAAGCTCTTTCGCCATCTCAGGCGTTGCTGTGGTGGATTATGTCCGTGCAGTGGATGGGCACTGTGCTGTTCCACTTTCAGTCTCTCCTTGTTGGCAGCCACTGTTCTGCGTATCCATGGTGGCGCTATTCCAGCCAGGCAGTAGAGCTTATCAGTTGGGATAGGTCTTAAGCAACCTGTGATCAACCTGCAGGTTTCGTTGAGAGCAATGTCTACTTGCCTGGCATGAGATGACCTGTACCAGACTGGAGAAGCATATTCAGCAGTAGAAAAGCACAGTGGCATTGCAGAACAGCGAATAGTTTGTGGATGTGATCCCCACTGTGCCCCCGCTAGTTTGCGAATTATTAGGTTGTTTCGAGCGGAGATTTTCATTTTGGTGTTCTTGCAGTGAGTTTTGAATGTCAGAGTTCTATCGAGAGTGACTCCCAAGTATTTAGGTGCGTGATGATGCTGGAGTTGGATGCCTGACCATGCAATATGTAGCTCACGATTAGCTTCCCTGTTCCTTAAATGAAAGGCACACACTTGTGTCTTCACACACATATGAACATATGATGTGTCCCACCGCTCATGCGCCTACCATAACACCACGTTCAAACTGACTTAAATCTTGATTACCTGCCATTGTAGCTAACAACTGCGCCAGACCTGCGTTATTTTATATAGGCATTGCCGACTGCAGCGCCGTCGTTTGCCTGTTTACATATCTCTGTATTTGAATACCCATGCCTATGCCAGTTTCTTTGGCGCTTTAGTGTAAGTGGACTGTACAAAGAAATTCTGAAGTGTAACATCCATAAGTCATCGTTATGGAAGTACTGTCTATAAATCTCTCCTCTGTACGTGCCCTAATCTCCTTGATCGCGTTCCTATGACTCCAGCACAACGAGTTAAAATTTCATAGAGTGGCTATAGGTCCGCCATGTTTGAAGCAAATTGAAGTTCTGTCCGCCATGTTTTCTTTAGTCAAGTCATTCGTCTGCTGTGTCCCGCCCCCTTGTAACTGCGTTTGACTTACTTGAAATAGCCCATACTAGCTTATTTTTTCTAAAACAAGCAATAGACAGCAGTGATTTCAGTGTACACTGACAGCAAAAAGGGATGTTTTTGTCGAAATATGGCTAAACTTTTCGATGTAGATAACACTACAAGACAACTCAAATAAGTCTGTCCATCCACTATAACGTTACTTGTTGCCCATAAATTAATGCAATTAGAGTAGGTACCACCAGAATATTACGGTGAAACTTCTAAACATGCTGTGGTTAACTATTAGAAACAGTAACGGGCGCAGAAATGCGATATTTTTGTCGCTATTTCAAAGTAAACAGTCAAAGCCTCAAAAACCAGTACACTGTGAACGAGAATTTATTTGAAATATGTGTTACATTGCCCAACGGCGAAGCGTTCTTGGGTGGGGTAATTTCACAAATTTTCGTAAGTAGCTGTATGCCTTGGCAGAATAAAAGTGTAGGGTCAGGGCAAATTTCCTTATTTGCTGAGAATAATGGCATACTTTAGCACTGCACTGAAGTTCCAATAGCTCCTTCAACAAACCAACTACATGTTCACTGTTTAACATATAAGAAACTGAACTACATAGCCTTCTTCTCAAACCAGCAACTAAAGTCTGTAACTGCACTATTCTTCTTTTGTGTCGTACACTAAGTTGCTTCATTTGCTTTATCTGCTTGTTTAGTCGCACATTCTCTGCTTGTACTCTGTTATATTGTGTTTTCAACTTCTTAGGGCTTGGGAGACAGTAATTGTGGTCAGCAGAAACAGATATGGGTCCGACAGGCACTGAAAGAATGCAGTTACATCGTAAGTTTATAACAGAGTTACACCATAAGATTATAATAGAAAGTATGTAATTCAAAGTAATAAGAACACGGAGTAAAATTACATTATTGACTTACTTTGTGCTAATGATGTCACTGTAACAGCACTATCTTGCAAATTGTCGAAAGATCGCTTTCTGGGTTGTGGTCGTAATACTTTATCTTCCTTTTGTAAATGTGGTGGAAAGTTAAAGATAGTAGGTACTGCTTTTGACAAAAGGCGCCTCTGGACATTTGTGTGGTACATATATTTCTCTTCAAAATGAGCTGAACAGAGGTAACTGGCTGTAGTAGGAAACCAGTTTTCTCGCTTCATATTTATAACCCATCTTTTTGTAATTTCCTTACCTTTTAAAGGAAATCTGTAATCAACGATAAATAAATTACTTTCCTGCATTTGTCTTAAGCATAATTACAGTTCCAATGCAAATGACTCTTTAATAAACATTAAAAAACGTGTGTCGTATTTCGGTACTAATATACTTACTTACTATATGAAACATTTGTTGTTTTATCGCTGCGATTTGTGCAGTTGAACGCTGAACACACTGCAGGCATGTTGACTTTATATTTTGTAAAAAAAAGTCAACTAGAAAAGTTAAATATTGCAGTAATATCACAACAGCTGACACACTTCCAACACAAACAACAGTAACGCTTTCCTAATGTTTTGACTAAGGAGAACATGGCGGCCGAGCTAGCGTTGGTTGCCGCTAGGAGCGCTGTAACTAGTATCTCAGCCACTCTATGAAATTTTAACTTGTTGCTCCAGCACTAGAAGTACGACATTATTGTATTCGTTGACAGCGTAGTGTTTCGTGAGGTATACATTACCTTTTCTTAAATGGAGCATACATTCATAATCCTAATCTAACAGTAACACAGAGCTCCTATTACACCATCCATTGAAATATTTACATTTGTGTAACAGCCTCACACCTCCACACATAATTCAGAGCTACTGGAGGAGTAGGGGCAGATTCGGGACTTGGTAACAGCATTGCTCATTTTATACCCCCATGTGGCTACCCTCCCGAGGGACCTCCCTTTGTTTTCCCATAGTGCTAGTTATGTATTTAGAAGCAAACCCAGCAACTACACGCATCCAGCTACTGCACATCATTTAACCACAAACAGGTCTATGCGTGTTAATGTGGGATAGTAGCTGATTTCATAGTGATAGCTACAAACTGAGAAAGTATAGTGAGGTACGAAGGTGAGACTCGCTGAAATAGAGTGGAGGAACATATTCAGGAAACTGACATACTCATATATATCGAGATAATGTTGACGGCTAAGTATGACACATTCTGTCTTGGCATTCACATCTTCGATAGCAGCAGTGTTAATGCATCAATACCCATTGTCCTTGGTGTTGCTAAATTACATTTAACAGCTTAAAGAGCATCACAGAACGTATTTCTAAAGCAACAAAGTGTCGTGAACACACATGATCAGCAGTAAGTGGTGTGTGCTGCAGTGGAGTGAGACTAGATACACGGCATGGTTTTGTATAAGATAGCAAGAGCATTGACATGGAAATGTGCTGTTCATGATTTCTGTCACTCCATTATTCTAAGATCAACGAAAGTTCACTGAAGTTGGTATATCTGCTCCAACAGATTTTGCATTCAAGAAATGTGGAACTCAAAGCACACAAAAAACAATATTTGTGGAAAACTGTCGCATAGTTTCCAAACGTCAATCAGTGCTATTTAAATACGGTGATACTGTGTATGGTACTGCCCCCCATCATTAACAAATATTCCTTTGAAGTTAGAGTTTTCCATACCACATACCTGCATATAGTCCCCATCCTGAAGCAAAATGTCAGCTTAAGATGAAAATACAGCCTATCCAGTGATGCAGTGGACGCAGATGTCTGTAACATAGCTACCAATCGTTTGCCACAGCTATTTAAGTAAAGTTATTCTGTGTGTGGTGCTCCTCGCCCATTTAAAAATGAGCTATTAAAACTGGATTCTTCCATATGCATATAGATCCCCTTCTGATTTCGAAATGTATTTTGCTTAGGAAGGAAAAAACTACTCAGTATTCCAGTGGTGCAATGGAATGAGATGTATGTAACTTAATCTTCCATTGTCTGTCAGGGCTATTTAAATATGGAGACGCTATCCGCGGTACTCCCTCCTACCACTAACGGATGTTCCATTAAACTATTGTCTATCATATCTTGTACAATCATATATGCTTCATTCTAATTTCGAAATGTAATCTGCATACGAAGAAAAAATACCGAGTAGTCCTATGGTGCATTGGTATCAGATGCATGTTGCATAGATCCCAAATGAGTGTCAGGGCTATTAAAGTACAGTGGTGCTGTGTACGGTACTCCCTTTTGTAATTAACAACATTTCATTAATGTAGAGTCTTCTACACCATATACGTCATTTACTGATTTTTGAACTGTACTCCCTTATCGTTAGCATTTCGACAGGATCAAATTCAAACAGTTCATTTCCATGGTTATCAGTCAGAGCTTAAAATCCATGTTTGTTTTAGTGGAGGGATCTTCCTATCACATTCCTACAGAAGCAGAAAGAATCTGCGACACAGCTGCTCCCAGGAAGGTAATTTTCCGAAGAGATTGTGTACAGACGTTTTAAATTCTAATAAAATAAGCATAAGCTACAGGAAAATTAATTGTAACAGCTGGTAGCTACTATGATATTCCATACAGCTACTCCATCAGAACAGCAATTTTTAAAGTCAGCCATTTCCAGCTTATATTGTTCGATCGCGGGTCTTCAGACGCTTTCAGACTAACATATTTTGCATTAGTTGGAGTTTAACAGTTCAACTGTTGTAATGCCAGACAGAGTCATTACTTTTTCTTGCGTGCTATTCACAGGCGACTTTGCAGCCACCTAAATGAAGAAATCTATATCTGACATTCACCCACCCCTATATGGCTACCCTTGAAAGGTCAAAGAGTTATATATTCTGATACAGCTACTGACATTTCTTCCACCATACGACCACTATCAAGTATCTTCCTCTCGCATTCCTACAGAAGTGGGAAGATTCTCTGACACAATCGCTGCGAGGAAGGTGGATTTCCGATCTGGTAGTGAACAAGTCGTAGGAATTCCAAGAAAATAAGTTTAAGCTATACTAAAAGAATTGTACGAACTGGCAGCTACTACGATACTCCAGACAACTGCTCTATCAGAACTAAAATTTTTAAGGTCAGCCATCTCTCACTTATATGGTTTGATCATTGGTCTTTAGATGCTTTCTTGCTGTTTTCACCTACTATTCCTGCAGCCATCACATTGTCATCCCCATATAAGAGACATGGTTTCTCAGTTATAATATAGATGAACTAGAGAAATTTACCACATAGATAGCTGCTAAGCCACCACACACATTTGAAAGTGTTCGTCAGTGGAACTCCCCCTCCTCTTTACAAGCTAAAGTATGTTAGAGAGCCGGTCGTAGTGGCCGAGCGGTTCTAGGCACTTCAGTCTGGAACTGCGCGACCGCTACGGTCGCAGGTTCGAATCCTGCCTCGGGCATTGATGTGTGTGATGTCCTTAGGTTAGTTAGGTTTAGGTAGTTCTAAGTTCTAGGGGACTGATGACCTCAGAAGTTAAGTCCCATAGTGCTCAGAGCCATTTGAACCATTTTTATGCTAGAGACTAAAACTAGAACAAGAAGACAAGATGAATCACAGACATGTGTATGTACCGAACAAACACACACACATATCTTGTCTTTGGTATGGAGGGAGGGAGGGACTGCCCCTCGTGGGCCTCAAGCTTTTTCTGTGGATAGTACAGTGCATTAAGGGGACAACACTGTATAGTCTCTTGTCGTGTATTTGGTTTGGATGTTAGCTATTCGTAAGTGATGGAGTTGTCGGCAAGCAGGTGCGAATACCTGTGGTGGAGTTGGTAGTTGACCTGAATGTAACTATACCCATTGCACATTACTATGACTAGAAATCACATACACTGTCATCAGAAGTGCTAACTGCTGTAAAATGACTAGCAACAAGCATCTAGACTGAGTGACTTACATCCACCAGCTTGACAAAGCTACCGACAGACCGAACGTGATTGCTATTTTGACGATAGGTAAAACCCATTTTTGTATTAGAGGAAGTAACTATCTTGTCTGCGTGAAACTCCCAGATACGTCGCCGAAGAGTCTGTGAAGGTTACCTGGCTAGTGTAATCTGACTGCAGGAAAATGTTAACTCGCAACTCAAAGGGATTCTCGCAATCTATTTAATCATTTAGCCAATCAGTTTGATAATAACGTATGTTTTTACACGATGAGACAATATCTAGAGGATATATGGCATATGCATACTGTTCTCCAGGCAATTCACAACAAGTAACAGTATTTTAGAAATGTGAAAACGCAGGTGTGCTCCAATTTCTTCTGTCTTCGAAAATAACTCGTATAAAAGGCAGAATCTACATTCAGCGTGAGCAATTAGAGATGTTTGAATAAAAACATTCCACTTTTGGATGTGGTATGATGGATATTTTAAAATGGGGAGTCTATGTTGGGGATGGAGACGCAGTTACAGTTATAAGTTCAACCGGTACCTGGCTGTCTCACAGTATGCCGGGCCAGTAGCTGGGGTGGGCACGAAAACTCAGCCGAACGGAAGCTGCGGCTTAGCCTCTCGCAACCTGCGGGTACGAAGAATACTCCAACCTGTCATTTCTGGATGGCTGACTAGTGAAGTAACCCGTATGCTGGGTGAGTGGAAACAGTAACGGATGTGTGTACTGTATGACCAGATTAAATACGGCGAGTGTTCGCCCTGGACGATTATTCCGCCCATGTGAACCGTTCGGTTGACGGCTTGGCAGTCGCAGTGATAGTCTCTCTGGTCTCTGAGTGACTGGTGCAGCTGGCGTATGGATAATTGGAGACATGTGTTAAACAGCTGACATGCCCGACATGGGTGCGGGTCTGTAGTACTCTCCCAGCTGATGCCCCTTGGCTCTCAGGCAATCAGCGGGAGACACGCTTCATGATCGCGAATGTATGCGATCGGGAGGTTCTTTGCGACATATATTTAGTGTAAGATGGAAATGTTGTGGTGGAGGAGGGTGCTCGTCTTCTCAAACGTCCGTGCGTACAAGACCTCGGATATATTTAGCGCTACGGCCTATTTGTGGCGGAAATTTACTTACCTGTTTTGCAAAATGTTTGTTTGTGATTCTCAAATTTTGAACATATCTGTTATTGCAATGATGAATCATTGAATGGTGGTAGCGAGCGTTTTAAGTAATCTATTCAACTCTTCTAAATTGTTAAACAATTACTTTGATAGAGTAACGGAAACTGACTATTTCTCACCATTTTTGAAACCGCAATTGTGCCAGATCTCCCAGCATTAGTCAGTAGGAGCACAGTATTCTGAAGAGAGATGAAACCTGCAGTGTGTTTGGATATGTTGGTTCATGAATCTGTTCACACAAATAGGAGAAAACAGAGTCAAGAAGCGAGTCTGGAATTTCCGTGATCAAGGGATTACAGCCAGCTGATAATTTCTTCAGGGGCTGTGAGAACAAATGGAGGTTCTTTGGGGAGGTAGGCATGCCACCTTGATCTGTGGTTTCCAGGCATGGGTGTGACAATAGGAAGTAGTCACTTAACAAAGAACAGAGGTGGTTTCCTGGGTATCAAATAGCAAAGGACGCCAGCTTCCAGTCCACAGTTGGTGGTATTTACTATTACGATCCGTAATTAGGACATTGGGCGGTTTTGACCCAAAATAGCGAATAATATACCGCACTTTATTCCGCTTCTTGGTGCTTACAGTTATGACATCATGGAAAGTGGGGGCAGTGGGTGCTGACGTGAGCTGTATCCTAGTTGGGGAGCTCTATCTTTCACAAACTGATTTTAATAAAGAATATATTCAAATTGAATTGGACAGTATATTATTTTGTCTAATGATTTGAATTTTATGTCGTGAGATCCTTCCACGCCAAAGCAAACTGAGTCTTTTTCCTGCCGATTTCCAGTTGGAGGGTGGGAAGAGGGAAGTGGTGGATGGGAGGGGAGGGATGGGGGATTTCCCAGGAGAGGAAAAAGAGGCTCAGAACTGCGGAGCGGTTGGCAAATAAAAAAGTCCTTATTCCGTGAGGGATGGGGCGGGAGGAGGGTGAGGGGAGAGGTGGGATTTCTCATGAGGACTGATTATTCCCATGGGCCATAAATCATTTGCAGGGGTCATAAATCAATTTGCAGAACAATAGGTTAGGTGTTGGGGGATGTGGAGGGGTGGTTTAAATGATAAATTTCATTAATTAGCATCTCAATTTGGTATCAAAAGTCTCCCAGTGTCGGCTTTGTCCCACTACAGACAATCCACAAGGTGGTCCTACCATTTTAAAAGGTGGCAAGCGTGGTGCTTTTGCACTGTCAGTAGCAAAAGAGAAATGGCAGAATGGCTCGGTGAAGATATATCAGTAATTTAAATATTACCTATAATCATCTGTTTCCACTTAATTTGACTTCTGTACAACCATACTCTTTGATGTAACATCTATGTAAATGTTTTATAAATTATTTATATTACTGTAGTTAATCTATGGACGTAAAATTAATAGTTATGCAATGTAAAATACTGTATGTGTTAAAACTTTACTTGTAAATGTGCCTGATGCATAGGAAACCTAGGTTTTTAATCTTGTGAAACATAGATGAAAGTCTCTCCAGAATGAAACACGCATAGTGATAATAGAAAAGGGGGACTTCGCGGTTGAACTACAACGTTCCTGTGTGGTAAAAGTTCGTTAGTTAGTAGCATACAAAGTGTCCGCATCTTGTGTGCTGAACAAGGCAAGAAGAACAGCAAGTTTGTTTAAGACATCCTTGGAGGTAGAAGAAATTTCGCTCATTGTTGATGAGATACATTGGTTAATTCGGTACTATGAAACTCTGACACTAAGAAGAGAATTTTCAGAGCTTGTTACACAGCAGCCAACGGTCTTGCTGCAGTTATAATGCAGGTTTCTGCCAGATCACCGAAGTTATCACTGTCGGGCATTGATCGGTCACTGGCTGGGTCTGCCGAGTGCTTTTTGCAAGTGGGGTGCACTCAGCCCTTGTGAGGCCAATTGAGGAGCTACTTGAATCAGAAGTAGTGGCACCGGTCACCAAACCTGACAACGGCTGGGGCAGGGGTGTGCTGACAACATGCTCCTCTGTATCCATATCTAATGACGCCAAAGGGCTGAGGATGACACAGTCTCTGGTAGGTACCGGTGGGTCTTCAAGGTCCGTTCGGACGGTCTTTGTTTGTTATACAGCAAGAACCATGAACTCTTTTGTCGCCCCTTTGAGTAGCCGCAGAAAATCACCACAGCCACCACATTCATCTCAAAGAATCAGTTGAGTACTGTATAACCGCATGGACCACTTATATGTTTTGTAATCCAGTTATTATTGTGTTCCGTAAACTTTGTGTTCAGCATCCATATTTTATCCTGAGCCAGTGAACCTAGACAGGGTCCTGTTCCAAGCACTGAGAAATTTCGGATATCCTATTTCACTGAACATACAATAACTGATTCCTGTAGCAATTCTTTACGATTCGCCGGCCGAAGTGGCCGTGCGGTTAAAGGCGCTGCAGTCTGGAACCGCGAGACCGCTACGGTCGCAGGTTCGAATCCTGCCTCGGGCATGGATGTTTGTGATGTCCTTAGGATAGTTAGGTTTAACTAGTTCTAAGTTCTAGGGGACTAATGACCTCAGCAGTTGAGTCCCATAGTGCTCAGAGCCATTTTTCTTTACGATTCAGTGAATCTTGTTTCTGAAGTACTCGAAGAGTTAGAGTTTCACTAAAGCATCGTTACCAAGAAAAGATTTAAAGTATTCAGTTTAAGGTTGTTTTATTGTTGAAGTCGCAGTACGGTAACACAGTCACCTGCAAAATCTATGAGGATCCTTAATAGTTACTGGCTCGTAGACTTGAAGGCTCACATCATTAATGAAGAACACTTGCCAATTTGTGTGCAGTAATAAGCAGCTGGCTACCACTGTTCAAACTACACTAGATCCCGGTACCACATGCCCATTTGAGTTAAATAGTATTAGTAACCGAATGGTGCTTGGGAATATAACAAAAATAATCAAAACAAATAATGTAATTATCTGAAAATGGTTTCAGTGATAGTATGTCCCAGTAATTGAACTGATAAAATATCCATGTCTCCAAGTCTCTAGAGCTCCACCGTTAGTACTCATTCATCTGTAACGATCATTTGCTTTATTCTTTAATATATAGATAGTAAGTGTTACGGAGAGCCAGTTGTTGCCAAAACGTTTTAATACTCCTTCTCTGTTGTCCTGTTGCTAGCTAAAGTGTGCTACCGTATCGTACCTCATTTGCAAATCATAACGTCTTTATTAAGTAAAGTCCATTCCAATAGATAACTTTCTTTATTAACAGAGCAAGTACTTGATACACATTTGCTTAATTAGACTGGTGCCCGATTTCTTTTACGTAATTCAAGTTTGCATGTAACTAATAGAGCCTTGGCTCGAATCCCGTTTGTTCTGCTGTTGCTTCCTTTCCGTAGTTACCTTTCGGGAAACGAAAACAGCCCAATACCTTTCCATTACGTACGATCACGGTGAAATTAAAATCGTTCCATTACGTACGATCACGGTGAAATTAAAATCGTTTCACAGCAGTAGCATTATCGGTGATGTACTAATTTACTAGTACCCGGTAGTGTTTTAATTTGCTTTTCCCGTGACAGGAATAATAACACTGTTAGTTAAGAGAGTTATAAGATGAGCTCAGTGACTACATGTGTGGACTACTCACTTTATATCACTTGTGTACCAAATGTAAAAGGGACATTTCAAACCCTCACTGGATATCACTTGTGTATCAAATGTAAAAGGGACATTTCAAACCATCTAATGCTGCCCAAGTTTACTGTTATAGCTAAATCAAGACGAGACAGTCCTTATGTGCTTGCAGACAGCGACTGTTGAGCATTACGGAGGGTGGTTGTTAAAAATCGCATCAAATCAGTCGAAATGCTACTAGCAATTCAACTCATGCGATGATTGTGCGTAAGAAGTTAAAATGAATACGTTACAACGACCGAGTAGCCCCTATAAGCAACACGTGTCTGAAGTCAAGCGACGCTTGAAGTGGTATAAAGAGTGACCGTACTGGAATGACTGTAAATGAGTGATTAGGTGTGATTAACCACATTGCACACTTAGGCAATTTGTTGGAGGGGTTTGGATTTGGTGAATGCCAGGAGAACGTTTCCATGTGCAGTACCAACAGTGAAGTACGGAGGAGAGTGGTGATACGATTTGGTGGGTGTTTTTCATGTTTCATTTCATCCCTAGGTTGTATTTCCCTTGTTACGCTTAAGACAATCCTAAATGTCTGAAGATATGAACATAATGTATAGTTTGTATAGCATTTTATACTGCGTGCAGTACAGGAACAGGTGCTGTTAATCTCGGCGTTGAGTGCCCATCAGCTCCTTCCTTTCAGGAGCAGTTCGGAGATGATGATTGTTTGTAAAGCATCACAATGCACCCTGTAATACAGCAGCGTCAGTAAGTGAGTGGTTTGTGGACAATTACAGTTCTCAGTTGATCGATATGCCGTGAGTCCCGACCTGAAGCCAGTGGAACACACCGGAACTGTCACGACGTCGACTTGGGCCAGATCCCAGTGTTCAACATCACCACACACTTTGGTCTCTACTCTTTAGGAAGAATGGGCTGCCGTTCCCCCTCAGTCATTCAGACATCCAATTGAAAGTATTTCCAACCGAGTTCAAGCGGTGGAACAGCGCGACCGCTACGGTCGCAGGTGCGAATCCTGCCTCGGGCATGGATGTGTGTGATGTCCTTAGGTTATTTAGGTTTAAGTAGTTCTAAGTTCTAGGGGACTGATGACCTCAGCAGTTATGTCCCATAGTGCTCAGAGCCATTTGAACCATTTGATTTTTGAGTTCAAGCGGTCATAAAGGCGAACGGTGAACGCACCCCATATCATCGTCCACTAATAAGTGTCCAGATACGTCTGATTAATTAGTGTACATCGTCCGCTCCCTTATCGGAGTGGTGAGCGCTTCTGACTGCCATGCAGAGGGCCCGAGTTCGATTCCCGGCTGGGTCGGAGATTTCTTCGCTTGGGGACTGTGTGTTGTGTTGTCATCATCATGATGTCCAGCGTAGCGTCACCTGAACACGCTCGCAACTCGGGTAATGATGAATTACTTTGACATCATAATCTGCAAATTTTGATGCAGTTAATAGTTTCTACGGGTGTAAAATGTAGTAAAACACGAAAAGTACATGATAAATGCTGTATTTTAATGTGGAAAATTTAGTTTCCTTTAAACTGCACGTTTATTGACACAGTTTTGTGTTTATGTCGGAAAGATGATTTCTGTCAAACATTTATAGCGAAAGAGTATTCGAAAAATCAACGTCTGTAGTGTTACAGATCACCATACAATTGTTCGAGAAGTAGATGAATATGTTTATGCCGAAATAGAATTTGCTAATTTTTGTATTTAGATAGCTTTTTTCTTTTATTTTCGTGTTTGCTGCGAATGTAGTCGTTCATTTTCAACTCCACATAGCTGACGGGGAAAACTCGCTAGTACCAAATACATTTCTTATTGCTGCCTTTTGTATAGATTCTCCTTCTTGTAAAGCCGTTTTACTTCCATGTCCAACCACGTTTTCTTGGTACTATCTTTCTAGATTTCGGATCACGTGAAATGTCAGCCTTTATATACTTTGTAATATGCGCACTTTTTTGTAATCTTTTTTTTCAGGTTAAGGCCAGCGATCGTTTCTACTAGTTTGAGCTCCACTTCCACGTAGTTCCTGCCATTATTTGTTGTCTGTCCATACTCACAATTAACGTTTTCACGTATCAAGAATTGTATTGTCAGGACACACCCTGTGAACCTCAATAGAAACATTACATTTTTAGTGTTATTCACAACCTTTCTTTTCCCGTGTTGTCAGAAATCATATTGTGAACCTGAATGCAAACTTTACAATTTCGGTATTATTCACAAGATATTGTTTTCTTTTATTCGGTTCATGTGTCGACAGATATTGTTGTAGGGAACATAGTCTACAGTAACAGAGAAGCATCTTTGATATTGTTTTGCACCGCTCTAGAATACTCAATTGCGCGATAGCTCACTCACAGCTTTAGACCTACTTTCACTTCGAGTATTTACAGAAGTTATTATCCCCAAACAAAGTTCTTTAACAACTGGAAAGGTGTAGGATTCGCTCTGTGTAGTGGATAGGGAACAAAAAAGAAAGATAATTTGCTGATACCTGATTTGTTGTCAAATAAATGCTTAAGTGCGTCCTGTTACGGGGTATCTGGATCATTAGCAAAGTTTTTTGTTATCTCTTAAAACATCTAACAACATCTGTGAGTTTCTTGAGATTTCAATGTACAATTAATTGTTGGTGGGATGGCCACGTTATAGTATATCATGGATAATGATTGTCACGGTGAATTACGCTGACTCTTGCACTTCATTGTACTTGGCAGATATGTATCACGCCATTCCATGGATAAGTTATGTGTGTTTTGTTCGGAAGTCTGTTCTGGCTTCTAGCAGATCAGAGCAGAGTTGCATCCTTCTTCGCTTCAAATTTTCTTTAACAGCAAATACCGATACTTGTTATATTATTTTCCATATTAGCCTCTAGGCTGTGCCATTCAGCCGGCTTATTCATACCTGTGACACCCAACGAAAAGATGATCTGCATCCTCCTCTCCTGCACAAGAATAGAAACGGGTCCCCATGGTGCACAGTTTGCACACTTGATGATGTTTGTGCCCGTTTTCCAATGTCAGTGGAATATTTAACGAAGTCAGACCCCTAGACATTGAGAATGGATAGTATTTCGTAGAATGAGGACTTGTCGTTTGAATTAATGCATAATTATTACTTTGCTGCTTCACTGTGTATTCTCGTTGGTGTTGTGCATCTTATCATGCATCTAAATACCATTTATCCTCTATTTCGTAACTGAGGTTTCACTTCATTTTATGTCACCTGACGGTCAGTTCACGAAAATGAAGCTCAATTCATCTTTTGGACTTGCAGCTATTGTTGTAGTAAAAATAATTGGATGAAAGGTCCGCCTGTTAAGCAAAACATTGTGTTCTCATGTGGCCCAGACATGTTTCAGCACCTCTGTGCCACAATCATTGGTTTCTTTTCACTCAAGACTGTTAAATGTGAGCGTATCTTTATATGATAACTAAGAAAATTAGGCCTAAGGACAGTTTTTTGTTTGTTCTTGTTATTACCTTGATTTTACATTATATGGTTTTGTGGGACCATTTGTGTTTTGCCCTGTACTGATAACTTGTCATCTGCTACCAAAAGATGTTAATGTGAGTTTTATTGGCGAGTTAACATATCCTTTTATGTGTAAACGTAAATCTGTTGTGGAACGATATTTCGCCAATATATTTGCTGTCACTTATGCTTTTCTGTCGCAGATAGTTTTTCTTTTGCACACTGACGAGTTTTAGAGCACCACACGAAACGTAAATTATTCAGAAATTAGGTTGCAACGAACATTTTCCATTCACCAAGACGAAGTGTAAAAGTCATTACTGTGTGTCTGTAGGCCCCAACCCAGCCAGTGTTCGCGTGTTCTCAAGTGGATTTGGTGCCAAATTTGAGTATTGTTTAATTTCCATCTCTCTCTTTCTGTGCGTAAGCATTTTTAACTGATGTGTTGCCTTTTTTGTACAGTTACTTTAATGTGTTAAACAGCGTGCCTTTGCCTAAACGTAGTGTATTCATTTATAGCCTCTTTGCTTTTGGCTCTTCCCTTTTGTGTGTGGAAGTTTTCTTATATTCTTAGTTTGTGGTATAGATTTTGGCTGGATTTTAGTATTTTTATATCTTTTTCTGTTATAGTTGGGTGGCGGGTTTGGGCTATTAGGAGGCGGGAAATGTGCTAGGGGAGTTGTTACTTTTTAGGATTCTGAAATTGTCTAATTTCCTTGCTTTAAAGTTCCTGCATGTTTATCCTATATACACTATGTGATCAAAAGTATACGGACACCCCAAGAACATACGTTTTTCATCTAAGGTGCATTGTGATGCCACCTACTGCCAGGTACTCCATACCAACGACCTCAGTAGTCATTAGACATTGTGAGAGAGCAGAATGGAGCGCTCCGCGGAACTCACGGACTTCGAACGTGGTCAGGTGATTAGGTGTCACTTGTGCTTTACCTCTGTACGCGAGGTTTCCACACTCCTAAAAGTCCCTAGGTCCACTGTTCCCGATGTGATAGATAAGTGGAAACGTGAAGGGACACGTACAGCACAAAAGCGTACAGGTCGACCTTGTCTGTTGATCGACAGAGACAACCGACAGTTGAAGAGGGTCGTAATGTGTAACCAGCAGTCATCTATGCAGACCATCAAATAGGAATTACGGACTGGATTAGGATACACTGCAAGTACTATGACAATTAGGTGGGAGGTGAAAAAACTTGAATTTCATGGTCGAGTGGCTGCTCATAAGCTGCACATCACGCCTTTAAATGCCAAACGACGCCGCGCTTGGTGTAAGGAGAGTAAACTTTGGACGATTGAGCCGTGGAAAAATGTTGTGTGGTGTGACAAATCACGGTACACAATGTGGCGAACCGAAGGCAGGGCGAATGACCCGTGAACGTCATCTGCCAACGGTAAAATTCGGAGACGGTGGTGTTATGGTGTGGTCGTGTTTTTCGTGGAGGGGCTTGCACCCCTTGTTGTTTTGCGTGGCACTATCACAGCACAGGCCTCCACTGATGTTTTAAGCACCCTCTTGCTTCCCACCGTTGAAAAGCAATTCGGTGATGGCGACTGCATCTTTCAACACTGTCGAGCACCTGTTCATAATGCACGGTCTGTGGCGGAGTGGTTACTTTACAATAACATCTCTGTAATGGACTGGCCTGCACAGAGTCCTGACCTGAATCCTATAGAACACCTTTGGCATGTTTTGGACAGCCGACTTCTTGCCAGGCCTTATCGACCGACATCGATACCTTTCCTCAGTTCAGCACTCCATGAAAAATGGGTTGTCATTCCCCTAGAAACCTTCCAGCACCTGATTGAACGTATACCTGCGAGAGTGGAAGCTGTCATCAAGGCTAAGGGTGGGCTAACAGCCTATAGAATTCCAGCATTACCGGTGGAGGGCGCCACGAACTTGTAAGTCATTTTCAGCCAGGTGTCCGGCTACTTCTGATCACATAGAGTATATTGATGACAAATGTTGCATATGAGTTCATATATTCGTGATCTGTTGAATTTAAATGAAAGTAAACGACATGCTTTGCTTCCAGTACCCTTCTGTGACTTAGTATGAAACTGGGTTTTCCCTTTCACCGGAATTCAAACTCTTTAGAATTTTTAAGGCAAATATTCGTTGGGAAGACTATATGAAGCTTTTGTCTTTCGTAAACAGCACTGTAAGGTTTCTAATAAGTTCGGAAGTACCTCATTGATGATATTCACTTGTGCTAGTAACTGAATGAATTATCACTTCCAAAAAAATTTTGAAATGATGTCGCAGCTACGGATTGCTTCGATATTCTGTTTTCTCTTAAGTAAATTGCTATGCCAAGAGCTTTCCCCTCTCCACCATGGCACTACATTACTATTAAGTTTTGGAGGAGACTCACGGGTTGTGAGACTCGTCTCTGGACTGACGACTACTGTCAGAGGATGTAGGCTCTGATTTCATAGTGTGCCGAATTCCCACTTTGGAAACTCCTTCATCCATGGGTGAACATTTTACTGTCAGTGGTGTCATTTCTGTACTTGTCTGGTATCCTTCTGTCAATGCAGAACAGCTTACACTCCTCCTTCATTCATAAGTAAATAACAGGAAGTTATTTCATCTTGTAATGCATTAAAACTGATACGATACTTGTCACCGTCATATATCATCACTAATTAGTAATCATTTTTGTGGTGTAGATTCACTTTCGATAGAAGCATTAATTTACAATTGGAAAAAGAACCTGAAAACCAGTGTGGAGGAAGAGCATCTTGAAATAACATGTAAATTGAGTCACTGATATTAATTAACAAGGATATTATGGTTTGTATTATTTTAGCTTTCATGCATTTCTGCTGTCGCAAGAGGCTTTTTATGTTGTACTAGATGATTACCCAGCACTGACTGAGTATAGTCTTCTGTTACTCTATATCCTCTATCGCCCCCCCCCCCCTCTTCATTTTCTCCTCCTCCTGTATCTGTCCATATCATACCCTACTCTCCGTTCGTTCTCTCCTCCCCCTCTCACCCTCCACCTCCTTCACCCACAATCTCCGCGCATCTTGTACTAACCCTTTCCGTGCCCATCTCTTCCTCTCCCTCTCGCTGTCCAACTCCTACTGTCGATTTACTCCTTCCCACTCACTCTGTCAATGTCTCACCTCCTCCTCTCTGCCCATCTTCTCCTTTTCTCTCTCTTCATCTCCTCCACATCACTCTGTCCAACTCCTTCTCCATTTCTCTGTGACTATCTCCCCTTCCACAATTCGCTGTCCATCTACTCCTCCCTGTCTCTCTGTCCATCTCCTCGTCTCATATCTGTATCCATCTCCTCCCCTTTCTCTCTCTCTCTCTGTCTCTCCATCTCCTCCTACCCCACACGTTTCTGTTCATAACCCTGACCCATATGAGGTTAGTGGTTCTTACCCCACAGTATTTCTTTCCATATACTGAGTAACATGATTACCATGTTTGGCTGTTATCAATCCTGAGTTTTAGAAGAAACATTTTGCCCTAAATTTCACGCATGTACGCACATGTCACGTATATCTCACATATATTTTCATATTTCACACATACTTACACACATATTTCACCTGTATCCCTTGAGCATTTCGCCTGCAGTTTCGTTTACAACTAGCTCAGTGTTTACGAAATCCTGTCACCAGGACTATGTGTCGTTCGATGATATAATTTTTTCAGGTACTTTCAGTGGCATATGTGAATACCGTCTGCAAAATTTGTCCCGAATATAACGGGTAGTAAGGAAGTAATACATTAAGAGGTCAAGCCTGATGTGGCAGTCTAAGCGTATGAACATCGAAAATCTAGTAAACTAAAAACTTTTCTCCTATCATCATTTTGTGGTAGATGTCAGCGAGATATATTTAGTAACAGATTTGAAATCATACGTCAAGTTTGTTGCAAGTGACCAGTGCTCTCACTCTCAAATACTGGACGAATAAAGTCTCGATATTTGCGCATCGTGAGCTACACTATGTTTTCAACCCCATCTCTTTGATAATTAGGTGGTTCTTACCCCTAAATTGCTTCTTTCCAGACGGTAGGTGATAAGTGTACCACATCTGCTTCAAATAGAACCAGTAGTATAGAAGGAGATTTGGATCATACGTGCATACATTTTTATAATATGTATAGGTTAGATAAACTGTTTCGTTCAGTAATCACCATCTCCAAAACTGTCTAGAAAACACAAAAATTTTATGTATATGAATGTAGTGTATTACGGAATAATCTGAGGATAACAGATACTGATCGAAAGTTGCTCGCAAATAAAAATTTGAAGCTCTTGCCATGATATAAGTAGTAAATGTTAAGCATCTACACGGCTGTGCTCTCAATATCACGATGGCGATATCGCACTTCACCAACGGTCACATTAAACTGGACACAGACCTTTTATGCCATCACACAACATTAAAATAGAAGAACAAAGCCACACACACACACACACACACACACACACACACTCACAATGGCGCTCGCGCGCACAGAGAGAGACAGACAGAGAGAGAGAGAGAGAGAGACAGACAAAGAGAGAGAGAGCTCGAAACCGCCAGTCTTACGTCTCCCCACTTCATCTGGTTCGTAGAAGGTCAACGCGTAGCTCCTTAATTTGGAAGCTGCACTTCACTGTAATTATCTTCAGAAAAACTGTGAACTGACCACAACTGCTGCTGGATTTTATTTTTAATACTCGATATAAATTCTGTGTAATTAAGAGAAGGGTACAAGAAGTTTCCTTTTTAACATTACATAGAGAGCATAAAGATATGAAGATAACACGTATTACGTAAGCTATTTTTATTTTTTGTGGCATACGAGCAATAAAATATATGTATTTTATAAAGACTTGGTGATTTTGAATGTCCTAAGATAGTTGAACAGCTCAAAAAAGAGCGACTACACAACCGCTAACGTCCTCCAGCATGATATGTGATCACTGCGATCCACCGACGCTGCTTCTTAAATATATGAACAATTTTTGAACAAAACTTGGAAGGCCACAGGTGCCGTTCACACCACCCCTAAAGTAGAACCAAAAACTGTGCTTGTGATACCTCCTAATACATTTGTTCCTCAGGAACATAACACAGTTCCTCAAGAAAATCAATATCCATCTCACGTAAGAGCTAGCCTAGCATCAGTAATCCTCCAATAGTGTCTCGGATTAACTTACTGTTTTTATACACAGAGGCCGAAATCTCCTCCAGAAACTTAAAAGTCGGTCTCTTGACAATGGGCAAAAGAATTTTCTCAGCATCAAGAATAGCCACTGCGTGATAATAGTGTACCCACAAACACCATAACCATAAAATACTGCAGACAACTGAGGAAGCTGCTAAATAGCCCCTTTAAAAATGAATATTGAGGTGACACAGTCTACCGTACATCTGTATAATACAATATCAGATGCTAGCAGCTGATCAAAAAGAGACTGAAAAACACTAAAATTTCATTTCTAAGGATAGAAACGTGTAATGAAGCCAACGGGTTCTCTTATTTGTTTATTTTTTTTAATTTAATGGTTTTACAGTAGATGCACTATGGTCTTCCATATCTATCACGCCACAGTTTACCAACCTAGATAGGATTTTTGATGTATTAGGCCTACTTAAAACATTACCCAAACGAGATTCTTGAGACAAATAGAGACTTAGTGACAACTAAAGGTACTCTATGTATTATGTTCGCTGTCAGTGCACACCCCATTGTTGAGAGACCGCTTTTAAGTTTCTAGAGAAGATTTCGGTCTCTGTATATAAAAACAGTAAGTTAATCCGAGACCCTATTGGAGGATTACTGATGCTAGGCTAGCACTTACGTGAGATGGATATTGATTTTCTTGAGGAACTGAATTATGTTCCTGAGGAACAAATGTATTAGGAGTATTGTAGCGGAACTATTTAAGGAGAAACCGTGAAGAATACTGGTATCAGACTCAGATGTATGAAAAAAAATGGCTGTGCACAGATGAAATTAGAAATTAACTTAGTTCAACCCTTTCAGAACTAATTTTCTTTTTGAAGGAAGGGAATCTATCTTTATGCTCTAATGCTCTTTGGTGAATTTTTAATGATTTTAGATGCACGATTTATGCAAATGTACGAACCCGTTTTCAATACATGATCTGAATATTTGCCTTCAGTTTATGGACTAAGACGAATAATATTGCAATATTCAGTGATGTAATTAGAAAGCTCCTAATTCAATAACTACAATGTAAAGTAACAATAATAATGTCCAGTTATACGGCGGAGTATAACTAAGCAATAGCTTCTGTGAATTTTGGCAGTCACAAGCTGCTGCGCACTGCTAAATTCACTCGTCAGTATTTTTACTGTGATGTCCAACAGGTGTGAGCACTTGTGCATCTAATGAAAAGATTGAACATTCACACATGTGTAAATGAGGTTTCCATTGAGGAAAATATTCCTGTTGCAGCTAACACACACTAAATATTAATGAACAGAATTGTAGCCAGATGGTCTGAAAGGGTTATCAGATATGCTGTTCCTTTCCTACATCCGTAATGACGAGATTCTACAGGGCAAGTTTGACATCAGAAAACAAAAGTGTACATTATGTGATCAAAAGTATCCGGATACCTGGCTGAAAATGACTTACAACTTCGTGGCCCCTCCATCAGTAATGCTGGAATTCAATATGGTGTTGGTTCACTCTTATCCTTGCTGACAGCTTCCACTCTCGCAGGTATACGTTCAGTCAGGCACAGGAAGGTTTCTTGTGGACCAGCTGCCCACTCTTCAAGTAGTACTGCACTGAGGAGAGGTATCGATGTCGGTCGTTGAGGCCTGACACGAAGTCGGCGTTCCAAAACATACCAAAGGTGATCTATAGGATTCAGGTCAGGACTCTTTGCACGCCAGTCCATTACAGGGATGTTATTGTCAAGTAACCACTCCGCCACAGGCCGTGAATTATGAACGGGTGCTCGTCGTGTTGAAAGATGTCATCCTCGTGATGACTGGGTGTTGTGTGATGTCCTTAGGTTAGTTAGGTTTAAGAAGTTCTAAGTTTTAGGGGACTGATGACCATAGATGTTAAGTCTCATAGAGCTCTGAGCCATTTGAAAGATGTAATCGTCATCTCCGAATTGCTCTTCAACAATGGGAAGCAAGAAGGTGCTTAAAACATCAATGGAGGCCTGTGCTGAGATAGTGCCACGCAAAATAACAAGGGGTGCAAGCCCGCTGCATGAAAGAAACGACCACACCATAACACCACCGCCTTCGAAATTTGCTCTTGGCACTACACACGTTTGCAGGTGACATTCACTGGGCATTCGCCATATCCACACCCTGCCATCGGGTCGCCATACTGTGTACCGTGATTCGTCATTCCACACAACGTTTCTCCACTGTTCAATCGTGCAATTTTTACCTTCCTTACACCAAGCGAGGCGTCGTTAGGCATTTAAAGGCGTGATGTGTGGCTTATGAGCAGCCGCTCGACCATCGAATCCAAGTTTTCTCACATCCCGCCTAGCTGTCATAGTACTTGCAGTGGATTCTGATGCAGTTTGGAATTGCTGTGTGATGGCCTGGGTAGACGTCTGCCTATAACGCATTACGACCCTCTTCAACTGTCGGCGATCTCTGTCAGTCAACACACGAGATCACCCATACGTTTTTGTGCTGTACGTGTCCCTTCACGTTTCCACGTCTCTATCACATCGGAAACATTGGACATAGGGATGATTAGGAGTGTGGAAACCTCGCGTACAGACGTAAGACACAAGTGATACCCAGTCACCTGACCACGTTCGAAGTCCGTGAGTTCCGCGGAAGACCCAGTCGGCTCTCTCACGATGTCCAATGACTACTGTGGTCCCTGATATGTACCTCGCAGCAGGTGGCAGCACAATGCACCTGATATGGAAAACCTATGTTTTGGGGGGTGTCCGGATACTTTTGATCACATAGTGTATAATAAATGCATATATGAAGAAGTTAACCAGTAATATGTACATTTATGCATACGTATGAGCACCATATAAATCCAACGGTAATGGAGCCAAGCGCCATCAAATACACTGACGGAAAGAAATCCCAGAACCATGTGATAATTAATGTCGAATAATTAAATTTTTGGAACGCCTTTTTGTAGATAACATATTTAAGTGATTAATGTTGCAAGATAACAGGTTAAAGTAAGAGCGAGGAAAACCATTGCAAATGTGAAATGCTGGTACATTAATAACGGGTGTGACCACCAAAATATCGAATTGAAGCATGCAAATCTGCATGCATTGTGTCATGCCAGTGCTGGATGTCAGTTTTTTTGGATGGAGTTACATGCCTGCTGCACTTTATTGGTCAGTAAATGGACGGTTTAACGCTGGTTGTGCATGACATTAGAGTTGTCGTCCGATGATGTCCCATACGTGGTCGTCTGGAGACAGGTATTGTGATCGATTAGGCCAAGGTATCATGTGGACTCCTTGTAGAGAATGTTGGGTTACAATAGTGGTTTGTGGCAGAGCGTTATTCTGTTGATAATACGCCCTGGAATACTGTTTATGAATGGTAGCACAACAAGTCGAATCACCAGACTGACGTCAGGTGCGTTGGGTAACCACGAGAGTGCTCCTGCTGTCATACGAAATAGTACCCCAGACCATAGCTCCAGGTACAGGTCGAGCGTGTCTAGTACACAGAGATGTTGGTTGCAAGCCCCCAACTGATCTGCTTCTAACCACCACATGGGCATCACTGGCACCGAGATAGAACCGGCTTTCATCAGGAGCTTTCTGGTTCGGAGCTATCCTTGAAGTAACCGATTTGTACCATTTTTTTGTGTCTCTGTGGTGCCAACTGCTGCTAGAATTGCAGCCTACGCCGAAAACGACTGTTTTTCCTCTCCGTAGTCCCACCTGGTCGTCCGGAGCCCGGTCATCATGCGACGGTAACTTCCCATGCCTGTGGCTGCCAGCAATCATGTCTTTCTGCATTACCGCGGAAGGAACATTCATCTTCTCGTAGCCCTTTTAGACGGTCTGGTTCTAGCTCAGTGAACTGTTGATAACAGTCTATTTGTCGTCTTAAAGGAATCCTTGACTAACATCAACTCACTACGTCAGTTCTGAAAGGTAACTAACGCTCCCTACTGTTACAACTCGTATTTAAAGCAAACCCAAATTGCATCCTCATAGTGGCGCTACTAACGCTATTCTTATGCGACTGGAGCGAAATTTGAATAGGCGTCAATTTTCAGATGTGGAAACACTCCTACGAACTTTCGTTTATCTTGAACAACTCCTTCTAGGTGTTCGAATTTCCTTTCACGTCAGTGTAAAAAAACAACAACAACAACAACGTGGAATGGTTTCACACCCCGGTTGCATTGAGGCACTGAAGTAGTGTACCGGCCAGGGTGGCCGAGCGGTTCTAGGCACTTCAGTCTGGAACCGCGCGACCGCTACGGACGCAGGTTCGAATCCTGCCTCGGGTATGGATGTGTGTGATGTCCTTAGGTTAGTAAGATTTAAGTAGTTCTAAGTTCTAGGGGAATGATGATCTCAGATGTTAAGTCCCATAGTGCTCAGAGTCATTTGAACCATTTGAACTGAAGTAGTGTACCTATAGTGACTTTGACTCACAGTCCGAATTTCCGCCACTATTCGGCACTACAGTCTCAGCACTGCAGTCGCAGCTGCGGCAAAAGCTAGGAAATGGTGCAGTTTACCTTAATTCTGAATTATATGACATGAATGTAAGACTCCACTCATCACACTATGAGAATGGGAAAGATGAATTTGGATGCACGTTCACTGCTTCTTAGCTTACTCCTATAACTCAAGAAAAAATTAATCTGTAAAGTTGTGAGTCTGTCAGTTTACAGATAAATTTGAATCCAATGAAAATTTCCATCCAAACACAGTAACCATGACACAATAATACATGACTGAGTTGTAAAGTATACACCACTTATTGGAATTATACAAAAGATTGTGTAAACCAGCAGATATAAAGATGGTATAAAACCAGTTGTCAGCGGTATTCCAGGGTGCAAACATTATTATCAGTGTTCAAGGTTTCTGTAATAAAGACAGTTGATCTGTGATCAAGAATGTAGCATCCATCGAATTAACCACTAACAGTCACATAACATACTGTTCACTACAAACGTTCCATCACCGAGACTATTCAGTGCAGTACAATAGGTAATGACATGGAAACCTGTTTTATACATTGTCGTCCAAAATTAAAGCAGCACACCGCTATTTCCCCGTTCGCGATGTAATCATACAAACTGCCAACAGATGTCCGTATCATCGTGTTCTGCACGGAAGGTGTCATTCCCGTCGTCAACGTATAACCGCGCTAACAATGACGTCATGGCACCTACCGAACGGGGTGGTGTTTGCAGAACAGCATCACATCCACAACAGCTGTGACAGTCACAGACGGTGCACTATGGCACAGAGAAGACGCCTACCCGACACTCTGCGGTGGAGGCGCATACGAAGAATGGAAGCAGGACAGCCGTAAGCTGATGTGGCCCGGTGGTTTAATGTGAATCGTTCTGTTGTTTCTAGGATATGGCGACAGATATAGAGAGCGACACTGTATCCCGAAAACCAGGGCCGGGTGTACTGTGCGTGAGATCAGAGGGAGAGGACCGTTATTTGGCTGTATGGGCACGACAGTACCGCCTTAGTGTTGCACGGCAAGTAGCACCTGATCTTGCAGCGTACACTGAACGTGTTGTGTCGAGGCAAAAGGCTTCAGCAGGGTGGCTGTTACGTCGGAGATCTGCTGCATGTTTACCTCTGACGCGTCTTCGCAGAAGGGAACGTCTAGATCGAAGTTGTCAATACGTCACAAAGGCAGTCGAACAGTAGGCCAATGTTCGTTTCACACATGAGTCTCGATTTGGTCTGGAGAATGATTCTCGACGGATTCGTATCAGGACGGAACGTGGAACACGATTTCGGGACCCAAGCATTGTGGAATGAGACCAATCTCGAGATGCATACCTAATGGTGTGGGCAAAGATTACGTTGACCACTATAACACCTCTTTGTGAAACTGTGTTTAACTGCTGTCAGCTATCGTGATGAGATCTTGGAACAAGCGCGGTTGTTTCGAGACACTGTGGTTCAAACAAATGGCTCTGATCACTATTGGACTTAACTTCTGAGGTCATCAGTCCCCTAGAACTTAGCACTACTTAAACCTAACTATCCTAAGGACATCACACACATCCATGCCCGAGGCAGGATTCGAAGCTGCGTCCGTAGCGGTCGCGCGGTTCCAGACTGTAGCGCTTAGAACCGTTCGGCCACCCCGGCCGGCCGAGACGCTGTGGGCTCAGACTTCGTACTGATGGGCGATAATGTTCGATCTCATAGAACACGGGTTGTTTATGTTTTCTTGGAAGCAGGAAGAAATTGCACCCACGGGATGGTCTGCTCGGTCTGCCGAGTCGAAACCTGTAGTGCATGTCTGGGAGGCACAACGGAGACGAGCTGCATCACGTCAGCATCCACCAACCACTCTCCAAGACTTGCGAGCATCTCTGCAGGGCCGGCCAGGGCGGCTGAGCAGTTCTAGACGCTACAGTCTGGAACCGCGCGACCGCTACGGTCACAGGTTCGAATCCTGCCTCGGGCATGGATGTGTGTGATGTCCTTAGGTTAGTTAGGTTTAAGTAGTGCTAAGTTCTAGGGGATTGATGACCTCAGGAGTTAAGTTCCATAGTGCTCAGAGCCATTTGAACCAAGTTCTGCAGGAACACTGGACATTATTGCCTCAACATAAGACTGATGACACCATTCACAGCATGCTTCGACGTTTTTAGGCCTGTATTGCTGCAAGAGGTGGCCCCACCCCATAGTGAGCACATTAACCAGTTGTCGGAACGTGCGTGCAAATACGTTAATTTGGATAAAAACGTTGTTTACCGTCCGCACCTCGTGGTCGTGCGGTAGCGTTCTCGCTTCCCACGCCCGGGTTCGATTCCCAGCGGGGTCAGGGATTTTCTCTGCCTCGTGATGACTGGGTGTTGTGTGCTGTCCTTAGGTTAGTTAGGTTTAAGTAGTTCTAAGTTCTAGGGTACTGATGACCATAGATGTTAAGTCCCATAGTGCTCAGAGCCAGCCGTTGTTTACCTTCTGTATTCTTTACATTGTTCGTGCTATATTATTACCTGTTTATACTGTATTGTGACAAAATAAACGCAACCATGGAATATTTCCGCCTGCTTCTTTAGTTTCGGACACCAGTATAGTTAATACTTGAACACTATGGAATCAACTGGAACGATTCCGAAATTCAATGATGTGGTATCAATGTCAAGAGATTTTGAGAACATGAATTAAACTGGTAATACACACATAATATTCGTAAATGTGTCACAGTACAAAACATGGAGGGGCGCGGTTAGAGGCACCATGTCACAAATCGCACGGCCCCTCCCGCTGGAGATTCGAGTCTTAACGCGGACATAGTTGTGTGTGTTGTCCTTAGCATAAGTTAGTTTAATTAGTGTGTAAGTCTAGGGACCGATAACCTCAGCAGTTTGGTCCCTTAGGAATTCGCACACATTTGAACATTTTTTGAACGAAACCTGGAAGGCTACAAGTGCCGTTCACACCACCCCTTAAGTAGAACCAAAACCTGTGCTTGTGATACCTCCTAATACATTTGTTCCAACAAGAAATGTGTTTAATGTACTGGTTAATTAACTGATGAATAAACAATATATGACAATGAAAATGTGATACCTGCATCTACATTTCTTACACCTTGTAACCCACAGCCCCATTCATATGCTATCCAACTCGAAGTTCCCCTTCAAACACCCTGTGCACAGACAGCCATGGAGAAGCACAGTCTTTTCCAACTTGTCACAGCTGTATACGTGACTGTCGTAGCATCTACGTTCTAGCTTTTTCCCAAGCTGGGATGACCTTATGTACCATACTTCAACACAGTATAAACTACTCCTGGATTACAAATACAAATATTTCATCAATGAATATACAATAAAGCGCCAAAGAAACTGGTATAGGCATGGGTAAATATCTTCAACATTTCGCGGCCCTGTCAGCAAGTGTATAAATATTAATTTTAATTTTAATAATCAACATCCTCAGTTGCACCGTTCACCTAGAATTTACCTACGTTTCAGTAGGGATAACACAACCTTCTTCAGAATAACAGTAATTATCGTTTGTCCATAGTGGACATCGTCAAGCTAAAACTACAAATCCATAAATTAACGTCAGATTATAAAACGTATCTGGAACTGCCTCGGCCCCACTTAGCGGCCGCGATGCGGCATCCATGAGTGCTCTACTGGAACTAGGTAAACTGTGCAACTGAGGCTGTTGATTATTAAAATTAAAATTAATAGGCATGCGTATTCAAATACAGTGGTATGTAAACAGGAAGAATACGGCGCTGCGGTCGGCAACCTCTATATAAGGCAACAAGAGTCTGACGAAGTTTTTATATCTGTTACTGCAGCTAAAAGGGCAGGTTATCAAAATTTAAGTGAGTCTGAACGTGGTGTTATAGTTGGAGTACGAGCGATGGTACACAGAATCTCTGAGGTAGCGATGAAGTGGGGATTTTCCCTTGCGACCATTTTACGAATGTACCGTGAATATCAGAACTGCGATAAAACATTAAATCTTTGACATCACTGCGGCCGGAAAAAGATCCTGCAAGAACGGGACCAACGACGAATGAAAAAAATCGGTCAACGTGACATAAGTAAAAAACTCCTCCGCAAATTGCTGCAGATTACAATGCTGGACCATCAAAAAGTGTCAGCATGTGAACAATTCAACGAAACTTCATCAATATGGGCTTTTGGAGCCGAAGGCACACTCGTGTACCCTTGATGACTGGCCGACACAAAGTTTTACTCCTCGCCTGGGCCCGTCAACACTGACATTAGATTGTTGAGGACTGGAAACATGTTTCCTGGTCGGACGAGTCTCATTTCAAATTGTGTCGAGTGGATGGACATGTGCGGGTATGGAGACAACCTCATCATCCACTGACCCTGCATGTCAGCAGGGGACTGTTCAAACTGGTGGAGGCTCTATAATTGTGTGGGTAGTGTGCAGTTGGAGTGATATGGGACCCCTGATACGTCTAGATACGACTCTGACAGGGGACACGTACGTAAGCATCGTGCCTGCTCACCTCCATCCATTGTGCATTCCGACGGACTTGGGCAATTACAGAGGACATTGCGACACGTCCAGAATTGCTACAGAGTGACCCCAGGAACACTCTTCGGAGTTGAAACATTTCCGTTAGTCACTAAACTCTCCAGAGACCAGCATTATTGAGCATTTCTGGGTTAGCTTGAAACGTGCTGGTCAAAAGAGATTCCACCTCCTCGTAATCTTACGGATTTGTGGACAGCCCTGCAGGATTCCTGGTATCAAAGTCCTAAAGTTAAATGAGCGCTGAAAAATCTGCGGTTGAGATACCAGAAATATTCAAGCATATACACCTGAATATTTCTGGTATCTCAACTGCAGATTTTTCAGAGTATATATTTGAATATTTCTGGTGTCTCAACTGCAGATTTTTCAGTGCTCATTTAACTTTAGGACTCTGTATCTCAGAATGAACTAAAATGAACTTGTACGACTATTGAAATAAGCCCTTAATTTCATCAGCACCACATTTAATCCATAATGACCGTTGTGACAACGTCAGTTTCGGAAGTGACATTAATTTTGGTGTTGTTAACAATGAAATCCGAACCTCTAATTGCTTCTGAATTGGCCAGTAGGTGGTGTGCTGTAATTAAGCACTGATGTAGTCATGCAAAAGGTGTCCAAGGGTGTCAATCAGCTCCCACATGTCCGATAAGGTTTCTTTATAACATTTTGACATAGTTCGGGAGTTGATTGATGTAGGGCAGTAAATGCACATAAATTATTGGGCAATAGGTTCCCCGTGCCGTTAGCCACTTAGTTAAGAGCCGCAATGCTCGGAATACTGCTCTCACACTCGAGAGGAGGTGAGTTCAGATTTCCATACGGCGATTCAGATTTAAGTTCTCATCGTTGCTCTAAATCTAAGACAACTGCTGGAACAGTTTATCTGAAAAAGACGCTGCCAAATTCCCACTGCATTTTTCCCAAATCCGAGATAATCTTCTGTAAGTAATGGCCTCGTCGTCGGTGCGACGTTAAACATTAATCTCAGATTTCGGTCAAATGTTTGCCTAGAGCAAACTCAAGACGTCCTGTAAATTACACAATGTTTTACTGTGGGAATTTTCATAGTCAGACGAGGAGGCAAAAATTCAAAAACGGGATATTGAATTCACCAGCGTGAAGTGTTTTTCAGCAGAGAAAGGTTTAATTTTGTAAAGAAAATCAGGGAATTAAGTAAAGACATAATTAATGAATTAGGGAAAACCTTTATCCGTATTTTCGTAGCGGAAAACAGAGTGGAAAATGTACAAATGGATTATGAAATTGATGAAAGGAGAGCCCAGTCCTGTAAAAAAATATTTAATTGTTTGAAAGCGATTAGAGAAACTAAGAAAAACTTAATTAGCGTTTTGAGGGAAAATTACACAATGAATTCTTCCGTGAATTTTCATTGTAAAACGATGACTCGTAATTTGACGGATGGAGTTTCAAATTGCCCAGCATGACGTGTTTAGGGAAAAAGTTTGACTTAGTTGAAACTCATCTGTATAATAAGAAAAATTTAATTAGTTATCTGAGGTAAAGTTATTGATCCAAGTGTCATAGCCAAATAAAGATTGGGAAATAGACGAATGGACTATGAAATTACAAGCATAAGGTTTAGTTTCATAAAAGGAGATTTAGTGTGTGAACTCCTAAGGACCAAACTGCTGAGGTCATCGGTCCCTAAACTTACATCCAAGCCCGAGGGAGGACTGGAACCTCCGGCTGAAGGAGTAATCGTGGTAAAGGTGGAAAACAATAATTACTGATTTGAGGGGAAAGCTCAAATATTTCACGGACAGCTGCTGCTAGATGTGAAGAGGAAGTGTGAGAAAGTTCACCCCTGCTAGGCCTAGCTATTCTGTGGATAGAAGTTAACACTGGTGAAGAAATTGTCGAATTCTTTCTCCAGTGTTAAAAAAATGAAATAAAATCAAACTATAGGATAAATCAAAATTTCTTTGCTTGTTCTTGATCTGTTTCGCCTTAATAACAATAGGATACAGATCGATAATTAAATGTACTATAATTAAAATTTTCTGAAAAAAATTTGAAAATAAAAAGCGTCGAAATGTTTTGTGAAATGCTTTGCCTAGAAGTAACAAATAAAGTAGATTAAAGAACATTTAACGCACTTCATTTGCTATACATGATTTTGAGCACCATTCAAAGGCGTATGAAATGCTTCTCTAATTTACTTCATTTCTTACTTTTAGACAAATCGTTCCAAAAAAAATATGACCTGTTTTAACTTTTTTTCCTTTTGTATATTTTACGATGAGAAGATATGGCATACGTATCTGATGTCTCCATTTATGAGTTACGAATCACGAAATTAAAACAGTAACACTCACTAGAATCTTAGTTTATTAACATTCCAAATAGTCTACACAAGATGTTTTCTGAATAAAATTGTACTACCAGCTGTATCGGCCTGACATCATCATTTCCATTTGGGGTGACTAGGACGACCTTCGGCGCAGTCCATCTAGGCCTGATCGTAACCCTTTTAGCTTGGACTTCTTCCACATCTAGCGAGGACTTATGTTTCTACAGTTTAATTTACATACATACCCTGTGAACTATCACGCAGTGCGTGGCAGAGTGTACTTTGCACCACTGCTAGTCATTCCTTTTTCTTTTCCACTGACAAATGAATGAGCGGAAAATGCTTGCATACGAGCGTTAATTTATCTTATCTTGCCTTCGCGGCGCTAACGCGAAATGTAAGCTGCGGTAACAGAATGGTTGTCTTTTGACTGACTACGTCCCCAGTCAAGTTTGCACTACACGTGACTTAATGGAAACTCCGAAGGAGCAGTAGGTATTCCTTAGAGCACTGCTTCCAAAAGTCGTCACCTATCTTTTGCTGAAGTTTTCATTCCCTTAGTAGATCGGTTGTATTTGATGGAAGAGGACCCATGGATACGGTAGTAACTTTCCCTCCATGAGGAAGTTACATGAAGGACAAACTTTTAAAAGTTAAGAATCAGTACTTTGTTGAGTTGATAGTTACTCCAATATGGACAAATCTCGTTACAGGATAAGTCAGTAAGACAATATAACACTTCATCGAACCGTCCACGGGTGTTTTTCCGCTTCTTAGTGTCCTACAGGCACGGCATTTCAGCAATCAGACATGTCGTCACTGTCAGAGTCGCTGACAACGTGAAGTCCTGTTGCAAGCCGTTCTCTACGCGATCCACGTTGGGCCAGCACAATTCAGTTTTTACTAGATGATTTTCCAGTACGCGTCCCATTTCTGCCTATAGCGCGCCGGTGTACGGTATAAAGGCAGTGGCTACCTCTTAACCAGTGCCTTCTTCCGTCTCCACACTTTGTACCGTAATGGTGAACCAGAGAGCGCGCCTAACCTGCCTTTCTGAGGCGTTCCAGTTACCATGACATCCAGGAGTCGTAGTCTTCCTTCTGTTTCGGACTCCTTACTGAATCTCATTTTGGGATGGATCGGTTTCAGATGTGCAAGGAAGGCAAGGAGTTCGTCTAATTCACGTGGCCAGATGACGAACGTGTTATACACGTAACGAAAAAAGCAAGTGTGTTTCCATTTTGTTGATGTGAGAGCTTCTTCCTCCAAGTGTTCCACATACTATGACTATGAGCCAAAACATTGTGATCACCTGTTTAATAGCGTGTTGGTCCACTTTTCAAACACAGTACGGAAGCGATTCTGCTTGACATGGATTCTACAAGTCCTCGATAGGTTTCCAGAAGTATGTGTACCAGACATCTGCTCACAGGTCACTAAATTCCCGCAAATTACTGACGCTGGTTTGTGGCCACGCAGCTAGCGCCCGGTATGTTATCCAATGGGAACAGGTCAGAGGCACTTGCTGTCTGCGACATCAATGTGTGTTCACTGTCACGCTCCTCAAACGGCTGCAGCAAAATTCTGACCTAGTATCTCGGAGAGGTATCCTGATGTCATCGCTAACAGAGAAGACTTCAGCCATGAAAGAATGCAGGTGGTCCGCAATAATGTTTACTTAGTTCACTGCTCTCATGATGTCTTCGAGTACTACCACAGGTCCCATAGAAGCCCAACTCGATACACCCCATAGCATTATTCGCCCTCACAGGCCTCCATCTGTGGCGCAGTGCACGTTTCAAGTATCCATTCGCCTGGACGAAGGCGAGTAAGGACTCAACCACCGATCTAGTGTATCAAGAAATGCGATTCATTCGACACGTTTCTATTGATCCACAGTGAAAACTCAGTGATACTGTGCCAACTGCAAGTAACCGTCGAGATCATTGGGTCAACACAGGAACACGTGTAGGTCTTGTGATATGGAGCTCCATGTTTAACAATGGCCTTTGAACGCTGTGGTCGGAAACATTTGGGCCTGTACGAGTATTGCACTCTGTCCTCAGACGTTTCACAGATCGCTCCCTACCGTCGCTTACGCAGTCTGGGATCCTCCGAACGCAACATTTTGTAATGAGACGTGGATGTCCAGTACCATAAGGCCCACGCTTTATTCCACAATACCTTAACGACTTGGCATAGCTGCTCACACGAGTAGCACCCAAACAGCCGACCAGTTTCAGAGATTCTCGTTTCCATCCCCAGCGCCTCAAAATTGTGCACTTCGTCAAAATCGTTTATATCACTGAATTTCTGCATTTCGGATCATTCGTCTCTATTCCGCTTACATTCTTTCTTTACTACGTCACGTGTCCGTAACATCATCAGCTGGCATTCAACCTGGGGGTGGGAAATTGTCATAATTTTTTGGTACATCTGTGTAAGTCGCTACCAGAGGTGAGAATGGGCTGCCCATTGCGACTCCCTTCGTTAATTCGTAGTATTCTCCATTAAATACAAAAACTTAGACGGCAGGAAATGCCTGAAACGGTTGGTGGTCTTCTTGTCAAATTTCTGACAAATAAGTTCTCGTGACTCTCACAGAGGCACCCAAGTTCACTATTATATCTACGTCCTTCAGCCTGAAGCGGTTGAGTCGTTTTACTGAATCCACAGAATTGTGGATGTGATGTGGACATTTACGTATATGAGGGCCTAGTATTTTGTCAGTTATTTTGCCAAAAAATATGTTGGAGCTCTGACGTAGCTGACAGTGGGGCGTAACGGCACCTCATCTTTGTGGATCTTAATGAGATCATAAAGTCTTCGCGGTACGGTTTCTTGTGATAACAAGGAATAGTACCCAGGGCGCACACAATATCAGACGCAGAGAGTTTGCCCCAGGAAATGGAGCAAGTCAGAACTGTGTTACTAACAAAATGGTTACTCAGAGAGGCAGATCATGAGCACTGTCCACCCCTCCACTTCATCACAGCCTATAGAGACGGAAGGAGTCACGGAGGAAGTACTCAGGCGCTCTATAGGAGAAAACCGGGCGCGCACTGGAAAAGCAACGAGCCTGTCCACTGAAACATAGGCGTCACTGGGAGGCCTCAAATATGATTTCGGTTTGCGGGAAGCCGGGGTATATCAATTCCGTGCCAATGTGACAAGACATGTGTTGGAGAAACAGTGCGTACCATCGTAGATCCATGCCGCGAATAACAGTGGCCTACTCGACTAACGTACCCCAACAAGTCGGCTGCCGTAGAGCACTATTTTTTTCCAGAATCACGCAGTGGAATACGAATGTACCAGAGTTTACCACAAAATTCAAAGTACTGAGACAACATCGTTAGGAAGCCCATCGAAATTCACGCCAGAGACAATATCGTCGACTACTGGACTCGCATTCGGGAGGACGACGGTTCAATCTCGGGGCCGGCCATCCTGATTTAGGTTTTCCGTGATTTCCCTAAATCGCTCCAGGCAATTGCCGGGATGGTTCCTTTGAAAGGGCACTGCCGACTTCCTTCCCCGTCCTTCCCTAATCCGATGAGACCCATGACCTCGCTGTCTGGTCCCTTCCCCCAAACAACCCAACCCAATATCGTCGACTGGGTGTGCAGCTTTCGTCTCAACAAGGCTTGATAACCAGCACAGGGTATAACTAAGAAGATACCCAGAAAACTCACCGATCTGGCGGTCAGGGCGGATAGAGTAACCATACCGACGCTACTACGAACGCCAACGCTATGGCTCCCGCGGCCTCCCGCGCGCCCCCACAGCCGCGGAGTACTTAGGCAATGACTTGCTGGGGGGAAGAGGATGTAAGTCGGCCGCGCGCCCCCAGGACCTCTGGTCGTTAGCGCACTTGAGAAGGGCGACATGAATCATTGCCGAAACATTCTATCCGTTGGATAGAACCGGTAGAACCGACATCGCACTTTTGAACTGTTCGATTAACAACTACACCGGGAGAAACTGAAGAAACACGAGATGACTTTTGTTTGTAACCCTGCTTATTTTTGAGTATACGGATTTAAAAAAATTGTTGCAGAAATTATTAACCGTTGGAGATACTTCGCTCTCTCGGATGACAATTATATATGCCATTTTACTGGAAATTTAACGACAAAGGTCTGATTTGGTGACACATGTAACAAGAAAATGGCTCTGAGAAACTATAGAACTTAATATCTGTGGTCATCAGTCCCCTAGAACTTAGAACTACTTAAAGCTAACTAACCTAAGGACATCACACACATCCATGCCCGAGGCAGGATTCGAATCTGCGACCGTAGCGGTCACGCGGTTCCAGACTGAAGCGCCTAGAACCACACGGCCACACCGGCCAGCACACATGTAACACCTCGGTTCAGTTTACAGTGATAAAAGCTATAGAAAGAATAATTTAAAATTAAGAATAGAATTTTTAGAGGGGAAAATACTGTAGAATCAGAGTTCGGTAATTGCAGATCAATATTATAATATATCAGCAAGTAGTTTAACGTCTAAGTACAGCAAAGCCACGGAATCTCCGTCATGGAGAAGGCAGTGACAAACTCTTGTGATGAAAAATCTATAAAAAGGCCTGATCGTCATTATTGCCGCCTTTTTTTCCTTGATTGTTTCGTTAGAGGTCGGGGAACCCATGTCAGTCAGCGAGACAATAATTAGATTGGACTTTATCGTGTTAAGATTCACGATAAACTCTTAGAATGTTACGGAGATTAAAAGTGATGTAGTGTACGATTTCTGACTGTTGGTAGCAACGGAGTATTAAGGGGATTTTAGGACTTTAGTGATAGGTTGGAACTTTACGGACATATAGACGACAGAAACTCAAATTATCTACTGATACGAGTGAATTCAGAGGTACCGGTATTCAGATATTAACGTGTGGACTTCTGAAAGTGTCGTGCGCCGTTAGTTGCGAATCTGGACGTAGAGCGCGTGCATATCGGCATTTGCGGACTATTTAGATTCCTCCAGGCTAGGAATCTTTTAAATAGACCATCATCCATCACCATCTTAATCCTTGAATATAGAGTGAAAGTGAAATACAAGAGTGTTGTACTTATTTCATTTACCTAGTACTAATCATTGAAGGTTTTACGGAACCAAAGCTATTCAGCAGTAAGTCAGCACCATCTAGCGGAAAGAGTAGGCATTAACTAACACGCTAACTGAAGTGAACGTTTACGTGTTTTACGGACTGCTTAATATGAACTTTTGTGACTCTTTGACATCCCCACTCCCTCCGAAAGGTGGTGCAGGCTGTCTTAAATATAAAAGGAGAGAGTTTTTGCAAGGTAAATTACTAAATAAAAGCGATATTTACAAGATTCGCAGTAATCGCAAAAAACAAGGCCGGCACCTCATCGGAGAGTCGTCGCTGTCACATCGGGAAGTAAAGCCGGAAAACCTACCGACGATACGTATCTACGAGCAGACGTCGACGTGGAGTACCTAAGAAGGGAACCACAAGAGAGTTGGGGATGCGTCACACAATAGGCTTGTAATCTGCAGAAGGAGTTTCATGGGAGCAAAAGAACCAATCTGATCCCAAAAATGTTGTAGTTTGATATGAATACACTTGATCAGGAATCTATTTAAATAATGTTTATCATTAGACGCCATTCTGTACTGTAAACGACTTCTCAAACGTGAAAAACTGTCATCAATGCAGAGTTTGAAACATTTTTTCTTAGATGTGCTGTGTAGCTAAACAGTTAATTTCTGGGAAGGGGCATTTTCCTGCGCTGTCTTAACCCAGTAGGAACGAGCCTCTGCTGTATCTTCTGCATAGAATTGTGCACTCGTGTATTCAATAGAAATATGTTTGTTTGAAGTAGAGAACGTAAGCAATGATGTGTAATAATTTCCATTAGAGGTCGACTCTATTGGCCTGTTGGAAGCCAGAATGAGGAAAGTCTGAGGAGGTTTCGGTAGACTCCTACTTCTGATAGCGGTATTGATACTGCTGGTAATTGACGACTACTTAGCAAAGTCTTAGGACGATGTGAAAGTCACAGCGGATCGGTCTGTCACGTATGCAGCGTCGTAACGTCTGAGGTGAGGGTCTTCTCGAAAGGAATCCAAAGTTATTTCCTGGACATGATTTTGACGCATTGAGGTAACCTGATATCCTCGGGAATACTCGAATGTTTCGTGAAACAATATAAATTCTCGAAAGCAATGAGCTAGACATGAACGTTCTTCTACGGACTCTCTAAGTTTAGACCCACGAATCTGGAAGATGTGAATGTCGAGGAAGATTCGATTACATATACTGATAATGACCTAATGTTCACAGACTGTAAGTTTAGGTTATCAGTCAGAGGGTCTTAGTGCTGGCATCCAGAATATAATGTTGTTGTCTAGTCTTGCCTGTAGGCCTTATCACATACACAGGGGATAGGCAAAATAATGTGAACGGTGTTAGTAATGGCATGGTTGTGTTTGACCGTCAGCAACGCAGGTAAGGCACGTGTTGCACTGGACTGTGCGTCTTCAGTACGGACTAGGCATCAATTCAGGTTGTTTACGCGTAGTGCACACTTCGTATTTGCATTCAGAGGCAGAGGTCGACGAGCAATGAAAGACCTAACAGAGTTTCAAAGAGGGAAGGTTGTGGGGACCCGATTAGCTGGAGCGTTAGTAACCAAGACAGCAAACTTATTGAATGTTTCATGAGCAACGGTCATAACAGCCTACACAAAACATGAGAAGACATCATCGTGTAAACGTAATTGAGGGCGCACATCAAAACTAAATGACAGAGATAGTCGTACGCTAACATGAATTGTGTCAAATCAACATAAAACTACGGCGGCCAAAGTGACTGCAGAGCTCAATAGCCATCTTCGAGACCCCGTATCTATCGACACTGTCCACCGACAACTCCATAAGGCGAATATTCGTAAGAGCTGCTATACCGAAACCATTAGTAACGACAACCCACACAAAGAACCGTAAAACATGGTGTCAGGAGAGTAAACCCGGGACAGCTGATCAGCGGAAACACGTCATACGGCCTGAAGAGTCAACGGTTTCGTTATTTCCAACATCGGGTCGGGTTTACGTCTGGAGAACGCCAAAAGAAGCCCACAATCCTGGCTGCTTGATTCCAAGGGTTAAGCATGGAGGTAGAAGTGTGATGGTGCGGGCAGCCATATTATAGTATTCTGCTGGTCCCATCATTACTCTCAGAGGCCGTGTTACAGCCAACGATTAGGTGAACATTTTAGGTGATCAGGTGCACTCCATGATTCAAATGTTGTTCCCCAAAAATGACGCCATATTTAAGGACGATAGTTCACACAACCAGGACAGTACAATCGTGGTATGAGGAGCATGCAAATGAACTGAACCGAAGCGTTTTCCCTAGCCAGCACAGTCCATGGACTTGAACATTATCGAACCATAGCGGGTGGAATTGGAGCACAGACTCTGGGGCAGATTTTCGCCTCCCTCGTCACTACAGAAGTTAGGAGAAGTTCTGATCGAAGAGTGGCATAACATTGCACTGGAAACTATACAATAATTATATGCCAGTATTCCAAGAAGGATCGCTGCTGTATTACGGGCAAATGGGGGTCCAATCCCTTGTTAATAAACCATTCCCAAGTAAGTACAGGTGTTCATATTATTTTGCCTAGTCACTGTAAACGTGCCGTACTAACGTGAGTGAAACTTACGCGTTAGTGAACTACTGATAGGGCCTGGAAGGATGAAATGGTTGAGGACTGATGGGTGATGGTTCCTTTAACAGTGAAGGCATGTAAACCTTCCTTTCCTTGAACAGTCTCGCACAGTGTAAGTCGTTTAGGACTGAGAAAGCACCGATTGCTCGATATTAGTTGGCTGAGTCGCTCCCGAAACACCTTTACTATTTTACAGTATTGTGCTCAGTTGCCGCACTGTTCACAAAATCCACAGTGAGATTCCACGGTGGCTTAATCTAGCGTTCCTAACGACCGTCCTTGTAATGAACGTTAAGAGCAGTGGCGGTAAATGGTAGGCTGGTGAATGTGCTTGCTTATCTTTTGCACGATGAGCACCCGATCCACCTCTTCTCCTAAAAATTCCATTCATTTTAGTACGTTACCTTCAAATAATTTCTCCCTCTCGACGTGTATTACCTAGCGCCGTTAAATGTCAGCGAAATAGGTGCGCAGTATTTTCGTCGACAGAACCCTGCTATATACGTTTACATCGTCAGCCAAGGACTTCAGAGATTGCATCGGTCTGTTGCATCTTATGGATGTCTAAATAAGACTCCCAGGAAATTCATCTAGAACACATCTCATGTTTTCTAAGTAATCCAAGTGAGCCTACCTGGGCGTCTGCGATCTACCTGAGAGATTACCTTAATGTTCTCGTAAGTCGAGGCAGTCACTGCACTGCCATTAAGACTACCAGGGATAGAGTTTACTGAGAAGCTAGGTTTTATGAAGGCATTTTGGGGGGCTGGGGCGACAAGTCAATACCCTTGCTATGGCATAGGTAGCGGCAGGACGAAGTACTGAACTCACGTATGTTATTACGCCATGAACTGAGTAGTCACACTAGATAAAACTCAATTTTTATTACAGTCACATCGTAGTAGAGGACAGCAATTTCTATTCCACAAAAAGCTTTATCTCACATCTAAGTGAGTAATTCCCATCTGTACTTGATACGAAGTAACTCTTCTGTTTACCTGTTGAAAACTGACCAATAAAAACATAGAACGTGGTGGTGTTTCCCTTTGTGTATGAAAAATCAAAATACGGTGACAGATATTTCGTCTACCCTTCATGGCAGCTTTTGCAGATTCAAACAGTTCTTACAACAGAGCATAAAACGGATGTTAACACAAAAGCGATGGTTGGTTGAAAATCAATTGCTCAAACGATATAACCATGCTCAAAACAAATTACAGAAATGTTGCAGAACATGGACGAGATAATCAGAAAAAGCAGAAAACGATCGGCAATTGTTGTTTCCCCACACTCTCAATGAATCCAAACGAATCTAACGCTAGCAATTACCACGTTAATCAAATAAATTAATTTCCAAAAAAAAATTTGAGAAATGGATGTGGTATTCTATGGTTCACATAAAAGTGAGTGCGTTACAGATCAGAAACGGAACAAGTACGAGTCTAACGTTAAGGGTTGCATGCTTTATAAATCTAGACGCCACTTTTAGGTCATTACTATAATGGCTTCCTTCCTTCCTGCCACAGTTCCGTGCGTATGAGTAGTCTGAAAACTGTGGCTCTGTGGTTGCTTGCTACTTTTCGTCTCGTTCTCTCTTAGGGAAGCGGGTAGGAGGTGAGGATAGTCATGGGTTAGTACGAAAGTTGAGTGCACACTGTTGCTCTTATAAAGTAGCAGTGGCAAGGCGAAAGAGCCTGACTCTCGGTATCAGATGGCCTCTAGAAAAGCTACGTCTTGAGAGTCTGTGAGGGTGTAAGACGAAAGTTAAGAGAGCAGGGTATATAACTGCAAATGTGGTCGTCAATAAAATTCTTCTGGGCTGTTGACCAAATTGTCAATATATAAAATTGTCCGACGTTTCGCCCACTATTGCAGACGGCCCTCCTCAAGGCTTTGCACTGAGGAAGACTCTAGCTCAGCACAAAGCACTGAGGAAGGCTGTTTTGCAATAGTGGCCGAAACATCGGACAGTTTTATATACTGACAATGCGGTCAACAGCCCAGAAGAATTTTAATGACCCTGACAACGGCCGCGTACGCCTACACTTACAACGGCAAATGAACTCCTTAAGGGGAAGAGTGATCTCCGCAAAATTTTATATGCTACAGTACACACTTAGGAAGAAAACAATACAAATTTCTTTGTGTGTACATCCTTATAGTAGATGAATACAAGAACTTCGGCTGTTCAGTAAGAAATGAAAATTAAAACACCCGCAGCCGTATCTTTTGCATTTAATTTATGTATGCAACCAGCATCGTTGTCCCATTACATCATTTTCCGTCCCCTTACACATAGAAACGCAAAAAGTTATATTTATGTATATATTACATTTTTGTCTATATAGTGGAAACAACCTGAAGAATACAGAAGAAACCAGCTGCAACATGCATAACGGTAGACGAAAAAGATTCTTCGTTTTTTGCAATTTAACAGATTTGCACACACATTCTGACAACTGATTAATGTGCTCAGTATGGGGTGTGACCACTTCTGGCAATAACACAGGCCTGACAACGACGGGGCCGGCCGTGGTGGCCGAGCGGTTCTAGGCGCTACAGTCTGGAACCGCGCGACCGCTACGGACGCAGCTTCGAATCCTGCCTCGGGCATGGATGTGTGTGATGTCCTTAGGATAGTTAGGTTTAAGTAGTTCTAAGTTCTAGGGGACTGATGACCTCAGCAGTTAAGTCCCATAGTGCTCAGAGCCAATTGAACCACATCCTAGAAACAACAGAACAATTCACATGAAGCCATCGGGCAAGATGGCTGTGCTAGGTACTGCTTCCATTCTTCCTATGGCCCTCCGCCGCAGTGAATCTGTTAGATGTCTTCTCTGTATCAAACAGAGCCGTCTGTGACTGTGCACGCAGAACTGTGGATGGGGGACTACTCGGCAAACACTACCCCGTTTGACAGGTGCTCTGACGTTATCGTTGGCACGGTTGTCCCTTCACCGAAATGTCACACGATCGTACGGACATCTGTTGAGGCTTTGTATGATTACGTGGATTAGGAACAGAATGAGGAAATAACGATTTGTTGCTTTAATTTTGCACGCCAGTTTATATGTATGAACGTAAAACAAGTAGTACACCTGGAAAGACGATGTCACTTTTGATCCGATGTCGGCATCTTCCACTTGGGACATATATATATATATATATATATATATATATATATATATATATATATATATATATATATATATATTGATAATGGTTTCATCATCGTCTTCCGACTGATAGCATAGTGGCATTGCTACCAAAGCCCAATCTGTGTCTACCCTTTAATAGAGGATGCTAACAACCAGAGGGCCCAACATGGTGCAAACGTGTGAAGCAAGAAGGTAACCGTGCCACAGAGACGCATTCGTGCTTCCTACAACTAAATGTGCGAATTTGAAAGGGGTCACATAGGGCTCTTCTGAGTGGCGGGATGGTCGTTTTGGAGAATTGCCACATGAGGTGGATGTGCTGCATCAGTTGTGCAACGATGGTGGGATCAGTGCTCACGTGAACACACTCACACCCGTAGGCGAGGTTCTGGACGTCCACGCAGCACAGAAGCCTTTCAGGATCGTCGTATTGTAGGGGCGGCAGTGACAGTTCTTACACTTAACACAGCACAGATAAGACGGCTTGTGAGCCCATATGTGTCAACGGGAATAGTTGGTAACTGGTTATTAGCAGTAGGACTACGGGAATCACACCTCTAGCCTGTCATCCACTCACGCCACAGCATCGACGTGTACAGTTTTACTGGTGAATTTAGAAGATCACGTGGAAGATGGAATGGCGTGCCATGTGGTTCGGCGATAAAAGCCGTTTCGATCTGCACACAAGTAATGCTCATTTGAGCCTGCGACGCAGACCTGGTGAGCGCTGTCTCGTAGAGGGCATTCCTACATGACACACTGGCCCCATCCTTGGCCTTATAGTCCGGTTTGTGATAAGATACAAGTCTCGTTCACGTTTGGTGTTTCTGGAACTGACGCTAAACAGCGCTAGGTACATGCAGAATGTTATTATACCCGTTATTTCCCGCTCTTGTAACAGGAAGGCGATGTGTTGTTAGAACACGATTAGGCTCACCCAAACACTGCCCGTAAATCCCAACATGCTCTGCAAGATCAAGATGTGCAGCAGCTTCCATGGCCAGTACGATCTCCGGCATGTCTCCGATCGAGCAAATGTGGGACACGAAGGGACAAGTAGTGACTCGTGCGACTTGTCAACCGAGAACCTTTGCACGACTTCTTTAACAGATCAATCAGGCGTGGCAAACGTATCTTAGGATAGTATTCACCACCTGTACGATCGACTGAATGCCAGAGTCAGCGCCTGAGTTGCCACCCGTGGAGGCTACGCCCCATACCAATATGGGTGTTTCAGCATGTGTCGATACCTGGTAGCTCAGAATTGCTTGTGCTATTGACCTGTAAAAGTACTCAATTCATGTACTCCATATTCACTGTTGCAATAATAGGCATAGAGTGAACTGGATATCTCTAAAATGTGTAATAATTCGTTTTCCGGCAGAGTTTCGCATCACATCAGTTCACAGAACTCCTGGAGACAGACATTGTGAATAATTTATCACAGACACAGTCTCTTTGACTGTTCAGAGATGTCACTAAACCCACCCAAAGATGTAAACAACCATGAATAAGTAGCGCCTATTAGACGGGGGGGGGGGGGTCCGACAGACGATCAGTTACAGTCATTCCAGCAGCAAGGAGGTAGACGACTCGTGTTGTCTGTAGTTTAACCGTGCCTAGACGGTCAATACCGCGCTTTGACTTAAAAAAAAAAAAAACAGATAAATTAATATCGATTTCATTAATAACACTGATAAATTTAGGAATCAGAAACTGGGAAACTGAGAGAGTATGGGGATTTTGAGGTTCAAATGAAAGATGTCTTCCATTTAGGAGCTCTTAAAATATACGACTATGGTATACCTTTTTTGCTGACGAAGTTTTCAAGAAAGTTCCAGATAAAGATTATGACTAAATCTCTGAAATGTGCATTCCTAAGGAGAACCATTTCATTGCGGATATCTTGAATTATTAAGAAACATAACAAGGAGGAAATGAGTATACCGCATGATGAATTTGTTGCTCTTATGGACAGAGTCAGTTCTTACAACAATTACGGAGCGATGTATCTAACCAGTCAAAATAACATTACAGGAGTGATAAAGTATGGATATGGTAAAAATTATTATGATTGTGAAATTGCCGGCCTGGGTTGCCGAGCTGTTCTAGGCGCTGCAGTCTGGAACCGCGCGACCGCTACGGTCGCAGGTTCGAATCCTGCCTCGGGCATGGATGTGTGTGATGTCCTTAGGTTAGTTAGGTTTACGTAGTTCTAAGTTCTAGGGGACTGATGACCTCAGAAGTTAAGTCACATAGTGCTCGCCGGCCGAAGTGGCCGTGCGGTTAAAGGCGCTGCAGTCTGGAACCGCAAGACCGCTACGGTCGCAGGTTCGAATCCTGCCTCGGGCATGGATGTTTGTGATGTCCTTAGGTTAGTTAGTTTTAACTAGTTCTAAGTTCTAGGGGACTAATGACCACAGTAGTTGAGTCCCATAGTGCTCAGAGCCATTTGAACATAGTGCTCAGAGCCATTTGAACCACTTGATTGTGAAATTAATGTGTATGAGTTTCACATCACAATATCTGCCGACGAAAGGAAAAGGTATCAGAAATGATGAGTTAATTATACGCTTTAGTTGAACAGTTATTGCTACTTTTCAGTTCATTTTAGTGCGTTACAACTGCTAAAACACAATATAGCGAATCTAAAGCAGTCATATATTAAAAATATTTTTAATTTTCCTTCCATATCACTGAATTACTTCTCTATAACACAGTCTGCGAATTAGCGAGCCGAAAAGCTTTCAATATGGGTTTTAAACCGGTGGCTCGTTATCAGACACCCTTCAGTTCTTGCGGAGGCTTGCTTAATATTTAATATAGCCTACTACAGTGCGCGACTTAGTTTTTTTAATATTCGTGAGGAAGTGCTCGTAACGTAAAGTTCATTCTTCCAAGATGGGTTCTCCGAATGCATATCACTCCTTCTGTCAAACTAGTTCGAGTTGGCAATCAAATATCTCAAGTAAGTAGATGTGATGCAGTGTTAAAGCAGAAGAGCTTACTTGTTAACGGGTCGTTTTGCATGAGGTTCGTGAACTAGTTTAACGTCTGGTACGTCTCATTTTTGGCCTATTATGAGGAGCTTTCAATAAGCAATGCAGCACATTTCTTCTCTTTCGGCCAGTTTCGGTTCAAAATGGGTGGACCTTGTTGTGGGAAATTATGGAATTTTCCCGCCCCTGCCACTATTGTTTGATGAATTTTACATGGGCGGCGGCGCTACACGTAGCCTTTAAACTGGTGTCTGTAGCGGAGTTGCTTTCGAAGTAGGGAGCTGTCACTGAGTGCCTTTTGGTAGAAAACCAGAGAACAAGAGATATTCATAGGCCTTTGCAGGATGTCTGCGGGGACCTGGCAGTCAACAAAAGCACGGTGAGTCGTTCGACGACGCGTCTGTCATCATCGCAATAAGGTCGCGCAAACCTGTCCGACCTCCCTCGTGCTGGTCGGCCGCACATAGCTGTAACTGAAGCAATGTTGGAACGTGCGGACACTCTCATTCAGGGTAATCAACGGACCACAGTCAAACACCTCGCTGCTCAACTGGACATCTGTGTTGGTAGTGCTGACACAGTCTTCCAACAGTCGGGTACTCAAAGGCGTGTGCCCGCTGGGTTCCTCACCCCCTAACAGAAAACTATAAAGAGCAGCGAAGGACCATCTGTGCCAAACTGCATGCGTGTTACGAGGTTGACTGTAACAACAAGCGATGAAACGTGGGTTCATCACTTCGAACCGGAAATAAAACGGTAATCCACACCATCTCTCCTCCGAAGAAGTTGAATGTCGCAAAAGCCGGTGAAATCATGGCGGCAGTCACCTGGGACTCTGAATGGATTATTCTGTTTGATGTTCTGGCTCAAGGTGCGACAATCAACTGCGAAGTATGTTGTGCTAACCTCGGGCAACTGAAGAATCGACTTCAGCGTGTTCGTCGCCATAGAAATGCAAACGAACGTTTCGTCCATGACAACGCAAGGTTGTCTGCCCACCAGAGAGGGGCTCACAAAACATATTTAACTTTCTTCCTCATCCACCCTACAGCCAGGATCTCGCACCTTCCGACTTTCATCTGTTTGGGCCAATGAAGGAAGTAGTACGTGGATGATGAGCAGGTTATTCATGCAGCAAGACGTTGTTGATCAGTAGAGTGGTACTGTCTCGGCTTACAAGCCCTTCCAGTAAGGTGGCGTAAGCACGTAAAACTGAGCAGACATTATGTAGAAAAATAGGGTTTTGATCCAAAACAGTGGGGAATAAAATGGTGTATTGGAATCCCGAATAAAACCAACCTGCTTTCAGAAAGGAAATGTGTTGCAATACTTACTGAACCCTCTTCATATTATTATCGCAACTAAACTGAGTAGCCTCAAAAACGGTCCCATATGAAATTAACGACTAGATGTACGCTTTTTGAGCAGCGCACTTTACTTCCTTCTCTAGTTTATCTGTCTAGCTTCCGCTTCCTAGCAGTATATCGAGCTGGTGTATTTGTTTCTCTGTAGTTGGTTATATCTGATCAGTTTGCTGTTTCCACGCCAGGGCGATGTGAGCTCTCAACCACCCACCTAGACCCGACCTTTCCCCAGGTGTGACAGGCGCTGGCTGCTGATTTATGGAGTGCGTTGTTCAGCTGAGTGCAGTGTGTTTGTGAGAAAGCTCGCAGCAAGCGGCCGTGTAAGACTTGCGAGATTATTTGCAGGCTGCGTGCGAGTACGAGGGAAACCGGTTGCGCTTGACAAATATTCTCACTCCGGCTGGAAAGGGCACCATGAATGTAGCCGGTGCGGATCGAGCCGGCCTGATAATAGCAGTATTATATCTGCGCGATAAGCTATCGGCGGGCCGGCGCGCGCTTTTCCTCCTTTTGGAATGAGGAACGATCTTGTTAGTGCCGCATTTTACCTTGGACTCACCTACACGTAACCCGGACTCTGAAATGGGTCCTAACGACTGGCCGCGAGGAACGCTTTCCAAATAAAGATTTTATTTTATTTTTCTGACAGATATGTCGATTTCTACTATGTTTTCGTAAAAATAATATACTTACGATGCTCAACTCGTTGAACCTCCCTAACACCTCTGTAGGCATTTATTTTATTTGTTTAAATAAATAAATACAGTAAATATCTGCAGCGGTGCTTCCTTTTTCTTCGACTTCCGCTGTATATATTACCCATAATGCTCTGATATGAAGATGGGGACAGAGGGGACACAACGCTCACTAAAACTTCACCTCAGATGGAAGTATGATAAAAGTGTAGTACGTTTCTACACAGACAAAAATAATTATTTCTTCTTAAAATTGTTTTACTAGCAGTTTCCTGGCTGGAGGTAACGACTGGATGTTGAATATACAGATGGAGAATATTAAAATACTTGTTGTCAGCTGTCGAGGCGTTCGCGTAAGGTACCAAATATCACCAATCACACCCAACTAATATAAGGAACTCAGAATCGGTTGAATATTGATGAAGAATGGGAGAAAATTTTCAACGTCACATGGAACGTACATAGGGAAGGTAGATTATTCTTCACAGGATGTGGAGCGTTAATAGCAACAAGTAGAAACATTCGCTACAGCGAGGTCAAAAATGAATCCGATAGAAGTTTCGTAGGGAAACACCAAGAACTAGACGTTTCAGTAGGCCGTCAGATTCCGACACAGTTCGAACAGACATTTGAAGATAGCCTATATTAGAGAGGAAGGAAATACCCCGTTTAGTAGAAGGAGGTTGCTTTAATTTGTCTCGTGTCAACCGGAAAAACAGTGCATATGTTATCGATACCAAGAACAGTCATAGTAAGTAATACTGAACATCCAACTATCTTTGACGTGTAGTCCGACACACACATACGCACCACAAATATTTCAGACCCCCTCTCCCCCCCTCCCCCGGCTATAAACAGATGCTGTATTATCGAGAGTGCCATAAAAAAGACATGGAATAGCGATAAAAATGGCATTACAGCGACGATGGCTACCAAAGATAAGAAATTCATACAAGAAAGTTATGAGCTCCTTGTATTGTATAGAAATGGTAGATAATGAAAGACACCTTACTTAAAAGTCGTGCTCAGTACATTTAGGTCAAATCTGACGATCGTTAAAGAATTACTACTGAAGATCACTCACATTATACTCGTGCTCTACATAAATACAAATTAACTCAAGCACTACTAGAGGCAAAGATCCATCTAGGATGAATGGTACAATTACGAAAATGCGGGAAGGTTGCAAAAACGTAGGTTTTTACTCATTAATTAGAAAAGCACACGTACTGAAGCTGATAGGGGAAACAGAATGGCAACTTCTGTATCAGTAAGAATGGCTGTGCTACACATCTGCAAGAACATCCGCAGTCAGATCCTAACGAGATACCTGTCATAAAACCTTAGGAGGTCCTGATGTTAGGTAAAGTCAATACACCGCTCGAAACTCTCCATAGAGTTTGCTCTTCTCATTAACGATTTCTAATAAACAATAGATATACAGGAAGTGGACAAAAATGTGGAAACACCAGAAACACAACACATTACCGTGCCTAATACGGTACAGGGAAACCGTTGGCATACAAAACAGTTTCCAGTCATATCGCAAAGGATAAATTCCGGTCCTGTACGGTTTTTATGCAAAATAGTGGCAAGTTCAAGTAAATATGTTAGAGGCGGTTTAGGAATTCCCACACTCGTCTTCTAAGTAGGTCGTACAAACCCAATACTATTGATACCTGGTGACTGGTGGCCAGAGCAGATGCGACAACTCATCCTCATGCTCACAAAACCAGTCCTGGACGATGCGGACAATCTATAAAGGGACCGCGTCGTCTTAGACCACAGTGTCATCATTGGGGAACAATCAGTCTACCAATGGACGGACCTGATCAGCCAGTATGGTTACATAACCTTTGGCAGCAATGCAACCTTGCAGACTAACCGTGAGGCAAATGTAATACCACGATATGGCTGCCCAAACTATCACAGAATCCCCGCAAAGTTTCACTCTTAGGATGTGTACTGGACCAGAAGTTGAAAATTGTGAAACAAGACTTATCCCACCAAATGACATTCTTCCATTACTCCACATCCCAGCTTTTATGGCTTCGGCACCACGTTTTCCTGTTTCGGGCGTTTTCATCACTGAAGGGTGGTTATGGAGTTCGAGCTCATCTTGCAATTTCCTTCGTATTGTTTTGGTTCTGATAGGGTTCACGAGTGCTACATTCAGTTTTCCAATGCCTTCGCAGCTTTCGTCCTCTTATCTATCGCCACAATCCTCTTCAGTGACATGTCCGTTACGATCACTCATCACACTTTCATCTACGTTGTAACTTAGGGGATGATGTTTTTCCTGAATGCAGTATAAATCTTCGATATGATGCCTCTCGAAGCACCAGACACTTTGGCTGATTTGGTTACGGAAACCTCAGCCATAAGAGCATCAAGAGTTCGCCCACGTTCGAATTAACTTAGCACCGAAATAATGCGTTCACAACTATGCGGAGCAATGTTCTGACCATGAATGACACATGAAACGTATTGAGAACATTGCACAGATGCAGTTCGTGACCAAATTCAACAGCGCAACCTGCACGCTTGGCTAGCATGTGCATTTATGTTCAAGCATGCATTTCTGGCTGTGTTTCCGTACTTTTGTCCAACCTTTGTAGTTGTACAAATCGATTCCCCCTTGCCATGTATCCCAAATGTGTGTGGCACTGTACTACACTGTGGGACGAAAAGTCATATACTATCATATGAAATATATCCACAAATATCTGATTAGCTCTACGAATTTTTTGTTACAGGTTTAACCCCGTTGGTTGGTCTCTGTTTAATAGCAACGAAAGTAACATAGTGTGTGCAATAAAGAAGGGCAATGGAACCGCTATTGAGCTCAATATTCACAAACAGCTTATCAGTTACAGTCAACGGCAGTGGTAGATTTTTCCGAGAGGACAACACCGCAGGATGATCGTACTGAAATGTAAAACCATTCACACAATATTTCAACTTGTTGCACTGCGTGACACCAATTTTTGAAGTTGGATATATCCGCAATAATGACAAAAACAATGAGAGGAAACCCGATAACATTCGTTTCCAAGTGATAAGAACCTGTCATGTCTTTTATATACTAACTGGTAACCCTGCGAAGTCACATAAGACTTACATTTGCTGCAAGCGTATCCTAGTAAAAATGTGTTATATTTCTAATAAACTAATCGTGTTGATAACATGGTGATCGTGACACTTAGATAAATCAAGGTGCGTAACGTAGTATACACGCTATGTGATCAAAACTATCTGGACATCTACTAGCGCACATTAATATGGGGTTTGTCAACCCTTCGCCCTTATGGCGGCCTGGACTCTGCTAGGGACACTTTCAGTAAGGTGTCTTTATGTGACGGCCGCTGTGGCCGCGCGGTTCTAGGCCCTCCAGTCCGGAACCGCGCTGCTTGCTATGGTCGCAGGTTCGAATCCTGCCTCGGGCATGGCTGTGTGTGACGTCCTTAGGTTAGTTAGGTTTAAGTAGTTCTAAGTTCTAGGGGACTAATGACCACAGCAGTTGAGTCCCATAGTGCTCAGAGCCATTTGAACCATTTGACTGATGACCTCAGATGCTAAGTCCCATAGTGCTAAGAGCCACTTGAACTTCTGTTATTTTGTCTTTATGTCTACGAGGGAGTGGCAGCCCACTCTTCCTAAGGAAGCGAAACCAAAGAAGGTAATGGTGTTGGACGCTGGTGTCTGGAAGGAAGTCGACGTTCAAACTTATCATAAAAGTATTCCACTGGGTTCAGGTCGGGACTCTGTGCACGAGAGTAAATTTCAGGAATGTTGTTGTCCAGAAATCATATCCTTCGTCATTTGGTGTTTCCTTAGGTCCGATAAGGGGACTATAATCTAAGAACGTGAGGAACTCGTATACCGGTATGTAACCTGTTCCGTACTTCGTTGTTGGCACTACGCATGATGGCAGGGAACGTTCTCCAGGCATTCGCCAAACCCTAAAACTTCCATCGCACTGCCACAGGATACAACATGATTTCTCTTACCAAATTATCCGCTTCTGGCCATCCACTGCCCAGTGGCGTCGCCTTTTGCATCATGTCAAGCGTCACTTATCACTAACCACAAAATTTTGTTTTTATGAGGAGCTGCTCGATCATTGTACCACAGTCTTTTTAACTCCTTTCGCACAGACATTGTGCTTGCTAACTGCTGGCAGCACTTTGGAACTCAGGAGTGGTTCCTTCGTCTGATTTCATACAATTTTGTTCACTCACCCTCCGCAATGCTCAGCGGGCCCTGTCGGTCAGTACGTGTAGTCTGCCTGGTCCTGGTTCTGTTGTGATTGTTCCTTCGCGTTTCCACTTCACATTCACTCCACCAACAGTAGAACTGAGCAGCTTTGGCAGAGCTGAATGTCCCTGATATATCTGTTACTCAGGTGACGTCCAAGGACTAGTCAATGTTCGCAGTCACTGAGCTATGCTGACCGACCAGTTCTACTTGTATTACTTCTCTACTGCAGGACAATATTCCTTGCTTCCTTTTATCCTGACGAGTCCGCCTATGGTTATATCTAGTGCTGAATTCCGCAATAAATAGTTATGTCCGGGTACTTTTGATCAGATAGTGCATACATTACCCCCTGCATAGACGAATGGGATAGGATACACAGTCGCTCTAGTCGTCCTAATTACCCTCCGTCATACACACTGCAGCGGCTTACGAAGAATAAGTGTGGTAGAAGGTGATATCAGCTTGAGTATTTATGCTTGCATGGCTGTGGCTTGTGTGATCTGGACGTCAGCTTGACATGGTTCTAACATATGCTTTTTTTTTACGAGATCTGTTGTAGAACTCTGTCTAGACGAAGTGTAGCTTTTAAGAGATATCTCAGCGTTATGTACGTAAATGATTAGTTTCTTCCCCATCTCTGCCTCTGAAGTGTAAGACACTGATAGTTACAAAATTAATACGCACACAACAAAGTCCACGCGATTTCACAGACGGACAGTGCACATGACGTTTCGAACAGGCTCACACGAATTCAACGCCTTCTGCTTGCTAGTGGAAAACAAAACTGTCGAACTCGGCAACTCTCTTGTATCAGTCCCTGAACGGAACGCAAGAATTTGACAGCTTCTACCTGCTGCCATTATTTGCAATGATTTCAAAATAACACTGAAAACAGCGGTGCGGTGAAAGAAGTGTAAATGGAAACAAGATGTACATAAAAGCTAAGATTTTCTTTAACCTTACACGTCATGAACACAACTGAATTTATTTTGAATGCTCATGATCACCTTACAGCTGCTTTGTATGATACTCACCTTACAAAATCTACTCTGCTAAGTCGACCACTTTTAGTAACTCTAGTTTTTGTTGCATGAAAGCTTCCCTCTTTTAGATGTTTGCATCCGTTGTGGTGTTGTGGCCATTTCTCGCAGAATTAATTCTTACTTGCATATCGCTTTCTGTATGTTTCAAACTTTTTTAAAAATTTGAAGATATTTTGCGGGCGGAGTCACACGAAGCGTTGAATCGAGAATAAAAATTCTCACAAGCGTTAATAGTCCACCACAAGGATGCAGAATCCTCTATCCAAATGTGTGGAGGAGACAATGCATGTTCTTCCTCGTCGATTTAATTTTCCACAGTGGAATCTGCAAACTTCGTGAGTTTTTTGTCTTGTAACGGCTGTATGCTGAGCAGGTCGCCAAAAACATCAAATACATTTTAGGAGCTTAACTAACTAAGTTAAAGGTGCAGTACAGCCACTGCCCTTCTCCACTGTCCTCCTCGTTGTACAACGACGACAAACCAAGTTTTGTATAGAATTAAATATTGTGTCTGCGAATTTTAAAGATAAAAGTTATTTGTTTAGGTAAATTCTATGACGTAAGCAGTGTTCACTATTCCTGGTAGCGCCGAACAGAGAAGGCGCCGAAGTTGTGTTGTTTTCTATAATTTTAGGAATAAAAAGAGAAATTTGCTCAAATTTTAAAAAAAGAAACAAACAGAAGTTACCTGAAGTATAATTGAGATACCAACCTGAAGTGCAATTCTTTGTGATAGAAAACTTTTACGGCCAACGGCCTTGTCGCAGTGGTAACACCCGTTCCCGTCAGATCACCGAAGTTAGCGCTGCTGGGCTGGGCTAGCACTTGGGTAGGTGACCATCCGGTCTGCCGAGCGCTGTTAGCAAGCGGAGGTGCACTCAGCCCTTGTGAGGCAAACTGCGGAGCTACTTGATTCAGAAGTAACGGCTTCGATCTCGGCCGGGAGAGCAGTGTGCTGACCACATGCCCCACCATATCTGCATCCAGTGACGCCTATGAGCTGAGGATGACACGGCGGCCGATCAGGAGCGCTCGGCCTTCATGGCCTGTTCGGGAGGAGTTTAGTTTTAGTTTTTAAAAAACATTTACGATGAGAGATTTCAGATCCACATGTAAACAGTAGTAGCTGACAATCATTTTTGTCTGTTTTATATATTTCGTTTCTCTTGCTTCATAGGTATATTTTCTTGCTAGGTATAGCTATATATATATTTTCCCAGTTTTGAAAATTAGGAACATACATGATGATAACAGCGAATTATGCGGGGAAGTTTGTCACAAGTGCTCTCTTTTGCCATTGCCTCCAAAACTGTAAGTTTATTACTACTAAACTGTAGCGTTCGAAAAGATCCATACAGAAGTTAGCGAGACTGGCGTTGACCCACAATGATCATTTTCATTTTTTCGAGTTGCCTGGTGCCCAGCTATAAAACAGAAAAATTGTGAGTCTGAATCAGCCGTAAGAGTTACATATATGCACTGCCTTACTTTTATTTAGACAGTTTCCAGATGTACAATTCGACACCAAACCGTTTCGTAAATCTCTCATTATATTGGCAGAGTACGTAAGAGACTGAGCTGTCAGCATTTCTGTTTACTTTGTGTAGCTAATGATCAATAAACGGTTGAACAGATTGTCATAAAATATAACAGAGACCCATCCCAATTAAATCAGTCTCAAACTGCACTAAAATTGCTCCCTTGGTTTACGTGCTCTGGTGCCATACACATAGGCGAGTCAATGTTGCAACACTTCTTGTTTTTACGTCCGGAGTTGAAAATGGCTAATAGCATTCTATATTAAGAATTGAAATACACGTTATTGATGTCTCACAAATCTAGATAACGTGTATCTCAATTCATAATATGCCTGTGTCCTTCCAAGTACGGACAGAAGATTCCACAGACATTCTGTACGAATTATGGCCGTTTGTTGTTCAAGAAAAGCATATCTTACATAAAAGAAACACTTATAATTGCACTTACCAATCTTCAGCTAGATGATACCGACAACAAAAAACCTTGACTTACGGGAAAGTAGTCTTCACACCCTCATGGATGTGTTGTTCGAAGTCAATAACCAACATTTTTGGTTTTAAAGGCAATTCTCTCCCCCCGCATTCATAGTGAACACACTTCAGAATCTTCAGATACGTTTGCTTTTTCTTGTCTTTCATAAAGATGAATACTAGTCGTTATGTAAGAACCTCCAGAGTAAAAGTGTATTGTAAAGAGGTGAAGAAAATACTTTGCTGCCTACTGAAAATGACCATCCAGCAATATCATCAACTGCTGACAGAAATTGAGTCGGAAGCAAAAGTGACATGGATATTCTCTGTGTCATTATTGAGGACAACAGTTTCGCCTTCTGTAATTGTTACCTCCATCATGGACATAGCAATCCGAACTTCTGAGGCAGATTTTGGCTGTTTCAACAGACACTGATGAGACAAAACATTATGAACACTGCCCACCGCGAGATTTATCCATCCCGGTGATGTTGTGGGCACGTGAAGCAAGAAGGAAAGAATATAAGCGAAACATAGACGAATGAGGAAGCATTATAGCGCAGATACGGGCCGCAAGTGTGGGAATCCACTGATATTAGCGGTTTTGACAAAGGGCACATTATTGTGCGCTGCGGATGGAAACGAGAATTTCTGAAACGGCGAGGCTGGCCGGCTGTCTGCGTTCTACTGTCGTCAGAACCAATGGACAGTCATTTAAGTGTGGTGGAATAACGTGTAGGCAATACGCTACTGCAAGCCCATGTCTCATCACAAAACGCAGAGCTCGGACGATCCAACATTGTATAGTACAGGATATTCCGCCATTTGTGGCAGATCTGAAGACAGAGTACCATGCTGGTGAAGACACAAGTGTTTCGAAGGCCATTGTTGAACATGGAGATCCACATCACACGACCCATAAGTGCTCCTGTGTTGACTCAAAGACCTAGTCAGTTACAATTGCAGTGGGCACAACATCACGGAGTTTTCACTGTGAACCGATAGAAACATGTCGCCTATCGAATGAATCACATTTCTTGTTACGCCAAGTCGATGGTTAGGTCCTTACACGGCGCCATCTAGACGAATGGCTTCCTGAAACGTGCTCCGCGCTGCAGATGCAGAACAGTCAGAGCAGAATTATGCTATGGGGTACACTGAGTTCGGCTTCTATGTGTCCTATGGTAGAACACGAAGACATCATGACAGCAGTGATGTACGTAAACATTATTGCCGACCACTTGCGTCCCTTCATGGTTGAAGTCTTCAGTGATGGCGGTGACAGCTTCCAGCAGATTACCTCTCCCCCACACACGGCCAGAATCGTGCTGCAGTGGTTTGAGGAACATGATTGTGAACTCACATTGATGTTTTAGCCAGAAAATTCCTCATTGAAACACGTATTGGGTTCCAGCTGCGTCCCCACAAACCACCGTCCCGTAATTTACGGGAATTAGTGACCAGCGAGTATACATGTGATACCATAAACTTCCGAAAACCCATCAAGGACTTACAGAATCGATGCCAAGCAGAATCGCTGCTGTACTGTGTTTGAAAAGTGGACCAACACGCTGTTTAACAGATGGTCCTAATGTTTTGGCTCATTTCAAAGGAGCGTCAGTAATGTTGTTGAATACATACTCTGCATCTTTTCTAGTGTTTACTGTTAATGGGATGTCAACTATTTCTTCACGAATAAGGTTTGATAGTCATTCATGCCAAAATTCGTTTACCTTTTAATAAAATTTGATAAAATTCTTCTGTTTATAATTGTTTTGTAACATGAGAGGGTCTTCCAAACGCGAAAATAAGTTTTCGCTGCCAAAAGTGAACAATTTCACACAGCACCGCACGCTAATACCGCAGCATCACCATCGACGTCCTTCAGATGGTAAAAGGCTTTTATAAGGTTTGAATTTATAGCCATCGCAAACTAAATGTGCATTAACATGTTTAAAACATGGCAATATATGTCTGTTTTTCACATTTTTCTCGTCGATAACCTTAGCTTGAAGATATAAACGAAACACTATATAAGTCTGTACGGATGCTAGCCACTTGACGGCGACCACGGAACTGACGGGTTATGTTTACTACCAGAATATTCATCTCTGGTGGCTGATTGAGTTGGTCCAGCTGTTCTATTATCCGAGTACAAAGTTGCCGAATTCAAGTGAGGGTTTAACTGAACCTTTTCCAGTACCTTCTGTCCTCATTAAAAGTTGCCAGATTCGATTGTTCCTCCGGTCACGGAATTACATTCAAATAACTGTCAAACAGTGGATACAAGTTTGCGCTCCGTAATCTAACGGCTGTATAAATATAACAAAAAGGGCGGGGGGAGAAGAATATAAATTTAATGAAAGAAATTTTTCTATCTGAGTATTTCCTGATTTTCTATATATGTTTTTCTTTTTTTAACGAGAATAATATCTAAGGGATACAATATGCGCAGATTTCACTAGGTTTAGTCAGCGGCGCTGGTGTAGTGTGTCTGCAAAGTTGAGACCACAGTTGGTAGCTGGATCCTCTGACTGATCTTAACTGACTGTCGACTGTTGACTGCTGTGTAACGTGTACTGAGAAATGATACACATATGGAAATCAAATAATGCAAGATAACTTGTTACTGTGTATGGAGTGGAAGTGTTGGAAGAGGAGATTGAAATTAAAATAAGATAAATGAGGTAGGCGAATCGATTGTTCGAAGTGATCAGCAAGGAATACCCAACACGACTCGCAGACACTGTCTCAAATGAATCTTGCGAGACACTGAAACAGTCGTAAATTATATTCGACAATCTACTAGAATAAGCACGCTCTGGAATTAAACGTACCGATACTCGTTAACGCGAAGTCATATACCTAAAAACAGGACTGGGAGGGATGGTATGCGTTATTGGCACTTGATGCATTTCTAAGACCCTGACAAATCTCTTTTGATTAATGAGTCTGCTGTTAGGAGACACTTGTTCCTCAAGCTATCTGGTTCCCCATGAGAAGTTACAAATTTGCGTAACGCATTATTACTGCCACGAGCCATACTGCTGCTCCAGAAGATGTGGAACAAAATCGGAACGAGGAGTAACGAAATACATCAAACAGTTGTGAGTTGATATGGAGATAGTTATCCGAACGTCTGCTATACACTTCACCGGATCGAGCCGACTAAATAATTTTACTAAACTGACTGAATAAATACTTTTATCGAACCAGTTAAGTTACCCGATCACCACCGGACAAAATTACTGGCTTATATACACTACTCATTATGAAAACTGCGGCCGGCCGCGGTGGTCTCGCGGTTCTAGGCGCGCAGTCCGGAACCGTGCGACTGCTACGGTCGCAGGTTCGAATCCTGCCTCGGGCATGGATGTGTGTGATGTCCTTAGGTTAGTTAGGTTTAAGTAGTTCTAAGTTCTAGGGGACTTATGACCACAGCAGTTGAGTCCCATAGTGCTCAGAGCCATTTGAACCATTTGAACCATATGAAAACTGCAATATCTTTATTGTAATGAAATTTATTCCATAGATTAGGAACAAGGCAATGCATAAGTTATTACAATTACGGATCTGTACACGCGCTTTGACCGGGAGAATTTAGTACGTTGTGAGGCCACAAACCGCTGCAGTCAGAGTCCCTAATAAACCCAGCATGGAATAAAGGACGCCCTAGATATGCTGCTAAGGAACACACTTCACTACGGTTTGTAGGCACGTCCGCAAATTATCGACAGTAGTTACAGTAGCGCCAGAACGAAGAGTTCGGTGTCCGACGATACGCCAGACAACTTTTATGGGCAACATGCGAAGCGAACGTGCAAGCCAGGCATTGTCCTGCTGAAATATAACATGTGAGACTGCATGCAGAAGGGGCAGTGTCCTGGGTTTTAAAATTTCACTGAGGTGTCGCTTGCTTTGCAGATTACCCTACATATGTAAGAGGCGAGATCGCATGTAGTAGCCGATGACGTCCCAAGCCGTCAGAATTGGTGCTCGTCCGGTGCGCAGCTCACCAATGCAGAATGCCCGACTGTGTTCACCAGGATAGCGTCTAACACTGTGAGACAGGCTGAATAGAGACTCGTCCGAAAACACTACGTTTGGCCATCCAGCATGCCAGTGACAGTGTTCACGTGCCCACTGGAATATGAGGCGCAATCCATGCGTACCGTACGTCCAGTCCTCGACAGACTCAGTCCAGTCGTCGACGCAGACATGTACACACCCGTTGCAGTGCTCAAACGTCTACAAAACAACGTTCTGTCATTTACAGCTATGTGGACAAGATGGCGGTCATCCCACGTTGAGATCACATTTTGTGGTGCAATGACAGCTCGTCATTGTGTACGTCTTTCCTCTATCCGCTGGTTTCATACAGGCATCAGTCGTAATAGAGTGCCCTATAGGAGGCGTAATGTCATGGTACGAGAAATTAGTTGCCTGGGGACTATCACTGAGACCCGTTGGTACTGACATGGTGATATTGCGCATAATTTCACTAGCTTGCACGTCTCCACATCGTTTGACGAATGTGCACCGACTGAATGTGGTGTAACCCTGAGCTGTTCAGTCACAAAAATGAAGGTGTTGTTGGGCCTATGTGCATGCCATATCATTGTAGTATTAATCGCTTATTATGAGTCCACTGTTATACACGGTCGTTCTCTGACTTGCAGTCATTCGGATTATTCCTTCTAGGTTTTTTAATTTTCACAAACAGTAATGTATATGTACGTGAACATCTCCGGACCCGCCTGAGAACAGTCTGTGAGTGACACTATCCAGTGTGGCCTATAACACATTTGTTGTTACAATAATTCAACATCATACAAGTGTTTTACCGATCACAATGGGTTTGCGTAGAGAACTCAGCACATTCGTGCGGGGTAGATTCGCAGTGTAAGCTGTCAGAGATAGTCACAGGAGTTGCCTATGAACAGGTGCACTGTTAGCGATGTTTTTGGAAATCTGAAACGTCGGAAGAATACTAGACCCAAACATATTTTCGTCAGGGTTAATTAATTTATAGGGTCTGGCAATGGGAATTATGAAAGTCATCGAGGAAAACGAAAATCCGCGGAAGAGGATAAGATTTTTGTGGTTCAAGGGACACACTAACATTTAATACAGTGTAATAGCAGATCACTTAACGAAGACCGCCGCACATGTAAAGATACCTCATTACTGCCAACAGACATGAAGATTACATTATACAGTGTGATTCGTATTAACGTTTAGGAACCCCAAATTGTCGTAGATAACGCTGAGAAAAATAGTTTAATATAGGACCCATTCGGCCGCAAATGTCAGGTAATACCAAATAGTGGATGTCAAATGTTGAACATGTGACGTCACCGGATAACTTACCTCGCCGCACGTGCAGTTGTGGAGCCTATCGCTCCTTCAGATCTGGTCATCCCAACCCAATTCAAGTATTCACGTCATCGTGGCTCCGGACCTACGTGCGCGACTTCAGCGCATGCAGCTCTGGTTTCGAGTATTGCTTCTGGCAAGCAGTGCATTGCGTTAAACAGTTATGTGTTCACTTTGAGGTAAGGCTTATGACTTTATCTACTGGTCTCGCGGACTCTGATAGTTTACTGCAAAGTATAGTATAATCAAACCCTGTCCTATTTATTCAAAAGTAAAGAAATAGGAGCCTCCGATTTGCATCGCTTACAATAAAGGACCAACGTTTTCTCTGCTAAATAATGTCTGTAAACAAAAAATAAGTGATAAAAGGAAAGACACACAAAATAATAGCAGGTTTTGCTCGGTTGCAGCGAGGACAATAATTTAGTAACTTCAGTGTTTACTACAGATCACATTTACAAAAGGTGTCCGAAAGCAGAGTAGCCTATCGGCGATGTGTAGCACTGGTCCCTACCGGTGAGAGTAGGTTCAGCATGTCTAGTCGCTGCACGTGCAGCGTGGTACACCCTCTGGTGAAGTCAAATGTTCAACATTTGTGAACCACTTTTGGTTATTTCGTACTTTTGCAGTCAAATGTGTCATGAATTACTTGCCTCAGCGTCACCTACGTCGCCTCGGAGTTTTTTTTTTTAACTTTAATAGGAATCATCCTGTATAGAATATCAAGGTGTCAATGGGAAGACGAATATCAACTATTGATACACAATAAAGGGAAATATTATGGACAAGTACAGCCGTAGTTCTACACAATTAATGAAAATAGAAAGTTTATAAGGTACATAATTCGCGTGAGAGTTAATCATCGATCATTTCCAAGCCATCTTTACCGAACAAACCTTCGAGGTAATACTAATAATGAATGTGATGAAGTAACAGTAGCAGATATGACCCACATTTTTTCGAATTGTAAGTGTGTGCAAAACAACTAACTGATTTCACACAACAATTAGTCCGATTTCATCAACTATTATCAAGTAATATAGCAATTTTACCACATCAAACTTCTATATTAATTTTAAACTAATTTTTGAATAAGTGTTATCTTATCCCATAAAATCGTAGAAATTTCCTAAAACACTGACACATGGCATTCAGGTCAAAAACCAAAGTTTAAAAATTAGTTGAAATGGTAGACGGACATTATTTCTTGAAGTAGCGACAATGCACCGTAAATGTCGGATCGAGTCCCTGATATGCACACATCGTGTGTGTGTGTGTGTCTTTATTTTCCTTCCTTTTCAAAAAAAAAGCCATTATTGTGTTTGTCCAACATACAGATTGTCTCAGAAATACTTTAACAAGCTCTGAAGTCGGATTCCTCACAGTAAGGAAAGATAAAAAAATATATAAAAATGGGTTTCGAAGCAAAATTGAGGAAATTAAATGTGTGAGTGACAATTAAAATACGTTCTCATATTCCCCTCATATGTTAGAAGAAAAATTTCACATATAAGGGAAAAGGGAAAAAATTATTTTTTCGCTACTAATATTTTTTCATTAGAAACCGGTTTCAGGGCTTCTATCTTTAAACAAAAAAGTTGAAATTAGTTTTTCCTAAATGAAATTTTCGCTTTGCAGCGAAGTGTGCCCTGTTTTGAAACTCTCTGGAAGACTACATTCGAACCCATAGGCTTTGATGGCCAACGCTCCAACGAGTACTCACTTCGCTGCAGAGTGAGAGTCACATTCTGAAAACATAGCATATATTTTGACTAAGTGATGTCTCAGTGATGTTCTTTATTTGAAAGCGCCAGTGTATAATTTTATGCTGGAGAGCATGTGTGAAGTTTCGACGGCAGGTCGTAGTTACTGAGAAAACTAAAACTACGATGTTGTGTTCGTACGCGGGTAGCTCAACCGTTCAGAACATTCAACGTGTCAGAATCGGGATCAAGTCTCAGTCCACCTCACAGCTTTAGTACTAGTATGAAAGGAAGTTTCGAAATTCCTTTTGCTAGATAATCGAATGATGGTGTTATCACAAGTCATCTGCTGATCCTCGTAATGTATCTTCGATGGTAGTATTCTGAACGGAACGTGTTTACTTTTGAGATTATTCAGTCTCAGATGTTTCGTATGTGGAGTAGCTGTGAGCTGCCTGAAACGTTTGGGAGTATATTCATCTTGCTGAGCATGCATATATTATTGTCGTGTAGGTCCGAGAAAATAGTTACGGATGTGGAGTTGACGCTGTTTCAAATTGCAGCAGGCAGCCGAATCATCCGACGTCCGCTTGCGTTTTGTGGTCACCTTGCTCTCCTACGAGGCAGACCAAAATCGCCTTTAACGCTCGATTGCTAGAATGCATTGTAGAGGCTGTTGGAGGAAATTCAGGTGCCAGCACATGACATGATCCTATAGCAGGTGATAAATCGTGAGACTGATCGCCTCCAACCCCAAACGCACTTATATTCGCAGTCACCCACCAACCTCCACCCCCACTCCCACGGAATCACCGGCAAACTGTTCGAGGCTACCATCCCTCCTCCCCCCCCCCCCCCGACCAACAATAAGATCCTTGGACAACCACACGTCTCCTGGTTTTATAACTGGAGTATTTGAGTGGGTGGGTTCATTCTGGAGTTATGCACCATGCGGAGAGAATCAAGGTGAGGCTATTTGTTAGTAACAAATTAATCATATAGTGGTTGCGTTAAGTAAGGTCACTCGATGTCTAGAGTGTGGGTATTTGTTAATGACGAATTAAAATTCATATTACATGATTTTTGTCAATCGAGGTATCAGCAGAGACCACACCCCGGCAGATAAGTCAGTACTCTCATTTTAGGATTTTTCCATAGTTTTACGTATTTTCTCACATTTTCTACAAGTTTTTTCGTATTTTCCATTTATTTCATAGTTTTACGTATTTTTCTCCGTTTTTAAAATTTTTCGCATTTTTCCCACAGTTAAACGTATTACATCCAATTACACGCTTTTTGCCCCACTGTTCTCCATGTCACGTCAACATCACTTCACAGCACATCGCTTCATGACGTCATGTCTTTGTCATGTCGTGCCATTTTGTGTCACAACATCGTGATGCTCTCTGCCAATCACAAGGCCGCATGTGCCCAAAATTACCCGGATTATTTGTCATTGCTGAGTCACCATTACATTTCTAATGTGAGGGTGTGTGACATCATAGTGTATGTGATAGAAAAGAACACCTTCCCCTAAGGGTGGAAATAATGACATCACGTCATATTCCGTAAAATTAATGACTTCATATCAGATTATACAAGCATTGGAGTCTTACCGATTTCCTACCACAGATACTGCATGTATAACAAATATCAGTCACTTGCGATGCCTACATTACATTACTAGATTGTGTGATATCATTATTTATGTGCTAACTTGAGTGCGTTGTCGAAAATAAAGCCATCGTGGTAAAATTATGTTGTCATAGTAGAATTCGGAGGCTTACCGATTTCCCACCAAATGTGCGGCATATATAAAATTAGCACAGTAGTACAAAATACACACCCGGAGAGCTATTATCTCCAGCCACTCACGGGAATTCAAGGCAGAAAAATTTAAGCAAGATTATAACTCAGAAACGTGGCACCTGTTGGGGTAGACCGTGTCTCGAACTCTGATGTGTTGAGTATAGCGATCACTGCGAATACCGTGCTAGCAATGGTCAGGGAATTTGCGATATTTTAGGTTTAATCGTCTCGCATAAATGAAACGTCAAGCCCCGGTGAAGAACCGTCACAGCCGAACACGCGGCATTGGTTGACACTAACCGCTGGAATGCGTCGCAAGCAAAACTGAAAAACGTCAGGGAATCAATAAACTGTAAGTCGCAATATGTAATGGTCAAGAAACTCTTTTCTGCGGCGCGGAACGCTCGCACCTGCCGCCGCAAGATTAAGATGCCCTTATGATAGTCACGCCCACAAATTGAGATACCAAGCCGTGCGATGGTGTCTGTGTGAGAGCTGCTGCCTTCCATATTGTGGCCCCAATAGGAGCAGTGCGTTCAGTACTCAGACAACCCCAAAAAAACTTTTTATTACATGTTGATCTAAACATCAAGAATAATGCCAATAATGACACTAAGGAAAAACGTTCTGAGAAAAATAGGCAGTAACTTGTGTCATATTGAACATCTTGATAGAATCATTAAATATGCATTTTGGTTATATATGTAGGGATAAACTTTGATCGATGTATCACAAGAAAGATCTACATACTACTTCCTACAAAGAGAGGAAAACGCAATTCGAAGTAAAAATATTACGGTCAATCCAAGTGGTTTATAATGTTGTTGGCAGCACATCATAGCAGTGAATCTTTTGTTAATTGCTGAAATCCAGTACCATACTCCTCACTAACTTAGTAGAAGACTTTGCCCAAAATTAATAACATAATCCTGGACTTTTTAGTGGTAGGCTTGATCGACACACTAGTATTACGTGAACACAAGTTTGAAAATGTTATATCGGCGAAAACACTATTGAGAACTGATATTCATAGCCTACACACATTTCGTGCAAAATAAGAGCAATTAGGGCTTATAAAGAGGCATATAGACAAATGTTTCTTCTTTCCTCATTTGTCCGCAGCTCGTGGTCGTGCGGTAGCGTTATCGCTTCCCACGCCCGGGTTCCCGGGTTCGATTCCCGGCGGGGTCAGGGGTTTTCCCTACCTCGTGGTGACTGGGTGTTGTGTGATGTCCTTAGGTTAGTTAGGTTTAAGTAGTTCTAAGTTGTAGGGGACTGATGACCATAGCTGTTGTCCCATAGTGCTCAGAGCCATTTGAACCATTTTTCCTCATTTAATGTGTGTTTGGCGTAAGGTACCTTCCGCCGCTGATTTGCTGAGTATGAATTCATTCTAAAATAATTAGGGCGAGACGTCATATAAGCATACAGCGAACTAGAGTTTACACCTGCTTTGAATAACACAAATCGGCTAATGTACTAGTTGACTTCACTTTCTGACGCTGCTGGGAGGGTGTGTCTGTGTAACATATCGATTACTGAGACCAGGTAATAGCCTCAGGCAGATGAGCAGATCACATAAACTTACGTATTTTTACGTAACATACATCGACAAACGCGTCACATCATTTTCCGAAATGTGGTATGTAGGTGCGAACATTTTAGATAAGGCCTTAGCATGACTTATTGACATTAAATGAAGTAACAAGTTTACTGTTACCAGTCATTGTTTATTTATCTCCACGATGCGTTTCAAAGGTTTTTAATGACGTGGGCAGTTGGTCCGTTCTTAGCAACAGTCTACGTTACTGAATTTGCAATGCACACACACACACACACACACACACACACACACACATACATAAACACATGCACCTCAATATTTACCATAAATATTTATTTATGTTACCATGACATTCCGCAAATGTACAAGGGATTGACCTCATTTGTAAATATATCACACTCACAGCTTGTACCCACTGTCACCTTGAAACAATACGTACACTCTTTGACATAAAACTTGACCGGCGGCCGGTCGCTTCAGAGGCTAAGTCCGCGCCGATCGCGACATGGGACAAAAAAACTGGCCAACTCGCTAATTCTCTAAGTCCGGTTATCTGCACAATCTGGCAACACTGTAGACTGCGGCACTTCCTGGAGGAAAACTTGCCCCATGATAGAGAAACTCTAGGCTGATTACGCCTGTGGTCTAGCGGTAGCGTGCGTTGTTTCTGTTCATAATGTCAGTGGATCGAGAGCAGCTGGCATAAAATATTTTTATAGCCTCTTCTGTCTGAATGCTGAAGACGTGAATGTAATGGTAGCGCAGATTCAATCTATTTCGCTTTGTGACACACCGATATCAAAATTTTATCCAGTAACGATTTTGCGGCAGATTTCCTGCAGACTGTCCTCCTCTGGACGCCGTGTGCGGCAAAGCTCCGGGATCCATTTGCTGGCTACTGGCAGCGGCCGTGGCGACAGCAGCGGCGCTGCACTCCCCCGTCCTTTATCGAAAGCGCCTGCTACCGCTCATCGCTTTTGATGATTTAAAACGCTTTATTATTAAACGTTGCTCCACAGAAAATTTCTACAATTTCCTTTCACGCTCAAAAGCAACGGAGACAGACGCCCTGATTAGTAGGCGGGTATTATATTACATTAATCGGCAAGAGCTGAGTATGGCCCGAAATTAATTTTATAGACTGGGACGAAATTAAACCACCTCACTACATTCGATGAATTTATAAATGCTTCATACCTCGTTTCTTTTCCTTTCAAACTCAATTATTTGTGCAACTTTTGGTCAATGTTTGGATGTTTTCGTCAAGCCAGAGTGAGCGTCTGTGGTGTAAAGTGTATTACAGTTCTTGTTTCATTCCTTATGGTAAGTCTATGCGATAAACTGTGTGAATACCTTGCAATGCATGCTCTGTAGCAGTGCAGGAACACTGCTCATTTGGAGTTCCATGTATGGGTTCATGAAGTATTTATTGTTGATCGGAAGTGATAGTTAAGGTCATCAGATTTAAACCAGAAAAATTTGTCGTTTTGAAGGTTTCAGAGAACGGAAAGGAATTGCCAACGCCGGTGTTAGAAAACGTCTACAGTTAAATGCTATTGCAAAAATTTAGAAGAAGGGAACTACATTAATGAACATGTGCACTTCATAAACAACCTTCTGACATGTTAGACCTATATGACGAACAAAGCTCAAATTTATATCGTTGACAGTCGGTTTGAATCTGTTCAGGGTCTATTTTACAGTGAAGCACCTTGGAATTTGCAAAGCAGAAATCCATGATATTAACTTAATTTACTAAGTCGAAATCGGACGAAGATTGATGTTTAAAGGCATTCTTCAGATTTCGCATAAGAAATTTTTACTAGCAGTTTGCAACTCCATTAATTAAAATGGAAAATAAAAGGTTGTAGTCGGCGGCTTCTACCGTGATTCAAACTGCTATGTCTTATAGTACAAGCACTGCAACGCACATGGGAACCTCTGAGCTAACGACACACTGGCGGCCAGAGGCGGAATATAGTCACTGCGATGTTGCCTGAGCCTCAAAACGCAACCTTAAACACACGAACAGAGGAGGTGGAGATTACTATTTTAACGTCCCGTCGACAACGATGTCATTAGAGACGGAGCACAAGCTCGGATTAGGGAAGGATGGGGAAGGAAATCGGCCGTGCCCTTCCTAAGGAATCATCCCGGCATTTGCCTGAAGCGATTTAGGGAAATCATTGAAAACCTAAATCAGGATGGCCGGGCGCGGGATTGCACCGTCGTCCTCCCGAATGCACACACAAACAGGTGTTACTTATGTGAAGAACGCCGTTCTTGGAGTCCAGAAATTAAATATACTTTCTAATTGTGTCATCTTGCAGTGGATTATATCGTACGAGTCTTCGATGTGGAAAACGAATGTCAAGTGAATTTAGCGAGGTAACGCCGACCTACACCCGGAAGTAAATGCACTATCAGAGTGTTGACAAATACTTGCTACGACGCTGCCATTTCTAGGCTCTCTGACGAGGCAGCTCTTCAGCGAAATGCTTGCCGTGATTCTCCGATACGGTTCTTCAGAGTGGAGACGCGCGCGCACGTTTGGTTTTTATGTGGCGTTCTCCCCTGATGGTTTCTGACGTCGCCTTGTGGGCTATGTATACATATGAGACATTCAATTATCATTAATCCAGAATGATACAAGTTTCAGCTTCCGGCGTGGAAGAAGGCTGCTGACGCCGACATTATATCATTTCAACGTAGGAAAAGCAAAACGGATCATTCAATGTTTCTCATTCAACATAAAGCATGTGAGATAATTTTCCGTAACGTTCATAATCATCTAAAAATACAAACGAAGTAAAAATACACCGGAAGCTTATTCGAATTGAATATAACGCTTTGCACCTCGATGTCGAATTTGTCCACTTGCAATCTTTTGCAGCATACACATAGAATGTCATGATTACCACGAGAATGAAGAAATGTGTTGGTAAGGATGGAAGCAAGAAGAGACGCAGTCAACAAATATTCTATTCCTCATGGCATTCATTTCATTTGACACGTAAGAAGAGGTAAAGTGGGAATTTACTTTCGTTAAGACGAAAGATATGCCGCACATATTGATAACGAGGAAGTCTGCGTCTTCATACGTTTCCTCCTTGAAATCTGTATGCTCTATTATATACTAAGTAGCCCGATCATTGTTTCAGTAATGTTACCCTCTTGTTTGACCCCGTAACGATGAACAGATTCCAAATGCATGTCTCCCTTCCTGGGTTGTTTTTTGTGTTTTATTGCTTGGAATTCCTGAAGCAGACCACTGTGCCTTCCCCCCTCGTGGGTTAGGTCTCAAAACTAAACCGCTTTGTATCCAATGGCATAATTTATTCAGACAGCATCAGCATAAGACTATCAAACAAAGCCTTCCATTTACAGTTGCAGCACTCTAACCAGCACTGACCAAAGTGTAATCCACGGTCATGGTCCTAAATTACCAGCTGTCTGCTACTGTGGCAAAGTCCGTACTACACTGTCGATTCCGCAGCACCATTTTATCTGGTAACACTGTGTAGTTGCACAGTTGTGCTACCAGGTCTGTCCTCACACTGTCAACTTTATGTATCTCACTTCTCCTGTAGAGTAGATCACGAGGAGCCGAAGTAAATGAGTGTATTCTGCATGACGTAACATTCGGTATTCCCTTCTTTCATAGCCACTCTTCATGTGCATCGATACCAAATAGGAATGTGAAAACTCTTGCGAGTGAGAGAATGACAATAACAATCGTAACAAGAACAAGCAAATAATGAATGATGTTTATTCCAACGCAGAACGGGAATGGCTTTAAATATAAAAATCTGTATCTATATCTATATCCATATCTATTGATCTTTGAGTTGGCACAATGCAAATATATTCTTAGCATTTAGTTACTGAATTTAGTTCTGAATGTTTGCAGAGAAAAGGAAAAGTCGGTACTTCTCGTAAGTGTAATATAATGTGAACCAGCAACTACCCTTTCCTTAGAACACGACTCAAGCAGGTCCTCAAGTAGGTAGCAAGGCACTGCTGCATTCTGTTCCCTGACATTGCTCTGATGACGGTTAATGCAGATAGTTCAGATTATGAAATACAAAACGTATTGCAGGTTAGTTCCTAGGATAGTAACATTAAATTTGCGTTGTAGACGGCACATGAACGTGACGACTATCCATATTACTCATCAATATAAAAAGACAATATTTTGGGAATTTAGCAGGATTACTCAAAATGAATTCTGAAATTGGGTGACTGACTGCACAGGTGCTAAACGTCGTCAAGAGTATACGATGTCCTAATCGCATTAGGAATATGAAGAACGTCTTCGACAGCTCGCAACTTTCACATTGCTATCTCCACCCTACTCCAGACAGCCCTCGGTGGAGTTGCACTACGTTGCCGATGTTATGGAAGGCCTTCAAACCGACAACAGACCACATATTGAAAAATACAAGCGAATTCTCTTGCAGCGTAAGCTTATTGTAACTAATCTAAAAATTATTGGAGAGGAACATTGTCCTATTCAAAAAAAGTAAAATGTTACACACTGTTGACGTCAAACGGACATTATCTATGTCCTGTCTTGTGTCCTACTCATCTATAATATCAAGTGTACTATGAAAATGATTATATATAATGGATGATAGGGTAATGCATTGATACCAGATGGTGGGGGCCGGCCGGTGTGGCCGTGCGGTTCTAGGCGCTTCAGTCTGGAACCGCGTGACCGCTACGGTCGCACGTTCGAATCCTGCCTCGGGCATGGATGTGAGTGATGTCCTTAGGCTAGTTAGGTTTAAGTAGTTCTAAGTTCGAGGGACTGATGACCTTAGAAGTTAAGTCCCATAGTGCTCAGAGCCATTTGAACCATTTGAACTATTTAACACAAAATGACATTAAAAATTAAAGTTATTCACGAGCAGCTAGTTGAGAATATGTATGAACATTAAATGACACGACGAACTGAAATAATATGACGAAGAGTTCAGCGCTCACTGGGAATAGAGCCCCACACATATCGTTGTTGACTACACACAAAGAGACGTCAGCTACCGAATTTTTCTCCACCAGCTGCTCAGAATAGCATCTTGAACTTACAGTCATCTCGCAAATAGTTCTGTGTCTCACTGGGAGTTAAAAACGGCAGATATCGTTTGTGTTGACAACGAATGAAAATACATTAAAAATCAAAATTATTATCCACCAGCAGATAGGTGTTCTCATGATAGAGCTTGATAATACATAATTAAATCTTTAGTGCCGGGCCAGGATTCGATCCCATTCACGCGTAATATGTGAAGGTGTTGAGGAATCTGCAGTTTTGAACAAACAACAAATTGTAGCCGAGCTGTATTGCCACGAAGTGATCAAATTCCGCGTTAAGGGCGGTCTGAGTTGCATTCCCAGTTTATAACCAATTTTATCGACATACAGAAGCTCAAATAAAAGATGGAATAAGTGTCCTGTGACCATACATAGCGTTTGTGTCGTCACTTGAAATAAATAACTAGTATAAGAAAGGTTACTGGTGATAGAGTTTCTACATGTCGCCACTCCAGACTTTATTGTGGTTCAACCTACCGTCTACTTGGTAAAGAAGGAATATCATCTTTAATGTGAATTTTCAGACCACGCAGCCATTATATCTCCTTCACTTGGTGTAGCCAGGAGAGAATGGAATCTGTCAATCCCTATCTACAATCATTGGCGGAAGTGGGAATCGAACCCAGACCATAGGTATAACAACCTACCATCCGTCCAACAGACCACGAAATCCTCTTCTCTGCGAGTCATTTTTCTATCGTAACGCAGTTGCGCCACACTGGATGAGAATTCTGACACACAGGCTCCCTGTAGTAATTTGCAGCATGTTCAGTAAATTCATTTACTTGGTTGACCGAATCACCATGAACTAGCTGCCTCTGCTACCCAGCGTATACATTCGACTATTTTGTAATCACAGAAATAAAATCACGTAACTGCCACCTACACACAACTGCCAACAGTGTAGGATGCAGAAGTTTAAATAGGAAGTGTTCCTTTCCACTTGAGCTATTCTATTGCGCTATCTGTTACTAGAAAACGTCGTTCAGTCCAAAAGAAAAGCTGTAACTGTTTGTCTCTCAGAAGTCAAGACCTGGCCATATGCATAATCTCACAGTGCTGTGGAATCCAAAAGTTCTGGAGGAATAGTTGCCGAGCTCTGGAGCTGCTGTAGCTACGTGTCAGCTTGTAGCATAGATAAGATGTCGCGAGTTCGAATACATTCAGTGCTACATTTTTTAAAACGCAATTCTGCTCTCTGCTGAAGGTATCAATCTAATGGAACTTTGAACATAATTCCCTTCACTTCTCAACCCAGAGTAGTCGCATGTGGAAAAAGGGCTAACTACTGTGACATTTTGTTCTATTCAGGTTTAATAGACAGCAGGCAGCAGATGCATCTCGAAGATGTGCAGGGAGAGCGCATCGTGCCATTATATGTCAGAAAAGTATTTTCTACATTAGCCGTCGTGTGGTAGTGATATTTTATTCTTCTTCAAACTTTGTTTGACAGCTTTAACTCAGAACAAGTTTTCTATATGCATGTAATCAATAAACTGCATGTGCATTGTCAGACTGTCATAGGTAACATCTGAGAATTCGCATATATCGTTGATGATTAATTTCTCTCTCATGTTTACTATTGTTTTAACAACACTAAAGGAAACCTTACGAAAATTGTGCACTGTATTATAAGAAATGAAATAAAACTAACCATGATAACCTTACGACGAAAGTATCTGTACACAAGCTTGCCTCTATCGACACGAATTAGTAAAATACTACTCAGATTTTGATTGGGTCTGTGTTTAATTGGTATGCTGTGTCATACTCAACAGGTATGCAAATGTGGAATTTCATAAATATAGTTACGTATTCCTAGAAACCCAAAATTCGCCTGTCAGCAGCGGAAAGAGGCCTTACCTGTTGTGCAGCGTTGTAAGTTTTTCGACATTGCACTATGAGCTGAAAGCATTTTCTTGCGATTTCCTTATTGATGTTTGATCTGACTGCTTGTAGCTCTTTCACAGAAGGGATAAAAACGTTACAGTCAGTGAGACTGGAACTGCCAACCGTAACAGACGCTTTTTCACAGGTCAGCACGTTACCACAGAGCTGGCGCTGAGGTATGGGTCTTAGCTTCCTATTACGAGGGCAATAGTAACTAGAACTCGTAAACCGCTATTTGAAGGTCGAGATTAGTTGCGGTTTCCACCTGCAACGACTTTCCTGGGCTGAAAACCGTAAATTTTCAATCTTTTTGTTACCCTTCAAGCGATAATAACTCAGATTATTCAATGGAAATGACAGGTAAAATCAAGTGAACTTTGAGGCTTAATTCCGTGCACACCAGGAAGTAACTCGTCGATCACAGAGTTGCCAAACATACGTTGCCTTGTTGCCAAATCTCAGTTACAGTACCAGCAGGAAGAAGACGAACCGATGTGATCCTACAGCGGTCTGGGAAGTGACCATAGCTGGTGTCTCCAAGTCACGGCTGCTACGGCCTGGAATACGTAATGCGTCTGATTCGCTTTCTGTAACTAGGTTTAGGGACTGGAGCGTAGTTACTAATAATACCCAGAACTGACTGCAAACTGAGCATCATAAATCAGTAACTCTCATTGTTGTTTTTATATTTCTTTCGTAATTGTACTCAAAACTAAGAAAGTCATTCACAGGCATTTTCGTGCCTCGCCGATAGTCGAGCACAACATACAAATAAAAATAAAAAAGAATGTGTGTGTGTGTGTGTTGAGAGAGAGAGATAAATAAAAAGCAATGAGAGAGAGTGTAAAAAATTGTTGTAAAGAAATTGAATCATGGTATTTAAAGAAATCTTTCATTAAAATGACACGTTCCACATCATTACGAAATTTCGTATTCATGATCTATGGAACAAGAGTTAATCTAATGTAATCTAATCTAATCTAATCACATCATATTGATGATTAGCCATGAACAGTCATGAATTACCGAAATTTTGGCCAATACCAGTAACCAAATCTAAACTTGAAAATAAAAGACGACAATTTTTGTAATAAACCGTGACTCCTATCAAGACCCTTTCGTCCCTGTTATCTAACTACGAAAGATGTCTGATATACCTCCATTCTGAAGTAACAAAGTGTGCATGCATTTAAAGATGAAGTGCATGATGTGAAGTTCTGTGACGGAGATACGAACCCAACACGTAATCCGATTGTTAACTAAGAAAAATCAAATGTTACATATCGGTTTTTCTTACGAGCCGCTAGGTGTCTGAATCTAAAATAAGGATACAAACTTTTGTGCCTAAGCGACAATCGAACTGCACACCTACCGTGCATCCACGAATATAGCTTAAGTATCAGTTGCTTACTCATGAACAGTAAGATGTGTGCGTGTTTGACCAGAAATAACGACACCTGTTGCGATTGTTGGAAACACATGAACAGACATTGAAATTGCGCGTTAATTTTCACTAGCAGGTGGGTGTGCACTTGATAAAGCTAGAAATGAAATTATGAATATTTTTGTACTGGATCAGGTTTCAGACCCACATACTTACCTTTGGAGGAGACCTAGAGAAGATTGCAGTCTTGGGAAAAGGAACGAAATGACTGAACTATACTGCTCCGAGAGATTCAGATCGTCGAAAGAGGAGATACGAATTCGAATCACAGTCCAGCACCAAATTTTTAAGCGTCTCTAGTTCAATCAAGTACAAGTAAAATAAGAGCCCTGTCCCTTTAAATGGCTATCGGTTCATCAAATAAAATAAAATTTTCTAATGTAAGTAAGCTTACTGGCGACTGTATTTCTGTTTACCATGACTTCCGCTGTGTCATTTCCCAACGTAAACCGGCTCTGCCCAGTTGGTAATGAAGGAACGTGATGTTTAATGCGGATTCTGGATTATAACGTCTTTCTCTTGAGGTTACCAGAGGTAAAATAAATCTGTTTGTGCCTCTTAAAAGTAAATGCCTGAACCCACGCATTGCACCTGTGATAGCTCGTTCCACCATACCATTGTGGCCACATTACCCAGCCCCAAGAGTGTGCTGTAACGGATGATGTGCTTAGCTTACAAAATTAGTCACGGTGGAAAAAATGCGAGTCTATTAAATGGTCAAGTAGAAGCAAGCTTCTGACGCAGAGATTATGCTATTCTCATGTCAGCAGGATGCAAAGACTCTTCTAGGCATCATAGGGTGGATGTGAAGCCATTTTGATTTTTCACAAATTCAGCAAATTTCTTAGTTCGAGAAAATCCACTGTGAAGTGTGAAGTTGCCGGATAATTCGATTATTACTGTTATTATTAATATCATTTTATTCATACCGCTGCTGTAACACAAGTGCTTGAACATCATTTAATGCCTTTTGGTCACTATAGATGTAGTTTCCCAAGAACAGGTTCTTTCCCTGTCTTCGGAATCATTTTCATGTTAATATCAAACACCAGCAATTACTCGTAGGTTACTTTAAAACTAAAGTTCAAATGGCTCTGAGCACTATGCGACTTAACTTCTGCGGTCATGAGTCGCCTAGAACTTAGAACTAATTAAACCTAACTAACCTAGGGACATCACACACATCCATGTCCGAGGCAGGATTCGAACCTGCGACCGTAGCGGCCGCGCGGTTCGAGACTGTAGCACTAAAGTAATTGACGAAGACGTTACTTGGTAACAAAAACGCACTGCCTTTCTTCGTTTACTTTCGCCTAGAAATGGCTATCGAGTACTGACAAACCAATAGGCAAGAGATCTTACTGCCTTCCGATATACGTTGCTGTTAGTTCTTCCACATGATTTGGTCTACATGACCTGTTTCAAGTTGTGTATGACAGACAGTGTTTTAGAAAATCTATTGTTTCCCTTTGAAATAAACAGAAGTATTTTCATTCTAAGCTGTCCAAGTACAAAATTTTCGCAATATTAGTTCAAATTTAATATTCGCTTCTATAATGTAGGAAAGTATTTCACAGTCGCAAAACTCGCATCCGAAACGTTGAACTTACACTTAGTCGCTGGCCATAAATTCTAGCTCAGAGTGACACCAGTTTAAATAACCTAATGTAGCGAAGACTGTTTGCCAGTGCTCTTTCTCACCGGAAAATACGCAATTCACTCATTTGGCTCCATAAGTACATTGTAACAGTAATTTCTGTGTGAAATTTGTCAGTAAGCTTTTGCCTTCCAACCGGCAAAATACGGCAGAGTACGGCCGGTAAACAATTCACAAACCACGATTTAGTGCCAATAAGACGATTTCTTTAAACATTGTCGAAGCTGAGGGAATTTAGTTTCTGCTTAAATCGTCTTAAGCAGCAACGTTCACAGATATCTCAAATAGGAAAAAGCTGAATATCCAGGTACGAAGGTTGTAAAACAAACTTGCCACAGTTTGTGTCAGGTTCATCTTTTCGTCTGATAACACTGCTTAAGTATTTTGTCTAAGAGGTATCACAAGTAGTATCCCTGTAGCTGTGGGAATCATTGGTTGAAAACGAGTTTAACACCAATGGGTACAGTGCTGCTAAATTTTCACAATTATTATCAACCTAAGTCTGAGTTCATCCACAAACTGAGTCGTATTTATAATATTGGAGCTAGACTGTGTATCCTTGTCTTTCTTGAGTGGTCATTGGAAGGCGTTTACACACACGTATACAATACTATGAATACTTCGAACGCTATGGTTAACGTTGCTCTCATAAACTACTTTTTTTTTAATTCTTCTGGGTCTTCAGCGTGCAATATGTGTTGTAGATACAGTCTCAGACCAAAAAATTGACCGCCGAGTCGTTCACGTAAGGTGGACAATACAGTCGTGCTCCTCTCAGAATTCTACGTCTGGCAATATGCTCGATCTAGCAACATGTAGACTGCGGCACTTCCCAGAGGAAGTCTTGACTCCAGTCTTAGTACATTACTCTTGACTACGACCGTAGTCTTGAGGTAAAACGCGAGACCAGCTAATATGATATTGTAGATTCGCTTGAATTACACTCATAGCTTCAGCACCGGAGGAAAGGGGCGATAAATATTTTGTCGATGTGTGCTTTCGGTCGCCAGACGTCATATTAGCTGGTCTCGCGTTTTACCTGCAGACTACGGTCGTGTTCCAGCAGCGGTATGAATAAAATGATAGTAATAATAACAGTAATAATCGAATTATCCGGCAACTTCACACTTCACAGTGGATTTTCTCGAACTAAGAAATTTGCTGAATTTGTGAACAATCAAAATGGCTTCACATCCAGCCTATGATGCCTAGAAGAGTCTTTACATCCTGCTGACATGAGAATAGCATAATCTCTGCGTCAGAAGCTTGCTTCTACTTGACCATTTAATAGACTCGCATTTTTTCCACCGTGACTAATTTTGTAAGCTAAGCACATCATCCGTTACAGCACACTCTTGGGGCTGGGTAATGTGGCCACAATGGTATGGTGGAACGAGCTATCACAGGTGCAATGCGTGGGTTCAGGCATTTACTTTTAAGAGGCACAAACAGATTTATTTTACCTCTGGTAACCTCAAGAGAAAGACGTTATAATCCAGAATCCGCATTAAACATCACGTTCCTTCATTACCAACTGGGCAGAGCCGGTTTACGTTGGGAAATGACACAGCGGAAGTCATGGTAAACAGAAATACAGTCGCCAGTAAGCTTACTTACATTAGAAAATTTTATTTTATTTGATGAACCGATAGCCATTTAAAGGGACAGGGCTCTTATTTTACTTGTACTTGATTGAACTAGAGACGCTTAAAAATTTGGTGCTGGACTGTGATTCGAATTCGTATCTCCTCTTTCGACGATCTGAATCTCTCGGAGCAGTATAGTTCAGTCATTTCGTTCCTTTTCCCAAGACTGCAATCTTCTCTAGGTCTCCTCCAAAGGTAAGTATGTGGGTCTGAAACCTGATCCAGTACAAAAATATTCATAATTTCATTTCTAGCTTTATCAAGTGCACACCCACCTGCTAGTGAAAATTAACGCGCAATTTCAATGTCTGTTCATGTGTTTCCAACAATCGCAACAGGTGTCGTTATTTCTGGTCAAACACGCACACATCTTACTGTTCATGAGTAAGCAACTGATACTTAAGCTATATTCGTGGATGCACGGTAGGTGTGCAGTTCGATTGTCGCTTAGGCACAAAAGTTTGTATCCTTATTTTAGATTCAGACACCTAGCGGCTCGTAAGAAAAACCGATATGTAACATTTGATTTTTCTTAGTTAACAATCGGATTACGTGTTGGGTTCGTATCTCCGTCACAGAACTTCACATCATGCACTTCATCTTTAAATGCATGCACACTTTGTTACTTCAGAATGGAGGTATATCAGACATCTTTCGTAGTTAGATAACAGGGACGAAAGGGTCTTGATAGGAGTCACGGTTTATTACAAAAATTGTCGTCTTTTATTTTCAAGTTTAGATTTGGTTACTGGTATTGGCCAAAATTTCGGTAATTCATGACTGTTCATGGCTAATCATCAATATGATGTGATTAGATTAGATTAGATTACATTAGATTAACTCTTGTTCCATAGATCATGAATACGAAATTTCGTAATGATGTGGAACGTGTCATTTTAATGAAAGATTTCTTTAAATACCATGATTCAATTTCTTTACAACAATTTTTTACACTCTCTCTCATTGCTTTTTATTTATCTCTCTCTCTCAACACACACACACACACATTCTTTTTTATTTTTATTTGTATGTTGTGCTCGACTATCGGCGAGGCACGAAAACGCCTGTGAATGACTTTCTTAGTTTTGAGTACAATTACGAAAGAAATATAAAAACAACAATGAGAGTTACTGATTTATGATGCTCAGTTTGCAGTCAGTTCTGGGTATTATTAGTAACTACGCTCCAGTCCCTAAACCTAGTTACAGAAAGCGAATCAGACGCATTACGTATTCCAGGCCGTAGCAGCCGTGACTTGGAGACACCAGCTATGGTCACTTCCCAGACCGCTGTAGGATCACATCGGTTCGTCTTCTTCCTGCTGGTACTGTAACTGAGATTTGGCAACAAGGCAACGTATGTTTGGCAACTCTGTGATCGACGAGTTACTTCCTGGTGTGCACGGAATTAAGCCTCAAAGTTCACTTGATTTTACCTGTCATTTCCATTGAATAATCTGAGTTATTATCGCTTGAAGGGTAACAAAAAGATTGAAAATTTACGGTTTTCAGCCCAGGAAAGTCGTTGCAGGTGGAAACCGCAACTAATCTCGACCTTCAAATAGCGGTTTACGAGTTCTAGTTACTATTGCCCTCGTAATAGGAAGCTAAGACCCATACCTCAGCGCCAGCTCTGTGGTAACGTGCTGACCTGTGAAAAAGCGTCTGTTACGGTTGGCAGTTCCAGTCTCACTGACTGTAACGTTTTTATCCCTTCTGTGAAAGAGCTACAAGCAGTCAGATCAAACATCAATAAGGAAATCGCAAGAAAATGCTTTCAGCTCATAGTGCAATGTCGAAAAACTTACAACGCTGCACAACAGGTAAGGCCTCTTTCCGCTGCTGACAGGCGAATTTTGGGTTTCTAGGAATACGTAACTATATTTATGAAATTCCACATTTGCATACCTGTTGAGTATGACACAGCATACCAATTAAACACAGACCCAATCAAAATCTGAGTAGTATTTTACTAATTCGTGTCGATAGAGGCAAGCTTGTGTACAGATACTTTCGTCGTAAGGTTATCATGGTTAGTTTTATTTCATTTCTTATAATACAGTGCACAATTTTCGTAAGGTTTCCTTTAGTGTTGTTAAAACAATAGTAAACATGAGAGAGAAATTAATCATCAACGATATATGCGAATTCTCAGATGTTACCTATGACAGTCTGACAATGCACATGCAGTTTATTGATTACATGCATATAGAAAACTTGTTCTGAGTTAAAGCTTTCAAACAAAGTTTGAAGAAGAATAAAATATCACTACCACACGACGGCTAATGTAGAAAATACTTTTCTGACATATAATGGCACGATGCGCTCTCCCTGCACATCTTCGAGATGCATCTGCTGCCTGCTGTCTATTAAACCTGAATAGAACAAAATGTCACAGTAGTTAGCCCTTTTTCCACATGCGACTACTCTGGGTTGAGAAGTGAAGGGAATTATGTTCAAAGTTCCATTAGATTGATACCTTCAGCAGAGAGCAGAATTGCGTTTTAAAAAATGTAGCACTGAATGTATTCGAACTCGCGACATCTTATCTATGCTACAAGCTGACACGTAGCTACAGCAGCTCCAGAGCTCGGCAACTATTCCTCCAGAACTTTTGGATTCCACAGCACTGTGAGATTATGCATATGGCCAGGTCTTGACTTCTGAGAGACAAACAGTTACAGCTTTTCTTTTGGACTGAACGACGTTTTCTAGTAACAGATAGCGCAATAGAATAGCTCAAGTGGAAAGGAACACTTCCTATTTAAACTTCTGCATCCTACACTGTTGGCAGTTGTGTGTAGGTGGCAGTTACGTGATTTTATTTCTGTGATTACAAAATAGTCGAATGTATACGCTGGGTAGCAGAGGCAGCTAGTTCATGGTGATTCGGTCAACCAAGTAAATGAATTTACTGAACATGCTGCAAATTACTACAGGGAGCCTGTGTGTCAGAATTCTCATCCAGTGTGGCGCAACTGCGTTACGATAGAAAAATGACTCGCAGAGAAGAGGATTTCGTGGTCTGTTGGACGGATGGTAGGTTGTTATACCTATGGTCTGGGTTCGATTCCCACTTCCGCCAATGATTGTAGATAGGGATTGACAGATTCCATTCTCTCCTGGCTACACCAAGTGAAGGAGATATAATGGCTGCGTGGTCTGAAAATTCACATTAAAGATGATATTCCTTCTTTACCAAGTAGACGGTAGGTTGAACCACAATAAAGTCTGGAGTGGCGACATGTAGAAACTCTATCACCAGTAACCTTTCTTATACTAGTTATTTATTTCAAGTGACGACACAAACGCTATGTATGGTCACAGGACACTTATTCCATCTTTTATTTGAGCTTCTGTATGTCGATAAAATTGGTTATAAACTGGGAATGCAACTCAGACCGCCCTTAACGCGGAATTTGATCACTTCGTGGCAATACAGCTCGGCTACAATTTGTTGTTTGTTCAAAACTGCAGATTCCTCAACACCTTCACATATTACGCGTGAATGGGATCGAATCCTGGCCCGGCACTAAAGATTTAATTATGTATTATCAAGCTCTATCATGAGAACACCTATCTGCTGGTGGATAATAATTTTGATTTTTAATGTATTTTCATTCGTTGTCAACACAAACGATATCTGCCGTTTTTAACTCCCAGTGAGACACAGAACTATTTGCGAGATGACTGTAAGTTCAAGATGCTATTCTGAGCAGCTGGTGGAGAAAAATTCGGTAGCTGACGTCTCTTTGTGTGTAGTCAACAACGATATGTGTGGGGCTCTATTCCCAGTGAGCGCTGAACTCTTCGTCATATTATTTCAGTTCGTCGTGTCATTTAATGTTCATACATATTCTCAACTAGCTGCTCGTGAATAACTTTAATTTTTAATGTCATTTTGTGTTAAATAGTTCAAATGGTTCAAATGGCTCTGAGCACTATGGGACTTAACTTCTAAGGTCATCAGTCCCTCGAACTTAGAACTACTTAAACCTAACTAGCCTAAGGACATCACTCACATCCATGCCCGAGGCAGGATTCGAACGTGCGACCGTAGCGGTCACGCGGTTCCAGACTGAAGCGCCTAGAACCGCACGGCCACACCGGCCGGCCCCCACCATCTGGTATCAATGCATTACCCTATCATCCATTATATATAATCATTTTCATAGTACACTTGATATTATAGATGAGTAGGACACAAGACAGGACATAGATAATGTCCGTTTGACGTCAACAGTGTGTAACATTTTACTTTTTTTGAATAGGACAATGTTCCTCTCCAATAATTTTTAGATTAGTTACAATAAGCTTACACTGCAAGAGAATTCGCTTGTATTTTTCAATATGTGGTCTGTTGTCGGTTTGAAGGCCTTCCATAACATCGGCAACGTAGTGCAACTCCACCGAGGGCTGTCTGGAGTAGGGTGGAGATAGCAATGTGAAAGTTGCGAGCTGTCGAAGACGTTCTTCATATTCCTAATGCGATTAGGACATCGTATACTCTTGACGACGTTTAGCACCTGTGCAGTCAGTCACCCAATTTCAGAATTCATTTTGAGTAATCCTGCTAAATTCCCAAAATATTGTCTTTTTATATTGATGAGTAATATGGATAGTCGTCACGTTCATGTGCCGTCTACAACGCAAATTTAATGTTACTATCCTAGGATCTAACCTGCAATACGTTTTGTATTTCATAATCGGAACTATCTGCATTAACCGTCGTCAGAGCAATGTCAGGGAACAGAATGCAGCAGTGCCTTGCTACCTACTTGAGGACCTGCTTGAGTCGTGTTCTAAGGAAAGGGTAGTTGCTGGTTCACATTATATTACACTTGCGAGAAGTACCGACTTTTCCTTTTCTCTGCAAACATTCAGAACTAAATTCAGTAACTAAATGCTAAGAATATATTTGCATTGTGCCAACTCAAAGATCAATAGATATGGATATAGATATAGATACAGATTTTTATATTTAAAGCCATTCTCGTTCTGCGTTGGAATAAACATCATTCATTATTTGCTTGTTCTTGTTACGATTGTTATTGTCATTCTCTCACTTGCAAGAGTTTTCACATTCCTATTTGGTATCGATGCACATGAAGAGTGGCTATGAAAGAAGGGAATACCGAATGTTACGTCATGCAGAATACACTCATTTACTTCGGCTCCTCGTGATCTACTCTACAGGAGAAGTGAGATACATAAAGTTGACAGTGTGAGGACAGACCTGGTAGCACAACTGTGCAACTACACAGTGTTACCAGATAAAATGGTGCTGCGGAATCGACAGTGTAGTACGGACTTTGCCACAGTAGCAGACAGCTGGTAATTTAGGACCATGACCGTGGATTACACTTTGGTCAGTGCTGGTTAGAGTGCTGCAACTGTAAATGGAAGGCTTTGTTTGATAGTCTTATGCTGATGCTGTCTGAATAAATTATGCCATTGGATACAAAGCGGTTTAGTTTTGAGACCTAACCCACGAGGGGGGAAGGCATAGTGGTCTGCTTCAGGAATTCCAAGCAATAAAACACAAAAAACAACCCAGGAAGGGAGACATGCATTTGGAATCTGTTCATCGTTACGGGGTCAAACAAGAGGGTAACATTACTGAAACAATGATCGGGCTACTTAGTATATAATAGAGCATACAGATTTCAAGGAGGAAACGTATGAAGACGCAGACTTCCTCGTTATCAATATGTGCGGCATATCTTTCGTCTTAACGAAAGTAAATTCCCACTTTACCTCTTCTTACGTGTCAAATGAAATGAATGCCATGAGGAATAGAATATTTGTTGACTGCGTCTCTTCTTGCTTCCATCCTTACCAACACATTTCTTCATTCTCGTGGTAATCATGACATTCTATGTGTATGCTGCAAAAGATTGCAAGTGGACAAATTCGACATCGAGGTGCAAAGCGTTATATTCAATTCGAATAAGCTTCCGGTGTATTTTTACTTCGTTTGTATTTTTAGATGATTATGAACGTTACGGAAAATTATCTCACATGCTTTATGTTGAATGAGAAACATTGAATGATCCGTTTTGCTTTTCCTACGTTGAAATGATATAATGTCGGCGTCAGCAGCCTTCTTCCACGCCGGAAGCTGAAACTTGTATCATTCTGGATTAATGATAATTGAATGTCTCATATGTATACATAGCCCACAAGGCGACGTCAGAAACCATCAGGGGAGAACGCCACATAAAAACCAAACGTGCGCGCGCGTCTCCACTCTGAAGAACCGTATCGGAGAATCACGGCAAGCATTTCGCTGAAGAGCTGCCTCGTCAGAGAGCCTAGAAATGGCAGCGTCGTAGCAAGTATTTGTCAACACTCTGATAGTGCATTTACTTCCGGGTGTAGGTCGGCGTTACCTCGCTAAATTCACTTGACATTCGTTTTCCACATCGAAGACTCGTACGATATAATCCACTGCAAGATGACACAATTAGAAAGTATATTTAATTTCTGGACTCCAAGAACGGCGTTCTTCACATAAGTAACACCTGTTTGTGTGTGCATTCGGGAGGACGACGGTGCAATCCCGCGCCCGGCCATCCTGATTTAGGTTTTCAATGATTTCCCTAAATCGCTTCAGGCAAATGCCGGGATGATTCCTTAGGAAGGGCACGGCCGATTTCCTTCCCCATCCTTCCCTAATCCGAGCTTGTGCTCCGTCTCTAATGACATCGTTGTCGACGGGACGTTAAAATAGTAATCTCCACCTCCTCTGTTCGTGTGTTTAAGGTTGCGTTTTGAGGCTCAGGCAACATCGCAGTGACTATATTCCGCCTCTGGCCGCCAGTGTGTCGTTAGCTCAGAGGTTCCCATGTGCGTTGCAGTGCTTGTACTATAAGACATAGCAGTTTGAATCACCGTAGAAGCCGCTGACTACAACCTTTTATTTTCCATTTTAATTAATGGAGTTGCAAACTGCTAGTAAAAATTTCTTATGCGAAATCTGAAGAATGCCTTTAAACATCAATCTTCGTCCGATTTCGACACCGAGCGAGGTGGCGCAGTGGTTAGCACACTGGACTCGCATTCGGGAGGACGACGGTTCAATCCCATCTCCGGCCATCCTGATTTAGGTTTTCCGTGATTTCCCTAAATCGCTTCAGGCAAATGCCAGGATGGTTCCTGTGAAAGGGCACGGCCGATTTCCTTCCCCATCCTTTCCTCACCCGAGCTTGCGCTCCGTCTCTAATGACCTCGTTGTCGACGGGACGTTAAACACTAATCTCCTCCTCCTCCGATTTCGACTTAGTAAATTAAGTTAATAACATGGATTTGTGCTTTGCAAATTCCAAGGAGCTTCACTGTAAAATAGACCCTGAACAGATTCAAACCGACTGTCAACGATATAAATTTGAGCTTTGTTCGTCATATAGGTCTAACATGTCAGAAGGTTGTTTATGAAGTGCACATGTTCATTAATGTAGTTCCCTTCTTCTAAATTTTTGCAATAACATTTATCTGTAGACGTTTTCTAACACCGGCGTTGGCAATTCCTTTCCGTTCTCTGAAACCTTCAAAACGACAAATTTTTCTGGTTTAAATCTGATGACCTTAACTATCACTTCCGATCAACAATAAATACTTCATGAACCCATACATGGAACTCCAAATGAGCAGTGTTCCTGCACTGCTACAGAGCATGCATTGCAAGGTATTCACACAGTTTATCGCATAGACTTACCATAAGGAATGAAACAAGAACTGTAATACACTTTACACCACAGACGCTCACTCTGGCTTGACGAAAACATCCAAACATTGACCAAAAGTTGCACAAATAATTGAGTTTGAAAGGAAAAGAAACGAGGTATGAAGCATTTATAAATTCATCGAATGTAGTGAGGTGGTTTAATTTCGTCCCAGTCTATAAAATTAATTTCGGGCCATACTCAGCTCTTGCCGATTAATGTAATATAATACCCGCCTACTAATCAGGGCGTCTGTCTCCGTTGCTTTTGAGCGTGAAAGGAAATTGTAGAAATTTTCTGTGGAGCAACGTTTAATAATAAAGCGTTTTAAATCATCAAAAGCGATGAGCGGTAGCAGGCGCTTTCGATAAAGAACGGGGGAGTGCAGCGCCGCTGCTGTCGCCACGGCCGCTGCCAGTAGCCAGCAAATGGATCCCGGAGCTTTGCCGCACACGGCGTCCAGAGGAGGACAGTCTGCAGGAAATCTGCCGCAAAATCGTTACTGGATAAAATTTTGATATCGGTGTGTCACAAAGCGAAATAGATTGAATCTGCGCTACCATTACATTCACGTCTTCAGCATTCAGACAGAAGAGGCTATAAAAATATTTTATGCCAGCTGCTCTCGATCCACTGATATTATGAACAGAAACAACGCACGCTACCGCTAGACCACAGGCGTAATCAGCCTAGAGTTTCTCTATCATGGGGCAAGTTTTCCTCCAGGAAGTGCCGCAGTCTACAGTGTTGCCAGATTGTGCAGATAACCGGACTTAGAGAATTAGCGAGTTGGCCAGTTTTTTTGTCCCATGTCGCGATCGGCGCGGACTTAGCCTCTGAAGCGGCCGGCCGCCGGTCAAGTTTTATGTCAAAGAGTGTACATCAACTAACGCCACAAATTGTACATCCATCTGTATATTTTAAAGCATTAACCAATGAATTACCCCAACCTTTAAGCAGTGTTTACATGTAACAGATAGTCCTAAGAATCCCTGCTTTCGAAAGTCTGCTCTCATCCAATCACTCCTCCCACCGTCTCACTCTCTCTTTCTCTTCCCTCGCACTGCATCCAGCCTTTCATTTCTATCTGTGAATCCCAACCAAAACTGTTATTTTTTATAATTTTGCCACTGTATCCCACATAATTATTGTACTTAAAGGTTGCAACACGTCACCTTATTGTATAAACGAGTATGAAGTTTAAGCTGTATTAACTTGACGAAATCGGATTTATATATAACCTGAAATATTTATTCCAACGCATCTATTCAACACCTCAAAACAAAGATCTCCAAAATCCTTTAAAATTTATTCTGTGATAATGCTGTTACGATGTATATTCTTTTTACTTTGTGATAATGTTTCTCTTCCGCTATATGATGCTTGCATCTAATAGTTTCCCGACGCCATATTTGCTTACAAAATGTCAGTATACATGCGATGTGTTGCGATAGGGAAAGGAACCTGTAACCACTGGAGGTACTCGTTTAATTTATTTTTACCGTTAGATGTACGCTTAGTTTTTGTCAAAAGAAACCCAAAACCAAGTTCTGAGGTATTGTCTTATTTCTCTCACTAGACAGTGCCACAAGTTCCTCCAAAAGATCATAACACAACACAATACACACATACACACACACACACACACACACACACACACACACACAAAGACAAACACAAACACACACACACACACACACACACACACACACACACGCGCGCGCGCGCGCGCGCCTGCGCGCGCACGCACGCACGCACGCATGTCATACTAACAAATGTAAATCGACCTGATGATGGAGGTTTAAACCTTTGCAACGCGTCATGGAGATAAATAAACAGTTACTGGTAACAGTAAATTTGTTGTTTCATTTAATCATATGTAAACGTTAAATAATTATAGATTAGACTGAACGCGATGGGTAATCATGGCTATTTTTATGACGATATATTTACATTAGCACTCTTCCAAAATTTATGGTCTCTGTTGCAGCGTTAGAACAGCAGCTTATGCCCAAATCCAAAATATCGCGAACCAACCGATAGTGTTGCACGACTTTTCTTATCCGCTGTGTCAATTTGTATTTTTTCTTTTAAGGAGTCCTACCTGGAAGTGATGCCACGAACACTTGATCAACTTATAACACAACATGGCTCTTGAAAGGCAAAAGATATCGTTGTACGCATTAGTCTGCAGTCTTGCAACACACTTTCCATCACGTCCTTAAAATTCTTGAACTTTCTTCTCCCATTGTGTTTATATTCCACCGAACGAGGAGGACCTCGAAGTTCTTCACCACCGCTATTGACAATAAGTATGTTTATGATTGATTAATGCTTATTTGTTGTTCATCCTTCACTGAATCACTTGAAAATGTGACTCAGTACCTGGAACGTGGTATGTAAGTGACAAATACTTACAGGTTCAATCAGTAATCACAGTTTATTTACGAAACCATACTGACATTAGCACAGTATGGTGGAAGCGTAACACATTTTCGCTATTTTAGAGTTAGGGTACTAGTTTAGCAACAAATCTGGCATGGTGATGTTTCTACCAGCCATAGCTGATTACGCTCATCCAGTGGAGTAGCATGGAATAACACCATTAGATAGATTACAGAACGCTGTTAGCATAATTGTTTTTGCAATCAAGATCAACTTGAAATAACTGAAACTACAGTTATACACTGCATCATCAGTCCTGAATTACTCTGTGGATAAGAGTATCGCCGTATGATATTGCGTCCTAGCGCTACCAAATTCATAACTTGAAAGGACATCATGAACAAGTGAGCAGCATGTAAGCTCGTATTACTTCCCAACAGATAAATTGCATAACGACATTAGGACTGCATACAGCGAGACTTTAATACACTGTCAGTCAAAGTTTTCGATCACCAATAACAACTATGAATTTCTAGTTGAAACGGGGATTCACTTTTCAGTATTTTGTTATATCCTCATTCTGATAATAAAGAAGTATAAACATGTCAACTCTAAGCCCTCCTGTTGTGTATGTGACTGGTTGTTCGCCTATAGGGGTACTGATGAGTGTCCACAACAACACCGGCGTGCCTTTCCCTAAAACGATTTCACTCTTAACAGGACTCATTCCTTCAGCTGTCTGGGTAACAATCATTTCGCTTTAGTTTATAGAACACAGTGCAAATCTAGCAGTGTGTATACCTGATCAGGTTCGTTCCATTTTTCCTCCTAATGCGGTGGAATCAGGATATTAAAATTGAAAAAGGTGCTGTAATTGTAGCTCTGCATCAGGAAGGCTATTGAAGTGAGACAATAGCAACAAAAGTAGGCGTAGCCTAATCTACAGTGGTGTAGACTTCGCAGCGGTTCTAGAAAGTGGTGCCAATGGTAGTATATCGCCGTCTGGAAGACCATGAATAACGTCATACTGGGAAGATCAGTTCATTTGTGTACAGAGTTAATGTCAGAGGACTCGTACTGCACCTGAAATTCGCAAGGATGTAAATAGTATGCAAGCAGCTACAATTTCTACCTCAACAGAGCAACGCCGTCTCTGTGAATAAGGTTTAAACGGGTGTGTGTCGACAAAATCACTAACATGTTTCTTAATTGTACAGAGGGTATGTCAATGGAAAAGAGAAACGTGGGGAACTGAAGAATATAAATTGCAAAGTCAGTTACCTGACTTAAATTCCATTGAAGTCTTACGGGACGAACTCGACACGGAGGTCAGAAAACGGAGATCGTCTAATGCTGAATATCTATGGAAAATTTTACAGACGTGCTGAACTGCAATATCTGCTGAACTAATAAAAAATCTAGTCTTCAGAATGCCAAGAGTTTGTGCAGCTGTTCTGAGGGCAAACCGTATAAACTTTGAAGAGGGTAAAATCTAAACACCGCGCGGGATTAGCCGAGCGGTCACAGCAGTCATGGACTGTGCGGCTGGTCCCGGCGGAGGTTCGAGTCCTCCCTCGGGCATGGGTGTGTGTGTTTGTCCTTAGGATAATTTAGGTTAAGTAGTGCGTAAGCTTAGGGACTGATAACCTTAGCAGTTAAGTCCCATAAGATTTCACACACACATTTGAATTTGATAAAATCTAAACCATATTGTATTGCAATTAATGACATAGAGAGAAAATATTAATTTTTAATTTGCACGATATCTTTGTAAATTGAAGTAAAATATATTGCTTTTTTCATAAATGATCAAAAACTTTAGGCCTGTAGTGCAGATAATGGTTTCAGTTTGCACGACGTATTACCTCCGTTACTTACCAGGCAGGTATAATATGTTCTATATCTTTACCAGCATGAAAGTCGGATATCTAAAAATGTATAGAATCTCTTTGCTTTCTCAGATTTACTGTCACTAGTATTTTCAATATTCTTAACACTAGCGAACCGCCCCCCCCCCCCCCCCCCCCCCCATGAACCATGGACCTTGCCGGACGTCTCTGGGCCGAAATATCGTGGCAGAATGTCGACGGGATCCGGCTGCATACCCGGAAATCATTAGAAGAAGAAATATGCCGGGAAAATTTCAGAAGTCACCGAACTATCAGTTTAATAAGTCACAGCTGCAAAATACTACCGCGAATTCTATACAAACGAATGTAAAAACTGGTAGAAGCCGACATCGGGAAGATCAGTTTGGATTCCGTAGAAATAATGGAACATGTGAGGCAATACTGACACTACGACTTATCTTAGAAGAAAGATTAAGGAAAGGCAAACCTAAGTTTCTAGCATTTGTAGACTTAGAGAAAGCTTTTGACAATGTTGACTGGAATACTCTCTTTCAAATTCTGAAGGTGGCAGGGGTAAAATACAGGGAACGAAAGTCTATTTACAATTTGTGCAGAAAGTAGATGGCAGTTAGAAGAGTCGAGGGACATGAATGGGAAGCAGTGGTTGGGAAGGGAGTGAGACAAGGTTGTAGCCTCTCCCCGATGCTATTCAATCTGTATATTGAGCAAGCAGTAAAGGAAACAAAAGAAAAGTTCGGAGTAGGTTATAAATCCATGGAGAAGAAATAAAAACTTTGAGGTTCGCCGATGACATTGTAATTCTGTCAGAGACAGCAAAGGACTTGGAAGAGCAGTTGAACGGAATGGACAGTGTCTTGAAAGTAGGGTGTAAGAAGAACATCAACAAAAGCGAAACAAGGATAATGGAATGTAGTGGAATTAAGTCGGGTGATGCTGAGGGAATTAGATTAGGAAATGAGACACTTAAAGTAGTAAAGGAGTTTTGCTATTTGGGGTGCAAAATAACTGATGTCAGGGAATTAGATTAGGAAATGAGACACTTAAAGTAGTAAAGGAGTTTTGCTATTTGGGGTGCAAAATAACTGATGATGGTTGAAGTAGAGAGGATATAAAATGTAGACTGGCAATGGCAAGGAAAGCGTTTCTGAAGAAGAGAAATTTGTTAACATCGAGTATAGATTTAAGCGTCAGGAAGTCGTTTCTGAAAGTATTTGTATGGAGTGTAGCCATGTATGGAAGTGAAACATGGACGATAAATAGTTTAGACAAGAAGAGAATAGAAGCTTTCGAAATGTGGTGCTACAGAAGAATGCTGAAGATCAGATGGGTAGATCACATAACTAATGAGGAGGTATTGACTAGAATTGGGGAGAAGAGGAGTTTTTGGCACAACTTGACCAGAAGAAGGGATCGGTTGGTAGGACATGTTCTGAGGCATCAAGGGATTACCAATTTAGTACTGGAGGGCAGCGTGGATGGGTAAAAATCGTAGAGGGAGACCAAGAGATGAATACACTAAGCAGATTCAGAAGGATGTAGGCTGCAGTAGGTACTGGGAGATGAAGAAGCTTGCACAGGATAGAGTAGCATGGACAGCTGCATCAAACCAGTCTCAGGACTGAAGACCACAACAACACCAACAGCGAAAAACCTCTGGGAATGTATTGTATCCCATATGGATATTGACATGTGCTTTGCTTACTATGAATAGGCAGTCATCCAAATGCACAACATAGAACACCACTAAGATGTGATCTAAAGTACAACTGTCAGCGTCACTATTTTGTAGTTCGTTTAATTAATTTCCAGGTTCACTAATTAAAACTATGGACATACAGAACATGGTTTTATAACCAGTTTTTGATCCTCATTGCCTGTAATGTCTGTACAGCATCAAAAGTCAACAATACTAGCTTCAGTTCCCCAGAAAACGCTGTTTAGACCCCACGTCAGCCTATCTTAATATTTCTAAATGTGTATAAGAATCACTGGAATGTATCTTAGTGTTGCAATACGATCAGAATGACCACCAACAGCAAATGCTTTTCACTGATGATGATTACTCATACTAGGAACAAAAATTTTTCAGAAAATGTCACGATAACAACACTTCCAGCCACGTGATCGTTTGGCCATTCCTTCTAAATGTGATTCGACTTACAACCCAGCTACACAATTCTGTGTGTGCTGCGACACGTATACCCCAGATCCATTGGTGTGGTGTGGCTCCAGCAACGGCAAGTAACATGCATGTGTACTTTTTGCATGCATAGTGTTACTCTGTACATCTGAAAGTAATACTTAGAGATCTGTATTTATTGAAATATCTGTCCTGACGTCAATAAAATCTGCGATATGCCATTCCCAAGCCTGTAAACCATACGGAAGAATGTGATACTCTTACCCTAGCATAGAGGGTCGTCATAATGAATGGATGACTTTGGTATCATTTCATGATTATCATCGTACGATGGAATAAAAATCCATTGAACGAACAAACTTCAAAAAGCTTAAGGATGAGACGGAGACTGAGTTAAAGAATTACAAAATGATGCATGTAACTATATCTCTAGCCTTTCAAACTGCTGTGTATTTATTATAAGCGGATCACGTGATCACGTCATCACTTCCAGTCACGACACCTAAAGAAAATAAGAATACACATTGACACTACAGGTAAGATAATCGCATAATATGATTAGTTGGTTCGCGACAGTTTTGATCTGTGCGTTAGACGCTGCGCTAAAGTTAATAGAGATTCCATGATATTCGTGTGGCAGTGCTCCACAACGCTATACTAATTTTAGTGTACTATCATAAAAAATATCCATGACTAACATCATGTTCAGAGTAATCTCTGATTAATTAACACTTTACCGCACACCACGTTTCACAAAATGTTTCGACGCGTTTTACGATATCTGTTATATAATAATATGTCAGGTTATACAGTATGACTTGCTCATGACCATGAGACTCTTACCTGGTGTGATTAGTAGAAATGTTATACAGACTCCACCACTTGGCAGCGTAAGGGATTGAACTTCATTGTGTATTAGCTGATTTGTGTCATATAAAGCTGGTCTGAATTCTGGGTCGCTATATGCTTATAAGTTGATCACGTGATCATGACGTCTCACTCCGAATATGTTTACAAGGCATACATACTCCGCAAGTCAGCAGTGGAGAGTACCTCATACTGAGTGAAGGAAGAACAAAAGAGAACAAACGACAGGCTATATGCCTCTGTATGAGCTCTACTGTTTCTTATTTAACTCGAAACGTGTGTTGGCTACGAATGTCAGCCGCCAGTAGTTTTCTCGCTAAAAGAGCGTTGTCCAATTGCAGTTAACATTACAGTAGCGTGTTGATCTAAGCTACCGGTAGTAAGTCCGCATTAAGTAAGTTTTTTTTGTGAAAAGTCTTCTACTAAGTTAAAATAGAGTGTGTTACAGTATTTACGCAAACAACAAAACATTCACTTCTAAAAAGTACAGCCAGTAACTTTATAAACTGCAAGGGTTGATCATAAATTTTTAATTTCGATGTTCGTTGTTCTCTCTTCATAGGTAGCAATGTGTGGACCTGCCTTGTGATACAACGGTCGTAGTTTATCACCGCATACATAACCAAAACGTATATTTAATGATACCACCGAGATGTTCAACATGAGACAAGTTTCTGTTTATTTATTTCAGAACGTCTTTTATTAGCACAGTGGATTTAATAAATTCCTGCTACACAGGAAAATTTTGCTACCTTACTAGTACGTCTTTATTATTCTTGATATTTAGGTCAACATGTAATAAAAAGTTTTCGTGGTGGTGGCGGCTGTAGCTCCTGCAGAGACGTACGTAATTGTTCATTTCCGTAATTTTGTACACACACGTCTTACGAACGTTTATGGCTGAAATTGAATGAAATTGTAATTGATCTCGGCTTTTCGATAGACGGTGCGTGAATGCAGCACATCTCTAGATATTGCGGCAGACGTGTCGTGACCCTTGTGAGTCAAGGCTTGGTAAGTAGAAATAGTTTTCTTTGACTGCATTGTGGCAATTTCTCAGTGTCGTCTGGGTGGTGGGGTCATGTATATATACTTCGATTATTTCCTTATCTATTTACGAGCCTTCTAGTGATGTCGCACTCCAAATTAGCAAGAGCGTGTTTGATGGTCTATGCATTTTTATTCGGCCTGGGAGCACTGGCAGTTCTCGACCACAGCCAGGGAAGCTGCAGGATCGTATTTGTCACTATATTTTTCCCGATATGCTTAGTACGGTACATATGTATGGATACTATAGCAGTTTCGTCCCTTGCATCATTGTTTCCCCCGTTTGAATGAAATTCCAGACTAACCTTACCAATGTGATGAACACATAAGGATTGGAAGCGCTCCCATCCTGATTTTTTCACATTTATTTACATCTCTTCTAGCAGTGTCATAAACTCACTAAAAATAATGCAACAGTTTACATCGTGTTGTAGTAGGTTACATGCCTTTCTACACTGTCTGGGAGCTCTGGCTGACCGCGACTGATTCCTCCCACAGATAAGGGCTGGTTTTGAACCAGAATGTTTGAGGGAGCTTGATTCTGATTGGTCCAGAAAGAGAGCGGGGAAGGGGATGGCGCTCATCTACATAAGAGTTCACATATTTACTCTAAGAGCTTACAGCCATCATTATAGTGGGTGGAAGATTCTTCGCTGAATGGTTGATATAATAGTTGTATCTTTTGCACCAGCAACCAAGTCGGTCACGCTGGAGATGATAAGACCTAAAGTACTGCAAATTTCTCGACCGTTGCTAGTGCGGTGATTGCGGTCGTGGCTATACTCCACAAGTCAGCGTTAGAGGTGTGGTCTGCCCTAACATGCGCCTCATTGCTTAGTTGCAACTTTGCTAAGGTCTATCGACCTTGAATGATCCGCAGTGGTTAGAGATACTGGTCAGCTCTCTACGTGTGCATTTTGTAGCACTATGCTAATTCTTATACAGTGAGTTTCTTTGCCTGGCAAGCGGTTTACCTCAGATATTTATGGCATGAGACAATTTACCGTGATGTCATTATTTGCAACAATGTGACATGACATCACACAAACTACACTCCTGGAAATTGAAATAAGAACACCGTGAATTCATTGTCCAAGGAAGGGGAAACTTTATTGACACATTCCTGGGGTCAGATACATCACATGATCACACTGACAGAACCACAGGCACATAGACACAGGCAGCAGAGCATGCACAATGTCGGCACTAGTACAGTGTATATCCACCTTTCGCAGCAATGCAGGCTGCTATTCTCCCATGGAGACGATCGTAGAGATGCTGGATGTAGTCCTGTGGAACGGCTTGCCATGCCATTTCCACCCGGCGCCTCAGTTGGACCAGCGTTCGTGCTGGACGTCCAGACCACGTGAGACGACGCTTCATCCAGTCCCAAACATGCTCAATGGGGGACAGATCCGGAGATCTTGCTGGCCAGGATAGTTGACTTACACCTTCTAGAGCACGTTGGGTGGCACAGGATACATGCGGATGTGCATTGTCCTGTTGGAACAGCAAGTTCCCTTGCCGGTCTAGGAATGGTAGAACGATGGGTTCGATGACGGTTTGGATGTACCGTGCACTATTCAGTGTCCCCTCGACGATCACCAGTGGTGTACGGCCAGTGTAGGAGATCGCTCCCCACACCATGATGCCGGGTGTTGGCCCTGTGTGCCTCGGTCGTATGCAGTCCTGATTGTGGCGCTCACCTGCACGGCGCCAAACACGCATACGACCATCATTGGCACCAAGGCAGAAGCGACTCTCATCGCTGAAGACGACACGTCTCCATTCGTCCCTCCATTCACGCCTGTCGCGACATCACTGGAGGCGGGCTGCACGATGTTGGGGCGTGAGCGGAAGACGGCCTAAGGGTGTGCGGGACCGTAGCCCAGCTTCATGGAGACGGTTGCGAATGGTCCTCGCCGATACCCCAGGAGCAACAGTGTCCCTAATTTGCTGGGAAGTTGCGGTGCGGTACCCTACGGCACTGCGTAGGATCCTACGGTCTTGGCGTGCATCCGTGCGTCGCTGCGGTCCGGTCCCAGGTCGACGGGCACGTGCACCTTCCGCCGACCACTGGCGACAACATCGATGTACTGTGGAGACCTCACGCCCCACGTGTTGAGCAATTAGGCGGTACGTCCACCCGGCCTCCCGCATTCCCACTATACGCCCTCGCTCAAAGTTCATCAACTGCACATACGGTTCACGTCCACGCTGTCGCGGCATGCTACCAGTGTTAAAGAGTGCGATGGAGCTCCGTATGCCACGGCAAACTGGCTGACACTGACGGCGGCGGTGCACAAATGCTGCGCAGCTAGCGCCATTCGACGGCCAACACCGCGGTTCCTGGTGTGTCCGCTGTGCCGTGCGTGTGATCATTGCTTGTACAGCCCTCTCGCAGTGTCCGGAGCAAGTATGGTGGGTCTGACACACCGGTGTCAATGTGTTCTTTTTTCCATTTCCAGGAGTGTAGTAATCTAATGGTGGCTTAGCAAGGGTTTATATACATGGGTGTGTTATTTGTTATACTTTTAGAATCTTTGGTTGCAATTCGGTTAAACTGCAGTTCCTAGAGTATTTGCTATGAAATCACTACTAATGCGGTATATGTGGTGATGTCCTTAATTCTACACAGAGAAGAAAATGTTCTTTTGCAAAACACGCACTACGACGTCGCTCACACGCTAGTAATGTAGTGGTGGACTTTTGGGCACCTGCGGCACTGTGATCGGCTGAGCGTACGATGATGTGGGCGTGAACAACGTTGCGTGATAAGAGTTGATGTGACATCTTCTTGTGGCATGGCACGACGCAATTTTGACGTGACGTCGTGAGTAGTCTGTAATTGCAAAAAATGCGTATAATTTTCAGAAAATACTAAAACTAGTGAAAAATGTGGAAAAATACTTAATATTGGGAAAAATATCGAAAAATACACAAAATGATGCTACTTACACATCTGCCTGAATGTGGTCTTTGCTGGTGCCTAACGAAAATCACATGATATTAAATTTAATTTGTCATTAACAAATACCCAGCCATTAGACCTTGTGTGACGTGAATTAACGTAATGTCACTAACATTTATTTGTTATTAACAAATAGTCACACCTGATCCTCTCTATGTAGTGTACAACTCCAGAATGAACCCACCAGCTCAAGCACTCCACTAAAAAAGGGAGGAGGGGATAAGGTGTGCTTGAATATTATTGATCCTGTGGGAGGGGAGAGGTGAGAGGGGGAGGGAGTGGGATGACCTTGATCAATTTCCGGTGAATCCCTGAGGAAAAGAGCGTGGTATGTGGCTTTTACTATAAGAAGCACAAATGTGTAGCCTGACATCTGACTTGTAACTTGACACAGGACGTGCCCTTGAGATAAGACTGTTATCTGCGCTCATTCTCTCCTTGGTAACTTACTGCGTATCAGTTACAGTATTATCATATCACCGGATATGTGGGATGCCTATCGTCCTTACCCCTTGACCTGAACTTGTTCTGATATCCTACTGGGCCTATCGCAATTGCTTCCGGGAAATGCAATGAACTCAGGACTTTCTTCCCTTCTTCAGATCCTCTGCTACTGACCTCCTGTGGTCAAGCAGACGATGGGATGGTCACCTGGAGACCCCGTTTCTTAACAAGTGAATTTGAAACCTTTCTCCAGAGTTGGAAAATTTCGGGCTTTCCTCAAAAACAGCCACGAAATTAGCAGAAAAACAATCAAAAATATCTCAGTTGTTAGTTCACAACGGTTGTTAAAACCTCTGTTATTGATCTTTCATATATATCTGGTTTTGAGCATTACACTCATTGTAAACATATGCGCTAGGACAGAAGGTACAAGATTCATCTTTCACTATGGCCATAGTCGTTTGAATAATGAACGTCACAAACAGGTCCAAGAATGCCTTAACAAAAATACGAGCTTCTGTGAGGTTATACGTACATTAATCAAATAAGAAAACGAATTCATCACTAGTTTTTGTATAGTACTAAACAATTAGCGTGTTGCTCGAAACCTGTTATGTGGCCGGCCGTGGTGGCCGAGCGGTTCTAGGCGCGTCAGTCCGGAACCGCGCGACCGCTACGGTCGCAGGTTCGAATCCTGCCTCGGGCATGGATGTGTCCTTAGGTTAGTTAGGTTTAAGTAGTTCTAAGTTCTAGGGGACTGATGACCTCAGATTTTAAGTCCCATAGTGCTCAGAGCCATTTGAACCATTTTTGAACCTGTTATGTATAAAGGAACAATAAAGGAGATTTTGACAGCCGAAGCGAAAGCTCCTTAAGTATGCCCTAAAATATATCTCCATTAATGGAAGGTGGTCAATACGTAGTCACGCCTGCTCCTGTTATGGTCTGATTAGGAGGTGGTCACCCCTAAGGCCTCGTCACTGCTTCTGACCTTGCAGGGATGAACATAAAGAAGTTGATAACGTTTGTAACTAATATTTTAATGCTACTAAGATCAGATAATGAGAATTTGGTGGCCAAAACATCACCGTGAGTCCCCATCACCCCCTTAAAAACACGGACACGTTTCCTGGGGGAAGATGCCATTGCCCTTAGGGAAGACGTAAAGAATGAAGCGATGGAGTTGGTCGGTACTGATGTTCACGTAGTCTACAGTTATCAAGATGCGTTTCATTACTACCACAGGTCCCGTAAAAGCGCAGGTGGATGTCCCTCAAAGGCTAATATTGCCCCTATCGGCGTCTGACCGTTGCACTGTGCATGTTGCGATTAGTCGTTCGCCTGGATGAAGGCTTAATCGGATACGTTCCATCGAGAAGAAACGTGACAAGAAACGTGAATCATCCGACCAGGCGACCCATTCGGTGCCATTATTGAATTTAAAGGACAGGAGCCATGAATGCAAGGAAACGGGTAGGAACCGTTCGTGTAGACACAGCAGCAGGCATCACACAACATGGTCCAAAGAATGTAAATTACCATTTATTCAGTTTTTACAGGAAATTAAATACATTTTACAAAGTAAAAATGTGAAACAAACGTTAAAAACTAAATGTTCCAGATTGTTTGCTTCGATTGTTTCAATTAGTTTATCGGACTGTTGGTACTCCCGGCAACAATGTTTTCACCACTTACGAATTAAATATATTGGCAAGTCTGTCATTTACCTATCACTGACTGCCACACTAGCTCTAAGACACCGGGTATGTCACGAACAACTTCACACGCTATATGTAGCCCCGCTACAGGGTCTTCCACTGACTCCATCGGGGTTTCGTATACCACATTCACCAGTTAGCCACATAGCAAGTAGTCCATCAGGTTGAGGTCAAGCGGCCGAGGAGGTTATGTTACAGAACCAACTCGACCAACCCAACGATTTCCTAACATCTCTCTGCAGCTCGACTGACCACATATGTTGACAGACTGCAAGTGGCGCCTCCTACGGTAACTCCGACAGCAATTCCCAGATGAACGTTGTACAGCTGTCGCCTGTGAGTCGAGAGGGAGGTATTTATGGGCCAATCAAGTAATCGTGGACCATACCACCTAGTACAATGATTGTGAACTTTTCCCGATGACCACGTTCGTGAGTGGAATGGGGCTTCACTTCCATCGATACGTGGCAGTTGTGTGCGTTGAACACACCCTCATAGGTGAAGGACACCTCGTCTGCGAACAACACATACGTGGCGTAACACAGCTGCCTGGCTCAACGCTGGAGGAACCACTGTCCGAAACCCACAACTCGAGTAAAATCGTGGGCCAGCAGCGCAAGTGCCTTCTGAAGATGGAAAGGATGGCTTCCCTCCTCCTGTAGCTCTCGCCAAACTGATGAATGGCAGCTTTGTATTGCGTGTGCCACAGGACGGTTGCTTGATGACTGGTCTGCGTCGAACCTCTCTAGTACGTCCTCCATAAACAGTGGCACGTGTACGTTTCGTGCGACCTCTGTCGTGTTGACGCCCTGTGAAACCACTCGTTCCATCCAGACTCCGTTGGATGGTCGCAAACGTGGAGTGGTGCGACTGATGCCTATTGGGATATCGTTGCCAATAGATGCGTAGTGCTGAGTGCCCATTGCCTCTCGCTTCACCATACGCAAAATGTTTGTCGCTGTGCTCTGCTCAAGTGAGCGTCTCCATGATGTGGCACATCAGCATGCGACAAACTACGACAGAGGGCTGTGTGCCTACTGCATATGTTTGTCATTACCCTCTGCCGCTATCACTGTTATCGGCCTCTACAGTGTGACAGACGTGCCCGTGTTCAGCGTCATCTAACGTCCAGACTGCTGTCATGTACTTACGAGACGTTGTGCCCGCGGTCTGTTCGCATACAGAGTCACACCTGCTGCTGGAGGTGAAGCCTAGCGGCACTTGTCAGTACCTGTAAACTCTACGCTATGTAGCGTCGTCGGATGACGTTTTCGCACACGGGTTGCTGTCGTCAATTTGTTCCTCAAGACACCTTGTATATCCCCTCGAACTTTCTTGGTGCAATTTTGAAACACACTGCATATTATCATGTAGGTAACAACATCGCTGATAACCGCTCAGGTGAGAGCTCGTAAGCTACTCCTTCCTTTCTCCACAACATTGGAATTCCAAATTTATCAAAAAAGTAACCGTTTCTGCTGTATATATTATCTCCCATTATATTATAGTCATAATATTTATAACCAAAACAACACATATAAGCCCCTTTTTCGTGTAACTATATAAGAACTGCTCTATTTTATCAGCAGTATCTTATTTTCATTTTACTATTACATAGTAATTTTTTAACAGCGGAATTGTGTGACATGCTGAAGCAGTTCAGTATGTTCCTAATTGTGACATTACGAGAGTTTGACTTGTAATGCGAGAAGCGGCTATAAGTAAATGACGGCCCTACTGTTCGAGTGGGTGGTCTCCTGGTCCGCCAAAGCACTTGAGACTGCTAGGAGAACGGGATTGCGGGGTGTAACCTTGCAGGCAGCCCTGAGCCTGTCCCAGGCAAAGGGTGTGACGCTGTTCTCCAGCCATATGGAGTGGGTAATTGCCGCCACTATTGGCTGAAAGTCAATCAGTACTATATTTCCACTGAAAATATGTAACATACCTTACAGATATGCTACACAAAAATCCAGATACACTGATCAGCCAGGACATTATAATCACCTAACTAGCAACCGGTATTATGGGGTGGGGAGTGATGAGCAATGACGTCCCGTTCAGTCACATCACAGATGTGTTCAAACGGGTCCAGATCTCGTGAGATGATGAGGGGGGTGGAGGGGGCAGCTTATCCGGATTTGAGTTTTCCGTGATATCCCTGAATCTATTGAAGTAAATGCCAGGATGGTTCCTTTTAAAGAGCACGGCCGACTTCCTTCCCCATCCTTCCCTAATCTGATGCGACCTATGACCTCCCCGTTTGGTCCCCTCCTCCAAATCAACCAACCAACCATCGAACCACTCCATCACATTCCTGGCCTTGTGACACTGTGCACTACCCTGATGAAAAATGTCACTGCCGTCGTGAAGCATGATCGTCATGTAGGGGCATACGTGGTCTTCAGAAAGTGTACGTTACTGTTTGGCCGTCATGGTGCCTTGCACGAGCTCCAATGGGTCCATGGATGCCCACGTGAATGTTACCCAGAGCACAACTGAGGCACCGTCAGCTTGTCTCCGTCCCGCAGTACAGGTGTCAATGATGTGTTCCTACGGAAGACGACGGATGAAGAAGGAGGTATCTGGATTCATCAGGGCATGCAACGCTCTGCTACTGCGCCAGTGTCCAGTGCCGATGGCGACGGGCCCATTTCAGTAGCAGTTGCCAATGTCGTGGTGTTAACATTGGCGCATGAATTGGTCGTCGGCTGTGGAGGCCCATCGTTTGGAGTGTTCGGTGCACAGTGTGTTCAGTCACAGTTGCACTCTACACTGGCATACTTCTGATGTTCGTTTCACCACAGTTTGCTGCCTGTTCTCTTTTAACAGCTTGCCCAGCCTACGACGTCCGACATCTGTAATAATATAATTTCAATTACGATACTTTATAAAATTATTAAAATGTTCACTTGAAACACTATGTACTTAATATGCGTCATATGAAAGCTGTTAATTTCAGAAATGTCTTCAACACGGCCAGCCGTTATGGCCGAGAGGTTCTAGGCGCTTTAATCTGGACCCGCGCGACCGCTACGGTCGCAGGTTCGAATCCTGCCTCGGGAATGGATGTGTGTGATATCCTTAGGTTAGTTAGGTTTAAGCAGTTCTAAGTTCTAGGGGACTGATGACCTCAGATGTTAAGTCCCATAGTGCTCACAGCCATTTGAACCATTTTGTTTCTTCAACAAGTTATTTTAAAATCAGTTATGAATGTAAGTAGTTCTTGATAATTTTAGAAATTTGTGTGATAATTGTGGCAGTGCTACAAATGGTCCTCATATACACGTAACTTAGCCCAGCATGAGTGTCCCGATCAATACCAAGCATTACCAATGTATGAGCATACGAATCTGTAGTATTTTAGAAGAATTTGCAATTGTCAATTCAGCTTAAACATCTCGCATGTCTAGATGAAAGACTACTTTCGCGTAATGAGTACATAATTTTGCTAATTATGTGAAAGCATTTTAGAGGGAGTTTTAGAAGGGACAGTAAAATTTTTCTCTACATTCTACTGTATTGCGAGTATATGTTACTGTCTTTATAACTTATTGGTGGCCATTTCCTAAATTCTTGAAAGGAAGTAATTAGTCATGATGTCAAGAAGTGCTTGATAAGGAAGAAAGTCGGCGCGCACGGTCTTTTGTTGGTGATCGATTGTAGTGGTAGGTCACTTAGGTACTGTTTGGCTACAGTGCCGTATGCATGGGTTTAGCATTAGTTGGACATCGAAAATTTCTTGAGGGCACGATTTGAATCCTTCTCTTTCTTTTAGTATTCAACCGTGAGGTTGGTTTGCAGCAGAGTGCCATAGCTATCTTCTGTCTGCCTTCCTCTTCTTTTCAACGTATATGTTACATCAAACGTCATTCATAATCTGTTGCATGTATGATATCCTTGGTCGAGCTCGCCGATTCCTTCCTTCAATAGCTCCTTCTGCTATTGTTCCAGTGATGTTGTCGTGTCGTAGGATATGCCCTACAAGTTTGTCTTTTCTTGTTTGGATGTGCCTCCACAGAGATCTGGTTTCCTGTATTCTTCTAATCACCTCTTCATTTGTTAGTTTGTCTCTCCAGCTGATCTTCATCATCCTTCTATAGCACCACATTTCCAGGGCCTCTAGCTGCCTTCCCTCTTCCAATTTTCCAATTTTCTCATCCGTATAGGGCTACACACCAATCATTCATGATACGTTTCCTTATTTTAAGACTGATGTTCTTGCTGGTGGGTAAGTTCCTCCTCCGATAAAATGCAATTTTGGCTTTTTGTATTCCGCTCGCAATTTCTTTCCGGCTTCTGTCATCCCTTGTGATTTTGCTTCCCAGGTAAATAAATTCCTCTACCACTTCCAGCTCCTCTCATCCAGTTCTCATTCTCAGAGGTTCATATTCTGCTCCTGTGGTTCATACCATCACTTTAGTCTTTTTCTTTTTTATTCTCATTGCATACTGATTGCATAAAATCCTTTCCATTGTTCTGAGGAACTCCACTAGATCTTCTTTATCTCCGTGACTATGGCAATATCATCTGCATAACGTAGCATGTCTATCTTCTGCCCATTACTTTTGATCCCCACCCCAGTAGTCTACAGCTTCCTGGATGTAAGCGTTTAATATAAAAGAAGAGAGAGCACATCGTTGTCCTGCCCCTTTTCTAATACTTGCTTCTTGTTCCTGGTGGCAGTTCCTGATCACTGCCACCTCATTCTTGTACAGACTGAGTATCACACTGATGTCTTTGTACTTCATTCCACTTTTCCTAAGCACTCTGAACATCTCTTGGCAGGTAACGTTATCAAATGCCTTTCACAGGTCTATAAGGCAATATAAGTTTCTTTATTTTTCTGTAATTGCTTTTCGATAAGGAGTCTCAGTGCCAGAATCGCTTCTCTTGTTCCCAATCCCTTTCTGAAACCAAACTGATCTTCACTCAGCATACCCTCCACCTTCTCTTCAAATCTCTTCGGAACTATTTTTATGGGAATTTTAGATGCATGTGATATTAGGCTTAAAGTTCGGTGCTGTTCACATTTTGCAGCTGCTGCTTGTTTGGCATAGGAACAATGACGCATTTCTTTGTAGAAGTCTGTCGGTATCTCTCCTGTGTTCTAGATGTACATAATAAGTTTAAGCAGCATTGTTTTCACGCTGTCACCAGCGTTCTTTATTAGTTCTTCAGGGATGTCATCAATACCCGTCCCATAGTGCTCAGAGCCATTTTTGAACTTCCTCTGATAGAGGTGTTCCGGCATAGAATTATTTGGGTGATATTCAGTAATTGTTTTTGCGGCCACGTACTGTTCAGGCAATTTGAGGCAACTGATGAACTTACGAATTTTAGTTTTCGTACCGACTGTGATATTTTGTTGCTGAATTTTGAGAGTTAATATGCTGCTGTATGAACTTTATTAGCTCATGTAACTGTGCTTAAACGATATCCTCGTACAGCATGACTACATTTTTCACTGCTTAGTTAATTATTGTCCAAGTGGTTTATCATTTTTTAATCCGTATATCTAGATGATGCTACTGTTCGCATATGTATGCATATTCATTTAATAAATACTCTTTGAAACTGAACTTTAAACTTTTGAGGTAATTCTTATTTATACTTAATTTAGCTGACATGTTATAGTATTTTAAGGCTGGGTAAGTATTTGTGTGTTAAGGATTATGACGTAAAGGCGACGGTGAATGACTGACCACTTTTGACGTATACTGAGCCATGCCAATAAAGCTTTAGGTCGTGCACTTGCCCGCTCCAACAGCGGTTACCTTTAAGCTGCGTACAGTTGTATACTCTTGTTAATTGTATAATTTAGAAAGAAGAAGAAAATCCTCCTTGTCACCGTGCCACGGTAATACTTGAAGTATACATACACACCTTAATTAACCTTCTGTTTGCTATGACTTTGATATGTAAACTCTTTGGCGAAAAAATGCAGCGTCACTGCTACATAACAACAACATTGTGTGATTGATGTACAGTGTGAAGCAACTACGAATTTCAGCGGTGGAATGCGGCATATAGTCAGCTGTTCTTGCACTATAAGTGCCTTCAATATCTTTCAACCATATGGTATGTCACTTCTATTATTTATGCAGTTTAGCCGAGCGGCCTAAGGCGCCATGCCACGAATCACGCGGCTGCCCCCGTCGGAGGTTCGAGTCCTCCCTCGGGCGTGGGTGTGTGGGTTGTCCTTAGCGTAAGTTAGTTTAAGTTAGCTTAAGTAGAGTGTAAGCTTAGGGACCGACGACCTCAGCAGTTTGGTCCCACAGACCTTACCACAAATTTCCAAAACATATGCAGTTAATTAACAGTGTCAAGTCTAATCTAAGCGATCTATCGTCTCTCGTAAAACTACAAAAAGCGGTAGAGCTTACCATTATGAAGAGCCACGTAAACGACGCCTACCACGAGATGTTGACGACTAACCATCGAAAAACATAGTGGATAAACAAAGAGTTCGTGACTGGAACAGAATTATATTTTTTTTTTCAGACTGTAAACTTACTTTGATATTCTAGACACCATGCATTTGGGCGCTGCCTTGTTCTATAGCAGGATGACTGTGCTAAACTTCCGTTTATCGGACTTGCAGTAGGCCACAGAGTTTTTGATCTACGTGACTGACGATGATAGCTGACTGCGTTGCCACATTACTCGACGAGCGCAAACTTTCAGGTACACATGTCGGTTAGTAATGACTATCAACATCTGGGGCTATACTGAATTCTTTCAAGCAGTCAGTGAGATAAAGACCGCATAGACAGGTTTCACCTCCCTTTCCTTCTCCGTTCGTGAATGCAGCGAGTGACAATAACAGTATGTCACCGCTTGTGCAATATTCTCTCATACAGTACGTTGCACTGCTGATCCCTACGCAGGATCCTTGACGGAGGCGATGAAAGTGTTGCCCAGACTACCTTTCCTGCCGGTTGACTAAATTTAACTCGTGACAGCAGGCCCGCGTTTCTACGAATGGGTCCATTTGAATGCCCTGAGCATCCCTTTTACACCTTCACATGAGCTACAGCGACCTGTTACTCTCCCAACAGCGCGCCTCTTGATTGTTTGGACGCCTGATCCCAGGTTCACACTCTTAGACCTCCCAACACAGCATCTGTAATCTAACTTTAGGCGCACTAGGCATTTGGGTTAGGCGCACTAGTCATTTACAGTGAGGTCATAGAAATCATGGGATACCTTCTAAAATCATGTCGGACCTCCTTTTGCCTGCATAGTTCAGAAGCTCTATATAACATGGACTCAACTAGACGTTTAAAATCCTCTGCAGAAATATTAAGCCATATTGCCTTTACAACTGTCCATAACTGTGGAAGTGTTGCCAGTGGAGGATTTTGTGTACAAACTGACCTCTCTATTATGCCCCATAAATGTTCGATAGGATTCATATCGGGCGATCTGGATGACCAATTCACTCTCTCGAATTGTCCAAACCATCTTCAAACCAGTCGTGATCAATTGTGGCACAATGACAGGGTGCATTGTCATCCATAAAAATTCCATCGTTGTTTGTTGCAAATTGTCTCCAAGTATTCGAAAATAGCCATTTCCGGTCAATTATTGGTTCACTTGGACCAGACGGCCAGTCAATTCCACATAAACGCAACTCCCAGCATTATGGAGCCACAACCAGCTTGTACAGCGCCTTGTTGACTACTTGGGTCCATGGCTACGTGGCGTCTGCACCACACTCGAGAACTATCATCAGCTCTTACCAACTGAAATCGGGACTCAACTAACCAGGTCACGTTTTTCCAGTTGTCTGGGGTCCAACCGATATGTTCACGAGCCCAGGAGAGAGGCTGCAAGCGATAACGTGCTGTTAGCAAAGACATTCATGTCGGTCATCTGCTGCCATACCCCATTAACGCTACATTTCGCCGCACTATCGTAAGGGATACGTTTTCTGTGCGTCCCACATTGATTTCTGCGGTTATGTCACGCAGAGTTGCTTGTCTGTTTGCACTGACAACTCTACACAAAAGTCGCTGCACTCTGGGGTTAAGTGAACGTCGTCGGTCATTTCGTTGTCAGTAATAAGAGATAATGGATGAAATCTAGTATTCTGGGCATACTTTCCACACTGCGGTTCTGGGAACATTGAATTCTCTAACGATTTCCTAAACTGAAGCCCCAACTACCATTCCGCGTTCAAAGTGCGTTAATTCTCGCCGTGCGACCATAATCACATCGGAAACCTTTTCTTACGAATAACCGGAGAACAAATGACAGTTCCGCTAATGTACTGCTCTTTAATACCTCGTGTTCGTGATATTACCAGGATCTGTATCACTATCGCATGACTTTTCTCACCTGAATTAGCATATGCACTGCGCTTCTTCTGCAGACTTAAAAATTTAACACTTTCACTTCGTTTCTTACAGTCTCACACGATTATTCCTCAAAAAACTAAGCTTCAGGCTCCATAACTTTATCACTAGCACTGCAATACTATATTACCGTGTTCTTACTCTTGTTTGTTGGCAATGTGTGTTGTTCATCAAAATTTTAGTAGAGCTACGACTGAGTTTCTCCGCCTGCGTGTCTGAGTGGTCATCTCGGATGAGGGGGGACTGGACGTGGGTGCACTAACTCCCATGTTGCCAACTGAATAGGTCTGAATAGGTACTTGACCAGATAGTAGCGGGTAAAGGTCACAATGGCCGGAAGAGCGGTTTGCTGATCCTACGCCCCACCATACCATATTTGATGACACCATTGGTGGTCGGTGACACGGGAGTGGTTCGGTGCTCAATGACGTACAAGGTCCTCTAGACTGAGTTTACGTTTACCACTGAGTTTACGAAACGGATATTTTGTGTAAGGCATTTTGCATTTCCTTTTAGTAATTGAGGGACCCTGTAGAGGCAGCACGTCATTGCATAATCTGAAAATGCTGTTGAGCTTAACTGAAAAATCATTGATATAGACTGAGAGTACTCTTCGTATGAAGAGCCCATAATGCTTGTGTACACCTCCCCTTACTTGTGTTTCAGATCAGCATCCGCTATTGACTTCTATTAATTATATATAGGGTGTTCGGAAATTGCAATTACAAATTTCTAGGACTTGGGGACCGGAGTGAGAACACGATATTTTGAATAAAACGCCGTCATTTGTATGAAATAAAAGACACTGTTACACATATATGTTTACATGAAAATAAATGTTATTACTAACTGCACAATTACCTAATAGTTAACCCAACCGCCGTCATTATGGATCATAGCTTGGCACCTTTTCGGTAATATTGTCTCGGTAACGATCTCCATATCGTCCTGATTTTAAGTGACAGCTGCTTCAAAGTCCAAATTGGCTTTCCTTTAAGCTTCATATTAATATACGACCAAACATTTGCGATCGAATTTGCCTCCGGAGACATTAAGGTCAATCCATGGTTGATACCCTATTGTCTTGTCTCCACGCTGTACAGAAGGCATTTTGTATATATATTGAACATTTTTTTCAGCTTTTAAAATCGCTGTGAATAAGTGCAAATAGACTCGTCGCGCACTCTAGCCCTTTTCCGGTAAATCATCCACGTTTCCAACCTCTAAATATCGTTTGACCCACTTCGCAACGAAAGTCTTTGAGTTTCTAAGAATTTTAGAAGCACCTCCGTATGAAATCTTTGGTCCCTTTGGATGATTTATAAGAAACACTGCCTCGTGACGGGTCAAGTATTTTGCATTCATTTTAAATTGCAATCGACAAAACAACACATTCAACTCCCACGCTGTTTATCTATAAACTACGCAAAAGCGCATTGATTACAGATTCGAGACGACTATAAGATATGTCACTGCGGACGTTACACTTAAAGTTATGGCGTTTTGTGGAACTGCCTGCAATTGGATATTTGTGGTAAGGTTTTATGGAACCCTAAGCCTAAACACTACTTAATCTAACATAAACTAACTTACACTGTGGACAACACGTACAACACGCCCATGCCCGAGGGAGGACTCGAACCTCCGCCGGAGGGAGCCGCACAGAGCGTGACGACGTTCCCTAGTCCGCGCGGGGTAGCCGCTGAACTGACTCTATCTACGAATGATGTTCTGGTACACACTCTCCATGCCACCTGGTTTCTCTTCAGTTTCTAGTGCAACTGCCAGGACTCGTGCTAGCAGATCTCCCTCTGTCTCTACAGGGGTCTCGAAAATTAAACTTTGCATACGAGCCCCCAATAAGAAGTGTATAGGAGATAAATCCGGCGACCGTGGCAGCCACGCGGTTGGACCATCTCGGCGTATCCCTCTTTCCCTCAGCAGACGTGGACGCTCTACACATCTGAATAGAAACCGTCGTACAACGGAAACGGTACGTTTCCTGACATGGGTTTTTATTCAAAATATCACATAGTCTCTCCCCTCTACAAATCTTAGAAGTCTGTAACGCGAATTTCGGAACAGCCTGTATAAAGTGTATTGAATATGTTTGTGAATAAATTTTGAAGTGATTTTGAATGCGATTATCGTGCTATAGCAGAATTATTCTTCACTATCATCACTGGTTATTGCTTTTCGAAGTAATAGTAAATATTATCGACAACAGATCCTTCGATTTGAAATACCCTGATAAGCCAAAACATTATAACTACTGAAGACGGGGTCACTGATAGCCCCTGGAGGCGTTGCTTGCAAATGACGAAGTAAGGAAAATTCGCTGCCTGACAAAAAAGCAATTACAAGGAGAAAAGGAACCGAAACGAATTATAAGGGGTTGAGAAAATCTATTATTTTCTTTCAGTGATTACGAGGCCACGTCAAATTTATAAACAGCTTGTCAGTATATGGAAAACATTCTCGATTTTCTTGCCATGTGAATTCGGGATAAAATCTCAAGCTTTCGACGATAGCCTCCATCGTCATCGTCAGGAGCAACTGACTGTCTTCACTGTTTTTTTTTTTTTCTTCATTGTGATTTCATTTGGATGCCCCATATGGGCTGGAGAGGGCTGGCAGCGGCACAATCCGCCGCTCTTCAGCCGAGTGATATCACAACTAATACAAGAATAAAATGTTACATATAGGGCGATAAAAATGGGGGACATAAAACAGAGCAAGGGAAGATAATGGAGGTAAAAATACACCGACATGGAGACATTCGTGGGGGGACAATTAAAAAAAAAAAGTCTACATAAAGTTAAAAAAACACAGTTGGTGATTCGTAGAACACAAGAAAAGGCAATGGAGTCTGAAGAGGAGCCCGGGATGTCAGACATGGTCGTAGGCGTTCTGGAGGTCAAGGGAAGCAAATATAGCAGAGAGACAGAAGTTAAGTTGGAGGGAAAGAGGATTGGTAAGGTTAAGGAGCTGGTCGTCAGCTGAGAAGGAAGGCTGGGAGCCACACTGGGTACGGGAAAGGAGATGGTGCTGGATAAGGTGGTGGTGAATACGGTGAGAGAGGATGGTCTCGAAGACTTTACTAAACACAGAGGTAAGGCAGCTGGGACAATAGGAAGAGGTATCAGAGGGGGGTTTGTTGGGCTTAGGGAACAGCAGGACACAGGAAGTCTTCCACAGGTCGGGGTAAAAACCAGTGGAGAGGAGGACATTGTACAGGGCAGCAAGGACAGCCAGGAAGGATTGCGGGGATTCCTTGAGGTGGCGGTAAGTGATGCCATCATGACCAGGGGCGGTGTTGCGTTTGGAGCAGAGGACGAGTATGATGTTGTATGTGGTAATGGGAGTGTTGATGTCTGAGGGGGGTAACTGACCCAAGTACTGGAAGCTAGGGGCGAGTGGTGGGACAGAGGTATCAGTGCAGACAAGGATGGTGGGGAAGAGGGAGTAATCAAAATGGGGATCAAAAATTGGTTCAAATGGCTCAGAGCATTATGGGACTTAACAGCTATGGTCATCAGTTCCCTAGAACTTAGAACTACTTAAACCTAACTAACCTAAGGACATCACACAACACCCAGTCATCACGAGGCAGAGAAAATCCCTGACCTTGCCAGGAATCGAACCCGGGAACCCAGGCGTGGGAAGCGAGAACGCTACCGCCCGACCACGAGCTGTGGACTACAATGGGGATCATCAGGAATGCAGAAGACCTCAGAGAGGTGGGAAACAAAATTGTTAGCCATACTTAGGTTGTCAGGAAACGGTCGATCGTCATGTAGGATAGGGTAATGTGGGGTGGGATGGCTACCAGTAAGGCAGTGGAAAGCTGACCAGTACTTGGAGGAGTTGACGGGGAGTGTGGAGTTGAGGCGTGTGCAGGTCTGGTGCCAGTCCCGTCGTTTCTTTGCTATAAGGAGGTTCTGGATGTGTCTCTGTAATTGCTGGTAGCAGATTAGTGTATCCTGGTCATGGGTGCGGAGGAAGGAGCGGTGCAGCCTGTGGGATTCATGCAGAAGGACGGCCTGTGGAGAAAGTGTAGGACAGTGAAGGTGGATGAGTTTGATAGGGACATGGGTCTCCACAGCGTCAGTGAAGGTCTTCTGAAGGAAGGAAGAGACATGGGTGATGTCAGGAGGATGGTGAAAGGTGAGGGGGTGGCTTTCAGCCTGTAAGGCAATGGATTCTCGGTAGGCATCCCAATTGGCGCGGCAGTAGTCATCGACAGACTTTGGAGGGGCAGCTGGGCGGGTGGCTGCAGGGGTGTCATGGGCAGAGGAGATGGTGAGAAGGACAGGGAGATGGTGGCTACCAACGGGATCGAGGACGTCCATGGCGATGCGACCAAGGAGGTTGGATAAAGCGAGGATAACATCAGGTGTGGAACTACTTTCAGGATGGGTGTGTTGTGGGAGAGGAACAAGGTCAACATGTAGGGTGGCAAGGAACTGATGCTACCACTGAAGGGTGGCAGGGTCACGGCTGTGGATGTTGAGGTCGGTGGCAATCACATAGGTGGAGAAGGTACGGTCAACATGGGAAATGAAGTTGAAGGGGAGAGGAGCTGTGGGGTGGATATAGATAGTGGTACAGGTGATGGTGAAGGAGGGCAAAAAATAGGCTGAGGAGAAGGTGTTCAGTTGGATCATTGAAGAGGGGCTGTGGCTGCACAGGGAAATGCTTGAGGAGGCCTATAGCGACACTGCCTCTGTCAAGAGGAAGGGGATTGTCAATGTGGTGAAGGAGATAGGGGGAGGTGCGTAAAACATGATGAGAATAGAGGAAGGTTTCATTATGGATGAAGGAGTCAACGTGGTGCTGGGACAGGATATGCATGAAGAAGTATTTGTTGGCAGTAAGGGAGCAAATGTTGAAGTAGAGGAGCCCACGGGCTACAGGAGTCGCCGAAGTACGAAATGAACTAAAACGGGGGCCACGAGCCGGCGGCGGCAGCAGCGAGCACCGGGAGGCGGCGACCAGGCGGCGGCGGCGGCAGCAGCGAGCACCGGGAGGCGGCGACCAGGCAGCGGCGGCAAGCACTGGGAGGTGTCGTCGTCGTCGGCGGCGGCGGCGACCTCCGGGAGATGGAGAAGGCGGCGGCAGCGGTGGCAGCGGCGGCGGCGAACTCCGGGCGGGGGTGGACCCGGCGGTGGGCAGCAGTGACGGCGTGCATACGGACGGAAAGACGATAGCAATGGCTGGGGTTCTTTCAAATCGACGATACACCCTGAGTGTAGCCTAGGCAGTGTAAATCCTCGGCTAGGAACTGAGGGGATATAACCCTCGAATCTGGTCTTCACAGCTCCTGTGGTGGCCTTATATAGCCCGTGGACAGCTTCTGATTGGTCGGCTTGTGATTGGTCGACGATTGCGTACTGCTGTCGCAGACGGTGTCAATGTCTGCGCTGGTGGCGCCACCGCTTCCATGAGAACGTAAACCCTGCAAGGAATATCTCTGCTGCTTCCCTGCATCGAGCGCTCGTTTTCATGCACTGCTCAGATAGTATCCACTATCACGGTTAAAGTTCTTCTCGCTCATTCTTATTTCAATAGCCTCTTTAATAACAGAGTCCTAGTATGTGGAGGCATGGGACAACATTTTTGTTTCATCAAAGAGTAGTTTATCTTTGTTCGTGAGGCTGTACTCCGCAATTGCCGATTTCTCCAGTTCTCTATTTTTAATATGCCGTTGGTGTATTGCACAGCGATAGCAAACGGTACGAATGGTATAACCTATATAACTACTTCCACTAACATTGGATATTATAAATTCCTGGGACCCTGAGGGTGAAACTGTCCTTAACAGGGTCATCACCTTTTTAATTTTCTTAGGAGGACGAAAAATCGGTCTTATACCCCGTCTACCCAGGACTCTTCCTATTTTGCTGGATATAGCACCACAAAAAGTAAGAAACGCAATGGATGTTTCATCCTGTGAGTCTGCAGCATTTTCACATTTCCTTTTCTTGGAGAACGCTGCCTTTATATCATGTGTAACACAGCCATTTTTTCGGAACACATACTTCAAATGGTTAATTTCGGACTTCAAGTGGACCTCATCACAAACAATTTTTGCTCTATTTACCAACGTGTTCAAAACGGGTCTCTTCTGGACAGGGTGATGTAAACTCTGTGCATATAAATCGGTATGCGTCGTCTTACGGTACACAGAGTGGCCGTGACGACCGGCCGCCTGTCGTTCTGCTAAAACGACTAAGAATGGCAACCTTCCTTCGTTCTCTATCTCGACAGTGAATAGGATGTATGCTGCTCAAGTGCTCCATGAATTGTTCGAGGGCTTCTTCGCCGTATGGGCAGACCATAAATGTATCGTCAACATAAAGATAAAATAAGGATGGACAGATGGGAACCGAAGTTAACACATGTTCCGCAAAATTGTCAATAAAAATTTTAGCCAATGATGGAGAAAACGGAGATCCCATCGCCGTACCGTAGGTCACTTCAGAAAATTTATTACCATACAAGAAGTGGGTGGTCGTCATCGCAAACCGGAACAACTTTATAGTTTCAGGAGGAAAAAGATCCGCCCGCATTTTCAAAGTGTCCCCCACAGGAAGTTTTGTGAGCAGCGATACCACATCCATGCTGACTAAAATGTCATTTGAACCAAGTCTAATTCGTTTAATTTTGTCAATGGACATCTGGGAGTTTTTGATCTGTTGTTCATTGAGAAAATCAGACTGATTAGAGTTGGTCCAAATGACATTTTAGTCAGCCTGGATGTGGTATCGCTGTTCACAAAACTTCCTGTGGAGGACGCTTTGAAAATGATAGCAGATCTTTTTCCTCCTGAAACAATGAAGTTGTTCCCGTTTGTGATGACGACTACCTACTTTTTGTACGGTAATCAGTTTTATGAAATAAAGGACGGTATGGCGATAGGCTCTCCGTTTTCTCCATCATTGGCTAACATTTTTATTGAGAGTTTTGCGGAACGTGCATTAAATTCTGCTCTCCTCCGTCCATCCTTATTTGATTGTTATGTTGACGATGCATTTATGGTCTCGCCTCACGACGCACAAGCTCTCGAACAATTCATGGAACACACGAACAGCATATATCCGAACGTTCGGTTCACTGTCGAGATGGAGAAGGAAGGAAGGTTGCCATTCTCAGACGTTTTAGCATAGCGACAGGCGGACGGGTGTCTCGGCCACTGTCTGTACCGTAAGGCGACGCATACCTTAATGCACAGAGTTCCCATCGTCGTGTTCAGAAGAGAGCCATTTGTAAAAATTGCTAAATAGAGCAAAAATTGTTTCTGACGAGGTCCACTTGAAGTCCGAAATCAACCATCTGAAGAATGTGTGCCGAAAAAGTGACTATGGTGCACGCGGTATAAAGGAGTGTTCTCCAAGAAAAGGAAACGTGAAAATGCTGCACACACACGGGATGAAACACCGATTGCGGTTCTTTCTTTTTGTGATGCGATATCCCGCAAAATAGGAAGAGTCCTGGGTAGACGGGATATAAGCCCGTTTTTTCGTATTCTTAAGTAAATTAAGGAGGTGATGCGCCCTGTTAAGGACAGCCTCGCACTCAGAGTCCAAGGAATTTATAATATCCCCTGTGAGTGTGGAAGCAGTTATATAGGTTATACCATTCTTACCGTTTCCTATCGCTGTGCAAAATACCAGCGGCATATTAAAAATAGAGAACTGAAGAAATCGGCAGCCTCACGAACAAAGATAAAATACTGTTTGATGAAAGAAAAATTTGTCCCACGCCTCCACATACTGGGATTCTGTTATTAAAGAGACTATTGAAATATGAATGAGCGAGAAGAACTTTAACCGTGATAGTGGATACTATCTGAGCGGTGCATGAAAACGAGCGCTAGATGCAGAGAAGCAGCAGAGATATTCCTTTCAGGGTTTACGTTTCCACGGAAGCGGTGGCGCCACCAGCGCAGACATTGACACCGTCTGCGACAGCAGTACGTAATCGCCGACCAATCACAAGCCAACCAGTCAGAAGCCGACTACGGGCTCTATGAGGCCACCACAGCAGCAGTTGTGAAGACAGCAAGTTGCTCCTGACGATAACCATGGGGGCTATCGTCGAAAGTTTGAAAATTGAGCCCAAATTGACGCGGTAAGAAAACCGAGAATATTTTACGTATTAATGCCGTCGAGAAAGACTTCGTTCTCACACAGCTTGTCAGTATGAGTTAGTACAGCCACGTGCCATTTGTGGACGAACATTTTGCTGTTGTACTATGGCTTCATTATACTGCAACAAGAACGGTATATCATGTGGTCCCAAGATAACCGTGTCGTACCGATGTCCTGTCGGAATTGTCCCAATGACTACCTCCTACGACCCAAAGTCACACTCAACGGCTCAGCTCACGATGAAACCAGGAGTAACGTCGCTGTCTCTGTAACACATTGGAAAAAGCAGACCTCTCCTCAGGTCGCTTCCATACTCACTGAGGATGGACATCGAAGATAGTGCAGAACCACGATTGATCGCTGAGCACAATGCGACGCCATTTATGAGCAGTCTATCATTCTTGACCATCGCACCATTCCAAATGCAACAGCTTTTGATGTGATGTTCATGGTAGTCCTTAGCAGTGGTGTGCGTTGTCACAGAATGTTGCGAGGAGTTTACTGCTTGTTGTCAGACGGCAGGCACATATGTGAAACCGTTACGATGTACTTGGTGCACAATAAGGCTATCCTCCGTTTTGGTGGTCTGACGTGGTCGACCAGAATCTTGAAACTAGGACATCTGCCCTCAGACTACCACGCAGTCTAATATCGGGCCACTGTTACATCAAAAAGACCCACGAATTTGGATGTTGCAACATTCGATTATCCAATCAAATGGAAACCCACAATGAATTCCCTTTAAAACTCTGTCGAATGCTCGTAACGCTGTCTCGTGTGAGTGCTCTGCATTTCCGTGCGACCGTTATATGGGTCACAGAGAATTGCAACTGTAATTAGTTATCTGCACACCAGTGGTGTGTACATGAACGAAGTTGCATCATTTTTTTCTGTCACGTAGTGTATATGAGCAAAGCGCAGACGTACGGAGAAACGACCAACGACGATACGAATCGCGAACCGGAAATTTTCTGACATGTCACCTTGAAACACGGTAAATTTTTTATGGCCTGGCGGCTAGGAAGAAGCATCTGTGAAACGGCGGAGCTGGTCAGCTTTTCGTGTGCTGCTATCGAGAAGATCATTGGAAAGTGGCTGAATAATGGTAAAACTACGAGTGACGAAATTTTTTACATACTCGCCTCATCACAGCATGTGGTAACAGGCTTGCATCCTTGTAAAACAGGATAGGTGGTGATCTGTAGCAGATATGAAGATAGAGTACAGTGACGGCGTAGGCACAGGTGTTTTTCGAAGCGCAACGTTCAGATTACATTATTAAAGATGAGGTTTCGCAACAGACCACCCCTACGTGTTCCCAAGTTGAACCAACAATACCGTCAGTCACCTTTACAGTGGGAACAGGATCACCGAGTTTGAACCGTGGATCAATGGAAACATGTCCTGTCGGTTCACGCCGATGGTGGTGTCCGGATACTCAGTCATTCATATGAACAGGTACTTGAAGCATGCAGCCCGTCACGGTGAGGGCAGTATTATGGTGTGGAAGACATTTACCTGGACTTCCAGGGGGCCTGCCCTACAATTCTAAGGCCTCGTGACAGCTGTGGATGACGTGAACTTTACTGTGGACCACCTGCATCCTTTCGTGATTTGTGTCTTCCACGACGGAGGTGGCATCTTGCACCACTAAAGCTGTCCGGGTCACTAGGCCCCGTTCGTACTGCAGTGGTTTGAGGAGCATCATAGTGAACTCACGTTCATGTCTTGGCCAGCAAATTCGCCATATTGTAATTCGATGGTACTCACCTGAGACGCCATCTGGCACCAACTTCGGGGAGATACAGTACCGGCCCGTAGTTTATGCAAATTACGTGAAGTGTGGGCACGTATCTGGTGCCATATACCTCCGGACACCTACCAACAACTTGTCGTATCCACGTCACGGAAAATAGATTCAGTATAGCGTTCCAGAGTTGGACCAACCGGGTATTAAACAATTGTTAATAATTTGTGGCTCAGAAATGAATTGAAATGTGTAGCCAGCGTTCACTCCTTAAAATGGACAAAGTGTAAAATACAGCAGAAATATCCACGATTTGATTATATGATACAAGCGAATATTCTCACTTTGCTAAGAGAAGTCGTTATACAGGGTGATTCAAAAAGAATACCACAACTTTAGGAATTTAAAACTCTGCAACGACAAAAGGCAGAGCTAAGCACTATCTGTCGGCGAATTAAGGGAGCTATAAAGTTTCATTTAGTTGTACATTTGTTCGCTTGAGGCGCTGTTGACTAGGCTCAAATGGAAACAGATGAATCTTTCGTTTCAAAGATTGTGTTTAGTGATGAAGCAACTTTCCACACTAACGGGAAAGTCAACCGTCACAATGTCTGTATATGGGGCACTGAGAATCCGCGGGAAACAACTCAGTATGAACGTGACTCGCCTAAGGTGAACGTTTTCTGTGCCATTTCAGCCAATAAAGTTTTTGGTCCCTTTTTCTTCGAAGGTGCTACTGTAACTGGACTACAGTATCTGGAGATGTTAGAGAATTGGCTGTTCCCTCAGCTCGAACAAGAAGCACAACAATTCATATTTCAGCAGGATGGAGCGCCACCACATTGGCACTTATCTGTCCGTAGCTACCTGAACGTCAACTACCCGAGGCGATGGATCGGCCGCCAGGCAGCCCGTGACAGAGCACTTCATCACTGGCCTCCAAGAAGCCCTGATCTTACCCCCTGCGATTTTTTCTTATGGGGGTATGTTAAGGATATGGTGTTTCGGCCACCTCTCCCAGCCACCATTGATGATTTGAAACGAGAAATAACAGCAGCTATCCAAACTGTTACGCCTGATATGCTACAGAGAGTGTGGAACGAGTTGGAGTATCGGGTTGATATTGCTCGAGTGTGTGAGGGGGCCATATTGAACATCTCTGAACTGGTTTTTGAGTGAAAAAAAAACCTTTTTAAATACTCTTTGTAATGATGTATAACAGAAGGTTATATTATGTTTCTTTCATTAAATACACATTTTTAAAGTTGTGGTATTCTTTTTGAATCACCCTGTATAACACTCGTTCTTAGAAGTAATGTAACTAAAATTGACTCAGTCTTTAATATTTTACAAGACATTTTGTCATCATTTTCTTCTGTGACCAAATATCTGATCTTTACTTATTAGTTCCTCTAAAACGTAGATTGTATTATCCTGATGTCGCAGAATATTTGGTATCTTTTCCAAGTTATATCAACTGAATCTGTACGCTTATCATTCGGTTATGTGTCCGTTATTTCCACAACGGCTGTGTTAGTTTATAAGTAACAAATGACTGAAATGAAGTTTAATCAAGGCCTTAAAATTTTATAACTCTTAAAGGAGCGCAGCCAGGCTGCCCTTGAAAGCAGACTGAGTTCCCGAGCCGAACAGAGGATTTTATAATGCAGTTTGAAAAGTCGCTGTGGAAAAGCAGGCTCCATGCATTCCGGTGCGCAATTACACAGGCCACTGAACATGATAATTAAAAAGTATCTTGTTGCATATCTGGTGCTCAGTTACTTGGCCTGACTGTATATTTCAGAGGAAAATGACCAGTTTTGCATGTTACTTTGGAGTGCAGTCAGCACACTGATTTATGAGCAGCTGCGACTGTCGATAACTACGCTTCACAAAAGCAAGTAATTTACGAACCACGGCGAAACTAATAACGTGTTTTATCGACCTTTTGCGTGTGAGCATCGAGATCGCGTTCTCTTTTCCTCTCAGCACTAGAAAGTCGCCCTTTGCTTTGCCTGAACGTATGACAAAAACAAATGATGCTGAATATTCATGCCTCAGTTGATTTCTTATTTGGCATACTAGCTATTGGTGACTCTCACTCATCACGGAAATAGTCCCCCAACGTGCGTTTCTGAATCGGTACGATACAAGAATTATTCTCTGGCTATCTGTTACAAACACAGGCGCGAAGCACACAAAGGAACAGTTGAGCGGGACTCAAATTAATTATTAAGTGTAAACGTGAACTGCGTCCATAAATATGTTCGTACGCTTCTCGTCTACATCTGTGCTTTTCAAAGCAGTCAAGATGGCCAATGAAAGATATCTTTCATTGCAAACGTTGATTTCTTTGCTTTACCCAGTTTGCACAATAGCTGAGATGAGCACAACAGACTGACCTAAAATTATCGTCATTAAGTACATTCACTCAGCTGCGTACTTAGTAAATGGTAGACCAATATTTCTCGTGATTACAGCCTTGGAAAAAAGTCTCTCTGTTTTTCACCTACTTTAGGCTTACATAATAACACAGCTTGTTCACACTTCCTCTGCCACCATCGTCTGCAGTTGGTTTTCGTAACTGATGCTGCGCCGGATTGTACCTGATGCAGTGTTGACCTGTCACCTGTATTAATCGGTCGAATTACTTCGTAGTGATGTCATGAAAAGGCCAAGCAATTTGCAAATGCTACGAGAACATATGCCACTCTCTGCAACGGAGAGATGCTAGTAGAGCCACCGACCTACTACGATTCTGTCATCAGAGAAGGCTTTAAGATCTGATTAAGCACCAGTTTGGCCTACTTTAACCGATTTATACCCAAAGCGATGCTTGCAAGCCGGCTTCAAACTGTATAGAGAGATAGGTTGAGGGTTAATTTTCTAGTAAGACTGATGGCTCAACAAGCAGTTCTCCAACGCAGGTATCGACATAATCTCTTTAAAATCTACTTACAAACAGGAAGTTCAGCTGCTGGTGGAGGAGTTATGCGTTCTCTCCCACACTCAACTGTTTTACGTGTTTGGAGGCTGCCTGCTCCATCCTTTTGGTAGCCTTTTCTTATAATCATTTCCTGGCTTTTGTGATCCGTTGTCTATAGGTCTCTGACGTTTCTCCCGGTTGAAGTTAGACACTTTTCTCTGACATCAGCGCCTTCGGCCGTTGGTATAGCCGGTCGGATAGTCGAGCTGTAGTGCGCAACTTCGTCGATATGCTGTTCCATACCCTGGAGATACTTTTCCCTAGCGCTTTGTTTATACCCTCAGTTACCGTATGTGTTTTTGTGCTGGGTTAGATTTGGGTTTCAATATGGGCGAGAAAGTCACTCCACTTACAATCCAGATATCCACCTCGGTGACCAAAAAGTAGTCGCGGGCTCCAATAGGATTCTTTCTGGTTTTCCACTTACAGTCACATAATTGCGAAATATTAATATCGTACAACAAAACTGTCCTTGTCTTGGAAGGGATTTCGAATCAGCCAGTCGCGAGCCTGTTCTTCTTCCCTTCGCAATATGCGATCTACTGTATTGCCGGAGCCCACAGCATGCTCCAAATACTCTTATGCCTCACCGTCATCAGTTAGTTCAATGCGTGATGGTGGTATACAAATTAGCCTTTTGGCCAAGCACGTACCCTCCGTACTGGTTTTGTGTGTAGCAAATGGCCAGAATTTCCAGTTCGGTAGTGAAGTACCTGGCCTCCGCATATCGTACTTTACGACACCAAGTCTGCAAAATGTGCATTCTCTATATCCTCGTTGAACTGTTACAGACCATATCTGACGTCGAGAATGTTAGGATCGGCGCATAAATGGAAGGGCCTGTTCCACAAAATTCCGTTGCGCCAAGCAAATTTTGTCTGGAAAGGTCTCCCTACCTTACCGACCATGGCATCCTCCTCATATCCACAATACCATTTCTTATTGATTTTTAATAGTTAGTATGATGGACTCAGTAACAGTGTAAGTAAGCTGTTTAGGTTTTTATGTTGGTAACGCCACGTAGCGCTCTATATGAAAATCACTGACTGTGCCGTGTGCAGTCTGTGGCTGGTTGACATTGTTGGAATATTCGCTATTGTGGTGTTGGGCAGTTGTATGTGAACAGCGCGTAGCGTTGGGCACTTGGAGGTGAGCCGCCAGCAGTGGTGGATGTGGGGAGAGAGATGGCAGAATTTTGAGAGCGGACGATCTGGACGTGTGTCCGCCAGAAAAAGGAAATTTGTAAGACTGGATGTCATGACTTTTGAACATTATTAAGGAAAATACATTGTTTGTTCTCTATCAAAATCTTTCATTTGCTGACTATGCCTATCGGTAGTTAGCGCCTTCCTTAGTTAGAATGTATTATTTAGCTGGCAGTATTGGCGATCGCTGTACTGCAGTAGTTCGAGTAACGAAGATTTTTGTGAGGTAAGCGATTCATGAAAAGTATAGGTTATTGTTAGTCAGGGCGATTCTTTTGTAGGGATTATTGAAAGTCAGATTGCGCTAAAAATATTGTGTGTCAGTTTAGTGATGATCAGAATAAGTAAAGAGAGAACTGTCTGAGTACGTTCAGTTTTGCTCAGCTGTTTGAAAATCAAATAACGTAAGAGGTTTACCAGCACAGTAATTCATAAATTTTTCTAAGGGGATGTTTCATAACAGCTCTAATTTGGCGCTGTCACCGACTAGGATAAACATAAAGGCAAAACCTACTTTAGTTCTTTGGTGCCGGATGGGCATCTCTTTCTTACTGTGTACGTCGCCTTCGTCCTATCCGAGAATGCTGCCTCTGCCATTGTACCGAAACCCATAAAACGTAACATGTTCACGGAGAGCATGGTCTTTGTGGGCCGAAGAGTCACTCAGTGATTCATAAGGGCTCTGAGTAGTTTTGTGATGAGATTCCCGTGTTCAGTGAATGTTGCCGAAGCTAAAATATGCCACTTACGAATGCTTTGCTGAATGAGTTCAGTTATGGTGTGAGAATGGCAGGTAAAGGCTTTTCTACATTACTTTCGGCTAAACAGAACTCTGTTGCATACCCACTGCTCCACTGAAAATCTCACTGTATTTATTTTCTGCATTGCTCATCTATTTGCACCTGGTTCAAATGTGAAATTTATGGTAAGTTCCTATTGGACTAAACTGCTGAGGCCATCGGTCCCTTGGTTTACTCACTACTTAATCTAATTTAAAGTAACTTACGCTAAGGACAACACACACACCCATGCCCAAAGGAGGACTCGAACCTCCGACGGGGACAGCTGCGTCAACAGTGCAAGGCGCCTTGGACCGCGCAGCTATCTCGTGCGGCTCCTGGTTCAAAATGTAATTGATATAATTAGTGAAAAACCACACTCGCCCTGAAAACTGCCACAAGGTCTCCTGAATCGGTTTAGGACGCATTCAAACAACTTTAATGTACTCGCTTATGGCTCTCACGTAGGGGCAATGTCAAACCGAATCCATCAATGGATTTATATGTTCCGCTTTGGCTCTGAAGATTATTCCTTCCATCTCCATTGCAGAACTCACCTCACGACCTGCGTTAGGATATTTCCAGGCTGCTGAACACGGATGGGCTGTCTGTGGTTTTCCACTTCTCACCCGAAATTGGCATGTAGCTCCTCTGATTTTTCCCGGATCTCAGAAAAACACGCTTGCACACTCTGCAACCAGTTCTATGAGGCCGCTTTTCTTGTTCTCGTACAAAAATTCATTCCTTCTCATTTCATCAGTTAGAAATTTGCGTGATGTGCAGTGCAGAGGCCAAGCCTACTATCATTGCGACGATCTCATCATTGACGTCGCCCAGACCTGAGGCACTTCCCAACGATTTACCTACATTCGACAAAGATGCAGCGCAGTTTAAGTACAAACATTGTCATGCTACAACCCTGAAAATACGTATGTAAATTACCTGGCTCTACGAATGTGTTTGTTTACAATACAAACTCAAATCAGTTCACATCGTCCACTGGGAAAATCGCCTAGAGGTAAATAGCCTCTATAATTGAAAGTCTTTGTAAACACGAACACCGAAAGATCTCTTTTCAAGTACAAAAGCTTTTTTTTTATTTTTTATTTTTTTTAATGTAATAGTGCGTAGGGATTGTGTTGTTAATGATGCTGAGAAAAGTGAGAGAGCAGGTCCCATTGACAACATGTGGCCCTCTTCTCGCGAATATCAGCTAGAAGACTGTTGACATGCTTTTGTAACAGAAGGATAACGTGTTCAAAATATTCCAGAAGTAAGATTAGCGTATGTGCCACGTACAAGGTACAAAGTTTGTAGGCTGTGAAAGAATGACTGACGTTTCGGGATTATGTGAACTTATTCTCCTACATGATTCCATTTTAGATCATTGAACTTTGTGTAACATCTTCCAGTGATTAGATTCCAGCCCATTCCCATCTACAAATCCTGTACTTTACCCGTTGGACTTGGGACATTCCATAGCCACACATTTATTCAGATGGAGAATAGGTGGAGGTGGAAGGGTTGGATCTTCCTACAGTTTTATGTTTATATTCCACAAACTTTTCCATCGTCAAAGTAATGTCATGGGAAGATATATAGTCTTGAGGAAAAATGGTTTCTTTTGCAGGCCTCAACTGCTCTCACTAATTTTTAAACCTGGTGGTACATTGGACATTCGGATTACTGGTCAGTTATTATCTTTACCTTTCTGAAGAAGTTCATAATTCCATGTAGCATATCAAAAAACACATATTATCCTTTTCAGTAGATGAAACTGGGATTAACCTTCACCTTGGACAAGATAGTGTAAGACATGACAGACTTACCCTGTCGGCCTTTCTCATCATTTTCATTTCACTACATGTACTTACAGTCCAGATGTAGGATCGGGTTTCCGTTACTATGATGTTCTGTTCGTAATAATTGTCATGATGCTCTCAAATAGCCATAACCAAATAGAGGCCAAAGTAATGGGCTAGAGCTGGTTCTAGGCCACTCTGAATTACCGCCAGATCTCTGCTAACGTCTCGACCATCATGCATTGTTGCTAGATCTCCTGTCTCCAATTGGATGGGCAGTACCCCATTGGCCCGGAAAGGTGGGAGAAATTGCATGGTTGCCTTATCCAAATCTAATCTATTACAATTATATTAATAACATGTCATTCCTTTTCTATGTTGTTGCTATAATAACGCAATTGTCTTAATATATGATACAGAAATGGCTGTTTCCCTCCAAAATATCTGGTGCAGTTTTAGTCACTTAACCCAATCATTTATTCAGGCACACTAACGGACTCATTACTCATGTTCTTAACACTTAGTGGAAGGTTCAAGAAGAGTCAGCAGCCGAGATTAGCCACCTACAGACATATTAAGGAAAATATGACACGTTTAGTATTAGGTTGGTCCATAAGTTCGTACAGTTTCACCATAAGTTTTATAGACACAACAGATAAACAGTAACATATTCTCCTTCAATATTTACAAAAGTCTGCTGACGCTGTGGTAGCTTTTCGATTCCACAACTGTAGATACTCAGTAGTTTTGAGGTGAGGAACTCGTCGAGCCATGTTCGGAGCGCATTTCTATCTGAAAGGAATGTCCCTTAAGGCTGTTCGATAATGAGTGGAAAAGGTGAAATTTTAAGGGTGGAAGATCAGGTGAATAAGGTGGGTGTGGAATGATTTCCCAACCCAAGTCCAGTATGTTTTTTGTCAGTCTAGCAGAATGCGGGCGGGCTTTATCGTGGAGTAGCATCCATTGATGCAGGTTTCTGGTGGTTGTTCTTGGACTGTGTCTGTAAGACGCCTCAGTTAGTGACAATAAATGTCAGCAGTGATGGTTATACCTCATGGAAGCAAATCGTACTACACCACACCGTTGCTGTTCCACCAGACACATAACAGTACTTTTTTGCAGGTGCACAGGTCTTTTTATGGGGAACTGCTGCTTTGTTTGGACTCAGCCATTCCTTTTTTTTCCTTGTGTTAGATTAAAGACACCATTTCTCGTCAGCAGTAAATATACAGGACAGGAAGGTTTGGTTTTGTTCACCAGCCAGTTGGTGACGAGGAAACAGAGAAGATCATGTGACCAATCGCTGATTTTTGTGAGTTTGGCTCAGAGCATGTGGTACCCATACACCCAATTTTTCAACGTTCTCCACTGCATGAAAATGTCACACAGTGGTGGAATGATCACAGTTCATCACATTTTACAGTTCTAGAGTACAGTGACTTGACTCGTGGATTAATGAGATTAAACGATCTTCATCCAACTCCGAAGGTTTGCCTAAATGTGGAGAGTCACTAATGTCAAAACTATCTTCTTTAAAACGAGGAACCATTTTCTTGCTGTGCTCTATTCAATGGCATTAATCCTATAAATGGCAAAAGTGTTTCTGGCTGCCTCCGCTGCTGTTTATCTCACACAGAATAATATGTCGTAAACGTTCCGATTTCGCCATTTGGTAGTACACTTTCTGACATCCGCAGCTCCACTCACTATCTGCAGATGACAAAATGACCATATGAAAGCCCATAGCAACCAGAAAACGAACATGCAAAACTAAAACGCTACGAACTCACGCACAAACCTAATATTAAGCTTATTCCTCTCCCACTATTCGTTATTGATCTTGGTGTTTTTGCAGCTACTTACGGTTTTATTTTCCTTTTTAACAGAGCAAAACCCTTCATGCAGTGGAGTGTAAGTCAGTAGCAGCTGATATGTTGAAGCAAGGCACACTACTATTCAGATTTGTCTCCAGCGCCGCCGCTAATCAAGCTGATGTCAAAACCTCATATTGCGGAGCAGGTGACACAGTTGCTAGCTGCATCACCACAACCATTCGCTGATCCACAGCTACCTGTGTCAAGGGTACTACTCCTCGTCACTACATATAATATGACTGCCAGCGAATCCAAACTTATAAATATAGTTTTATACGCATGTAGTGTCTGCCATGTAGTAACAAAAATCGAGAATGTGGAAGATGGCGCTAATGTGCAATTTATGGAGACAAAGTGGGATGAGTAATGTGGTAAGTGGGAGTACGTCGAGGCTCAGATGGCAACCCAGTACTACCTGTCTCGTATTTATGTAAACATCTTCTTTAAGAGTAAAGTGTCAGTCATTGACGTGCACAGGGACCCAACACTCGAGGCAAAATTGGGTGACTACTCCATTTACTTACGTCGTTCAGGTGGTTTGAAATTTTGTGGTAAGACAGGTTGGGTCACTGGCAAGTTTATATCAAAGCTGTGTTCAATGACGCTTAAGCCATCTATGCCAGAATATTGTGCTCCTGAGTGGGTTAGAAGAGTGAATAACTTCATGTGTACACTCAGTTGCAAAGAACATTCTTATCACACCCGTAAGTGTTGATTCCATACAAGCAGAATTTACAATTGTAAAATTCAAGTACAGGAACATTCCTATATGTCTGACTGCTATACACTGTGAACATGAAGCATATACGAAACAGTTATTTGGAAAATACTGCAGTGTGGATGCTGCAGAAAAAAAGAATGATTACATTTCTCGATGACTGTGAATAAAAATGAATGTAAATAAAAATAATGAAAACTCAATAACATTTCTTACAAAACTGTTTTACTTTTACCAGCCCATCCTGCCATTTAATGTGATTTAACAGTTTATAAATATATGGAGTAATTATATATCAGTGAGTAAGGCAGCTGAAGAAGAAACCACTTCAAACTGGTTAAACTTCAGTGATTGCACATTTGCGTAAGAAAGAAGAACGTACGAGGGTCGTTCAGAAAGTAAGCTCCGATCGGTCGCGAAATGGAAACAACTATGAAAATCCGATAAAGCTTTGCACAGATGTGTTGGGTAGTGTCTCTAGTATAACCCCAGTTAGCATCACGTCGCTCTTCTCATTTCTGAGCTCGCAGTGAGTGCGTAAAGATGTCTAGAAAATAGTGTCTGCCGCCAAGTACGAGGGCCTGGTGAGAAATTTCGCCTGAAGCTATGCAGCTAACATTACATAACTGTCGTGCTGTTTCTTCTTCAAGACAATTCTCAGCCGCATTCTGCAGGGGCAATGAAGATGCTCCTGCATCGTTTTCAAATGGAAATGTGAGATTACCCACAATACAGTCCGCAATTGTCTCCCCCTGAGTTTCATCTCTGGTCACATGAACCGCTGTCTTTGAAGACAACATTTTGACACAGACAACGAGGTGTAGGCCAGCGTGGAGAATTGGCGGAAAGCACTGGCGGCTGCCTTCTATGATGAGGCTACTGAAAAGTTGGTACAACGCTATGACAAAAGTCTAAGTCAGAACGGCGACTACGTAGAGAAGTAGCTGAAAGGTGTAGCTAATTGTTACAAGTAAAACATTTCTGATGTTCACTGTGGTTTCAATTTGGCAATCAATCGGAGCTTACTTTCTGAACAGGCCTCGTATATGATGCATTTTGAAAAAAAATTATATCTGCTCCGTTTTATAACGCTCTAAGTGTAGTAGGAGAAGCGCCATCATACATTCAAATCATAATGCTCATAACAATTTTCATACATAGAACTCAATCTGATACACGTGAAGTAGCCCATAAAGTATCACACAGAAATGGTATCAGTTGTGTAAAAAACAAATAAATTCAACTGCATTCAAACTCCAACACTTTTCTATAACTTTCTTACACATAACTTACAGAAACTTTTAGCTTTAAGTCACTCGAACATGTAGTAAGAAATAACCGTGTGTTCTTTCCTGTTGGATCCATTGTCTTCCTGTTGCAAAATCATAACATGTTAAAGAATAATTTCCTACAGAATATCTAGGATGGATGGGCTTAGTAGATTTCTTGATAACACCAACTTGGTTCAGTCGTCATTCTCCTTTAGGGGTGGGTCAATTAAAAGCACTGAAAAACACCTCAGAGTTCAGAACCTACAGTGTATACTGATTACCGTCACTTAAGTTTACAATTAATATTCTCACTGTGCGTTTATGAGATTTAGTGTCAAATATCACAACCTTATTCATTTTCAACGGTATCTGTGACGATAGTGTGAGTCATAGCCATGAAATGGTTTTGGAACTCATAATACTTTTTTCTTTTATAGCTGAGTCCAGAGAAGAACAACAGCTTGCATTTTTCTGTTGTAAAGCTGCATACGCTGTTGCCAATTATTCTTATTCACAAAGGCTGAAGAAACCATTCTCCCAATCACATAAGAACTATGAGAGGGGAAAGCATGTCGAAACATGAAGCAGCAATGCAGTCGTCATGTAAATGTTATTGGCAGTAAGACTTTAGTAGAAGATGAATGCTTTAGTAACTATGTGTAAATCATTTACTTTTCTTCGTGCATGTGTGAGGACGGGGCGAGAGTCGTGCTTGGGTAGCTCAGATGGTAGAGCACTTGCCCGCGAAAGGCAAGGGTCCCGAGTTCGAGTCTCGGTCGGGCAGACAGTTTTAATCTGCCAGGAAGTTTCATATCAGCGCACACTCCGCTGCCGAGTGAAAATCACATTCGAGAGAAATACTGTTTAACTAAAAATTCAGTTAAAATAGTAGCAATAACAAATGCGACAATATAGGGATGGTATTTGGACTGCGAGTTCTATCCAGTACTGGCTTTCGAACATCCTTGATATCAAACTTTCCTCGCAGATCAAAACTGTGCGCCAGACCAAGACTCGAACTGGGGACCTTTGTCTTTCGCGGGCAAGTGCTCTACCATCTGAGCTACGCAAGCACGACTCTCGCCCCGTTCTCACACCTTTACTTCCACCAGTATCTTGTCTCCTACCTTCCAAACTTCACAGAAGCTCTCCTGCGAACGATAACAGCGCACACTCCACTGCAGAGTGAAAACCTCATTCTGGAAACATCCCCCAGGCTAAGGCTAAGCCATGTCTCCGCAATATCCTTTCTGCCAGGAGTGCTGGTTCTGCAAGGTTCGCAGGAGAGCTTCTGTGAAGTTTGGAAAGTAGGAGACGAGTTATTGGCGGAAGTAAAGCTATGAGGACGGGCCGTGAGTCGTGCTTGCGTAGCTCAGATGGTAGAGCACCTGCCCGCGAAAGACAAAAGTCCCGAGTTCGAGTCTCGGTCCGGCGCACAATTTTGATCTGCCAAGAAAGTTGCATAACAGCGCACACTCCGCTGCAGAGTGAAAATCTCGTTCTGGATCCTTTATATACGAGGGCAGTTCAATAAGTAATGCAACACATTTTTTTTTCTCGGCCAATTTTGGTTGAAAAAACCGGAAATTTCTTGTGGAATATTTTCAAACATTCCCGCTTCGTCTCGTATAGTTTCATTGACTTCCGGCAGGTGGCAGCGCTGTACGGAGCTGTTAAAATGGCGTCTGTAACGGATGTGCGTTGCAAACAACGGGCAGTGATCGAGTTTCTTTTGGCGGAAAACCAGGGCATCTCAGATATTCATAGGCGCTTGCAGAATGTCTACGGTGATCTGGCAGTGGACAAAAGCACGGTGAGTCGTTGGGCAAAGCGTGTGTCATCATCGCCGCAAGGTCAAGCAAGACTGTCTGATCTCCCACGTGCGGGCCGACCGTGCACAGCTGTGACTCCGGCAATGGCGGAGCGTGCGAACACACTCGTTCGAGATGATCGACGGATCACCATCAAACAACTCAGTGCTCAACTTGACATCTCTGTTGGTAGTGCTGTCACAATTGTTCACCAGTTGGGATATTCAAAGGTTTGTTCCCGCTGGGTCCCTCGTTGTCTAACCGAACACCATAAAGAGCAAAGGAGAACCATCTGTGCGGAATTGCTTGCTCGTCATGTGGCTGAGGGTGACAATTTCTTGTCAAAGATTGTTACAGGCGATGAAACATGGGTTCATCACTTCGAACCTGAAACAAAACGGCAATCAATGGAGTGGCGCCACACCCACTCCCCTACCAAGAAAAAGTTTAAAGCCATACCCTCAGCCGGTAAAGTCATGGTTACAGTATTCTGGGACACTGAAGGGGTTATTCTGTTCGATGTCCTTCCCCATGGTCAAACGATCAACTCTGAAGTGTATTGTGCTACTCTTCAGAAATTGAAGAAACGTCTTCAGCGTGTTCGTAGGCACAAAAATCAGAACGAACTTCTCCTTCTTCATGACAACGCAAGACCTCACCCAAGTCTTCGCACCCGAGAGGAGCTCACAAAACTTCAGTGGACTGTTCTTCCTCATGCACCCTACAGCCCCGATCTCGCACCGTCGGATTTCCATATGTTTGGCCCAATGAAGGACGCAATCCGTGGGACGCACTACGCGGATGATGAAGAAGTTATTGATGCAGTACGACGTTGGCTCCGACATCGACCAGTGGAACGGTACCGTGCAGGCATACAGGCCCTCATTTCAAGGTGGCGTAAGGCCGTAGCATTGAATGGAGATTACGTTGAAAAATAGTGTTGTGTAGCTAAAAGATTGGGAAATAACCTGGTGTATTTCAATGCTGAATAAAACAACCCCTGTTTCAGAAAAAAAATGTGTTGCATTACTTATTGAACTGCCCTCGTAGTTAGGTAAAAGTTATATTGTCCCTGTTTGATTGACTTCATCTATGTGATGCTTTAATGCAAATTGCCGCCATGTTCGGCGGAAGTGCTCAATCTTCCTCAGTGAAGTTAGGTCTGCATAAGGAATTCCATGAACCGTTAAACTTTTTAATAAGAGGAAGAGAGGATTCATCTGCTGGAGTATGTTCTTAGAAACGTAATGTGTGCCATTTATAAGAGCCAGCATATTCTAGACAAACGACTAGGCTGGCAGCCATAAGTGAACAGGTTCTACAAGGACTAATCCGGTGGAGTCATCACATGAAACTCTGCATCCAATTGCAGAAATCTTCGCTGGACTTCATGTTGCCTGCAGTCCATCAATATGTGCAAATACGTATGCTCAAGCTATGCCAGTTGTAGGCAAAGAACTACATTCTTAATTAAGTATATAGATATACTCGACAGTTTTAAGAGTTTGTAAACAGAAAAATGCAGGAAGAACACGCCTGTGTGTTCCTTCTTTCTCTATAAAATCGCCTGTACTCTAATGTTAGTGTATAATAATCACAGTGGTCCAGTGGGCAGAAGAGCCTGGTCACAGGGACTACACAGTTATCTACTTTGTAAGTAGGCTGTTAAGGTTTTTATGTTGGTAACGTCACCTAGTTAGGTTTAAGTAGTTCTAAGTCTAGGGGACTGATGACCACAGATGTTGAGTCCCATAGTGCCTACAGCCATTTGAACCATTTTTTGAAGCACTTGATAAGGGGTAACACAACTCTTTTAATAGCTTTCAGAAAGGACAATATGAATTTGATACACATTATCAAGATCATGCTGCAACTTGCATGATACGCAATGAATTTATAATCATGTGTGGAGACTGCTGCAATCACATAGTATGGGTTTCTGATTATTGATAAAGAAAGAAAACTGAATGATGTGTGATACAGACGAAACTTCCAGAAGTTTCTCTTGAAAACGTTGTGTATAAATGTATAATTGTGTCACTGTATTGGATACAACAGATGAACCCACATCCACATCAGGCAGACAGCCCCAGAGAAAGGGGATACATGGACAGAATATTCATCCATTTGTGTATGCAAAAACTGAATCAATAAATGAAGTCTTAACGTCATTGTGGGAAAATTGAAAAAGTAATCAAAGGCTCTCCACCACATCAATCGAAACTATTGAGAAAAGCTTCACTGAAAAGTTTAACACACAGTTTGAGGTGACTAATCAGCAGATTGATACACATGATGAAATGATTGGGCAGTTACTAAATATAAGATGTGAGAATATGTAGAAATCAGTCATTATGTTAACAGCAAGGATTGTAGTAATTGGAAAAAGCATTAGGAATTATGAGAAACACTCCTTTCATAAATACTGAGAATATTGGAACTGTAAATGCATATAATCGATATGCTAAGGCAGACAACAGTGAAATGAAGAGTTAAGCATTAACATACATTGTTAAGTGTGCACATAAGCTGTGAAATCATTCCGCGATGATGCTTAAAAAGATCATCGATATATACGTCAACACAAAAATTGAAGAAATCAATAAAAGTCTCCCGGATATTGATACAAAATTAACGGAATTCAAACGGATTATTTAAGGACTGGCTGTAAAGGGTGTTGCGTATGAGTCCATGATCATTTGGTTGAATTAAATAATCAATTTCCATGAAGCTGAGTTTAAAAAAAGCAACGTTTTCACACCTAGCCTGAGAGTGTATATAAGTTACATACTCTCCCAAAGTCAACTTAATACACGACGTAAACTGAACAAAACGTTAAGTCATCGATGTGTTTAATGTCGTAAGACAGAAATTACAGTTGCTAAGTCTGGGACACTTGGAATGAGATCAGCTTATCAAAGGGAGCTGTTACTGACCCTCTTGAACAGCTCTTGTAGGGTAAAAAATAAGAAGAACATGAGCAATTGCCAATTCATTAACCGTCACATTAATTCTGAGATAGATGAAATACATGAAATCAGCAGGGGAAAATCGTACATACTGGGTGTGCAACCTATAAGTTTAACTGAGTACACGATACAGAATACACAGTGTAGATCATGTTTTCGGCCGGCCGGTGTGGCCGAGCGGTTCTAGGCGCTTCAGTCTGGAAAGGCGCGACCCCTACGGTCGCAGGTTCGAATCCTGCCTCGGGCATGGATGTGTGTGATGTCCTTAGGTTAGTTAGGTTTAAATAGTTCTAAGTTCTAGGGGACTGATGACCTCAGATGTTAAGTCCCATAGTCCTCAGAGCCATTTGAACCATTTGATCATGTTTTCGATTGCTCCGTGCCAGAACTTTCATGGGATGCTGCGCTCAAAATACACATCCAACTTTTAACCGATGTCGATGTTTCGCTACTTTTGAACGACGAGATTAGTGAGGGACTTTGTCGGTGTTTGCATAGGGACGCCAAGGCAAATAAACTATGGATTCTTGAGAAGTTAAATGGATCTGACGTTTTGAGTTACATGCTCGTTACAGCATTTACGAGAATACCATGCAACGCTGTCTGAACTTTACTGATTGAAGGTTTTTCATGGGTGTCTGACCAACAAATCGCTGCATTAGGATAATTCAAAAATGTGGCAGCGGATGGTGTTATAGGAAATGTTGTGCAGACGGACATAGCGTATGCTAATAGTCTCCATAATGCCGCTACGTCCAGGGTGCCTAGTTCCATAAGACGGCCCCGTCATCAAGTTGATGAGGATACTGAAGGATAAACTGAGACACATGATTCATTACATATACCGCCAGTAGTGTCTCAGTTTGGTTATAAAACTGATTAGAATCATCGCTGGCTGAAAGAATATATTGATATTAACCCCCAAAAGAGGGCTTCTGCGATGTGAGACTTTGATAAAGACTTTTTTAAACACATGAACAACGTTTCTTTTTGCAAAACAATGAAGAATGCTAGAGATCATCGCGAAATTCACTTAACCCTTCACTGCGTTGCTTTGCAGATGTGCTAAGCAAAGTTTCAACTCTCTTTTCGCCGTTGCTCTTGAAGTTTAACGCTAGAAACTGCTTTGCTGATGTGCTATGTGGTATTATGGCGGTAACTGATACGATTCAGCCACTAGAATGCGGTACTGAGTGTATGAGGCAACAATGTGTGTTGCTGTGAGTAGCATTGTAAGTCAGGCTGACATTGCTCTCTTTCGGCGATGGTTGTTAAGTAGTTGAATGGAAGAACACGTGAATGCAAAAAAATTGTAGTGCTTCTTGAACCATTGGAGAGTATTCTGCTCCGTTCATCTTGTATTTCTGCTAATAAATATGTGAGTAGTATACAAATCAATTTCGTTTGCATATGTGCAGTAGTGCGTAATAATACTTCTATCCACAATCGAAAGATGAGAAAATAGTCTTTCCTTCTTTCTGCTATTTTCTAGTTTATCTTGATAGTTCGAGTGCTGTAATCCCTAGAATGCCCTTCTGGCAGTGAAGATGAGTTAGATTTTGACGATTCAGATGAAGACCCGACAATAGACGTAAATGTTCTGGAATCTTATGAGTGTATATGATACGTTTCCCACAGTTTTGCATAAATACAAACTGAATAAAAATATTTTTTTTCTGAATTAAAAACATCTTTTTTTCAACACTTTTCCTGGCATCCTTGAACAATTTGAAATACAAAAAAAATAATAATAGTAATATTTTAACTTCTAAAAAAAGTGTGTAATGAAGGGTTAAGACGAAATGAAATTGGCATCATGGTGTAAAGGTTTATATTGTTGGGCTAAATTTAATAAGGGTCATACTCTACAATGAAGAAATTGTCACTCGGGAGATGGCTAAGCTTTCGATGGGGTTCACAAAGACTGTTTATGAGGATTTGAATATTGGACCTAACTGAACTCCACACTACAGGTTTACACTAATTTATTTTGCAGACCCAAAGTTGTTAAACACGGATATGGGCAGCATCATCTAAGGATGAAAGATTTTGACCAATATCAACCAATAAGGTGCCACCCCAACACACTCGACATGTCTGGTAATGCGACCATAATCCATACGTCACAACACATGCAAACAATAAGGTTTAATGAAATTCGAGGCAAATGGATTAGAGATTGTGAAGTTTCAAGGTCTTAGATCGAAAATGGATGGATATCATTTTGTGAAAGATGCTAGCCAAAGACGGGCAAAGGACGTGCTTCAAGTTGCTTCAATGGCTCTTGAGGCTAAGACTATTCGAAGTGCATTCTCGGCAGCGTTAGTAGTACTCTGCCTATGGTAAAGCACGATAGTATATTTATTTATTTATTTATTTATTGATTTATTTAACCTGGCAAGATTAGGGCCATCAGGCCCTCTCTTACATCTAACCAGGCATTCTACTTATTTTACATTCATATGTTTTAGTAGGCATGTTAAACTACATCTAGTACAAAAAGTGAAATAAACAATTTGAAAGGTACACCTGGAAAAATACATACATATAGAGTTTATATTCTTAGATCACAAGTACTGTTATAATTAGACATTATTGAACAGACAGATTTGAGATAGGTGGTACACTTTGTATCATATGTGCAAATCTGCCAGTCACGTGATGAAAATAAGCGTGTCATTTATGAGGATGAGATTGAAACCATACCCATTTCACACTATTTACCTGGGTGATAGTGAGAGAGGCTTTACTTATTTGTATGTATGCGTGTTTATGTTGCGTGACATAGCAAGAGAGAGAGAAAGAGAGTATGTCAAATACTGTGATCTGTTTATCACAGCGTAAATAGGTGTATGTAAATATACTGCTTCGTTATAATAAAAATTCAGCTAGTAAGGGAGATCCAGTGTGGGCTGTAATTATTATAAGGCAATGAAACACGGTAGAAATGCTAATGAGTTAATTTGGAGGCGTTTTTTACAGGAAAGAAACTAAGTTCCAGTTGTTGCTACCAGGTGCAAATCTGGCACTGTACACTGTCTGTAAGTCAATATGATATCCACACCCATTTGACAAGTCATAACGTGAATGAACAGAATGGATGTCGAAAGGAGAGACCATGGATTGTTTGTGATACTGTTTTGCCGGCCGGAGTGGTCGTGCGGTTTTAGGCGCTACAGCCTGGAACCGGGAGACCGCTACGGTCGCAGGTTCGAAACCTGCCTCGGGCATGCATTTGTGTGATATTCTTAGGATAGTTAGGTTTAAGTAGTTCTAAGTTCTAGGGACTGCGGACCTCAGAAGTTGAGTCCCATAGTGCTCAGAGCCATTTGAACCATTTGATACTGTTTTATGTGAGCAGATGCAATTACAGTGCTGTATTCAGAGAGTATCAACGGTTCGTAGGTCTCAGAAGTTGGCTGATTCATTAAACGGGTCTAAGAAGATGTTAATGAAATAAGAAAACACGGGTAAACTTGGTGTGGCAGTTGGGAATAGAAGGTGTTATATTCCGGTGGAAGTTATTGATGAGGCAGCTGTTGCTGTAACTGCCCATGCTGCACGTCTCCTAGGTAGTGCTAGTACTCATGCAGTGCCATGAGAACTGCGCATCCCATGGTCAGCAGCATGGAAACTTATGTGGTCTATTTTACACTGGTAACCACATAAGATCCAGATGGTACAGCAGCTGAAACTTCATGATTCACAGCAACTTGCTGAGCTTTCTCTTCGGTTTCTGGCATAGATCAAAGTTGTAGCCAGGCAACGTTCTGTGGAGAGACAAGGCTTGGATGAGGTGGCGGTTGAATGTTAGGTATTCAAGCCATCGGAATGATTAGACTTGGGATCTAGAGGGTTGAAATCGGCGCCGAAGGTGGTAGGCGAGAGCGCAATTGGAAATGATGTGATCGACAGTTTAAAGATATTCTGAGATCATGCAGACTATGAACGTGTAGCCAGAGTTTTGACTGTGTGGGACTCCGCCGACCTGGATATCAGTATTTCCTTTTAAATTAGCTCTCTTAATCACCGTATTGGGGATAGGTGGGACCTGCAGAGTTATGGATGTCTTGGTCATGGGGCACCGAACGGGAACAAGACAGCGTTAGAACCAAAGCTTAAGCTGGGTATCTGCGCAGTAAGAGGGAATGGAGGTCCGTCCGAATTTGGAGATGTTATTCTGACAAAGTCACTACGCACTGTAAATTGGGTATATATAAGTTCGGTAGGCACTTTTCATCTTGAAGGATAGGACCTCTTTAGGGTGAAAAGTTTTGGTTGCTGTAGAGTTAAACCCGAAGACTGAGAAGCAGCAAGCTTTTAGGTATTGTGGGAGCAGATTCCATAGATTTGGTGTTTTTATTGTATTTGGTGGTTTTCTGACTTCGAGGATGGACTTGGTGTCATGTGAGGGCTGAATCTTGTAGTGGGATTATTTTGGGAAGTCGTTTGTGGGGATGTTATGTGGTCTGAAGATTAATAGGTGGTGGAGTCGTGGTGGGTGCCCCGAAGGCTCCAGAGAAAGGTACCTGCAAATGTACAAGGGAGCACTGAAGAGTAATGCCTCCGAATTTTTAGTGACAACTCTTCAAACTTCTTACATTAAAGAAACCTTATTAACATACTACATCTTTATTCTTCATGTCTACATATTTCTTTCTCGTGTTAGTCACCCAGGGGATGAACAAATCTCTCCCAATGAGAGATTCTGTATCGGAAACAGATTAAAATCGGATGGAGCTAATTCCGGACTGTACGGAGGACGATCAATGAGAGCTGTTGCAGATGTCACGATGCTCGTGTGTGGTCTGGCTCTGTCATGCTGAGGGAGAGGATACCATATTTGCGGATGAACTCTATCGAGCTATAAACTCGATTACAACATGATGTATCTCACACGACGACAATGTTGCGTTCTACACCGCCATGTTAACAGGTTACAGTTCAGATCCCACGAGGGTCAGAGGGCTGCAAACATGTGGACTTAAAGAATAAAGATGTACAATGTTAATAAATTTTGGTTTTATTTAAAAAGCTTTAACAGATTTCACATAAAAAATTCGGAGGCACTTTTTTGCACGTCCTCGTAACAAGTTATTTATTGAATCATCTGCACTACATATGGCACCGGGTCAGAGGTCAACTGGCTGCTGAATTTACCTGAGATGGCAGCTGCATGGTCCGCATTGCTCACACACATTATCCACTGAACAGCGGCGGCCTTGTTGCATATGTGAACTCGACGACTATGGCATATCTTCTATGCACATGAACAGTGCCGGGTTGTCTCACAGCAAGGGATGCCCACCTTGAAGTGACGCCTATTCTGCGATGGTGGACGACCATTGGTGTGCACATGGACCGACCCGCTGCCTCCAGAGCGAGAGTCGGCTGTTCTGCTGGAGTAGACTTCGGTTGGCCAACTGCGCCTTGGCATTACGTCTGGGGGCGTCGTCCTGGCTAGGCTGTGAAATTGAGAATAATTTCGTTACAAAATGTCCAGTACTTACAGTCAGCAGCAGAGAATTTCCTGGGCAAATGCGCCATTACCAGCCACGAATCCTAACTCACCTTGCCTCAGTCGATGTGCAAACGGGGGTTACACGTTGCTGCACGTGTCTGTGCAGTACCACTGAGTTTGCAGTTTCAGCAACACTGGGCAGATCTTTTTAATTTCTTACAGCGACAACAACCTGTATTCACCTGCTGTCAGTCTGCTACTATTCATCGTTCAGGCTCACACCAATACGTCGATATACGGTTGGTACGCTGCTGTGAGTATGACATTGATGTAGGTGGTGGAAATGCTATATGTCCAGGAAGATCACTTGACAGAAAATGTACTGATGAGCCAAAGAAACTGGTACACCTGCCTAATTTCCTGTAGGGCCCCCGCGAGCATGCAGAAGTGATGCAACACGACGTGGCATGGACACGACTCATGTCTGAAGTAGTGCTAGAGGGAACTGACACCATGAATCCTGCAGGACTGTCCACAAATCCGTAAGAGTACTAGGGGTTGGAAATCTCTTCTGAACTGCACGTTACAAGCAACATAAAATATGCTCAATAATATTCATTTCTGGGGACTTTGGAGGCCACGGAAGTATTTCAACCCAGAAAAATGTTCCTGGATCCACCATGTACCACTGTGTAGTAATTCAGGACGTGTGGTGTATCGCATTGTCCTGCTGGAATTGCCTAGGTCCGTCGGAATGCACAATGGACATGAATGGATGCAGGTGATCAGACAGGATGCTAGCGTACGTGTCAGCTGTCGGAGTCGTATCTAGACGTATGAGGGGGCCCATATCACTCGAACTGCACACGCCACACACCATTGCAGAGTCTCCACCAGCTTGAACAGTCCCCTGCTGACATGCGGGATCCATGGATTCATGAGGCTGTCTCCATACGTCCATCCTCTCGATACAATGTGAAACGAGACTCGTCCGACAAGGCAACATGTTTCCAGTCATCAGCAGTCCAATGCCGTTGTTGACGGGTCCAGGCGAGGCGTAAAGTTATGTATCATGCAGACATCAAGGATACACGAGTGGGCCTTCGGCTGCGAAACCCCATTTCGATGATGTTTCGTTGAATAGTTCACACGCTGACACTTCTTGATGGAACACCATTGAAATCTGCAGAAATTTGCGGAAGGGTTGCGCTTATGTCATGTTAAACTATTCTCTACAGCCGTAGTTGGCCCCGTTCTTGCAGAATCTTTTTCCGGCCGCAGCGATGTCGAAGATTTGAAGTTTCACCGGATTCCTGATATTTACGGTGCACTCTTGGAATGACCGTAAGGGAAAATCCCCACTTCATCTCTACCTTGGAGATGATGTGTCCCATAGCTCGTGCACTGACTACAGCACCACGTTCAAACTCAATTAAATATTTCTAAATTGCCATTGTAGCAGCAGTAACCGACCTGACAACTGCCGCAGACAGTCATTGTCTTCTATATGCGTTGCGGACCGCAAAGCCGTATTCCGCCTGTTTACATACATCTGTACTTGAATACGTTTGGTTATATCAGTTTCTTTGGCGCTTCAGTGTAAATAGTTCGTGAACTTGATGAATTTAAAGATTTGAGGTGAACGGCTGTAAAAACGGCCCTGCTGGTAGCTGTGGAAGAATTTAAGTATGGGAGGGAATAATGAATATGGGGTAATGGTAATTGTTGTAGTGTGAGTTGTAACGAAACAATAATTCCATGCGTTTATTAAAGCCTCTAGGAAGTAAATTTAAGACACTACGGACTTGCATTCTGTGCGTTGAAATTTCTCTGTTATGCAGAGTGGGCGCCATGAACCGCTAGCGGTGCCACTTGGAGATCAAAGAAACCATATATTCTCGGAAATGATTCCGTACTAAGATTTTTACTATAACTGTCTTCTCTTCAGCCAATTCCCACTCTTTGTGTGTTGGCCGTTACGTACAGGAGTAACCTAGATACAAGAAAATGGACTAAGGCAAGTGTTGTGGCCATATCCACCACGATAAGTAGTCGTGAATGCGACGGCGTGGCGGCGGCTACGTCACGAGTGAAAGGCGATGACAGCTGCTGTAGTCACGGTGACACACAAGACTAACAGTGACGGAGACGGCAGCGAATGGGACGACTGGGTGCGAATAACTCCGACTGTGATTTCCAAGATGCGCGGCGGACAAGCAAGTTTTTCTGAAACACGAACATGACACCAGACGTAGCACGTGCTAGTCACTCTATTAATGAATGAGGCATTTTAGGCCTCTGGTGAGCGTTTTCCCTTAATCACTGTGACATGTGGCGTTCATTAAACACTACTAATATGACATTTGATCCATCATGTGTGATATATGGAATATAACGGTTAGATCTGACCATTGCGTGCAGGACGTTTCATATCGGCTGAAAGAGAGTAATTTAGACAAACTTCAGGGCATTACTGACACTTTGTCGCCCACAACATATCTGAATGAGTTTCTTGGAAACCTTCCCGATACCCCGTCTGTCGTACCATTAGTGAAAGTGGTAGTTGTAAACCTGTGCAATAGAAATGTGGAGAGGCACTCATTAGCCGTTGCTGTTGATATCTGTGGGCTTCTAATATACCTTGGTGTTCACTGTGCGCGTGTGTTTGTGTGTTTTGACGGTATGAGGGGGGGAGGGGGGGGGGGTTAGGTCAGCGTCATGGAATGGAATGGAGGCGAAAAAGCATCAGTGACAATTAAATTTTGTTGCAAACCCTATTTCGCAGTGACAAGGACTTCTAAACTGATTCAGGAGTCGCGCCGTCAGTCATCACCGAGTTCCATTGTAATGTTTGAATCTGGCAAAAGTTTTCTTGATAGCCGGAAGAATGGAGAATGACATAAGAAAGGGCATTGTTGCTGTCGATAAACTAACTGAAAATTGGTTCAAATGGCTCTGAGCACTATGGGGCTTAACATCTTAGGTCATCAGTCCCCTAGAACTTAGAACTACTTAAACCTAACTAACCTAAGGACATCACACACATCCATGCCCGAGGCAGGATTCGAACCTGCGACCGTAGCAGTCCCGCGGTTCCGGACTGCAGCGCCTAGAACCGCACGGCCACCGCGGCCGACCGACTGAAAATTGTCGGAATGGGACTAAACAGAGGTTTCGCCGATTCTGTATAAAGACATGGGCAAGCGGAAGCCACATGCAAGCTTTCCTCCAAGTGCGCAGTCTGAGGTCGGTACAATTGATGGAACGAGTCTTCGCAGGAGTTTTCATCCATATCTAAAAGTGACGAGGACTTTCTATCTAGAAAGGATTGTTATTACTTACGGTACTTGGTGCAGTGCCTACGATTTGGAAATGCAATGTCTAGCTCCGAATGTATCTGTGAAATATTCACTAGAAGGTGAAAACTGTGCAATCAGAAATCTAAGACGAAGATGATGCGTATCATGTTTCCTCTAACAGTGGAGACGTGCACAAATAATTCATGCTTTCAGGTATGTATCGGGAATAGTTAAAACGCTTGCGAGCTCCAATCCATCGATTTCGCAGGGGCCTCTTTACCTACTTGAGTTTTCTGCTCCACGATAAGGCCCCGGCTCACTAGGTAAGAATGAGTTGCCAGTGTTTCTTATAATACTAAGTCTCAGTGTTTCATCATCTACTTGAGTCACCAGATTTCTCATCTTCGGGTCTCTCTTCCTATAACTGGAAATGTGACTGAAGGGTTAAAATTAGACTTAGATGAGAAAATCGAGCCACGTGTTACCAAAGAATTCAATACTATCCGGAAAGCAGATTACGCTGAAGGACCGTAAAGGATTGTAAACGCTCACTGAGCAACGCATTGTTTCAAATTTACCCAGTTAAAGCACATTCGCCTTTGACACTGAATTTCTTGCAGGGTGTGACCGTTAGTTTATGGACTATGCGTAGATAACATGTTACAGTATAAAATATGGTGATGTGACGAAGATCAAAGGGTATGATGAGGAGAGAGGGAATGACCAAAAAGATTCAAAACGTGCCTTGAAAACCTTTTTTCTAGCTGTCTACTGTGGTTCCCACTTAACGCATGTCTAAACCGTCACGTTTAATAGTGCATGTTACAGGCAACGTGCCGGAATCCCTATTGAGAACTTTTTAGTGGAAAACATGCAAGAAATTTTAATTAACCAACTGGGAAACACTTTTTCGGAGCTTATCAGGACGCTCTTAGCAACATAATATATTGCAGAGGAGACGTCGCTGAAGCAGCTATTCCTTACGGAGGAAACGACATGCAAATAGAGAATCTGGGTTAGGATTTGAGCAGTATGCATTTCCATATGATATTCACTACAGAATGTGAAACTAGTGGAAAGATGAAACTTCCTGGCAGATTAAAACTGTGTGCCCGACCGAGACTCGAACTCGGGACCTTTGTCTTTCGCGGGCAAGTGCTCTACCAACTCAGCTACCGAAGCACGACTCACGCCCGGTACTCACAGCTTTACTTCTGCCAGTACCTCGTCTTGGTAGAGCACTTACCCGCGAAAGGCAAAGGTCCCGAGTTCGAGTCTCGGTCGGGCACACAGTTTTAATCTGCCAGGAAGTTTTATATCAGCGCACACTCCGCTGCACAGTGAAAATCTTATAGTGGAAAGATAATTTTTTAAAGATTACACAATATACAACAAAAACGGCTGATACGCATTTCATCTATATAGGAAAGCGACTTGGACGTGATCATTAGTGCCCATTCCAGTCATCCTCTGCACAATAAACAATATAGAATAACACGTAATTCATTATGTTGTTGTTGTTGTTGTGGTCCTCAGACCTGAGACTGGTTTGATGCAGCTCTCCATGCTACTCTATCCTGTGCAAGCTTCTTCATCTCCCAGTACCTATTGCAACCTACATCCTTCTGAATCTGCTTAGTGTATTGATCTCTTGGTCTCCCTCTACGATTTTTACCCTCCACGCTGCCCTCCAATGCTAAATTTGTGATCCCTTGATGCCTCAAAACATGTCCTACCAACCGATCCCTTCTTCTAGTCAAGTTGTGCCACAAACTTCTCTTCTCCCCAATCCTATTCAATACCTCCTCATTAGTTACGTGATCTACCCACCTTATCTTCAGCATTCTTCTGTAGCACCACATTTCGAAAGCTTCTATTCTCTTCTTGTCCAAACTGGTTATCGTCCATGTTTCACTTCCATACATGGCTACACTCCGTACAAATACTTTCAGAAACGACTTCCTGACACTTAAATCTATACTAGATGTTAACAAATTTCTCTTCTTCAGAAACGATTTCCTTGCCATTGCCAGTCTACATTTTATATCCTCTCTACATCGACCATCATCAGTTATTTTACTCCCTAAATAGCAAAACTCCTTTACTACTTTAAGTGTCTCATTTCCTAATCTAATCCCCTCAGCATCATCCGATTTAATTTGACTACATTCCATTATCCTCGTTTTCAAAAATGGTTCAAATGACTCTGAGCACTATGGGACTCAACTGCTGAGGTCATTAGTCCCCTAGAACTTAGAACTAGTTAAACCTAACTAACCTAAGGACATCACAAACATCCATGCCCGAGGCAGGATACGAACCTGCGACCGTAGCGGTCTTGCGGTTCCAGACTGCAGCGCCTTTAACCGCACGGCCACTTCGGCCGGCTATCCTCGTTTTGCTTTTGTTGATGTTCATCTTATATCTTCCTTTCAAGACACTGTCCATTCCGTTCAACTGCTCTTCCAAGTCCTTTGCTGTCTCTGACAGAATTACAATGTCATCGGCGAACCTCAAAGTTTTTACTTCTTCTCCATGAATTTTAATACCTACTCCGAATTTTTCTTTTGTTTCCTTTACTGCTTGTTCAATATACAGATTGAATAACATCGGGGGGAGGCTACATCCCTGTCTCACTCCTTTCCCAACCACTGCTTCCCTTTCATGCCCCTCGACTCTTATAACTGCCATTTGGTTTCTGTACAAATTGTAAATAGCCTTTCGCTCCCTGTATTTTACCCCTGCCACCTTCACAATTTGAAAGAGAGTATTCCAGTTAACGTTGTCAAAAGCTTTCTCTAAGTCTACAAATGCTAGAAACGTAGGTTTGCCTTTTCTTAATCTTTCTTCTAAGATAAGTCGTAAGGTTAATATTACCTCACGTGTTCCAACATTTCTACGGAATCCAAACTGATCTTCCCCGAGGTCCGCTTCTACCAGTTTTTCCATTCGTCTGTAAAGAATTCGCGTTAGTATTTTGCAGCTGTGACTTATTAAACTGATAGTTCGGTAATTTTCACATCTGTCAACACCTGCTTTCTTTGGGATTGGAATTATTATATTCTCCTTGAAGTCTGTGGGTATTTCGCCTGTCTCATACATCTTGCTCACCAGATGGTAGAGTTTTGTCATGACTGGCTCTCCCAAGGCCATCAGTAGTTCTAATGGAATGTTGTCTACTCCCGGGGCCTTGTTTCGACTCAGGTCTTTCAGTGCTCTGTCAGACTCTTCACGCAGTATCTTATCTCCCATTTCATCTTAATCTACATCCTCTTCCATTTCCATAATATTGTCCTCAAGTACATCGCCCTTGTATAAACCCTCTATATACTCCTTCCACCTTTCTGACTTCCCTTCTTTGCTTAGAACTGGGTGGCCATCTGAGCTCTTGATATTCATACAAGTGGTTCTCTTCTCTCCAAAGGTCTCTTTAATTTTCCTGTAGGCAGTATCTATCTTACCCCAAGTAAGACAAGCCTCTACATCCTTACATTTGTCCTCTAGCCATGCCTGCTTAGCCATTTTGCACTTCCTGTCGATCTCATTTTTGAGACGTTTGTATTCCTTTTTGCCTGCTTCATTTACTGCATTTTTATATTTTCGCCGTTCATCAATTAAATTCAATATTTCTTCTGTTACCCAACGATTTCTATTAGACCTCGTCTTTTTACCTACTTGATCCTCTGCTGCCTTCACTACTTCATCCCTCAGAGCTACCCATTCTTCTTCTACTGTATTTCTTTCCCCCATTCCTGTCAATTGTTCCCTTATGCTCTCCCTGAAACTCTCTACAACCTCTGGTTCTTTCAGTTTATCCAGGTCCCATCTCCTTAAATTCCCACCTTTTTGCAGTTTCTTCAGTTTCAATCTGCAGTTCATAACCAATAGATTGTGATCAGAATCCACATCTGCCCCTGGAAATGTCTTACAATTTAAAACCTGGTTCCTAAAACTCTGTCTTACCATTATATAATGTATCTGATACCTTTTAGTATCTCCAGGATTCTTCCAGGTATACAACCTTCTTTTATGATTCTTGAACCAAGTGTTAGCTATGATTAAGTTATGCTCTGTGCAAAATTCTACAAGGCGGCTTCCTCTTTCATTTCTTCCCCCCAATCCATATTCACCTACTATGTTTCCTTCTCTCCCTTTTCCTACTGACGAATTCCAGTCACCCATGACTATTAAATTTTCGTCTCCCTTCACTACCTGAATAATTGCTTTTATCTCGTCATACATTTCATCAATTTCTTCATCATCTGCAGAGCTAGTTGGCATATAAACTTGTACTACTGTAGTAGGCATGGGCTTTGTGTCTATCTTGGCCACAATAATGCGTTCACTATGCTGTTTGTAGTAGCTAACCCGCACTCCTATTTTTTTTTATTCATTATTAAACCTACTCCTGCATTACCCCTACTTGATTTTGTATTTATAACCCTGTAATCACCTGACCAAAAGTCTTGTTCCTCCTGCCACCGAACGTCACTAATTCCCACTATATCTAACTTTAACCTATCCATTTCCCTTTTTAAATTTTCTAACCTACCTGCCCGATTAAGGGATCTGACATTCCACGCTCCGATCCGTAGAATGCGAGTTTTCTTTCTCCTGATAACGACGTCCTCTTGAGTAGTCCCCGCCCGGAGATCCGAATGGGGGACTATTTTACCTCCGGAATATTTTACCCAAGAGGACGCCATCATCATTTAATCATACAGTAAAGCTGCATGTCCTCGTGAAAAATTACGGCTGTAGTTTCCCCTTGCTTTCAGCCGTTCGCAGTACCAGCACAGCAAGGCCGTTTTGGCTAATGTTACAAGGCCAGATCAGTCAATCATCCAGACTGTTGCCCCTGCAACTACTGAAAAGGCTGCTGCCCCTCTTCAGGAACCACAAGTTTGTCTGGCCTCTCAACAGATACCCCTCCGTTGTGGTTGCACCTACGGTACGGCCATCTGTATCGCTGAGGCACGCAAGCCTCCCCACCGACGGCAAGGTCCATGGTTCATGGGGGAAGTAATTCATTATAATAAGCGGAAATAAAAGAAGGAATCAGAAAATTAAGACAGGTAGCCAACGCAAATGAATATGAGCCTGAAATAGTAAATGCCATACTTCGTAAAACTGAAAAGACTGTAAAGTAAAGAAATAGACCAGATACGCAAGCCACAGCTGATAAAGTCAAGTACGGGGCTATGAAATGTATAGCCAAAACATCGGATAAAACTGAGCACATATTCCGGAGGATCGACGTTTAATATTCTTCATTCCATCAGTTAATATAAAGATATCAGTGTCTCTTAACTTTCCACATAAGAATAATAAATATGAGAAATCTGGGATGTATGAAGTATTATGAAGCGACTGCGAAAAAATCTATGTTCTCAAGACAGGCAGGTCCTTTGACTTGAGTGTTAAGGAGCACACTTATGTTAGCAATGAAACAGCATTTGGCTCACAAATGCAAAATGAAGGACATACTATCGGTGAAATTGAGGACCGATTACAAATTTTACAAACAGATGGAAAAAGTAAATGGTTAGATATTTTAAAATAACTCGAGAGTTACTCTACCGAACTCAAGTAACCGGCCGACTCCTCAATGAGGAGAATGCGTTTGCAACAGACGGATATTTTAATATTCAAGACGATCTATTCTGTTGCGGTAGTCGCTGCGTCCTGCATATATGCTACAGCTGATGAAGGCGCCTCTCTGCGATCGAAGGCTGCACTGTGCTGTCCGGTCCGAGTCTTCACTTCCGAGCAAACACCTCTTCTGAGTTTATGGGTACTGCTGTAAATATCTAGCAGGCTGCAGTGCCGCGCCATTAACCATCGGAAATACGTTCGATATTGACTTTTCTTTTCTTAATCGTACTGTAAAGACATCACTTTACTTTACATATGGTCTTACTATTTTAACGACCTGCACCCTATTTTTATATACACTCATGTTCATAAATTAAGGGTAATTGCAGAATGTGGTGCCACACAACGTGGCACTACAGAAAACTGGTGCTAAAATCGTAGTAGGCACATAGGAATCACACACGACACAGATCTGTAAGTCCTCGGTATTGGTGATTAAGTTGAGAAAACCGTCCCGAAACAAATGTGCTACAAAACACAACTGTTTCCTGCGCTTGTACCCCGACATCAATATGGGATATGATCGGAATGTACACGTACACAGGCCGTACAACGCGTTGGCATACTCTGGATCAGGTGGCCGAGCGGCTGCTGGGGTATAGCCTCCCAGTCTTGCACCACTGCCTGTCGGAGCTCCTGATGTGCAGTAGGGGTTTGAAGACGTGCAGCGATACGTCGACCGAGAGCATCCCAGACGTGCTCGATGGGGTTTAGGTCTGGAGAACAGGCAGATCACTCCATTCACCTGATATCTTCTGTTTCAAGGTACTCCTTCACGATGGCAGCTCGGTGGGGCCGTGCGTTATCATCCATCAGGAGGAAAATGGGACCCACTGTACCCCTGAAAAGGCGGACATACTGGTGCAGGATGACGTCCCGACACACTTGACCTGTTACAGTTCCTCTGTCAAAGACATGCATGTGTGTACGTGCACCAAACATAATTCCACCACACACCAATAAACCACGACCTTCATACAGGTCCCTTTCTATGACATTAAGCTGTTGGTATCTGGTTCCTGGTTCACGCCAGATGAAACCCCGGTGAGAATCACTGTTCAGACTATACCTGGACTCGTCCGTGAACATAACCTGGGACCACTGTTCCAATGACCATGCACTGTGTTCTCGACACCAGGCTTCACGGACTGTCCTGTGACCAGAAGTCGGTGGAATGCCCCTTGCAGGTCTCCGGGCGAATGAACCACGTCTGTTCAGTTGACTGTAGACTGTGTGTCTGGAGACAACCGTTCCAGTGGCTGCGGTAAGGTCCCGAGCAAGGCTACCTGCAGTACTCCGTGGCCGTCTGCGGGCACTGATGGTGAGATATCGGTCTTCTTGTGGTGCTGTACACTGTGGACATCCCGTACTGTAGCGCCTCGACACGTTTCCTGCCTGCTGGAATCGTTGCCATAATCTTGAGATCACACTTTGTGGACCACGGAGGGCTCGTGCCACGACCTGCTGTGTTTGACCATCCTCCAGTCACTCTAGTATTCTACTCCTCATAACGTCATCAATATATGTTCTTTCAGCCATTTTCAACACACACTCACCATTAGCAAGTCAGAAAACCTCTGCACACTTACACGCTGCACCGTATTCTGACATGCACCAACACACCTGTATGTATGTGGACTGCTGCCAGCGCCACTGTGCGACGACCGCAGCTCAAATGCACCACATGGTTATACCCTGAGGTGCTTTAAAACCGCAAATCATCCACCAGAGCGTTGTTTCACCATGTATCAGCATTATCCTTGATTTATGAGCATGAGCGTATTACGAACTAATGAATGTACTTATTCAATACTGAGCTCCAAACGAATCAAACATTAAGTCCTGCCGTAATTCTAACCGTAAATTTTAGGAATATCAAAACAAAAAACATTCCATAGAACAGTTGACATCTCTCATACTGATCTAGTAACGATATCGTTGCTGTTGCGCTTACGTTACCCGTGTAAATTCTTCGTTTTAGTGCATTCAATAGCATAGCTACCACCACCCTTGATGAGTATCAGTTTGAGTACCAACCAAACAGATATTTCTGGGCAAATAATTGTAAAAATATTTCTGTATTAATAATTATAAATAAATGATGGCTCATAGAAATGCATTAGCATTTTAGAAAGAATGAGTGACAACATAAATTTTTGGAGGGTGCTTAGGGGTATCCGTCGTGAACAGAACTGCAGAGACACACATTCCCTGCTCGCACACTGCTCGATTCAGTACTCTCACAGGTTAAAGGTTATATTAGATAGGTGATACTAAAAAGTGTAAAAGCCTAATTTTTAGATTACTCATGTTGTAATTTAAAATCTTAAGTATATTAAGTCAAGTAATAAAAACGTGTGCCCGCATCTCGTGGTCGTGCGGTAGCGTTCTCGCTTCCCACGCCCGGGTTCCCGGGTTCGATTCCCGGCGGGGTCAGGGATTTTCTCTGCCTCGTGATGGCTGGGTGTTGTGTGCTGTCCTTAGGTTAGTTAGGTTTAAGTAGTTCTAAGTTCTAGGGGACTTATGACCACAGCAGTTGAGTCCCATTGTGCTCAGAGCCAGAGCCAAAAACGTGCAGGTACGATTAAACACATGTCCTCACAATTAAAGTAAGTTATGGCAGTCTCCATGTAAAATATCACTTAGTGAAATGATCATTATCTAACATAATGTCACTGAATTCCGTTTCTATTGTGTCCTTGACCTCGAAAGCGCGTATTCTGACGTGCGGCGATTGGCAACAGAATGACACCTCTGTACCTGTTTCTGCAGAGAACGCAGAAAATACTGGATGATCTGGACAAGTTATCCTACTGGGTACATTCTCTTCATGAGCCTCAGGCGCAGTGGCTGCCTGAGAAAATGAAAAAAGTATTCGTATGGTCACAACCCATCTGTTTTGGAGCCTTCAGCACTGAATAAAGGTCGACATTAAAGACGCTAAATTCCTTCAATAAGGCCAGGACGTCTGGAATAGTAAGATATTTCCGAAATACATTTCGTAAGAGGGAAATGAATTTCCTCCTGTCTAACACCGACAATAGACGGCAGTTAAGCACACACACAACCGACAGCTTATGAGAGCAACAGTACATTACTATTCTACCCGCTCATTATAGGAGGGGTATCATCTCACACTCCTCCATGAATCTGGGTATAGTCCTCGTGATCATATCACTTTCTAAGATCGATGAAGGTTTCATATTCTTTACACAGCTGACTGAAAGTGGTGTACATAATTTCACGTCGTCCTAGGGTTTTATGTGTAACAGTAGACAACGCGTTTCTCAGCTCCCACACAGAGAAAGAGCAGTTATATTTTTACACGTTGTCTGAACTTAAGTTCAACTGCTACTTCTCTGCAACTTCTTTTCTGTGTAGGAATGTAGGAAATTTGTTGCCAGAACAATTACGTTTTACTCGTGCTATGCCAGCTGGAGAAGTTAAAAAAATCATTATTGATTGACCGGGATAGATGTCTGTCTACTTTACTAGAGACTCTCCGGACCTACTGCTATAATCTTATGGATGAGATTGAGTGATTGATGGATTTCAGAATATCTTGCCATGAACGTTTCCCATCTCACGTTAATTGTTCTTCACGCACATGCCCTCAAGAACCGAAAGGCCTCTAAGTTCTCTCCTGATGGTCCGATCTTGGACATTCGTTATGCAGCTGACCTCTCCCAGTTTGCATTACGACATGTTTTATTCTATCAAAGGACAGTTTGTCTCTAAGGGTTTTGTGTGATATTTGGAACCAATGTAATATAACTTACCTAGTCTTTACGTTTAAACCTAGCTAAGTGGCTATAAACCTTCCATTTAGCTCTGAAGAGCAGCACTTTCCTTTCAGTTTTTCTTCTGCTTGTAAATGTATTTAGATAGTGAATTTGTTGTGTTAGCGCATACCAGTTTTCTCTTTCAAATGCAAAATATCTACGATGGCCGCTGAACAGTAGGAAAGGTCAGTTTTTGCGAATGACCCTACGATTCAATTAAAATACATCGCTTGGCTTTTGTATAGAAAGCAGGGTTCTTCTGGAACAATAAGACTCCCGAGAACTCTAACACTGGAGTAGGTTTTGTTGGAACCCCAGAGCACATGGTGTACATTAAAATCCCCAACATCCCACATGGGTTCATTCAGTCGACCGTCATAAGTTAAAGGTTCGTGTGGGCACGAAGAAATGCAGTTCATCTATGGGGAATGTAATCAACTGTAGATTGCTGTGTGAATGACAAGTGTGCATTTCCTTGTGTTTCCATTCGTTTATTGTCAATTCTAGGAAGTGGACGAGTTAGGTTACCCGGGTATCCGCACTTTGTTGCTAGTGCAGGAGAATATAAGTCGTTATGTTTTTAATAACGGAATGTTTATGCGAATGGTACAGTGTGATATGTTATGAACAGTTTGGCAGGACAGCAAGTAAAAAATATATACAATGCTATTTAGTAAGGAACTGCTGCTCTACGTATCTCCGTAAGGAACAAAGTTCCAAGAAAGACAACGATGCTGGTTAATGTTCCCTTGCACTAAAAAAATATGTGGTTCAAACATTTCCTATTTTACTTCTGTACAACATACTATTTCGTGTGGTTAAGATAAATGGGGCAACCCAAATATATTTGCAAAATTATATTAGAAACATCTATATTGTCACTCACGTTGATTACGTAACTTCTACCGTTTGTGTAGTGGAAACTGCATTACAGCTTCGTCTGCAAAGTTGAGTCGACAGTGAATGGCAGGAAAATGTGCAGACCAGTCACCATGCCGTGTGCTAATGTCCTGGATTAAACTCCAAACCTCTCCACAGTGTCTCTTGGAATGAGGCCTGTGTCATTGGTGACGGTAATCCATTCGTTGATGGAAATGTTAAGCTCGGCGGTCGCCTCGGTACTATTCGAGGGGAGCAGACTATGTGCCACCACCGGGTTTCATCCACTCCCTGCCCTCTTCATCGTACAAAACAAACATGAAACCACGCTGTACAAAAATTTAATGTAGTCACCTAAAATCAAAAAATACTTAAATTGGAGCTGACACACCGCGAGGAAAGAAGCCATCGTGCGCGGAAGAAGAAAACTCTTTCCGATCATGTGACTGAACCTACCCGTCGGGGTCTTGCAGCCTATTGCCATAATTCCTTTATTTCCGGAGTCTTACTAAGGAAATTTATCGCAGATAGGTTACTTTGTGAAGGTTCTATAGCAAGGATCCAGAAACAATTTATAATTCACGAATAAGTGTGACCAATTACTACTGAGGAAGCGCTCCTTCTTAAATTTAGTTTCGAGTTCTGTGATGCGTGTGTAGATTCAGTGGACAATAATGGGTCATTCGTAGAGCATAACGAACCACATAATGGGACCTCAGTCTTACCTTCATGGTGGTAACGGAACATATATTATTGCTCCTTCTGCAGTGTTGTGTCGACACTAGATGACAGAAAATGTGCACACCGGTCGTTATGGAGGTCTTGTGGCCGCGTACTGCGGATACCACTTGCGACACAGATACCCGAGGGCTTCAGTAGCTCAGACTTGAAAGGACTCCGACTGCAGGGGCTCCTAATGACACGCCAGTTGACTACAAAGTGTAGTATTTTTGAATAGTTCAAGGATGGCGAAGGAAAGAGACGGTGTTCTTTTTCAAAGGAATCCTTCTTGTATTTGTCTTCATCCATTTAAGGAAAACAAAATGAAGTAAATCAAGATGGCAAGAAGCGGATAGCAACTGTGCTCATCCAAAATTCAAGCCACGAGACTTAATAACTGAGCCACGTCACTCGCTGCGGAGATTTTAGAGTTCGAGTCACTAGTAATTCTGAATTTAATAATGATAAAGCTCGATCACATGAAACGAAAGATTTACAAACCTTACTTGAGGAACGACGGATACCATTGCTCTCCGAACCTCTGCGTTCTACTGACCCATTACCACTAGAACATGTCTGGGATATAGATCCTCCTCCAGTAACAATTGTTGATGATTAGAGGAATTACATGAAAATAAGAGAAAAGGACGCCATATATGTAACCGAACCGTCTTCGCGATGGAGAGTTTCACACCATCCTGAATTCTGACAATTAGAAATTATGCAGAATTATCTAAGCCTAATCGGCATGATTTGTGCTCCTGCGAGATCTCTGGTGCAAACTACACACTTATAAAGAATATGTCAAACTGATGCTACATTAGACAGCTTGAAAACCCAGTATGAAGGTCTCCTAATTAAGCTATTATAAATTCTACAATGAACTATAAGCAGTTATCTAAGGATAGAGGAAAACAGTTTTTGTCTTTTAACAAATGACAAATTGTCGTTTTATGTTGGTCCTCCGCATTAATCAAAAGTCAGTTTGACCTTTTGGTTTTATAGATTTCTGATAGAAGATATTTAACTGCAATTTCTCTCTAAACAATCCATCCACAGATCACTGATTTTATATCAAATGACAGTCCAAACATCAACCATGTTATATACACTGCACTAGGTAGATGTCTAAGAAGTAAACAGGAAATCCAATGAATTCAGAGAAGGGTGATGCATACTAAGATTGTTACTGACATCCTACAACAGATATCTCAAGCCGTTACCACCGCTGGCAGCCTGCGAGAAAGCATGGTAGTATTTTATGCCTGATGTGAGCAATGCTCTGAGTTTCGAGGCGGGACATGATTTGCATCCGGCAATGCGTCGTATTTCAAGTACCTTCAGGACTAGCTTCTTGTACTCGGTGAAGGGATCTTGTGAATCACTCAGTCTGCGAATGTGCAAATTGTTTCTCTCTTTATTGGTATTTCATGAGAGGTTGTAGAAGGTACGAAATGTGGGCTCAGCAACACGAGTGAAAGATACCTTACCTTTTCATATTTAACAGTTGGTACTCAATCAGTAGAATGTGTATCTTGGTGTCCAACAATGCCTACCATCAATGGAAACGTAACCAAATACTAAACAGCATTACGTCACCAGGTGAGTCGCTCTTGAATTCGAACAGTTATGTGTAATTCTACAAGTCACTTACTAAATAACGCCCAAAATCCACAAAAGGCAATGATGAGAGAAATTTTCAAAGTTAACGAGAAAATGAATTGCGGAGTATCAAGACTCCAAAGTGTCCGTGTGGTTCTATAACTTCTTATGACAGTATGAAGGTAACCGTATAATCAGACCTAAAATTGGAGTCAGCGACGTTGGACAGCAGTAAACTAAAATTTATTCTTGAGCGTATGTGGAGAAATAAAAGAAAATACTCTATTTTGCGTAACGTATCTTTCGAACGTCGACATACAATTCATTCCATTGTCTCAATGCCTGAAAAGTACTAAATTAGATTAAGAAAACGGTAATTAGTTACAAGAATGTAATGAAGAGGCGGCAGGAGTCGCCGAGCCGTTCTAGGCGCTACAGTCTGGAACCGCGCGACCACTACGGTCGCAGGTTCGAATCCTGCCTCAGGCATGGATGTGTGTGATGTCCTCAGGTTAGTTAGGTTTAACTAGTTCTAAGTTCTAGGGGACTGATGACCTCAGATGTTTAATCCCATAGTGCTTACAGCCATTTGAACCATTTTTTGTAATGATGACAACATCATTAGAAAGCAAAAGGGATATGAAAACGCTTCAGTTTCTTCTATGTACTGTTCAGTGCTATTTCTAGAAGACTGCTCACTAAGACAAGAATAACAATATGCCGATCTCAGAAATGAGATTCAACGACCAGTGTATAGGGTGGTTACAGTTAAACTATCGCTGCTTGAGAGAGGACCCATAGCAAACGAGAGATCGTTGGACAATGAAACTTCGTGAAAACATTAGTAAGGACATGCGGAAGAGAAATAGCGTATACGCTGCTGAAAGAAACACATGTTAAATTCCACATGAGAGGCTAACATTTGCTACGTGCGTACAATATTTATGCTCCAGGTTACAAACGTGGCTCACTGTGACGACGATCTGCATCCACGACAGCCTGGAACCGCTCTACAGACTGCTTTACTGCTGCCCGAAACAACAGTGGACCATCAAATGTTCAGATGTCATGACACCGCTCGTGCACTGCTTGAAGTTTGCACACTGTGTCCATTATTCTCAGCCATGGCAACAGAAATTTCTTCAACAATTTATGGTGAAATTGGCCATCGGCCTCTCCCAGGAGCAGTTCGGAAACTGACATTTAATTCAAACTTCCGAATCATGTTTCTCCACTTCGGTACTGAAAGAGGACCTCTCCTTATTCCATTAACGCGTCGATACTCACGAAGAGCAACATTACTACTGCTCATGTTCAGATACAACAGTTTACGAGTATGGCCCTGCTAAGCTTGTCCAGACCCATGTAGACTGTCTGCAGTTGTAATGCACACTGATGCTTGTGTTTCAACCGTACGTCGCCGTAGCAGCATCGGCGCCTAACGGCAAGTCATGACACTAACACTCGTACGGAACTCGTAAGGTAAGATTCAACTGTTCATTTTCCCCACGTTCTGTTAGAGACCGGAACGGTAAAGTAGTAGTCTGAAGGTGGTTCGAAGAACACTCTTCCAGGCACTTAAGTGTGAATTGTTGAGTAATCATGTAGACGTAGACAATGATGTGGTAAGAGAATATATCATAATGGGGAAAGCAGTTAATGAGACTTTAAAAAATATTTCTTTAGTAAACCTGTTGCAGCTTCTGCCAGTAAAACGGTTTGCCTTCCCAACAGCATTATATGTGTGACAGATCCTATTTCAGTTGCTAGTAATCGTAATTCCTAGGCATTTAGTTGAATTGCCAACCTTTAAATTTGTTTGAGACATCGTGTAACAGAAATTTCACCGATATCTTTTCGTGCTTATGTGGCTGACCTCACACTTTTACTTATTCGGTGACAATGGCCACTTTTCGCACCATACAGTTACCGCGTCTAAGCCATTTTGCAATTGGTTTTGATCTTCTGGTGATTGCTAGACGGTAAATGACAGCATTATCCGCAAACAATCCAAGAAGATCGGGAATAGCAAAGGGTCTACACCACTTCCTCGGGGCACTCCGGATATCACTTTTGTCTTACTCGACGATTTTCCATCGATTTCAACGCACTGTGACAGGAAACTAAGAAATCAGTAGCACAACTGAAGCGATACTCCATAGACGCGTGATTTAATTAGAAATCTCTTGTGAGGAGCGGCGTGAAGATCCTTCTGGCCCTCTAGAAACATAGCATCAATTTGTGATCGCCTGTCAATAGCACTTGTAACTACTTGAGAAGAAAGAGCTAATTGTGTTTCACGAAAACGATATTTTCGGAACCCATGCTGACTGTAGGTCAATACGCCCTTATCTTCAAGGCAATTCATAATTAAAGAACACAGTATTTGTTCCAGAATCCTACTGCAAATCGACGTGAGTGATGTGGGTCAGTAATTCATCGGATTACTACAGTTTCCATTTTTTAGTGTTGGTGTGACTGGTGCAACGTTTCAGTCTTCAGGAATGGATATTTCGACGAGAGCGGCTGTATATGATTGCTAAATATGGAGCTATTTTATCAGCGTCCTCTGAAAGGAACCTAACTGGTATGCTACCTAGACTGGGAAGTTTTTCTTTATTAAGAGATTTAAGCCGTTTACCTACACCGAAGGTATGTACTTCTAAGTTACTCATGCTGACAGCAGTTCTTGATTCGAATTCTTGAACATTTACTTCGTCTTCTTTGGTGAAGAAAATTCGGAAAACTGCCTTCAATAGCTCCTCTTTAGTGGTGCGGTCGTTGTTAATATCACCATTGGTATCAGGCAGTGTAGGTATTGACTGTGTCTCGCCGCTGTTTTACTTCACATAAGGCCAGAAGTAAACGAAATAGGGAGCTCACAAAATATTCGTTCGGTCAATTTTTCAGTACTGCTCATTATTCAGGAATCCATACCAGGTACAATCAATAGATGAGATAGTAGAGATTCAAACAATGGACATGGGTCATTTAGTAAACACTACAATGTCATGAAAATGCTCGTCACAGTGCAGTAGCAGATGTTACAGCAGAGGAGCTATGTTCACAGAGAGGTCTACTGTACAAATTCCAAGAGTGCAAGTTTCAACAAATATCAGGCAGCTTACTAATTCCTCCCCCTATACAGCTTACGATATTCCAGCTACGTACGAAGAGCTGTTCACTCTACGCAACGCTAGAGACTGGTAAAGTAATGGGGGACATGACAATTATACCTGAAATACTCTCTAAATCTACATCTACTTCTTCATCTATACTCCGCCAGCCACTTCAGGAAGTGTGTCGGAGGAGACATTGTGTACCGGTGTCACTTTCCTCCTTCTCTATGTCAGTCACGAATGTATCGCTTGAAGAGCGATCGCCTATAAGCCTCCGTGTGGACTCGAATAACTCTAATTTTGTCTTCATGGTCTTTTCACGAGGTATACGTACTATGAGGTATACGTACTATTCAGCAATATGTTTGTCGACTCTTCTAGGAATGTACGCTTTCAGAACGTAAACATTAAATCACACAGAACACCCCTCTGGCAGCGTCTGCCGGGCCATTGATCATCTCTGCGACGCATTTGTGCTTACTAAATGAACCCGTCTCAAAACTCGCTGCTTTTCGTAGGATCTTTTCTATTTCATCTGTCAATCATACGTGGAACGTGTCCAACACTCACGAGCAATATTCAGGTATTGGAATGAGAATAAGCTAGCTCCTTCGTTGACAGATTACAGTTCCGTTTGGTCTATGGGATTTTCCAGTGAACGACCGTGCAATACTAATAATGTTAATGATATTCAGTTTCGTTTACAAAACAAACATTCATTTTTATTCCATTACCCAAATATATTTAGGAAATTCATCACCTTCTTAATTAGTAGATACATTCTATATTTTTCATGTTTGATATTTAAAGTACAGTTTAATTATAACAATAATGTTGTCATTTGAAAATTATAAATCTACTTCCAAAGCCCAGTGCAACATGCTAACTTATAAGAAAAAAATTAAAGATTTAGTAGGAAACATACACTCCTGGAAATGGAAAACAGAACACATTGACACCGGTGTGTCAGACCCACCATACTTGCTCCGGACACTGCGAGAGGGCTGTACAAGCAATGATCACACGCACGGCACAGCGGACACACCAGGAACCGCGGTGTTGGCCGTCGAATGGCGCTAGCTGCGCAGCATTTGTGCACCGCCGCCGTCAGTGTCAGCCAGTTTGCCGTGGCATACGGAGCTCCATCGCAGTCTCTAACACTGGTAGCATGCCGCGACAGCGTGGACGTGAACCGTATGTGCAGTTGACGGACTTTGAGCGAGGGCGTATAGTGGGCATGCGGGAGGCCGGGTGGACGTACCGCCGAATTGCTCAACACGTGGGGCGGGAGGTCTCCACAGTACATCGATGTTGTCGCCAGTGGTCGGCGGAAGGTGCACGTGCCCGTCGACCTGGGACCGGACCGCAGCGACGCACGGATGCACGCCAAGACCGTAGGATTCTACGCAGTGCCGTAGGGGACCGCACCACCACTTCCCAGCAAATTAGGGACACTGTTGCTCCTGGGGTATCGGCGAGGACCATTCGCAACCGTCTCCATGAAGCTGGGCTACGGTCCCGCACACCGTTAGGCCGTCTTCCGCTCACGCCCCAACATCGTGCAGCCCGCCTCCAGTGGTGTCGCGACAGGCGTGAATGGAGGGACGAATGGAGACGTGTCGTCTTCAGCGATGAGAGTCGCTTCTGCCTTGGTGCCAATGATGGTCGTATGCGTGTTTGGCGCCGTGCAGGTGAGCGCCACAATCAGGACTGCATACGACCGAGGCACACAGGGCCAACACCCGGCATCATGGTGTGGGGAGCGATCTCCTACACTGGCCGTACACCACTGGTGATCGTCGAGGGGACACTGAATAGTGCACGGTACATCCACACCGTCATCGAACCCATCGTTCTACCATTCCTAGACCGGCAAGGGAACTTGCTGTTCCAACAGGACAATGCACGTCCGCATGTATCCCGTGCCACCCAACGTGCTCTAGAAGGTGTAAGTCAACTACCATGGCCAGCAAGATCTCCGGATCTGTCCCCCATTGAGCATGTTTGGGACTGGATGAAGCGTCGTCTCACGCGGTCTGCACGTTCAGCACGAACGCTGGTCCAACTGAGGCGCCAGGTGGAAATGGCACGGCAAGCCGTTCCACAGGACTACATCCAGCATCTCTACGATCGTCTCCATGGGAGAATAGCAGCCTGCATTGCTGCGAAAGGTGGATATACACTGTACTAGTGGCGACATTGTGCATGCTCTGTTGCCTGTGTCTATGTGCCTGTGGTTCTGTCAGTGTGATCATGTGATGTATCTGACCCCAGGAATGTGTCAATAAAGTTTCCCCTTCCTGGGACAATGAATTCACGGTGTTCTTATTTCAATTTCCAGGAGTGTATTTAACAGAGAGGTACGTCGGATAATACACATTAAATATTAAAAGCGCGACTTAACTACTGACATATTCAGTAAGATTTTCGCAGTTAACGTATGACTTTCCTGTTTATTTGTGCAAATGGAAATTAGAGGACCTTTGAAACGAGACATTTAGAATACCATTTGCACGTTTTTAACAGTCGTTCATCACTTAACAGCTCCCATCCGCTACCCAATGAACTTGTATAAAAAATGTCAACATGAGAAATGGAGCACAGTTGCGGAATGGCAGAAGTGATACATGTTTTAAATTAATACCCTGTTCAGAGTTAACTGGAATGATCAGTGTCTTGCAAAAATGTTTAGAAGATGAACTTCGATCAAAGTAAAGTAATGGTATTGGGATATAAAATGAGGCGATGGTAGGGAATTGAATAAGGTAACGAAAAACTAAAATCTGTAATTTGACTTTGTTATTTTGGCAACAAAATAAGAAGAGATAGCCAAAGAAGAGAATTTATAAAGCACGGACTGGCAGCAGCAAGGGATGATTTTTGGGAAACGAAATTAATTATCCTTGACCATAAAATTAAATCTTAGAAAGTCTTTGGGATGGTGTTTTCCCAGATTCTAGCCCTACATGGAGCTAAAACGTTGACAAATGAAAATTCAGAAACGAAGAGAATATGAAACTTGGAAATCTGGAGCGGACGCTGAAGATCGGTAGACAGAATGGATAACTAATGAACAGATACTGAATAATATTTTGAAAAAAGAGTAATATACGACATAACTTGACTGGAACCCGATTTGTAGGACAGATACTGAGACATCAAGGAAACCAGTCCTCTGAGGGAAGACCACCGCGTCAACATCACTGTACGGCACATTAAATGGGACTGCGAAGGGAGGATGGGTGGGCTAGGGAATGGTGTTCAAAACACACACACACACACACACACACACACACACACACACATACACACACACAGACACACACACACGGCACGTTATTAATAAGAAAAGAGCAAACGAAGAATTGCTGCACCTAGAAATATGGTGACAACGTATAAAGTTTTGCTTTATAAATGTTGAGTAATTCAGAGCGTGAAAGATCCAAGTGCCATTGATACAATGACTTATACCGTCTTTCTGTCAATACGTTTCCACGAGTGGAAGACGATTACATATAAAAAACCGTAAGTATAAAAAATTTCATTCATTCTAACCTACCTAGATGAGCAATCACAATATTGCAGTAATGGAGATGGCAGACTACTCGAGCATAACAAATATACGTTCCACGAGAATCATAAAATAAACCCAAAATCAAATTTAAAATCACGTAGTGCTGATCGGAATAAATTGCACTTAACACTTAAAATATAATTTAAAAGGGCAGATATGAAACAGAAACTAACGCAAGATGACATAGAAAATGAAGGTGAGTTTCTGTTTCTTAAAGATAGATTCATCTGATTCCTAGCATTAGTTAAAAAACTGTTATTCATATTTTGAGCTGCACGGGCATGAATCACGGAAAACATATGTTTGTATTTTCCAGCATATTATGCTGCACGTACATTATAATTCAGCTTACTTTTACACAGATGTGCCTGGTTTCTATTCCTTCTGACAAACGTACATAATAGTTCTGTGAAATAATCCTGAGAGAACAGTGAAGGAAAAACATTTGAATTTCTGAACCGACCCTGTAAGACGCGCTCCATTGACTCTTATCAACCAAAACATGAAATCAGTCGTCCAGAATAACAGTTGGTTTCACTATTCCAGTTGTTCGGAGAAATACGTGCGTCATAGTTTACCGGTTCACATACTTTTTACTTAACGGTACTTGTTACATTTTGTTGTGTGATTGATCTGTGACTAATTGGCTCGTATCAGTGCTGGCATAAGTTATCGCAGAGGTAGGAATACAAGCCAATAAAAAGAGTAAAAGTGAAAGAAAAAGGTATCAGCTGCCAGAAACATTCATTCTCTATTTTTAAATGATGACAATATCTGGTAGATCTGTAACAACTAACACCGTAATGAGATTTCAATTACTAAAAAATAGTTTGGATGAAAATTTTAGAAATCAAGATGTTTTCAGCTTCCAACCAGTCTGTAATTTTAAGAACGTTAATTTACAAGAACATATTTTAGGTGTCACTAACACATTTAGGTATCAAGAACATTCTAGTTTTCGAGCGGATTTTAGTTTCCAAATGAATCTTCATTTCCAGGAACATTAGTTCCCATCAAGAAACTTAATTCAAAGAAACTTTTAGTTTTCTAGTTCTCTAGTTGGACTTTAGTTTTGCTGAATGGTAACGTAACTAAAGTGCAAACTTACACGTATCTAACACCACATTGTGTATGTTTTATCAAATGTCTTTATATTTGTAAAAACCATTTATTATATTTATCGTTCTATACGATCATTGCAGTTTTCTACTTAAATTGTATCATTAGAAAGACGTAGTAGCTGCATCGAAGAAGTTGTGATTACTAAAAGAAGGTGTTTAATTTCACCCAGGTCAAGCAGATAATTTGCAAATTTTTGGACATATCCAAACAAACAAATTTCGCAAGCCCCTGTGAGGGAGGGTCGCGCTGCGTATTGGCTCAGTACTTAACATTAAGTACAATTGTTCTGTATTACGTGCGAGGTAAAATGAAGGCTTAAGACAGCCAAACGTACGTTGCGTTCTGCTAAAGATAACGATGATTAGCTTTAGACTGATTTCAAACAATAAGTACAGCTGTTTAAAACAAACTAGAGTATTTTCTCAGTGCCAGCTTGACGCTGTAGATGCCGGTCTCCCTGTTAAGGAAATGATCGATACCATTTGTTATCGATATTATCGTAAATCACTGCTATTAGTTTGGTGCTGCTTTTTATTATTTTCATTCATCAATTAAATTCCTTTATCCTACTGGGTAATTATGAGAATATGCTGTTTATACGAAGCTAATTGCTTTCTGAAAAACTAGTCATCCAGATAATTTTTAATCTCAACTTAAAACAGAACCAGATGAAAATGACCATTAATGCCAATACGAATTAAATTTTACAATTGTATATGGAACTCTAAAGTATTGTAACAGTTTATTTCCAGGCCAATGTAACTTCTTGGAAGCCTGCCTTTAGCACATATGTATCTTTCGGTTCGAGAGCATAAATATTCTTTGTTTTGTATCGAAGTGTATTGGACAGTATGGTATTAGCGCGTTTGTAACTTGGGCCTTTGTGATTTTCGGTTGTGGACAGTTGCTGGGTTCTGTAGAAGAAAGTTTGATTTCGCTGATGTTATGATGAGAAAGTAATATAACGTCTGCGGAAAAAAAAAATACACGAAGAGATTTTTTCTAGCTTTGAATAACTAGCCAAAAATGAATCTAGTGTTTTATTCAAGCAACTGACAAGAACCAGGGCCATTATTAACACCGGGTTAACAGAAGAAACGAACCTCGAGACGACAATGGGAAAGTTAAGTACCTGCTCCCATTTACTGAATATACACCACTCCAGACTGATAATAAGTGAAAAATGGATGTTGTCACTTCTAAAATGCCTTCAATAAATACTTGTCGGAATAATGTCACTGCGGGAGCTAGGTACATTTCATGTCGGAAAAATAATTGCACATAAAGGGGCATGCAAGAAAGAAGGTGCTAATGGTATGTGAGCTGTACAATATGACGCAATATTTCTCAGCACCAACGAGCTAAGCGTAAATCTCACCACCAAACAGCAAGAGCTTTTCTTTGTTTTAAGTTATTTTCGTAACTGGGTAACGATTACTGCTTTTCTAGAATTTGGTAATATACCATGTCACCAGTTCGTTGTGTATAATTGATTGCAAACTACCCTGTTATCGAACTTCTGATTCGTAGCCTACTGCGGATTAACAAATTTCATTATGCATTTGTCTCATTGACAGTACATTGGAAATTAACCAGTGTTGCTTTACAGACACAATTTTTAGTGTGCACTGCTAAACTGGCTAACTGGCTAATTTACTGAGTAAAATATTAAGACCTTTCAGCCAAGCATAGTTCTAACATCTTACTTAAGTTTAGTCAGTTCCAAAACATAAAATTAAAATTTGGAATCTATACTAGTAATAAATTAAATGTTTCTTCTTTGTCAGGATGCAATCAATGAAAACGGCATTTAGATTCAAGAGAGTTGTACTTTTCAGTACAGAGTTTCTATAGCATCTTCAAAATGAAAAATATTTAGGTGGATTGTCTAATTACTGGCTACTGTTTTATCCTCTTTCTGCTGCACTACTATAAAACTATGATGATGTTTAAAGACGCTAATCGGATAGGAAGTGATATACAAATTTAAGACCCCTAGTTCAGGGTGTCATTGTGTATTCTGACTTCCATTGACTTAGCATTGACTCAAGAATTGTGAACAGGTCACGGTGTAGACACGCTACAGCCGTTTCATTCGGTGGCTTTGTAGATACTGTGATATAGGGCGGATGGATTGTGGTCATGACATCTTTTAACTGATTTCTAAAAATCTTACTAAGCGGCCCAATGAATAAAATGAATCCACTAAATAAAATAAAAATAATTGCACAATCATAACAACAGAAATTTCGGATAGTGGTTGCAGCTCATTTGAGGTAAAAATGTTGTGTTGTTGTTGTGGTCTTCAGTCCTGAGACTGGTCTGATGCAGCCCTCCATGCTACTCCATCCTGTACAAGCCTCTTCATCTGCCAGTACCTACTGCAACCTACATCCTTCTGAATCTGCTTAGTTTATTCATCTCTTGGTCTCCGTCTACGATGAGGTAAAAATAATAGACTGAATAAAGTATAAACATTATGGTTATATTAAGGTATGGTTGTTAGTATTTTAAGTACAGACGCCGACTATCACGATCGATTCACGACGACCTCCAGTGGTTTTTCTATGATAAGGCCTAACGAGAAACCGTTTGGCACGACTGACAGAAATACTGGTCTGTAGATGAAGTGTGAGTGCCATTCGAGGACTTTCAGTTATTACATTCTTCAGTTCTTACAAACAGCCGAGTGAAATTATGTTTCGTTCCAAAAGCTGTGTTTTTTATTTATTTATTTTTTATTTATTTATTGTTCCGTGGGACCAAATTAAAGGAGAAGTCTCCATGGTCATGGAACGAGTCAATACATGAAATTATAACACGATATTAGAAACAGATAAAATGAAATATAAAAAAACATATTCAGGTGACAAGTCGTAAGTTTAAATAAAGAAAATCAACAATGTAACACTGAAATTTGCTTAATTTTTTAGCTCTTCCAGGAGCTCCTCGACAGAATAGAAGGAATGAGCCATGAGGAAACTCTTCAGTTTAGACCTGAAAGAGTTTGGGCTACTGCTAAGATTTTTGAGTTCTTGTGGTAGCTTATTGAAAATGGATGCAGCAGAATACTGCACTCCTTTCTGCACAAGAGTCAAGTAAGTGCATTCTACATGCAGATTTGATTTCTGCCTAGTATTAACTGAGTGAAAGCTGCTAACTCTTGGGAATAGGCTAGTATTGCTAACAACAAACGACATTAAAGAAAATTTATACTGTGAGGGCAATGTCAGAATTCCCAGACTATTGAATAGGGGTCGACAAGAGGTTCTCGAACTTACACCACATATAGCTCGAACAGCCCGTTTTTGAGCCAAAAATACCCTCTTTGGATCAGAAGAATTACCCCCAAAAATAATACCATACGACATAAGCGTATGAAAATATGCGAAGTAGACTACTTTTCGTGTTGAAGTGTCACTTATTTCAGATACTGTTCTAATGGTAAATAAAGCAGCATTTCGTTTCTGAACAAGATCCCGGACATGGGCTTTCCACAACAGCTTACTATATATCCGAACGCCTAGGAACTTGAACTGTTCTGTCTCGCTTATAATATGCCCATTCTGTCTGATCAAAATATCGGTTCTTGTTGAATTGTGAGTGTGAAACTGTAAAATCTGAGTCTTACTGTGATTTAGCATCAAATTATTTTACACAAGCCACGAACTTATTTCATGAACTACATTATTTGTTACTGTTTCAATATTACACACACGATCCTTCACTATCAAGCTGGTGTCATCAGCAAACAGAAATATTTTTGAATCACCTGTAATACTAGAAGGCATATCATTTACATATATAAGAAACAGCAGTGGCCCCAGCACCGACCCTTGGGGAACGCCCCACTTAACAGTGCCCCATTGGGACTGAACATCACTACCACTCTCAATATTGCGGAGAATTACCTTCTGCTATCTGTTCTTAAAGTAAGAGGCGAACCAATTGTAAGCTACTCCCCTTACTCCATAATGGTCCAACTTCTGCAGTAATATTTTGTGGTCAACACAGTCAAAAGACTTCGTTAAATCAAAGGAAACACCTAGCGTTCGCAACCTTTTATTTAATCCGTCCAAAACCTCACAGAGAAAAGAGATTATAGCATTTTCAGTTGTTAAGCCTTTTCTAAAACCAAACTGTACATTTGACAGCAAATTATGTGAATTTAAATGCTCCAGTAACCTTATATATACAACCTTCTCGATAACTTTAGCAAACACCGATGGCATAGAAATAGGTCTATAATTGTCAACATTATCCCTGTCTCCCTTTTTATAAAGTGGCTTCACTACCGAGTACTTTAATCGGTCAGGAAACCGACCACTCCTAGAGGAAAAGTTACAGATATGGCTAAGTACTGGGCTAACGTACATAGAACAATACTTCAGTATTCTGCTAGATACCCCGTTATATCCATGAGAGTTCTTGGTCTTTAGTGATTTAATTATTAACTCAATCTCCCTCTTGTCAGTATCATGGAAGAGCATTTCAGGTAACAGTCTCGGAACACTTTTTTCTAAGAGCGCTATATGATTCCCTGTTGGGACTAGGTTTCTATTTAGTTCACCTGATATATTCAGAAAGTGATTATTAAATAGTGTACATATATGCGACTTGTCAGGAACACGGACGTCCCACTACGCACTGATTCTATATCCTCGACCTGTCTCTGCAGACCAGCCACTTCCTTTACGACTGACCATATGGTTTTAATTTTATCCTGAGACTTAGCTATTGTATCTGCATACCACATACTTTTTGCCTTCCTAATAACATTTTTAAGCACCTTACAATACTGTTTGTAATGGGCTGCTGCATTTAGATTTTGCCTGTTTCTAACGTTTTGATATAATTGCCACTTTGTTCTACAAGATATTCTTATCCCTCTAGTCAGCCACCCAGGCTGCCTGTTTGTGCTAGTACCCTGTTTTGAACGTTGTAACGGAAAGCAGCTTTCGAAGAGCAAGAGAAAAGTCTTGAGAAAAGCATTGTATTTATCGTCTACTGTATCAGCGCTATAAACATCTTGCCACTCTTGTTCCTTGATAAGGTTTACAAAGGTCTCTACAGCAACTGGATCAGTTTTCCTAAACAGCTGATGACTATATTTAACACGTGTTGCAGCACAAAAGCCTTTTAGAGTTAAAATTTGTGCATCATGATCTGAAAGGCCATTTACCTTTTAGCTAACAGAATGCCCTTCTAGTAATGAGGAATGAACAAAAATGTTGTCTATGGTTGTTCTACTGTTCCCTTGCTCTCTCGTTGGAAAGAATACGGTTTGCATAAGATTATATGAATTAAAGAGGTCTACCAGCATCCTCTTCCTTGCACAATCACTTATACAATTAATATTGAAGTCACCACATATAACTAACTTTTTGTATTTCCTATAAAGTGAACCAAGAACCTCCTCTAGCTTTAGCAAAAATGTTGTGAAATCGGAGTCTGGGGATCTATAAATAACAACAGTTAGAAGTTTAGCTCCTTTAAATTTAACCACACCTGCACAACATTGAAACACCTTTTGAGTGCAGTACTTTGAAACATCAATTGACTCAAATGGGATGCCGTTTTTCACATACATGGCTACTCCCCCACACCGCAAAGAGCTACTCGAAAAGCTGCCAGCCAACCTGTATCCTGGTAAATAGTTTTAGTAGTTGCAATCCCCAAAACAAATTTTCTGCTTAATACAGCAAATTTTTCTGGGAATATCGAGAGCATTAGGATATGTGGCTAAATCTGCAATGATGTTATTAAGTGTATGTGTGTATGACTCACTCTGTGGAGAAGAATTGAGTGTAGTGGGTGGAATATCTTACACCAGGATATCGAGCGAGGCCGTAATAGTTTCCTCTTAATGTTTCAGAAGCTGCTTTTGGTCCATCGAAGTGCCCAGGGGAGTGAGGTGCGCGACTGCGTTATTTACAGTGAGGTTCAGCGATAGACTATGTGACGCAGTAACGCAGTAAACACAAGGTATGGACGTTTGAATTGCATGAATGTAACGTGGAATGTAACGTGGAAAACTCTGGATCACATATTATAACTAAATTTTGTTTTTGGAGTATAGAGTCGAGTGGTTAACAATTAATGGAGAAGGATTAGGATATAATTTCCCTTTGAGATCATCAGGGCTGAGCTAAGTCTTGGAATGGAAAAGGAAATCGGCCGTGTGCTTTTCATATTAACCACCCTGGCTTTTGCCTTAAGCGATTTAGAAGTACCAAAGAAAACTTAAATCTGAATGTTTTGACAGGAAAATGACCCATCGGGCTATCGAATGAGATTCCAGTGCCTCACCACTGCATCATCTTACTCGGGTGTTTATCGGCCCACAATGCCGTGAGATTATTATGTGACAGATACATAATTTACTCATATTGCTATTATAGCTTTGTAAATGTTGCCTCAGTCGCGAGAGTATGTACTACATGACATTAATCAGTAAGATGTCGTAGTAAGTGGCATACGTAATTATCGGTCAGTAGACTGTGAAATTTGGCTTTAATATCTGAGACTAGTTGTTCAGCGGTATATACAGAGCGATTACAAAAGGAACAGATTTCAATTGTTCATTAGAGTCAAACTCCGAACACATTGCGTAAGCCACTGGATAAAGGAAGTTCCATAGCACTATAGCATACACTCAACATGAGCACCCCGCGTTGCTCGAGAAACATGAAAACGGTAGCCCATTTCACTGCACAAGCGAACCAACAGGTCCTCATTATTGAATCGACAGCTTCAACAATTCAGTTTTTCATACCTCGAATAGGTGGGGCAAAGACTCTTGTCATTTATGTATCCCCCACAGAAAAAAATCTCAAGGTGTGGAGTCTGGTGACTTTGAGGCCAAAAACGATGAACAAGATTTTGTTGTCGACCTCTTCCACTTCTACGTTGTGGGATGGTGTTCTTAAGATAACGACGCACCTAAAACTGAAAATGAGGCAAGGCACTGTCATGCACAAAAATGAAATCATTGGAGTCTTCCTCAGGTTGAGGAAACAACCAGCTTCTCAGCATATACAGTTATGACATTCCTGTCACAGTTTCCTCCACAAAAAGAAAGGTCCCGAAACTCTCTGAACAGAAACGCACAAAACACATTCAGTTTCTGTGAGTCTGCTTCATACTCGACGACGACGCCAGCATTTTGTGACCCCCTAATTCTTAAGTTATGATTTTCTTTAGTAATAAATGAAACGCTCATTCGTCCGAAAAGATGAGTCGTTTGGAAAAAGTATCTTCTGTCATATCTTGGAGAACTGAAATGTAAAATTCATGCTGCCTGTTATGGTCGCCGGGACGCAATTTCTGCAGAAAGTACAACTTGTTAGGCTTCATATGCAGGCGTCGTTCCAGAAAACGCGACACCGTTGTTTAAGGAAGCTGAATCTCCTGGCCTGCCCGTCTTGTGGACTTTCAGGGGCTCCGATACGCTCGACGTTTTTGCGCATGCTAACTTCCAAGAATTTTTTATGCCTGTCATAAATCTCCTTGTGCAGAAGCGGCTTCTTGGTGAATCGACTTCTGAATGCACGTCGCACTTGAAGAATGGACTGACTTCGTGCAAATTCCAACACAACAATTGTTTTCTCTTGTAGTGTAGCCGCCATGTTGCTACAAACAAACAACAGTGCGGCTGTGTCAGAACCTTTGAACCTTCCTCTATCCAGTAACATGCGCAGTGTGTATCTAATTTTCATAGTTTGTCTGTGAGAAGGAATTGAAATGAAACCTGCTCTTTCGTTTTGAATGACCATGTGACTACTTACTAATTTAAACTGCAATCAGTGCAGTCCAGTTCGTATGACTTGTGTGTTACAGTAGATATCCAGCTTCTAGCAGATTTGCAATTACCTTTATTTACATGTTTACTCGTCACTTTGGCGTTAAAAATATTTTAGCTCTTTTCCAGTGTATTAATAAAGAATTGAGAAGTTGGCTGGAACTTCAGCTATATAAATTTATGAGCCCGTCACTAACAATTTATCATTTTTGTGGCTGTGTGGACCATTCAGGAGATGGTCTAAGGGTTAAACAGAGCACGAATAGCATGATGAAAAACACAGCTATTCATGAGTGCCTTCAGGGTTTCAGTAGATGACTGCGTGGAAACTACAAGACGTACAGAAAGTAGGTACATACCAGTACACAGAGCATATCTGAAAGCGCTACTCAAATTATAGGTGCAAGGCAAATGTCAGTATGTGCATGGAATTCATGGAACTCCCTGACACAAATTGCCTGCGAAGGTGCGATAGTAGCCGACTTTGGTAATGTTGTCATTGGGTTGACTATTTGCCTGTGCAAACAATTTCGATGCAACAGTATGGAGCAGATAATTTGTCTATAGGTTCTGACACGGCTGCCCACTCATCTTGGAACGTATTACGATTCGAAACTTGGGGAGATGCTCTATCCGTTTATGTGGGTCATATTTCTATATGTGTTGTGGTTTTCGCGTTCATCTATGAAACCTCTTACGTATTTATGAATAATCCAGTATTCAGGGCGCCCCACCTAACTCTAACATGTGCAACACGTAATCTACTTTTGATGCGACAAGATAATGGTTCAGAAAAAACTCTTTGTTTCCAGAAACCCAATATTCATCTACACACATAGCTGTATGGGGAAGGGAACCTGGTAATATTTTCTGTCATTCCCGTTCTTGTTCCACTCGCAAATGGAGTAAGAGAACAATGACTTTCTATATCAGTATTCGCCAAACTGTGGTCTGTGTGCTGCATGAGGCCCGAATCCTACATTTGTGGGGCCTACGGTTCCCACGCGAATTTTATAATAATGTGGATCTAGCAACTAACAACGAATCCGAAAACGTCAACTAACGTTAAGAACCTCTTAAGAGTGTAGTTTTCCTATTCAGCGTGTCCACTGAAGGGTTAGAAGATGTGAGAGAGGCAATGCTTTGTCTTCCAGGATGCGAGTGCACGAATCGTACCAATCAGCTGACATGGTATACATTTCAAACAAAAGTAACATGTATTCGTGAATGTGTATTTTACAGACGGTCGTCGTCAAATCCGGTATATATTTGTACCAATTGATATAAAACTGGATTAAGGAAGGCATTTTATAACCAACCCAATGAGTGTAGGCAAAGTAATATTCGTAACATTTAGTCAACACTTGTATTTGTGTCTCACATTGCATAATGCTTTTCAATTTAACTGTAGCTACTGTTGTTAATCAGGTAATCATTGGCTCACAAAGACCACATAAAAAAATTCATTAGACAATTACAGTGTTACAACTTTGGGATCGCTGAGGGTGACTGCAATTTGAAACGGATAACAGCCGGCAAGAAATGTTCAGTTTGGCGTCAACTTTAAACGATTAGGACTTGGGGATCGGCGCGCAATTTATCGCGCCCTTGATACAGCTAAGTTATTATAAATTTCCGGTTCAACCCCCCGATGGCAAGATGAATATGCAGCCTGCATGTCCAGTGGTATGATAACCTCGTAATTGATAAGCTGTGATTTATCAGTGTATGTTCTACGATGACCTTTACTTTGAATATCAGGTTAAACGTCGGGCATCAGCTTACACACCTGCTATATATATGTATATGAAAGGTCAGCAGCACTCCCCTCCCCCTTGCCATCTCTTGGAACTAGCCAAGGCCACCCCATGCCCACCCCGTCCTCTCTCCCTCTCCTCACCACTCCCTTGGATCAATGAGATTCAAACTCACTCTCCGCCTCCTGCTTTGATAAACAGAGCACTTGAGTGGGTGGATTCATTCTGAACCTGTACACTATACAGAGAGATCATCCATATCTTTCACAATTTTATGCATTTTTCCACCTTTTTTTTAGTTTTTCGCATTTTTCGACAATTTTACGTATTTCATCCAGTTTCCATACCTTCCGTTTGGCAGAAAGACCAAGGTTTATAGCAGTCACTAGAATTTACTGTTTTTAAAGATATCAGTGCTGACCCATGAATGCCTGCTGTTCATTGTATTTGCAGGAGTTAAGATTCAGGATTGTCTATATGCTGGGAGAGAATAACGTTGTCACCAGTGCGTTATCCTGGGCACAGGATGGTTTATTCAGGGGCAGTGACCACAGAATAAGATAGAGCAATTATGACATCATGTACACGAAGCCAGTCAGATCCCAGAATTTTGTTGGTGTAAATCTCATGGACATTGACTGTGGACAAAGTAAGGATTGAGTCCTGAAGGAGGTCAGGACGAGGTGGACAGATAAGGAAGAAATATGTATTTGTCAGTATTACCGTGTAAGCAATGATGTTTTGTTCAGGAGAATGAATCCAGGTGACACAAACTGGGTCCTATGTGTGTCCAAGGATTTTGTCAAGAAATTAATCTGGTACACCCAACTATGTTATGCACATTTCAGTCCATACAAATGTCACATCCAATTAAAGGAATCAGTTCATCTGAGCATTATGGAAAAACGAATAATGGAAGTACTGGTCACCTGTAATGTGGAGGGCCACATTGTCTGCGGTGACTCACAATAGCCCATTATTTCCATTTGTTCCTATCACGCTGCAAGAACTACCTGCTACAGACTTATTTGGTACATTACAACGGACATGGAGACGGTTCAAATACATGCTGTTAGCAGTGGAACTAACCCACAGTGTGTAACATTTACTCCATTACACAGCACCACAACTAAATTGGTAACATTGGCTACTAGTGATAAATTTTTAAACATGGTGGGATAAGTGGAGAAAATTATTTTAGAGAAATGGGTACAGTTCTGTTGGAGGAGGCTGGAGAACCTCGTGCAGCAGAAGAAAATCTCTGTAGCAGCCAGAGTAACTTCACGTAAGTTCCAAACTCATACCACTTAACTGGAAAAATGCACCACTTCTGATCTCCACATAACACTCTACTAGCAGCCTGCATTTCTATTGTAATGTGTGGTTAACAGGTGAACCCGCCATAGATAGTTCTCTGTCATAGTTGAAAGTTTACTTGGTGAGAGAAGGCTAAAAATAAAAGGACTTTTTTTCTTAAGTACAAACACTCAATAGTTTCTGAGAATACAACAAAGTTTTGATACTACTTCATCAGTCTGCGCACACGGCATGAAACCAGGCGAGTTGGCAGCAAAGTGACTTTGAGCGGAGCGTCGAATTAAAGCGCTCCATGTTCAAACCAATCTTTACTTGTTGTTTTTCCCTTTCATTGTCACAGAATTATGAGACTGAATGGCATTATTGACACAAGAAAGAAGTATTTCATATCTTCTTAGAAGTATATGTTATCATCATAAATCTCATATAACGTAATACAGTAAAGGATAATTTAAAATGAAAAATGTAAATTGTAGTATTTCAATTTTTCCTCTGATCTTTTGCTTTTATACTTCAAGTGGACCAATGTGTTCCCCAGGGTGATATATGTCATAAAAACTTTGAAAACATCGAAAGTTAGAGCACCACGAACAATGGGTTTAGACACGTATACCACAGTCACATTTCTTAATGTGAATATCATTGAGTAAAGCACGTTGCCAAATACCTCACATAATTACACTGGAAACCATGCAAATCAGAGCATTTCCTTTAAAGCTGAAGACTGCAGTTGATAACGGATACAGGGGTATATTTCATTAATTCCATCACTTGTACTTGTGATTTCTGCTTACCTGTCACTATAAGTAAGCGTCGCAGTGAAGCGAAACAAGCGCTGTATCGTTTGTGAGGTACAGTGGCGAGCGAGTGTGCCGGGACTTCCCCTAGTTCGCCGGCCGAAGTGGCCGTGCGGTTAAAGGCGCTGCAGTCTGGAACCGCAAGACCGCTACGGTCGCAGGTTCGAATCCTGCCTCGGGCATGGATGTTTGTGATGTCCTTAGGTTAGTTAGGTTTAACTAGTTCTAAGTTCTAGGGGACTAATGACCTCAGCAGTTGAGTCCCATAGTGCTCAGAGCCATTTGAACCATTTGAACTTCCCCCAGTTCACTGTTAGTAGCGCCACGTCATCTTAACGCGTCTGCGCGTAGCGCACAAGTATTGTACCATGATTAAGTTTAAAATTAAAAGTCAAAATTTCTTTTTCAAACTTTGTCAGCATATACTTTAATGCAACAACGTTTAAAGTAATTAAATCAATACTTTTCATAAAAATACCGTTTTAAGAAAAAAATAAGTGGCGCTAACTAATAAAGCGGGAAAGCCAGAACTTGGTCAATATGTGCCAATGTATGTCAAAAGTAACTCGTGCAAGTTTGAACGTAATAGAATAAAAGTTATAGTCAGAGTCCACGTTTTAAGAAAAATTGAAGGCGCTAAATATTAAACTTCGAACTGTAAAAATTTTTATGACGCTTCATTTCAACCTGAAAATAATAACTAAACCACGTTAAGCTACCTCGAACAGTTTTTGAGTAATTTAATGAAAACCAAATTAGTAACTAAAACATACCCATTTGTTGTAGATTATGTACCTGTAATTTTAATGATAGAAATTTTTGGTTACAATACGTGATGAAACCTACTAAATAACAGAGCTATAACAAATTTTAGAATTATAGTATTCATAACAACGAATACAAGTTATATTAAAGTTATAGTTCAGAGGTAAGAATCTACCGTTAGTTCCATTCTATAAACTCTAGAAAGCAAAGCTTTTATGCCAGCTAGCTGAAACTTTTTCTGTGATTTCAACCAAGTTACCTAAATGCATGTAAAAATTAAGAAGATTCTAAATTAATTCATAACTTTGTTATTAAAAAATTATGTGCCCGAGAAAGCGGTCGTTCAGGGACTGCTGCCGTTTGCAAAAGGCAGATGACAGCTGGTGTTCCCTTGGCCGTCCGCTGCGGCACATATATAAATACAGCCGGAGAGGCAGGAAAAAGGTTCACTTCGCACCCAGCCTCTGTTAAGATCGGCGTCTGTCAAACGGCGGATTGCGTTGTGTCTCGGATGACGTCAGAGACGGACTATTGAAAGACGCTTATTTTCTGTAATAACTGATAGTGAACTCGCGAGGACTGTGCACCATCCTGGATCGCTTAGATTTTCACTAAAGTAACTGTTAGTTTGCCATCCGTGATATTTACAAATCTGAAACATATATTTGAGGATTAGTAGTCAGGGCGAAAGACAATTTGGTTGGAACGTACCGTAGAAGTCACCTCTGAACTGGTTGTAGTGTTGTTTAGAATAGAGATTTACTGTCAACTGAACATAGTGACTTTCAGTGTGGTGTTTGAGAGATAGTTTACTAAATATATGTATGAACTAGAACTCTATACCTTCATTTATAATCAAAGTCCTGATCCCGCTAAGCAGAAAGACAATAGAAACATTTCTTTCAGTGGGCTGAACAACAATGTGGACATGCAGACTGGAAGCAATGGTCAGTATCTTCTCAATCGCTTTCTAGCTGACCACAAAAATAGTTTCGAGGCTTGCGTGAGAAAGACGGTGAACTACATCAACTAAAACCAGCTAAAATACATAAAATTTTACCCGCCGCCCCACGACAGAATGGCACGTGTTGTGGCAGAATTATGTTTAATGAACAAGCCGATATTTCAATTTCATCGACAACTAGGCCATTGTTTTGAGGAAGAACAGCTATTCCCAGCCCACGAGTCAGTAATGACTCCATTTTACGTAATAAGACACCAAAGACCTACAGACAATGGCTGTGAGTGAGTATTGATTTAAATCAATGGGGAAAGTTGAAAATTTGTGCTGGACCAGGATTCGAACCTGTGTCTCCTGCTTACTAGCTAGATGCTCTGACCACTAAGCCACCTGGACATAGTTGTCATCTCAACTGCACGGACGCCTCTCGTCAGACCCAAATCCTCAACCTATTCACGCAATACTAAGGTAGTGCTCTTGCTCGTTATCCTCGTTACTAGCGGCATTTCGCTGATTCTCGTATGAGTTAGAGCCAGATGTGCATCCGCACTAAAGAGATCATTGGCTGTCTCGCTTTAATTATATGTGTGTGGTTTTTGTTCTTTCTCAAATACCTGAAAGATCAGACATCACATATATATAATTAAGATTAGGACGATCAATTGATCACTTTAGTGCATATGTATACCACACTCGAACTCCTTCGGGAATCGGCGAAATGCCGTGAGTAACGAGGTAATGGGCTAGGGACACTACAGTAGTAGTGTGAGCATATGTTGAGATTTTGGGTCTGACGGGAGGCGTGGTAGAGTAGTCCGTGCGTTGAGATGACCACTGTGTCCAAGTGGCTTAGTGGTCAGAGCATCTGTCTAGGAAGACGGAGACATGGGTGGGAATCCCGGTCCGATACTAATTTTCAACTTTCCCCATTGACTTAAATAAATGCTCGCTTGCAACCAATGTCTGTACTTCCTTTGAATTTTATTTCATAGAGGCTGCTGTATTGAAATGGTTTTTGTTCTTTCGTACATGTCAGCAAGAACAGAAACCACATACATATTTTTACGTAAGGTGACAAAACTTCGTCCAAATACTAGTGATTGATATTTCTGTCAGATTTCAAGATTTTGTGGCTTTTGCGTACACATTATGATACCAATTGTATTACCACTTTTAGAACTCGAGAACCACAATTACCAATGATTTTTGGAGACTTGGTAAAAGTTTACCGTAAACTGGGCACTGTACGTGTGCGTAAGCTCATAATTAAAGAACAGCTGTCCTTATGGAGGATCCAATGACAAGCGGTGGTCCGACTCGAAATAAATATACGATGGTCGACTGGTGAGCGTTTTATCGCTTTACGGAGGCTGGAAACGATGGACACAAACTTCCTACATGACAATGGCGACAGTGGGCGATGACTGCAGCAGACTGTTCGCAGTTGCAGTTTTGAATACAAAGCCTTAAACGCCTGTAGCGATGCTTTCAAGGGGAAAAACAGAATTCGGCAGCGTCATCAAATACACAAGCAACAAGGACAAGTGTACGTCTGATGAATTATAGAGAACAGCAAGGTTATTCCAAAATCAAACCGCAGTTTTAGTTCACATGTTTCAACCATAATTTCATTATAAGTACGTATGGAACAGAATTTATCATTGTAGGATGTGAGGCCCACCAGTTATGCAAAACACCGTTCTTTCCAAGTACCCATAACTGGCGGACTTCACATCCTCACATCCTACAATTTTAACTGCAAACACTTTAGACACAAGGAGCTGCAGATCCAGATGATGAAGAATTTATCATATATGTAGTAAGAGAACGTCATGGTTTTGAGGTGCGATAACTGCAGAAGTTACTGTCGGCCAACCGATTTGACACATGGCACGTACAGAGCTCTCTCTCCATATACAATGGTCTGATTGCTCATGAAATCGGTACATCGGAGTGTTCATTGAAAGTTATTCCACAGTATAGCTTCGCCTCAGTGAAACTAATTGTTGCACATTCTGACATGAACGGTTCCTCTGAGTACAGAATCAAAGTATGTAGATGCATGGGATGAGATTTTTTTCATCAGACGTAATTTATGTTTCTTTATTAGGCAATTTCCAGCACAGCATAACTGTCAATACTCTGTGCAGCGTTCTGAAATCGTTTCTGTTGACTGACCAGTGTTTCAGACAGCACTCATATGCACTCTTTATAGCAGGAAATCTGAGACCAAGGCTGCGTTTTACTGAGCGCAAACTGTGTTTCAATTTCTTGCGTGTCAGGAAATAAATTCAACACTGTTTCTGCCCACGTCTCAGCATGTCTTATTTGTTGTATAGACCACAAAACGCCATTAAATTTCCTATGTGGTCATTAGACAACTTAAGCAAATTCTCACTTCTCAGTTACGTTTTGACTTCCCTTGAATCTGTGAAGAAGCTTTCTTTGCCAATGTAGCAGTTTTCTAACACGGCTATCAAACCACGGTGGGTCTTTCCTATCCCTTAAGAATTTGCTAGGAAGATACTTGACTAAGACTAGGGCCTGACTGCAGCAGAACGTTGTATGACGTCAGAACGTGAGTCCACGCTGTAGTGTCCTGAGTTCGGCGGTGTATAATAGAGTACTGAGGTAATATTGAGAGTAAAATGATGCGAGCGCTCCGTTACCTCTGCCGCCTTTTCCACACTATTTTATAGAGACCAGTCGATGAAGAAAATAATTTTTACGTTACGTCATATGTCATCTTCATGGTGAAGTGTCCATCAAATCGTTAATGGTCATACTTATTGTGATATTCTCATTTAATTAAGAAACTCGGAAAAGTTTGCAATGAAATATACGCGTCGATATGATATTGCGTTTGTTGCATGTTACACCATATGTGGCTGCGAATAAAATTCATCCAAGATATTGTATTTTCCCTCAGACATGGAAGGAGGTCTCTATCTGTCTCCAGTCTCGAGAAAACATAATTTGCGTAGGACGTTCACTTCCCACCACTCGCTTACGAGAATGAAATACTTTTATCATACCTCATACCTCCAAAACCGTTCGAGATATCTAAACGAGAGTTTGACAAATGATATCACACAACGAGGAGAGTATTTTTCCATGCGGTTCACATTAGTAACATTCTTATCAAAGTCGATGTAGTCAAAACTACAGTTTTTTATTTAACTTTTTTAAAATCAGTACTTTAATTTTTAAGAAGCCATTGATAGCTAGTGAAAATAGAATTTGCTAGTATAAAAATATACTTTAAATTTCCTCTATTATGTTAGAAAAAACCGACACATTCAGGTTTACTGTAAGGAATTGACCTCTCTGGTCGCCTTTTGTTCGTTTATAAGACACACTGTTTCAATGTTCTGTCGCAATAGCGATTGCAAGATGAGTTTGTAATTTATGCTGTGTTTTGAGGAAAGAAGCACAATTAAAGCAGTGAGCAACAGAAATGTAACTGTTACTCATGATATGAGAGATGTTTAAGAACTGAGACACCAGGACACTTCCGTATCAAAGATGTTTTTGATGCACGCTGCGGGGGAGCAGCGTTCAACGCTGCCCGCCTCACTCCGCTCAGGCCACGATCTAAGGGATACTGAACGGCCGGCCGCGGTGGCCTCGCGGTTCTAGGCGCGCAGTCCGGAACCGTGCGACTGCTACGGTCGCAGGTTCGAATCCTGCCTCGGGCATGGATGTGTGTGATGTCCTTAGGTTAGTTAGGTTTAAGTAGTTCTAAGTTCTAGGGGACTGATGACCACAGCAGTTGAGTCCCATAGTGCTCAGAGCCATTTGAACCATTTGATACTGAACGATGCGTCTGATTTTTTTTTCCATTTGTGTCACAAATCTTTGTGCTCATAACTGATGAGGCTGACTACTCAGACACTCTGAAGTTTGTACCCCGACACTCTCGCTAAGTAAAAATATGAGAGAATGTTCCTACCTTTCTTCAAATGGCTCTGAGCACTATGGGACTTAACATCTTAGGTCATCAGTCCCCTAGAACTTAGAACTACTTAAACCTAACTAACCTAAAGACACCACACACATCCATGCCCGAGGCAGGATTCGAACCTGCTACCGTAGCAGCCCCTACCTTTCTTAACATAAATTGTAAAACCCGTAGTCTTATAATCACTGTTGCCTTCCTCTTCACTAACTGATTCCGTAAGATCACCTCTGTTTATTGATAGGAGGTGTAATGCGCTACTTTCACGATTTGGTTCTCTATCTGCTTGAAGTAATTTTAGGACAAGACGTTCAGAGTATTGTCACACTAATCCGTATCTCTGTCGCCAGTTTTGATAGAATGACTCTCCCTGTCTGTACCTGGCAAGTTACTCACCCCCCATTGCAACTGCATAATCAGGCCCTTAGCCTGCCACCTAAACCAGAGAGGATTTGAGATGGTTCTTCTGTTGAACTGCCCTGTTTTCTCTGCAACTGACACAGATCTCAGATATCTTTTTAGACAGGTACCCAGTACACATGCAAGAAGTATCTACAAGTGCTTCGATGAAAGAAAAAGAATAAGTCCCATACGCAATCACTGTTGGTGTATTGGAAATGGATATAGACATGCGTTTCTGAAGACTCCCCAATTTCGAACAGAAATGTATTTAATTTTCATATCAAACTGACTGTAAGTCGCATATAGAAATATGGCTAGTTTGCATATTAGTCGTATTAGTGTATCGTTGAATGAAAAGAGATGAAGCATACTGCTTTTCGGGGTGTTTGGTTATTCGATGTTTTACTACTGCTACTGGAAACAGAGGGCACGGGGTGAAGGCTAATTGTGTTGTCCCGGCTCTCTCTCTCTCTCTCTCTCTCTCTCTCTCTCTCTCTCTCACACACACACACACATACACACTTAAATATGACGCACTATTAATCCCGATTGACCCCTGCTGAAAAATACGCAATTGACTTTGTAAGTAGGCTATTTAGGTTTTTTTATTGGTAACGCCACCTCTGTATGAAAATCACTGCCTGTGCTGTGTGCAGTCTGTGGCTGCTTTGCATTGTTGTCTGCCATTGTAGTGTTGGGCAGCGGCAGCTGGATGTGAACAGCGCGTAGCGTTGAGCAGTTGGAGGTGAGCCGCTAGCAGTGGTGGATGTGGAAGAGAGATGGCGGAGTTTTGAAATTTGTCATGAAATGCTATATATATTATGACCGACAAACTGCCTATTGGCTTCTGTCTCGGGTTCTTCGGCCGACGTTCATCTAATGATTTTTCTGACGTTTCGCCAGCACGAGTGGCTGGCATTGTCAAAGCTTCACCCTCCATTGCCGGTGGTGAACTGGAGCCGAGCTCGCGGGCGCAGGCTATATGTACCTGGCGCGCCAACGTCCGAGGGCTTCTCCGCGGTCATTTCCGGTGCGGTTCTCCTCTTGCTACCTGCGACGGTCGTTCGCTGCAGTACGGGAAGCCAGGATCCGTTGACCTTAAGGCTTTCCTCTTTCTTGTTCAAACTGTTCGCGTGTTTTTGTATTTCTACAGCTTCTCTGAACAAGCGCGTGTAATAGTGGTTCTCTATAGCCAGAACTTCCGTGTCGGCGAATTTTATTACGTGGTCGGTCTCATTCAGTGCGTGTTCTGCCACGGCCGATTTCTCCACCTGCCCCAACCTGCAATGTCGCTTATGCTCCTTGATCCTGGTGTTAATGGATCGTCCAGTCATCCCGACATAAACTTTTCCGCATGTGCATGGTATGCGGTATATTCCAGACATTGCAAGTGGGTCTCTTTTCTCCTTCGCCGATCTAAGACACTCTTTGATCTTCCTTGTCGGTTTGAAGATCGTCTTTACGCCATGTTTGCGCAATATACGGCCGATTCTGTCCGTCACTCTGGGAATGTATGGCAGAAAGGCCGTACCCGACATTTCTTTTTCTGGTCCCTTACTTCGCCGAGTGTTTGGCTCAGTTACACTTCTAATATAATTTGTGGAGTACCCATTGCAATGGGTACTCCACAAATTAAATTATATTAGAAGTGTAACTGAGCCAAACACTCGGCGAAGTAAGGGACCAGAAAAAGAAATGTCGGGTACGGCCTTTCTGCCATACATTCCCAGAGTGACGGACAGAATCGGCCGTATATTGCGCAAACATGGCGTAAAGACGATCTTCAAACCGACAAGGAAGATCAAAGAGTGTCTTAGATCGGCGAAGGAGAAAAGAGACCCACTTGCAATGTCTGGAATATACCGCATACCATGCACATGCGGAAAAGTTTATGTCGGGATGACTGGACGATCCATTAACACCAGGATCAAGGAGCATAAGCGACATTGCAGGTTGGGGCAGGTGGAGAAATCGGCCGTGGCAGAACACGCACTGAATGAGACCGACCACGTAATAAAATTCGCCGACACGGAAGTTCTGGCTATAGAGAACCACTATCACACGCGCTTGTTCAGAGAAGCTGTAGAAATACAAAAACACGCGAACAGTTTGAACAAGAAAGAGGAAAGCCTTAAGGTCAACGGATCCTGGCTTCCCGTACTGCAGCGAACGACCGTCGCAGGTAGCAAGAGGAGAACCGCACCGGAAATGACCGCGGAGAAGCCCTCGGACGTTGGCGCGCCAGGTACATATAGCCTGCGCCCGCGAGCTCGGCTCCAGTTCACCACCGGCAATGGAGGGTGAAGCTTTGACAATGCCAGCCACTCGTGCTGGCGAAACGTCAGAAAAATCATTAGATGAACGTCGGCCGAAGAACCCGAGACAGAAGCCAATAGGCAGTTTGTCAACAAGTGGCCACGAAAGCCTCAACAATTTTGTATATTATGACTATTGAGGTAAATACATTGGTTGTTCTCTATCAAAATCTTTCATTTGCTAACTATGCCTATCAGTAGTTAGTGCCTTCCATAGTTTGAATCTTTTATTTAGCTGGCAGTAGTGGCGCCAGCTGTATTGTAGTAGTTCGAGTAACCAAGATTTTTGTGAGGTAAGCGATTTGTGAAACGGATAGGTTAATGTTAGTCAGGGCCATTCTTTCGTAGGGATTTTTTGAAAGTCAGATTGCGTTGCGCTAAAAATATTGTGTGTCAGTTTAAGCACAGTCTCGTGTATAATTGTAAAAAGGGGACGTTTCATATGTCGACCCTTAGCCAAGGATACCTCACTGGAATCTTCTGATGTTTTCTTTTAGTTTGTGTAATTAGTGTAGATTTTGTTTATTGCTAGCGCGTAATTGTAGAGAGAATCACCTTAGTAGTTGCAGTCTTTCATTGTTGTACAGTAAAACAGGTGTGGCACACATGTAGATTTGCACCAAGTATTTCGCTGCTGCAATTAACTACATATTATTTTCAGTGCTATGTTAATGTGTTCTCTTATTTTTGCTCTTCAAATTGTGCTTTTCTATGTTATCGTGTGAAATATTGTGACAATAATGGCGTGTGAAAAACGTAACACTAGGCTCCAAAGTAAACTGAGAAATAATAGTGACGACGAGCGTAGCTTATCAGCACCACTGTGTAATGAAGTAACAGATATTCAAAGTAGTAATTTGGTAATAGTACATAGGGAAATGGAGCGGGCGGCAAACAATGGCGTAGACAGTGAAACAAATAGTGAACAGGGAAGCATTATCGATCGATCGGTCGGAAGGTTTTCTCAAATAAGTCAAGACACATTTTCTGCTTGTCAAAATGTGAATGTTGCCGGTGCAAATGCACTGCCGAAAAGCGTAGAGGAACAGATTCCAGACACTAATGCATTGTTATTACAGTTAATGCAACAAATGGGACAAAGGCTACAAAAGTTAGACACAACGCTTGAACAAAATCAGAAACAAATGGGACAAAATCTTCAAAAGTTAGACACAATGGAACAAAATCTTCAAAAGTTAGACACAATGGAACAAAATCAGAGACAAACACAGCAAAAGCTTCAAAAGTTAGACACAATGGAACAAAATCTTCGGAAGTTAGACACCACACTTGAACAAACACGTGAAGATTTAACTACTGAGTTACATAACATTGAATCGAAATGTCAAAAAGTCTGTAATGACGTTAAAACACAAATTTGTGAGCATTTTCAACCTATTTTTTCGCGGCATGAAAATGCATTACAGAATCACGAAGCAGCCATAAAAGAACTGCAAACCATTGTTCATGAAAATCATGAGACCTTGTCGGCTAAAATTGACTCAGTTGCATCTACCGATTCGGTTGCGCAACTTACAAAAACTCAAGAAAACTTAAAGGACACAGTAGATTCGATTTCAACACAAATGGACACTCTGAAACTTGGTTCAGAAAAACACACTGAGGAAATGTGTTCACTATCGGAGAAAGTAGCCAAACTTTCGGATCAGGTCACTAACTTATCTACAAAGGTAGATGATGATCTGAATGACACAAGACCCGTAGCCTTCACTGACACAGAAGAGTATGAACAAATTAGAAAATTCAAACAAAATCAGAATCAAAATACGCAACAACAAAGAGAAATCCGGGAAGTACAAGATCAGCTGACTCAGGTAATACAAGAATTACGTATTTCAGAGGCCACTCGCGCTCCAATACGGGAAGAGGGACTTAGAAATACGGAACAACCACAAAATAATAACACAGGACACTTCGGAAATTATTAAAGAAATAGGCAAGGCACACCGAATTTTGAGATGGAACCGCCGAAACGACGTAATAATGACCGACATGCGACTCGCCGACATGATGATTTTGACTATAAGCTGTTCATTACTACACGTAAATTCAAAACATTTAAGAATTCCGGCAACGACATTCATCCACAAGCGTGGCTTCATCAATTCTCTCATTGTTTTCCTCCCAACTGGTCATTAGAGCACAGATTAGAATTTATGTGTAGCTACTTAGAGAATGAACCAGCTGTAAGAATGCGGTCGGTCATTCACGATTGCCACAGTGAAGGAGAGTTTTACCATGCCTTCCTCTCAGCATATTGGTCTCAAGCCACACAAGACCGAGTAAAACATAGCATCATAATGATGAAACGTTTCGAACAATCTGAATTTTCCAGTCTTATGAAATATTTTGAAGACATGTTGCATAAGAATCAGTATCTTTCAAACCCATACAGCCCCTCAGAACTCATCCGCATTTGCTTAATCAAATTGCCTGAACATTTACGACATATTATTTTAGCAGGACGTTGCAAAGACGACATTGAAGCTTTTCAGGGACTGTTACAAGAATTAGAAATTGACACAGACAGTCGCGGGATGCGAAAACAGGAAAACAATCACTACAGGTCACATCCGTCGCAATTCCGCGATGAAAGAAATAATAACTGGACACGACAAGGCTATTCTCACAACACAAATCGTGACCAAAACAGACACCACCCATATGACAACCACTGGCAGAGTCACAATAGTTACAGAGAAAGATCGCATTTCCGTAGTAATGACTATCACAGAGACAATCAGAGAAACAGACAATATGGGAACCAAAACAATTATTATCAATGGAGGCAGAATAGCCGGCCGAAGTGGCCGTGCGGTTAAAGGTGCTGCAGTCTGGAACCGCAAGACCGCTACGGTCGCAGGTTCGAATCTTGCCTCGGGCATGGATGTTTGTGATGTCCTTAGGCTAGTTAGGTTTAACTAGTTCTAAGTTCTAGGGGACTAATGACCTCAGCAGTTGAGTCCCATAGTGCTCAGAGCCATTTGGAGTCAGAATAACTTCAGACGCAATAGTTCGGCGCACAGTTACGATTCAGGGAGAAATTCTCCACCACGTGACGGACAAGGAAGAAACTACGGAATCTACCGACATGACGACAGACGATATATTCGTAACGACAGACCTGAATTGCATCAGAACTGGCGGGATTCAAACAGGGCAGGGCCTTCTCGTCAGAGTGAATTTGTAGAAGCTAGGTCACCTAATCCCAATAACGGTGCGCGCCAACAAAGAGACAGACAATGACTCGCACAGCAGGCAGCCGCGTGCGCCCGCTGGCTCCGAGAAAAATAACATAAGACGCTAGCCTTGAGAAAAATTTTAGCATTCTTTACCGATGTATACAACATGATAATTGCTTTGAAGTTGAAACTCTGCGTACTAGGAAGAGTAAAGGTTTACACCACATTTCACATGTAAAACCATTTATTGAAAAATAATCTGCTTTTTAACTTTGTCTTTGCCATAAAACGTTTCACTTCACATTTCTAGTATGCTTTGTCAGACTTAAGAAACTGTTAACATGCAACAATGTTTGAAGTTAAATATCCAGTCTAGAACCTAGGGAACATTTTTAAACAGAAATTACGAATGCATTGTTATTGTGAACAGACGTCACAGTGTTATTGTGTGTGTACATTCTTGCTTGTTAGTTGCATGATTATGTAACGACTATAAGGCTTACATACTTAGAACATTTACCAGTACTGGTAATGAGATTTTAGTGCAACATTTTGGTTTACTTGAAAATACATTCTGGATTTAAAGTACTTTCAGTGAGATACCAGATGACATAGTGGTTAGTTTATGTGACAGCTACACGATTTTTATCACGACGCTACTAATGAGTGACAATTTACAATGTTGCTTTTGCGGTGTATCTGTTTTATATCTGCACAGTTTTCTGAATTCTTCTGGAAAGAAAAACATGTTTTAGTAGTAACTTTTGTGGTATAGCAACAATGAGACAGCCTTTTTCGTGGCACAACAATACGTTACTGTACAGTACTTTCTTCATCACGCCAATAAGCATAATAACTACGATATCTATACGCAAAGCATTTCACTTTTGTTTATCATGAGGTAAGTACATTGACTTCTGCAGAACTTAGCTTTCGGAGGACAATAACTACGACACTTCCACAGAGATTATGTTACAAGACGCACAGTTTAGCGCTACAGTACACGCATTTGAGTGATTAATTTTATACTTAAAACATTTATTTTTAAAGATTTTTGAATTACAAAGAAAGTTTTCCATGATACATTTCATTCTATTGGTGTAATCTGTAACACCTGAGGGTATAATTACATTAATCCTCAGATGGGTACATGCTTACTTTGTGTACCATGTGTTTGGCAAGCACAAGGAGCCCTAGCTAATATGGTATTTGCTTATACAACTTTACACATCGGTACCATATTTCTCTAAGACATAAATTACACAGCTACCTGATCATTTAACAGAGAAAGAAACATTTTTTTTTTACTACTTCAGTGACAGATGTTTATGCAATTACACAGTTGGATAACTTCACACTCACGAAATTGTATGTTGTCTGTACTTTGTGAACTGTTCATATTTTTTTGGAACCATTGTGATACTATGAGAGCTTTGAATGATATATTTGGTATGGGATCACGATTTTTAAAGTATGTTTGAGGCAGATGACACTTTTGACATGAGCAGAGAATTTTTTTTAGGTTTTGAAATTATTAGAGGAAGCTACGAAGATTTTGAGAGTTGACTGAGGTGTAATGATATTAGTACGATGACTATGTGTATTATGCTGTTGCGGTATGTTTATGATCAATAAGATGATGCTATATGAGTTATTTGAGTATGCTACGTATCTGTTATGATAAAATATTGAAGAAGTATCGACGAATAAGGTAAGGAATAATGAGTAGTGGGTAGGGACTCACTCTGGTTTGTGAAACAGGTTGTTGGAAACCAAGAATCGTACTTTAAGAGTTATGAAATGTATGTAAATGCTTGAATGTATTACAATGCCGACGAAAACTTTTTGGACACTGTTATATCAATAGGATTTTGTTTCTACAGATTTGTAATGCAAATTCTTGACCTGTGAAATATTTTTATATGAGACTGCCACTGTAGCGGAAACTGTTGTCGTAAATATTTCGGTAAGAAAGGTAAGTGACCTTGACGTAATGCGTCTTGAGCGGCCACCTGTGCCGGCCACCTGGAGAAACAGCCATTAGGTGAAAAAAAAAGAGGCCATTAACCTCGCTATTGACATTCCTTTGTAGAAAGCATCGCAAATACGACACGCTCATTACTTGGAAACATATGATTACTCGTATTTTGTGCTACTTACTGAAATGCTTATGAATTGATGGGAAATATTCGTATGACTGCAAACCTGATTAGGACAAGTGTCTTTCTACGAGAGTTGAGAGAATTTCTACTAACTTATGAAATGTCACATGACTATTGAATGATATTTTTATGCTTTTTTTTCATAGTTGCTTATTTCATTTGATATCTAGTTTCCAGCTGTGTTGCAGCATTGCTTTTATAAAATAAAATGCATTTGCTAATGTGAACACTTTCTGTCAACAGATCTATTAAATAATAATTTTGTAATCCACATTCTTAAAAAAAGGAGCTCTTGGAATGGAAAGAACAATAAGAAGGGACTAATAACAGTAACTGCATATATAATTTTCTTTTCGAGTACTTGGTAATTTTTGTAGAATTAGTTCTTGTGGTGCACCACTTTAATTACTTAGACATTAAGATGTGAATAGACATTTCCCTTGTCTGCGTTGTTATCTTTAGTGTACTATTTTTTCTGCTTGAGCTATGTCATGTTTAGGTATAAGATATTTCATTTTCTGCTTCTGCTTGCCAGGCATAGTGCTATTAAATTTCACTTTGCATTACTCTGTTAATCTAGTTATGCTACTGATTTATTTTCTTGTTGCTGCACATTGGCTCATATTAGTTGTAATATTGCAATTGCTTTGCTAATTTCTATAATGCTGCTTGCTTCGCAAATCTGCATTTTGTTTCATTGCTGTTTGCGTTAATTGTTTTGTGCTGCTGCATTGCCTCGTCCCTTAGTTTAGCATCTGAGCGCAGAAGATTTAAGTTAGCTTAAGAGGGGGTAGACTACATAAGAAACTGACTATGAAGAATAGGGAAAGAATGCATTGAGAGGTTATATGAAACAGATTTGGCAAAAATGAGAATTGTGCACTGAGAAATAATTATTTGGAAAAGAAATATGAATAGAATGCAGAAAGCAGGTATATATAGGGCTTTTTGGGAATAATGATGAATGAAGGGAGATCCCCAAGAAGTAAAGAAAGTTTTGTTTGCAAAATACTGCAGTAAAACAAACCCTGTCCTTTCCTTTTGTATTATTATGCTATGTGTTTGTGTACCCTTGTGTATTTATGTTTTTCCTGTATTTATATGTTTATCTGATAAGACTTATGATGTAGAATTTTTCTAATACTAAGCTACATTCACTATGATGAGGAATACTGTTATCCTCAAATATAATTGGTATTAATAATATGTTATTTACCTTGTAAATATGCTTAGACATTATTTATTCTGTTTTGTTTCAATGCTCATGTGTGAAATTAATGTTTCGAAAACTATTCTCATTATTTTATTTATTTACTTATGTCATAATTCCTGTAACACTGATGTATATGTCTATTTCTATTCTGTTGTAAAGCCTGTACTACAAATGTTATCTGTATTGTTATGTTCTTTAATGATGTATTTTGTACCTTTGTAATTGTATTCCTCTGTTATAAAATTGTAATTGACATCAGTTCATCATATTATTAACTTGTAAGTTACATTTCACTGCACACGTTTCTGGTGGTCATAGTATATGGACAATATGTGAGAAGTAGGGACTGTTAGTGTTTGCACGTGTGTTAATAATTCAACAAGGGACTGGATAACAGCATTGTTGGTTCTAAGGACAATTCCAAAAACTTTGGGAGTGCACAAGTGGTGATTATGGACTTGCTATATTGTCTGCAAGACTCTTCGATAGTGATTGTGCACCTGCACAGTCGCAACAGATGGCTGCTGGCCATCTCTACAAGGACTACAGTGGGTCTGCATCTTTGATGACCCACCAGTAGCATTATTTCTACAAGGACTGCAGTGGGTCTGCACCTCTGGTGGCCCACCAATACCGTAATCTCTACCAGGACTGCAGTGCGTCTGCTCTGTGATGACCTACCAAACGATATTCTTCAAAACTTCGATTGACTCCGCTGTGGGTTTGCTCTGTTGTGGCCCATTACCTGTCAGCATGTCAAGAGTCAGCACTGTCTTTCCGTTGGAAGGATAACGCTACTTCTTCAAGACTGCATGGAAATCCATTACTTTCGTGTGCATTTTCTTTTACTGGTCAGACTTTGAGAAAAACACTGCAATGTTATTGTGATGAATGATCAGGACTGTCTTTATGGACCGTGAGAAAATTTTAGCTTTTGACCAACATTGTATCAATAAGTGTGTGCATTTGATTTCTTTGTTATTGTAATTGTGAAAAAAAAATTTAACAACTATGTATTGGCCAGTGCCCAAAAAAATTTGTAAAATTTTTTGTGGGTAGCATGGGGGCTATGTAAGTAGGCTATTTAGGTTTTTTTTATTGGTAACGCCACCTCTGTATGAAAATCACTGGCTGTGCTGTGTGCAGTCTGTGGCTGCTTTGCATTGTTGTCTGCCATTTTAGTGTTGGGCAGCGGCAGCTGGATGTGAACAGCGCGTAGCGTTGCGCAGTTGGAGGTGAGCCGCCAGCAGTGGTGGATGTGGGGAGAGAGATGGCGGAGTTTTGAAATTTGTCATGAAATGCTATATATATTATGACTATTGAGGTAAATACATTGGTTGTTCTCTATCAAAATCTTTCATTTGCTAACTATGCCTATCAGTAGTTAGTGCCTTCAGTACTTTGAATCTTTTATTTAGCTTGCAGTAGTGGCGGTCGCTGTATTTCAGTAGCTTGAGTGGCGAAGATTTTTGTGAGGTAAGTGATTTGTGAATGGTATAGTTTAATGTTAGTCAGGGCCCATTCTTTTGTAGGGATTATTGAAAGTCAGATTGCGTTGCGCTAACAAAATATTGTGTGTCAGTTTAAGGACAGTAGTGTATAATAGTTCTAAGGGAACGTTTCAACTTTACCCATTACCGCCGCGCAGGGTAGCCGTGCGTTCTAGGGCGTCTTGTCACGGAGGTTCGAGTCCTCCCACGGGCATGGGTGTGTGTGTTGTCTTTAGCGTAAGTTAGTTCAAGTTAGATTAAGTAGTTCGTAAGCCTAGGGACCCATGACCTCAGCAGTTTGGTCCCATACTCCTTACCATAAATTTCCAAATTTTTTGCCCATTACCTATGGTTGGTGACGGTGTAATGCTTCCTTCGTTCATGATGTGAACGCAGATGTTTGTTTGTGTTTCTGTTGAAGTCCATAGTCCGTTCGTGCAAGTTGGCGATCGTGTGTGTGGGCCATACGGCCGTTTCCGATTTGTAGCAGACACTGTTGCTTGTCTGCCATGAGATACTGCCTATTTTAAGCTCTTATCCTTCGCAATCTGGTCTGTTGTGGTCCTGCTCTCCTCATCTGCTACGCACAATTAAGTTTCCCTGCAGTCTTCATCGTGTTGCCAAGATATGCACCCCTAAAATAATCGGAGACTCCGACTCTGCGAATGAAACAGTTGGAAATTTGGGGGTAAGTTCCTATGGGACCAAACTGCTATGGTCATCGGTTCCTAGGCTTACACACTACTTAATCTAACTTAAACTAAACTACACTAACGACAACACACACATCCATGCCCCAGGAAGGACTCAAACCTCCGACTAGAGGAGCTGCGCGAACCGTGGCAAGGCGCCTTAAACCGCACGGCAACCCTTTGCGGCTCTGTGAATGTAAACTGATACATACAAGTAGCATGGCAAGAACTTTTGGGCTGATTTGAATGACGTAATTTAATCTTACACAACCTTTAGGTTTCATTTCGAAACGAAATTTGATTTACGATCGGCATTCCACTATGATCGTCTTCTCGATAAGGTTTAAGCCCTTCATATCCCCGAAAAAGCCCAGAGAGAGAGAAGATCGTTTTCACCTGATGGATTACAATGAGTGTCCTAAGTTTCTGTGTCCTTTCGTATTTTGTTTTAGAGATCCAGGTAGCCTTTTCAGCCACATTCTGGCAGTGTGCCCTATGTTTGCGTTCCACATTTACAACATTATTCTCTAATTCTCCTTTCCACAAATTTATTTTCCTGTCAGAATATCCCTCACAGCCTTCTGGTCGTTGTAAAATTTTATAAAATGGATGCGGACGTGGGCCTATTCAATCTTCGCTTTCTCTTTAACCCATTGTATTCTGTCCGTTACTACAGAGACAGAGAGCGCATCCGACTGCTTTCTGATGTGACAGCTTCTCTTCTTCCTCGTGCCTATTTTGGCGTGTAGACTGTATTTTTTCGGTCACGACCTGCTCATTCGCATGTGCAAGTGCGTTCCTTATCCTCCCGTTCTCAACTCAGGTCCCTCGTTATTTTCTTCGAGTTTACTCCTTAAGTAGATAATAAGTGACAGGTTCCAAACTTTTGTGGAGAGTATCACTCAGTTTTCCCACCTTTCCCTCGAAGTTCACTGCTGCATACGAGTTTGTCTTTCCCTCTATCCGTTAGGGAAGGAACGCGGCACTTCCTGAGTGGGTACGCTTACTGTTCGAAGGTTCACGCGGCGGCTTTGAGGCAGCAGTCATGCCACCAAGTTGCTCGTTTGGCCGGTGGCGCCTGGGCTGTCACTTGGCACTGTTCGCTGAGGTAGTTGTCGGACGCGGGAGAACAGCAGCTGGCTCCTGATTGGTTGTCTAGCGCTGCGGCCGCTGACGCTGACGCGTAATGAAACGCACGAACCATACAATAGGAATATGTATGTAGCGAACATTTCGCACTGCGCACCGAGCGAGGTGGCGCAGTGGTTAGCACACTGGACTCGCATTCGGGAGGACGACGGTTCAATCCCGTCTCCAGCCATCCTGATTTAGGTTTTCCGTGATTTCCCTAAATCGTTTCAGGCAAATGCCGGGATGGTTCCTTTGAAAGGGCACGGCCGATTTCCTTCCCCATCCTTCCCTAACCCGAGCGTGCGCTCCGTCGCTAATGACTTCGTTGTCGACGGGACGTTAAACAACACTAACCTAACCTAACCGAACTGCGCATGTTGCCAACATTTGAGTGAAACAGTCACGTGACCTCTGTATGATTCTGTACCTCACGTTCTTTACCGAGATCGAAACTTCAATATTACATTGTTCTACCTACTTCACAAATCTGTTTGTTAATAAGAATAACAGCGTTGAACTGTTCCTGCTACAGATACTAAGCCATATTCCAAAAATTGAGGAAGTTATTTTTCGTAAGACCTCAAAGGTGAAATTCACCCATTATCCTCTTCAGGGGCGTTTCTTGAATTGATAAATATTGAGACAAAGTGCAACGGCAACACATATTACCGAAAATGTGAAGACACGGAACGGACGTATGAAACGATATGGAATTTCATGGCTTGAGAGGGTAAGTAACTTTGTTTTAGTGATTACAGACTCGAGTAAGATTTTTTTTTTTAACTTGAAAACTTGGCAGTAAGAACCCACTGATCAGTTAGATGCTGTGCTCCATCTGACCGAGGTGCATGCACTGATCCGGTTGGGAAGCCTGTAATATATCCGTTGTATCCTCTCCTGTGACAAGCTGGGCCACAAATGTTCCATCTGATCCTTGATATCCTTGACACTGGCAATGGGACAGACTTGACGTCCAAACTGGTTCCACATATTAAGATCCATAGGGAACAGATCTAGAAATCTTAAGGCCATGGGAGTGCCTCAGTATCACGCAGACAGATTACAGAGATACGTACCATGTGCGGAAGAGCACTGTCCTGTTGAAAATAGGCACCACGGCATTGTTACATGAGAGACAACACGAAAACACAGAGCGTCGTGGGCGTACCGTCCTTTCGTCGAGGTTAATAGTAGGGTACTGTGGCTCAGAGTGCAATTTTGATACGGAATTGATATGAAATAGATGTACAAATTAATTCAATTGATCAATTAATTACCCCCATCCCCAGATGACATCATGTGTTTTCCTCAGCATGGACGTTGGTCCCCACTGAACCCCCTTCCACACCCCTCCCCCTCGCCTTTCCACACCTACTGTATTGGGGGAATTTTGGCTGGAATTTCGAATTTCGGTGGGAATTTCTTTGTCCTAGGGCTGTACTGACGTCCCACCCACCCTCCACCCCCAACAGGGAATTGGCGGGAAATTAAAAATGGCGATGCCCTTTCTGGGACTCGAACTCTGGTCCTTCTGGATGGGAAGCCCAGGTGAACCGCCCAACTCAACTGGAAACTCCCCAGATGCAGGAGAGGGAGGTTGAGTTAGTATACTTTCTTTATTCTGGTTAGGAAGCTCAAGTAAAGCTTGGTCCTAATTACGTAAGTCATCATAAAGATCGGACATAATTACACAACTATATTCATATCACTACACAAGGCATACCACTACACAAGAACTGCCTAAAGTTGCAATACAGTTCCAAAACTGAGGATGCCATATGATTGGTGTTAACCTGCCGAGAAAAAATTTCACAACACCACTCAAAACTAATGGCAGACACACTCATACCTACAAACTGCAGTAAAAATGGCTGGAGTTCGAGGAATTATTTTTACTATTTTTTTTTCTTTTTTGTGGGTAATACTGTATATTCAAGAGACGAGATGCTGATGTTAGACAGAGAGAAGTTTAATAATTGCATTATCTGTAAGCATACACCTGAGGACTGCATCTATCACTGTTCAACATCAGAGTTCGCTACAGATGCCTGCTCGACAATCACCCTGCAGACCTGGTAACTACTTACACAACTGATGGACAATGCTTCTGCTCTAATTACGCATCGAAATTCTCGTGGAAAAACCAGCACTGGTCACAATATACATAAATGACCTGGTGGATGACATCGGAAGTTCACTGAGGCTTTTTGCAGATGATGCTGTGGTGTATCGAGAGGTTGTAACAATGGAAAATTGTACTGAAATGCAGGAGGATCTGCAGCGAATTGACGCATGCTGCAGGGAATGGCAATTGAATCTCAATGTAGACAAGTGTAATGTGCTGCAAATACATAGAAAGATAGATCCCTAATCATTTAGCTACAAAATAGCAGGTAAGCAACTGGAAGCAGTTAATTCCATAAATTATCTGGGAGTACGCATTAGGAGTGATTTAAAATGGAATGATCATATAAAGTTGATCGTCGGTAAAGCAGATGCCAGACTGAGATTCATTGGAAGAATCCTAAGGAAATGCAATCCGAAAACAAAGGAAGTAGGTTACAGTACGCTTGTTCGCCCACTGCTTGAATACTGCTCAGCAGTGTGGGATCCGTACCAGGTAGGGTTGATAGAAGAGATAGAGAAGATCCAACGGAGAGCAGCGCGCTTCGTTACAGGATTATTTAGTAATCGCGAAAGCGTTACGGAGATGATAGATAAACTCCAGTGGAAGACTCGGTACGGGCTTTTGTTAAAGTTTCGAGAACATACCTTCACCGAAGAGTCAAGCAGTATATTGCTCCCTCCTAAGTATATCTCGCGAAGAGACCATGAGGATAAAATCAGAGAGATTAGAGCCCACACAGAAGCATACAGACAATCGTTCTTTCCACGAACAATACGAGACTGGAATAGAAGGGAGCACCGATAGAGGTACTCAGGGTACCCTCCGCCACACACCGTCAGGTGGCTTGCGGAGTATGGATGTAGATGTAGATTAGATAATGCAACATATGTACTTGGCAAAATCGTGATCTCAAAAGACTGCAGAGGGGACGGTAGTTGAACGTGAATTCACCTCGATGTATGATCACACACTGCCGAAATCAGAAGCCCTCTTACCTCCCCTCATCCCTTCCACTCCCTTCCTCCCTCCCTCCCTGGACCTACAGTGAAGAACCACGACTTTTCAATCAGTCAACTGCTACCAAGCGCCTTGGGGTTTTTCTGTGGCCTATCGCGCTTCCTCCGGCAGGCGACAGGCACCCAGCCTGCCTTGAGGTGAAGGCTCTTCACCAGTACAAAAGGATGTTAATACCAGATTCATTAACGGCGTTCCATACCACACGCCGTGCCCTGGTCAGGGGTACAGCTGCCCAGGAGATCTCTCAAACACACTGGGCCATTGTATTGAATGTTAACCAGGAGCCTAGAAACGACGGAGAGGCTCCGTCCCCACCACAGCCATAGTCGTCCACGACGACTACCGTAGTCCACTTCACCCCTCCGCCGCCCACACCAAACCATTCTTTCAGGGTTATTGCGCGGTTCGGCCCCCAGTGAACGCCCCCTCCCCTCCCCCAGGGAACGTCTCACACCAAACGAGTGTCACCCCTGTGTTTGCGTGGAAGAGTAATCGTAGTGTACGCGTACGTGGAGAACTTGTTTGCACAGCAATCGCCGACATAGTATAGCTGAGGCGGAATAAGGGGAACCAGTCCGCATTCACCGAGGCAGATGGAAAACCGCCTAAAAAGGATCCACAGACTGGCCGGTTCAACGGACCTCGACACAAGCCCGCCGGGCGGATTCGTGCCAGGGACCAGGTGCTCCTTCGCTGTCCATAAAGCCATGCGTTAGACCGCACGGCTAAAAGGCCGGACGCACTGGACCATTACCACACCATCCCCACAAGTGCCCACCTTCCTGAAACTGTAAGCACTGCACTGTAACTATCGTATTTAACGTCAGCGCACCTCCTACAGTTGAACATATATTAAAAAGGAAAACGCAGTTACGGCGATAATAACTGACGTTTTTCCACGAAAATAAGAGCAGTCCATTTTCTTTTAATTTTATGAGCAATATCGGTGCAGTTATCCTGGTTGACTGCAGGATATAATCCAAATCTCATTATTTTGCGACATCCAATGACGTGCACCGCCATCGATTGCAGATGACCAAAATACAGAGGTTGGGCTATACACCACCCTATGTAAAATCAGAAAAAAAACTTCCAAAATTTTGCTGCAAAAACTACCAATCACTGTAGAATGTTCTCGCTATATCAAAACTGTCGTCGGACTAAAAAAATGTGAGAATTTAAAGTCTGAAGAAAATATCTAATGACGTCAAGTTGCAACGGAATATTGTAGGAGAAAGGGGAAAACGTATGAAAAATGGTTCAAATGGCTCTGAGCACTATGGGACTTAACTGCTGAGGTCATCAGTCCCCTAGAACTTAGAACTAATTAAACCTAACTAACCTAAGGACATCACACACATCCATGCCCGAGGCAGGATTTGAACCTGCGACCGTTGCGGTCACGCGGTTCCAGACTGTAGCGCCTAGAACCGCTCAGCCACTCCGGCCGGCGGAAAACGTATGACTGAAGAAAATATATAATGTGAAAATTGATCAATACATGGTGCTGTATGTGTCAGAATACGTAAATGAAAACACCAGTCCTGCGCTCGACCCATTGAAGTTGGTATAAACGCGCCGGGTACACGGCTTTCCCTCCTTTCGCTTCTGCGACGTTCGCCATGACTGTCTCAACGCAGGATTGCGCTCTGCTTGTAAAGCTGTATTACGGGAATGATGACTGGGCACACGTCGCTCTACAGAAGATCCAGACACTGAAGGGTCCGAAAAAGTGCCTTGGTCCGATGAATGTCGTGTGTCTGGAGAAAATGATTCGGAATTTCGAAAAGACGGGTTCTTTTGGTGCGCAACCTTGTAGAGGGAGGAAACGAATTGATTCGACGTCAGTGGAAGCAGTGGCCACAGCAGTGTAGAAGGAGACGAGTGGAGATGTGCAAACATGTAGTGCACAAAGAATTGCCCGAACATCCTACAAAACATTCTTCTTTGCTATCCATTCAAAATGAGCCATGTGCACAAGTTGCTTCCTGTTGACCTACCAGCAAGAGAGACCTTTGGTTTAGAATTTATTGCTCGCATGGAAGTGGACAATGATTGGCCGCAGAATATTTTGTGGACAGACGAAGCCAACTTTCATTTAACAGGATATGTCAACACACAGAATTGTTGAATACGGGCAACGGAAAATCCAAACGCAAATCAGCCAGTACAACTTCATCCTGAAAAGGTCGCTGTGTGGTGCAGGTTTACGGCATCATGGGATAAGGGCCATATTTTTTCGAAGAGACAGGTGCTTCCGGTCCTATTATCTGTACCATCATTGGTAAGCGCTATAAGTGTCTTTTGCGCAGCCACGTCATTCCAGCTCTCCAACAGCGTGATTGTGTGGATGGGATCATTTTTATGCAAGATGGCGCACTTCTGCACATTGCAAATCCAGTAAAGCAGCTGCTGACGCCCCATTTAGGAAATACTAGAATTATCAGCCGCCATTTCGCTACAGTCTGGCTGCCCCGATCACCTGATCTTAGCCCGTGTGACTTATGGCTGTGGGACTATCTGAAAGATGCTGTGTTCAGCAGAACGTGACCCCAGAAACACTTCGATCAGTTGTGGAACATGATGCTCCTAGATTTAAACTTGTTGAAGGAAACGATGGGAAGCGTATTGAACATGTTTTGCGCCTGTCACAGAGAAATCAATTATCCATTTTGATTTTGATTGATACCTTTATGCGGTTTATGGCCTCAGGACAATTAAAAACTGATGTGAGTGATGCTTCTTATGCTGTTTTTTGGCCTCAGGACCATTAAAAACCGATTTTCCCCATCCGATGTGGTATAACCTTGCCGTGGTGGATAGGCTTACGTAACTAACAGTATCACACCTGTACGCCCATGTACACGGAATACTACAGTTTGTTTGACATCAAACGAACGCCTTACGCATTATTTTAAGATTCATTTCTCATTTGTGGTCGACCAGTATTAAGCTATGGTACTTACAGCGGCATATATTACTACATTTCGTAACTTTTTATTTTTCCTCTGTCCTACGTTTTCCCCCTTGTCCAACAATATTCCGTTACAGTTTGATATCATTCTAACCAGTGGTGTTATTTCTACAGAGGCCTGAAAGTTTACCTTTAATTATAATCACCCTGTACTTGAATGCCGTTAAGATAGTATTTAACTGCTTCAGTATCTCGACCGAGTGAGGTGTTGCAATCGTTGAGGCAGTAAACATGCACACAGTGTTCAGAATCTCGTACGGTCACCCAGATGCAATGTTCCATGCTTTCCCTAAATCCCTGAGGGCAAACTCCAGCATGATTTACATCTACATCTACATAACTGTTCTGTTTCTCATGCTTAAGTGCCTGGCAGAGGGTTCAGTGAACCACCTTCAGACAATTTCTCTACCATTCCACTCTCAAACAGAGCACAAGAGAAACGACACTTAAATTTTACCGTGCGTGTTCTCATATCTCTTATTTGTTTTACGATTATCGTGTCTCCCAAAGAAGGTGGGTGCAAACAAAATATTTTTTGAATTCGGGTGAAAGTATTATATACGTGACATGGGCGCTGATGACCTCGATGTTGAGCGCCCATAAACCCCAACACACACATATACGTGACATTCTCTCTCGCTGTTTCGCTATAACACAAAACGAGCTGACCTTATTTCAACTTTTTCGACGTCACCCGTCAATCCTATCCGCGTAGCAGTACTCCAGAAGACGTCGGGAAAGCACAGTGTAGGCAGCCTGTTTAGTAGACCTGTTGTTTCTTTTAAGTATTCTGGCAATAAAATGAAGTCTTTGGTTTGGCTTCCCTACAACATCATATGTGTGATCGTTCTAGTTTAAGTTGTTCGTAACTATAATCCCTAGGTATCTAGCTGAACTGACAACCCTTGGATTAGTGTGATTTATAATGCAACCGAAATTTAACAGAATCGTTTCGGTATTCATGTGAATGACCTTACGCTTTTCATTATGTAGTCAGTTGCCAATTTTTGCAATATAGAGATGTCTTGCATAAATCGGTTTGCAATTGGCTTTGATCTTCTGATGACTTTAGTAGATGGTAAACGACAGCATGATCTGCAAACACTATAAGAGCTCTGCTCGGGTTATCTCCTAAAGCTTTGATATAGGTTAGGAACAGCAAAGGGCCTATAACTCTCTGGTTTGCTGAATGACTTCCCGTCAATTACTCTGAATCGTCCCCTTCCGACTGCAAATCACGAATCCAGTCGCACAACTAGGCCTGTTCTCCTTAGGCAAGCAATTTGATTACACGTTTCTTGGTAGGAACGGGGTCAAAAGACTTTTGGAAATCTATAAATATGCAAACAATTTTAGTTCCTCTGTGGATATCACGCATTACTTTCCGTGAATGAAGTGCTAGTTGTGTTCCACTAGAACGATAATTTCTGAATCCGTACTGACTATTTGTCAGTAGGTTGTTTTCTTTGAGGTAATTCATGATGTTAGTTCACAGCAAGCGTTAAAATCCTACTGCAAATAGACATCAGCGATATGGGCCAGTAATTCAGCCGATCACTACTATTTGCTTTATTGAGTATTGCCGTGAACTGTGCAGCTTCCCAGCCCTCTGTCATGGATCTTTCGTCGATAGGGTCGTTGTACACGATTACAAAATTAGGAGCCATTTTATTAGCATATTCTGAAAGGAAGCTAGTTGGTACACGAGCGGCAACGGAAGATTTACCTGCCGCTTCACTACACCGAGGATATCTGCATTTACATACATACTCCGCAGGCCGGCCGGGGTGGCCGAGCGGTTCTAGGCGCTACAGTCTGGAACCGGGCGACCGCTACGGTCGCAGGTTCGAATCCTGCATCGGGCATGGATGTGTGTGATGTCCTTAGGTTAGTTAGGTTTAAGTAGTTCTAAGTTCTAGGGGACTGATGACCTCAGAAGTTAAGTCACATAGTGCTCAGAGCCATTTGAACCATACTCCGCAAGCCACGTATGGTACGGGGCGGCCGGTATCCTGTACCACTAATAGTGATTTCCTTTCCTGCTCCACTAGCAAATTGAGACAGGAAAAAACGTCTTCCTATTTGCCTTCGTAGCAGCTCTAATTTCTGTTACCTTATCTTCGTGATTTTTACGAGAAATATACGTACTTTGCAGTCGAATCGTTCTGCAGTCCACTTCAAAAGCAGTTTCTCTACGTTTCTGAACAGTATTCCTTAAAAAGAACGTCACCTTCCCTCCAGCGATTTCCATTTGAGTTGCTCAAGCATTTCCGTAATATCTGTGTGTTGATCGAACCTGCAGGAAACGAATCTAGCTGCCCGTCTCTGAATTGCTTCGCTGTCTACCTTTAATCCGACCTAGTGCTGATACTAAACACTAGAATAGTACTCAAGAATGGGTAACAGTTGCGTTCTATGCTCGGTCTCCTTTTCAGGTGAACCCCATTTCCCTCTAATTCTCCAAACCAATCGAACTCGACAAATCGCCTTCCCTACTACAGTCTGACTTCTGCGTTACGTGTGTTGCCACCTGCTCTTGTTTCTAGTTCTGGAATATTTACTTCTACATCTGCATGACTACTGTGGAATACACATGTTCCTTTGGAAAAGCCATGGCCTACTTTTCCCCCCTAGTAACAAGGAAATAACGAAAATTATGATATTATTCCATTGATGAGACCCTTACAGACTGGCACTCACTTGGACTGAACAAACGGATGGGATAAAATGTAATGAGTCCTTCCCAGAAGAAAATAGCTCGAAAATCACCTTAAACGACTTAGGGAAACTACTTGAAACCTAAATCAGACGGAAAAATTCTCGTGATTTGACCGTCAAAGCAGCACTGAGTTTGGACATCAAACCGAGATGACATCACCAGGAGATGCGATGTTGTCTGTTTCATAAATGAGGATGGCAGGACTGGTATTTCCGTGAATGCAAATACAGTGCATTATCCATGAGGCCACTTTGCTGTCTTATCGACTATCTTTTACTTTCTAATGACTTATATGTAGAAGATGCGCTAAATCCTAATCTATCTCCTGTTCGGCAGGTGAAAGCATACGTTCAACTATTTCTTAAATACTAGGTTCGATTCCCGGCGGGGTCCGGGTTTTCTCTGCCTCGTGATGACTGGGTGTTGTGTGATGTCCTTAGGTCAGTTAGGTTTAAGTAGTTATTAGTTCTAGGGGACTGATGACCATAGATGTTAAGTCCCATAGTGCTCAGAGCCATTTGCCAGCCTCAACGTTACTGGAAACACCTCGAACACAGACTGCTATTCGATATTAACGAAAGACATATTACTTCCCGTCCTTCTGTATCTAACGCTGTATTATTTTCACAGGCTGTCGCCTTCAGAGCTAGATACAGGGTGTTTCAAAAATGACCGGTATATTTGAAACGGCAATAAAAACTAAACGAGCAGCGATAGAAATACACCGTTTGTTGCAATATGCTTGGGACAACAGTACATTTTCAGGCGGACAAACTTTCGAAATTACAGTAGTTACAATTTTCAACAACAGATGGCGCTGCAAGTGCTGTGAAAGATATAGAAGACAACGCAGTCTGTGGGTGCGCCATTCTGTACGTCGTCTTTCTGCTGTAAGCGTGTGCTGTTCACAACGTGCAAGTGTGCTGTAGACAATATGGTTTATTCCTTAGAACAGAGGATTTTTCTGGTGTTGGAATTCCACCGCCTAGAACACAGTGTTGTTGCAACAAGACGAAGTTTTCAACGGAGGTTTAATGTAACCAAAGGACCGAAAAGCGATACAATAAAGGATCTGTTTGAAAAATTTCAACGGACTGGGAACGTGACGGATGAACTTGCTGGAAAGGTAGGGCGACCGCAATACGGCAACCACAGAGGGCAACACGCAGCTAGTGCAGCAGGTGATCCAACAGCGGCCTCGGGTTTCCGTTCGCCGTGTTGCAGCTGCGGTCCAAATGACGCCAACGTCCACGTATCGTCTCATGCGCCAGAGTTTACACCTCTATCCATACAAAATTCAAAAGCGGCAACCCCTCAGCGCCGCTACCATTGCTGCACGAGAGACATTCGCTAACGATATAGTGCACAGGATTGATGACGGCGATATGCATGTGGGCAGCATTTGGTTTACTGACGAAGCTTATTTTTACCTGGACGGCTTCGTCAATAAACAGAACTGGCGCATATGGGGAACCGAAAAGCCCCATGTTGCAGTCCCATCGTCCCTGCATCCTCAAAAAGTACTGGTCTGGGCCGCCATTTCTTCCAAAGGAATCATTGGCCCATTTTTCAGATCCGAAACGATTACTGCATCACGCTATCTGGACATTCTTCGTGAATTTGTGGCGGTACAAACTGCCTTAGACGACACTGCGAACACCTCGTGGATTATGCAAGATGGTGCCCGGCCACATCGCACGGCCGACGTCTTTAATTTCCTGAATGAATATTTCGATGATCGTGTGATTGCTTTGGGCTATCCGAAACATACAGGAGGCGGCGTGGATTGGCCTCCCTATTCACCAGACATGAACCCCTGTGACTTCTTTCTGTGGGGACACTTGAAAGACCAGGTGTACCGCCAGAATCCAGAAACAATTGAACAGCTGAAGCAGTACATCTCATCTGCATGTGAAGCCATTCCGCCAGACACGTTGTCAAAGGTTTCGGGTAATTTCATTCAGAGACTACGCCATATTATTGCTACGCATGGTGGATATGTGGAAAATATCGTACTATAGAGTTTCCCAGACCGCAGCGCCATCTGTTGTTGCAGATTGTAACTACTGTAATTTCGAAAGTTTGTCTGCCTGAAAATGTACTGTTGTCCCAAGCATATTGCAACAAACGGTGTATTTCTATCGCTGCTCGTTTATTTTTTATTGCCGTTTCAAATATACCGGTCATTTTTGAAACACCCTGTAGCTAATCTTCAAACTTACTGATTGGACGCATGACTTAACTAAGATCGGCAAATTTGCTTTGTCTCATAAAAACAACACGTACACATTCTCATTCAAATTTTCTTGGAGAATGGCATTACTGTAAAACTGCTGGAGAGACCTTAGACAACTAGTTTATGTAAGGTCGATGGAGCAAAAGGTCTTTCTGTATTCCCGCACGCTGAATAGTCATTTGGTATCTTAACTCTCAATTCCTGTTACTGAGTCATTGAAGGAGCAGAATTTCCTATGCAAAACATAATTTACCTCGAACTATTTGTGTAACGCAACCAAATATTATTCAACAAGAAACGGTAACCTTCTAGGCAGGAAATGTAGCGAAAATCTATGTGCCAATGTAACATAATTCACAAACGTTTTCGCTACTTCCAAAGATGAAATCAGCTACACCTTTAAATTAGTAGCGGCCTCTTAACCGAGAAACCGTGGCCTTGAGTAGCTGCAGTTAACAGTTTAAGCTTAAATCTGTCTACGTTAGTCGTCAACTGAACTCCAACCTGTGGAACATTACTCTGGAGAACAACAGTTGCGCCGATTGCCTACAGGGTGACCGTATCAGTAGCCGTCGGGGTCTGCAGTATCAATAACTCCTGAACATTGCGAAGACAGCCACAAAATGGAGTTCCGCGACCACCCGCAGCAGAAAAGAAAAGAGCTGAGCTACTCCGGCTGCAGAAGGCAAAATGCCAAGTCAGCCGAGCGCACTAGCAGTAATACGCGGCCTGCTGCGGATTTACGGAGCAGAAATGGGGACAATCTCTCAGATGTTTATGCTTATGACGGGCTGTAATCCTTTATAGCTTCTAGGCTGCATCTTCAATGAATATTGATTGGCAAGGAACATTGCCTTAATTGCTGAAATATGTTATCCTGTGTAGATAAATGCAAATGTGTGAACGTGATGAGAATGTAAGTACAATGCCCAACGTCTCTGGATTAAACGTCGTAATAAATTCACTGAAAATGGCACTGCGCATGAATAGTTGACACATGATTTGAGTGACGATCTCATGGCAGTTTAAGTTAACATACGTAGAATGCTACGCTGATCACCTCCACCACAAATGGAAGTAAGTGCAGGGTCATTGGATTAATAGTATTATTCACTGACAAGTACTACTTCCACCCAGATGCTGTAAATTCTTTTTGGGCGTATTATTAAAGTGTTTCCGAACCGGTTTTCCTTAAATTATTCAAATAATTCATGTACGCCTCGAAAAAAATACTGAACCATACTTTCCTTTAAATCCTCCAAAGAATAAAATGGTGAGGAACAACTGCTCGAATTTCGTTCTCTTCATTCAGGCGTATTTATTGGTGTTAGCCTTATGAGCATTCAGTATCAAGGTAGATAATTTACTCTTCAAACGACTGTCTACGACGCATTACTAAATAAAGAGCTGCAATTTGGTACCATTTTACGCCACAGTCTAGAGTTTACTGGTTAATAATACTAAAGGTTCCAAAACGAATATCACAAATATTCTAATAAAAGTCGTGCCTGCGTGGCACACCCGTGCGATGGCGTTCGACTCGAAAGCAGACTGTTAGAATCATGGCGGTAGAAGCAATTTCCATTGCCAGTATTTGGCGGGGCAAACAGAGGTGGTGGCGTACATTTCGTGACACAAGTCTTTGCGGTAATTCCATGGCTTAAATTCTAAACCACTGTGTTATATCTCATGAAGTAATGGCATGTGACACTGTTGATAGTGATCAGTTCGTCGGATGAGAACTTTAAGCTCGGATGATCCCTTGGTGCAATAGCACCACGTGTAACTACTGTTCTCGCAAGCTATTTGGCCACACCATGGAGTGTCTTTCTGGTCGAGCGTCTGCTATGCAACAGATAAAACATTACATTCCGCCACTCCTTTAGCGTGCAGATACACGTCTAAATTCTTTAGGTGGCCTTGTGGTGGATACTGCAACATCTACCGAACTTAGGCTGTGGTATGTCCATACCGTGGATAGGGAATGGGGCCTGCTAGTTCGTTAGAATAACCACCATCACAAGGACATTGCCTAGTCGTATTGCACACACTTCTTACCCGAGGGCTGACACCCTCGTTTGTATTTCCTTTACCTTGGACTATTTATTTTCTTCATTTATGCTCGCAGATATGTCACTCATCTTAGCCTTTATCAGCGTTTCTAAGTTGTCAACCTTGATTTCACATTATTTTTTCGCATCACCCAGGTTGTTGGTGAGATCCACCCTTACCTTTGTGCTCTCGGTCCCCAGTTCAAGCCTAACATCATCGATCTGCCAATAAATCGAACACAACACCTAATCCGATTGTTAAGCAAGCACAGTCAAAAGCCAGATATCGGAGTTTCTCAGCAGCAACGAGATGTTTTAAACTGCAGTGACAGGACAAATGAATAATTTCTGCCTTCCAGGGATTGGAACCCAGCACCTCTAGCAGTTGTTGTCTAGTCAAGAATGGACATTAAACATAAGTTTATTTCAGCAGTAGTGAGATGTGCGCATGTTTGAACTATAAATGACGTGACAAGGAGTAAAGTGATGATTAGGAACTATTTAAACCTAACTAACCTAAGGACATCGCACACATCCATGCCCGAGGTAGGATTCGAACCTGCGACGGTAGTGGTCTCGCGGTTCCAGACTGTAGCGCCTAGAACCGCACGGCCACTCCGGCCGGCGTGAAGGTTTCGCAGCTTGTCTTATTGTTAAGTAAAATCACTTTTCAGCTACGAACAATAAACTGACGGTGAAGTATTTCTTCTCCACAACTTGTTACAGTAGGATAGTACATGAAATTTTGCTAAGGAGCTCGGTATTCCCAAATCAGTCAACTATGGCTACTCAGACAACAATCTGATTCATTCTTGCCAGAGGATCTATGAACTGTTTTCAGTATCATACGTCATACGAGTAGCTACTACGTCTAGGAGTTTGACCAAAAAACAAGAAGAACTCAGTATTTCAACCTTTTCATACTTTCGTTACAGGTGCTCCAGAATCTCAGTTTCAGGAAATATTTTTTGCCATTTTCAGTTAATTCAACGGTGCCCACAGATAAAACAACATAAAACCATTCAAGGCTAATCAGGAAATGACATTTGTGGCGTCCTGGTAGTTCTAGCACTTTTACTCATTATATAGTAGGGGCACATTTTCCAACATGAATTACTTTGCCGTTACAGTGATAAATCAGCAGAACTTGTTGTAGGTTTATACCTGGAGTGCCGTTATCAGCTTTTACGACTGGAGCTTTTGTGACTGTGTGTTCTCCCTTCACTCTGGAAATTAAGTGATCAGTGAAGATGAAGCAGAATATCACGTGAGGCGAACATCCAACCTTCCATCATTTCAATGCACCATTCAAAAATTGTGAAAATGAGGGACATAAAAGTTTCTAAGATAGAACAAATAACAACAGCAATAACAGTATTAAAGTCATAAGTAATGAAGTGTGGCATATTCAATCATTCCGCTCATGATTATAAAAAAGTTACATGTTCAGTCTACAATAAGCTGTAGAAGGAATTCAGAAGTTTTCTTAAGATAGCATTATCGAATTTCATACCGGTCCTTTCCAGTTGTATCAGAGAAGGTAAAAAAGAAATGACTTTCCATACTCCACCTTTTGAGCTATGCGCGACCTTCTGGTGAAAGTTGAATTCGCGTCAGCCGATAAGCGCGTTCTCTCAGAGCAAGCGCAGCATCGGTACCTAGAACATTACCTCACTGCTCTATGTAATTCGCAGTTGAGACAGAAAGAGAAGAATACTGCTCACAAAATTAAAAATAAGAGAAATTACTTTCTTGGAGTCAAAAATTAAATTCTCTCACTAAGAGTTGTTAAGAATGTTTTGTCAAAATCACGAAAAAATATCCAATGAATTTGGAAGGATAACTAAGCTCTAATTCCGAAAGTATCTCGACGATCACAGAGTTGTCAACGAATTTTGTGGTATTTCCAAGTCTAAGTTTTTCTAAGACCTGTAACCTACTTTTTGTAGCTCTCACCTCTCTCTAGCGCTGCCACCCAAATCTTGCTATACCTCTGGGCTACCAGAAATCAACAGAAGTGCAGGCATCAATCAACGCACCTACAGTATACATAATTGAGTTTACATTCATTCTGACTGATAATTATAGCGATCTGAATATGTATAACACCATAGAAACATTGTAAATCTGAGTAAAGTCTCCTGTAATTTATGTAAATGCTTTATTATATGTTAATATGTATGACTGTGTAATGAAGATATACAGGGCGACTATAGTTAAAGTTAAACTTTCAAAACGTTCTAGAAATAACACCACTGTTCAGAATGACATCAAATTGCGACCGAATATTGTCGAAGAAGGGGGAAAACGTAAGACATAAGAAAAAAAACCGTGTCAAAATTGATCAATACATGGCGCTGTATGTTTCAAAATATGTAAATGAAAATACCTGTGATGCACAGTTGGTATAAACACGTCGGGTACACGGCTTCTCCTCCTTTCGCATCTGCGAAGTTCTCCATGACTGTCCGAAAGCAGGATCGCGCTCTGCTTGTAAAGTTATATTACAAGAATCATAACTATGTACGCGTCGCTCTGCTGAAGTTCCAGACACTGGAGGGTTGGAAAAAAGGCGCTGGTCCAATGACTACCGTGGGTCTGGAGAAAATGATTCGGAAAGACGAATTCTTTGTGCGGGCAACCTGGTAGAAGGAGGAAACAAATTGATTCGACGTCAGTGAAAGTAGTGGCCACAGCAGTACAGGAGGAAACGTGTGGTGGTGTGTAAAAGTATAGTGCACAGAGAATTGCCCGAAGATTGGACATACCTGTGAGCATGGTGCGTAAAACCCTACGAAACATCCTTCTTTGCTGTCCATTAAAAACTACCCATGAGCTTGAATTACTTCCTGTTGACCTGCCAGCATGAGAGACCTTTGGTTTAGGATTTCTTTCTCGCATCCAAGTGGACAACGATTGGCCGTGGATAATTTTGTTGACAGCCGAAGCCCACTTCCATCTGACATGAGATGTCAACACACAGAATTGTCGAGTATGGGCAACGGAAAATCCACACGCAAATCAGCCAGTACCACTTCATCCTGAGAAGGTCACTGCGTGGTCCGGGTTTGTGGCATCATGGCATAGGGCCATATTTTTTCGAAGAGGCAGGTGCTTCCCGTCCTGTTCCCTGTACCGTCACTGGTAAGAGCTATGAGTGTCTTTTTCCCAACCACGTCATTCCAGCCCTCCAACAGCATGGATGTGTGGATGGGATCATTTTTATGCCCGATGGCGCACTTTCGCGCACTGCAAATCCGGTAATACAGTTGCTGAAGGGCCATTTTGGAAATGCTAGAATTATCAACCGGCATTTCGCTGCAGCCTGGCTGTCTCGATTGCCTGATCTTAACCCGTGTGACTTCTGGCTGTGGGGCTATCTGAAAGATACTATGTTCAGTGTTCCGATTGCAAACATAGCTGCAGTGAAGGCACGCACTCCGCAACACATTCAGAACGTGACCTCAGAAACACTTCGATCAGTTGTGGAACATGCTGTCTGTCGATTTCAACTTGTTGAAGAAAACGGTGGGCAGCATATTGAACCCGTTTTGCGCCAGTCACATAGAAATCAATACTCCGTTTTGATTGTGATTGGTACATTTTATGCGGTGTTTGGCCTCAGGACAATTAAAAACCGTTCTGAGAGATGCTTCATATGCAGTTTTTTGGCCTCAGGGCAATCCGAAGTGGTATGACCTTGCCGTGGTGGATAGGCTTACATAACTAACAGCATCACACCTGTCCACCCATGCAGACTTAGTAGTACAGTTTGTTTAACATCAAACCTACACCTCAGGCATTGTTGTATGATTCATTTGTCGTTTGTGGTCGACCAGTATTAAATTATGATGCTTACAGCGACATTTATTGCTACATTTTGTAACTATTTATTTTTCTTCTGGCATATATTTTCCCCCCCTTCTCCGATAATATTTCGTTGCAATTTGACTTCATTCTGACCGGTGGTGTTATTTCTACAGCGTTTTGAAAGTTTAACTTTAATTATAATCACCCTGTAGTTGCCTCATGATAGTTGTGAAAGACGAAAGCTCTCATGTAAAAATTTGAAATGAGCCCTTTGCATGGCAAGCGTATTTCAGCAATCTTTCCATGATTGCGAAAGATCTAATCCGGCCAGCATATCGATTTTAGGTAGTTTTTTTTGCTAAGCAACACATCATGTAAGGCCGCCCGGTGTGGTCGTGCGGTCTAGACGCTTCAGTCTGGAACCGCGTGACCGCTCCGGTCGCAGATTCGAATCCTGCCTCGGGCATGGATGTGTGTGCTGTCCTTAGGTTAGTTAGGTTTAAGTAGTTCTAAGTTGTAGGGGACTGATGACCACAGCAGTTAAGTCCCATAGTGCTCAGAGCCATTTTTGAACATCATGTAAGGTATAAATAGTGCTTCGCAAGTGAGCCCCATACAGAACGGAGCCGCAGTGGCTTATTAAAAATAAAATTAAGTGTAATGTAATATTTTGTGCAATGTAATATCTTGTATAGACACCTTTTATTGACCTGACACGTTCCACATCATTACGAAATGTGGTATCCATGATCTATGCAACAAGTACTAATCTAATCTAATCTAAGCACACTGGACTCATATTCTGGAGGACGACGGTTCAATCCCGCGTCCGGCCATTATGCTGGGATGTTTCCTTTGAAAGGACACGGCTGACGTCCTTCCGAGTCCTTCCCTAAACAGATGAGACCGACGACCTCACTGTCTGGTCTCCTCCCCTAAACAACCCAAACAGAACGGCACCTGAAAAATTGCATTATACTACTGGAAATTTCGTGGAGTATGAAGTAACAGTAAAACGTAAACACCAACACGTCAGTTGATGCGGACACATTGGTACTCATGGATTGCTGGGGAGACGTATCTGCTGTCAACTTACTGCAGCAGATAAATGTTCCTCATTTTTGCAGAAGCGAGTGGGCAAAACAGTCAGCAGATCCAAGCTACCTCATTTGAGAAGCTGAAGACAGATTTGTCATCCACTAAGCGGCTGAATTAAATCGTCCTTTAAGACAATATAAGTGAACTGCAGACATTAGTTTTGACATCTTTGTAATGCGACCTTGGCGTCGTCGTATCTTCACTCATTGTTTCGTGACGGTGCTACCCCACCTAATGCGAGCATGTATAAACATGTAACACCTATTCATTCAAACTACTGGCAAGTAAAATTGAAAGTATTGAAGGGAATACTGCAATGAATTGGCTGTCCATTCAAGTAACTACTGGTCGGTAAAATGCAGAATAGCGAAAGGAATATTGCAATAAACTGAGTATTAAACTTAACGTAACACACAGAATCTGAATAGTGGCTCTTATTTCAGTTGATAGCAGACGATACGATTAGTTTTGATTATATCTACAGATCTGACATATTTAAATACCTAACGTTGATCTGCGTTGCAGGAGGTGGTCTTTAAATATGGTGTTGTAGTCCTCTTACTGAAAACTTTTTATTTGACAAAATGGCAATGAAGATTACTTCGGTTACTAGTTTCGACCAGTAAAATGGCCACCGTCAGATCACATAAAAGAAAGTAATGTCTACATCAACGACTGAAATACGACGCTTCTTCACAGTCGTTTTTACAATTTCAAATTACAGTTTTTTGGTTAAAACAGAAGAGTGTCATTTCTTTTTGTTCCGTTCTTTCAAGTCCGTACACTCTGAGTTTCCATTCCTTGAGTTATTGCATTATCTGTTTCGGGACCCACCTTGAACGTCTTTTGTTACAGTTGAGCTTGTTACTGATAACGTTATGAACTACGCCAACATCTAACGAAATTTTTTCCTAAATGTTGAACTGTAACACGTCAGTCTTCACAGTTAATATTGTCACTGCGGATCTCAAGCGAAGGAGATGAGACTTCAACTGGTCAGCCAGGACTTCGCTCGTTACTCACTAAGTTTTTGGACTGTTCTGCCCAGTTACAAACAACCTATAATAATTTCCGTGATTCATACATCGTTCACCACAACGTGAAGTCATAAATCATCCGAGAAAAGATTTTCTTCTGTTTTTATCTCAAGAAAGCAAAACAATAAAATAAAATAAAATAAAAAACGGAACACTGAACGCTGTTGAGCTATTGTGGAATCCTTAAGCGGCCACGTCATCATTAAATTCAGTATTGAGGTTATAAAGAAAACAATTTTTATCCTTCAGCTGTTCTCAGCTTATCCCAGTGATGATAACCGAAACCCATAAAAACAGAAAATTCCTCTTATGAACATTTTCATTTCTACATCATCTTCTCTCCTTAATTATTTAATGTCCCTCGTACACAGGGATAAAAATATCTTGTAAACAGAAAACGGAAATGTATCTTATAGCGAGAAGGATTAATGATCCAAAAAAGTCACACATTGTAAAAACTACTGCACAGTATTAGGAAAAGTTATTAAAAAGTTCAAAAGTAAGGGCATTATGTTTGAGATTAACACCTCTGATAATAACAGTAAAACAATTTGGAATATTGTTAGAAGGGAAACAGGGCAACTGGGAGCTTGTTCAGAGAAGTAGGATCCTCAGCCACATATTTAGTGGCTCACGAAAACAGGACATTTTTCCAGATAGACTGAAATGTGCTATTCTTAAGCCACTGAATAAAAATGGGGTATGTCTGATGCTAACAACTACCTACCAATCTCACTTGTGACACCTTTATCCAAAATTCTTGAAAAAGTAATGTATTCGAGAATAGCTTCACATATTGATAAAAATGAAGTACTAACAAAGTCTCAGTTTGGTTTTCAGAAAGGCTTTTGGACAGAAAATGCTGTATGTGCTGTCACCAGTCAAATATTAAATTCTCCGAACAACTGAACATTATCCATTGGGATATTTTGTGACCTCTCAAAGTCTTTTGACTGTGTGACACATGAATTCTTATAGATAAGCTTAAGTGTTGAGGTATGAGTGGGGCAGTGCATAAATGGTTTAATTCATATTGAACTGGAAGAATGCAAAAGGTTGAAATTAACAGTACAGATTTTCTGCAAATATCAGCAGAGTCATCTAACTGGGGAGGTATCAAGAATGGTGTCCCACTGGTTTCAGTCTCGGGTCACTTATTGTTCTAATATGTATTAATGACTTGCCACCCTGTATTCATGAAGATGCAAAGATAGTTCTTTTTGCTGATGATACAGTTACAGTAATCACACCCAACAAACAAGAATAAGCTGAGGAAATTGTAAACCATGTCTTTCAGAAAATTATTAAGTGGCTCTCTGCAAATGGACTCTTACTAAATTTTGAGAAACCACGACATATACAATTCTGTACAGTAAATGGCATAACACCACTCATAAATAAAGACTTAGAATAGAAGTATGTTGCTAAGGCAGAATATTCAAAATTTCTGTCTGTATGCATTGATGGTAAATTGAATCAGAAATAACATATTGATGATCTGCTGAAGTGGTTAGGTTCAACTACTCATATTATAAGGGTTATTGCAAATTTTGGTGATGAGCATATCTTAAAATTCGCCTACTATGCATATTTTCATTCAGTGCTTTCATATGGCATGATATTTTGGGGTGATTCGTCATTAAGAGAAAAACTATTCATTGCACAAAAGCGTGTAGCTACAATAATAACTGGAGCCCAACCAAGATCACCTTGCAGACGTTTATTTAAGGAACTCGTGATATTCACAGTAACTTCGCATACACAGCTAGCACACGAGAAGTAAGGTTGATCCTCATTATTATGAGCTAAATCTGACTTTGGCACAGACAAGGGTGAACTATGCTCAAACAAAAAGCATTAAAAGCGTTAAAACTCTGACAGATAGCCACCCGACATTTAAAAACAAATTAAAAGAATTTCAGAATGACAACTCCTTCTACTCAAAATGTATATGTCTAATGAAAACTTAGTTAAATTGACATGTTCCACATCATTACGAAATGTTGTATTCATGATCTATATAACAAGTATTAATTTAATGTAATGTAATGTGATACATCATTAATCATAACCTCTTTCCGGTTACTAGTATCATCAAATCAAAAAATATGTATGAAGTCCTTTTATATGATGCCAAACACGTAACCAGACAATTATTTAACCGAAAGTAGACAGTCATTATCAGGTACCGAATAAAACAATAAAAAAAGACGTCCTCAATATCAACTACCATAAGCTGGGACTGAGGTTTGCTGATGCCGTTCACTGGTTGTTGAGGAACTATGAATAATAATATGGTTGCTGACAAACACCATTAATAAATCATGATGTTTTAAGATAATAAACCTACAGCTTCTGGATTGTTTGTACACATTCTAGCATCGTGTGTCCATCTATAACTCGCATTCGTATCCCCAGATGTTGCTGTGGGTTTCGCCACTCCAGGCTTGGTACGGACCTGCTGGCATTCAACCCTCCATTAGAATGAGCGCTAAATTATTTTCTTATTGACACTTAAAGTAGCAATCAATTCAAACAGGTAGTATTCAGCAACTCTCATATGAATATTCTGATTACCTAGAGACTAAAAGAGAGATAAAATAATAGCAGCTACGAAGAGGAAGGCCATCCACTTAATTTTCCCTGCTCTTCATTTATGCTGTTGGTCTTCAGTTACATATATTTGCTTGAAGTTATCGTATTTCAGGTACGTGTTAATTTGCGGGCCGTTTCCACTGGGTCCCTAAGGAGAAGCTTTACTCCTGGCTTACTAGCGCACTCAAGAAACACGTCGGTTGTGGAAAGATATTCCTTCCTGATGGGAGGATTATTGCCACTATGCAATATTGTAGGTTAAGTCTGGAAATCATCTGATTGTTGACATATTTTTTGGAGTGATACAGAATTATCCATAAATTGAAGGTGCAAGGCGGGATAAGGGGAAAGGATAGAGATTATTGATGTCCTTCCCTTCTCTTCCCTTCCCTACCCTCTCCTCCCCTCCCCCTTCAATTTACATATAATGTATCGTGGCTGCGGATTCCGAGTGGTGTCTGTTTTTACAGACACATCCGAAAGAACGGACACCACGCAGTCATATAATTTATTCTCCTAGATGGACAATAGATACAGCTTCTTCAGTGTGGATGTACAAGTACGTCCGACTTCCCACATGAATCTCGGAGTAGCGAGCATCGAAGTAATAAAAATGGTTCACATAGCTCTAAGCACTATGGAACTTAACATCTGAGATCTTCAGTCCCCTAGACTTAGAACTACTTAAACCTATCTAACCTAAGGACATCACACACATCCACGCCCGAGGCAGCATTCGAACCTGAGACCGTAGCAGCAGCGCGGTTCCGGACTGAAGCGCCTAACCCTCGGCCACTTCGATGTAATTGACAGGGGCTGCGGATAGGTGGCGCTCGGCGGTAATGTGGGTCGGCCGTGAGGCGTACTTTAATTGTCCGCGTAGTTGCAGTAACAGTGTCCCGCATAGCGCAGTGGTTGACGCGCCTACCTAGACAGTCTGCCTTCGGCAGTGACACACTGCAGACCGTGTTGCCTGCCGGCCGCGCTGTGGTGCGCGCGCCTGTTTGTTTACGCCGGAGCAGCTTCGCGTGTACGGTGTTGTGAGTCTAGAACGACATGGCACACTCGTACAGAAAAACGACTTTGAAGTTCAGTTTTGCGAACGACTATACACGACCAAAGACACACGAGATTGAACGTTTCTTAAGAGAAGAGGTAAAAATCGATCCACAGGAAATCGTGGGAATCAATTTATCGATCGTTTCAAGCGTCGTCTATGTCAAGCTTGTTGACGAGGCTGCTTGCGAAAGACTTCTACAACGATCACCGAACGGGTATCGTTTTTGTCATGCCGACGGGAATGTTGGTGCTGTTACAGTCGATCACGCGGGAATGGGGATCCGCACTATACGAGTCTTCGAACTTCCATTTGAGGTCCCGTCTGAACTTGTTACCGACGCCTTTCGACCTTACGGTACAGTTCTATCGCATGTGGCTGAAAAATGGACGAGTTTTACCACGTACCCCGTTTTAAATGGGGTTAGACAAATACGGATAGAACTGCGAAAGCACGTCCCCTCTTATTTGTACATAGGAGGTTGTCGAGCGATTATAATCTATGATGGGCAACCTCGCACTTGCTCGGGGTGCGGGAAAAAAGGTCACGTCCGCTCGGAATGCCTCCAGCGACGTTAAGTGCAAACTCCACGGGATGACGTTCAGGCGCCACAACAGATGACTGTCTTACCGCTGACCTTTGTGGAAGCCCTGAGAGGCGATGTGAGGGAGATTTCCGATGGGCACCAGCAGCTGCCCCTTATGGAGAACATGGACACCAACGGACTGGAACTCCGACCACCGGTTCCACCACAGCAGACACAGGACACCACACAAGAGATGCAGCTGACGGCCGCTCCAGGCTCATTCGTGGTGGCTGCCAGTGCTTCCACCGAGAGCGTGATAGGCCAGGACCAAGACGGAGGATACGCAACCCAAACAGCCGATGCGGAAGCAAGGCAGCGGAAACAGCGTTCACCGAAGAGAAGAAAGAAGCGTCGACTGACTTCTGCTGACGATAGCCATAGTCCCGAGGGGACAGTGGACGACAACGACAGTATCGACCTGAGACCAGTGGATTCAACAGATACCGAGATGACGATGCAGGAATTACACAGCGACGATAACCTGAACTCTCCTTCTGGTGACCGGAAGGCAGAAGTGGAGATGACAATTGTCCAACATCAGAGCGGTGACAACGTTGCCTCCCATCCTTCGACCAGTTCCGGAAGTATGCTGGAAGACTGGGCGCAAGAAATGGACCAACAGGAACAGAATGAAAATACGAACGCGACGATTGAGGATAGTCCTGGCCAGAGGCCGGGAGGGGTCGAGAAATGTTGAACAACTTAGTGTGGTGAGGAGCGCCGGGGGTGCAGATAGACGCTTAATGACACCGCCCTACAACTGATGAACACACGCCAGGCGTACCGCATTGCCACGATAAACATTAATGGCATTCGGACACCGCTTAAAATTCAAATGCTGAAAGATATGTTACGCGCTGCCTACGTGGATATTGTACTCCTACAAGAAGTGCGTTTCACATCGCCGCCAGAGTTCTACGGCTACGAGGCACATTATTCAGTGCACGATGAAAGTGGATGCGGTGTGGCGATTCTCACCAGGGAAGTAATAGGACTGGAGGACGTCATGTCTCTCCCTTCGGCACGTGGCATAGCGATCACTGTCGACGGCGTTCGTTTCATCAATTTATACGCGCCATCTGGCTCCACAAAACGAAGAGAACGGGCGACCTTTTACACCGAAGAGATAGCACCGTTGTTCGCTGGACGCTATGATAACTATATAGTGGGCGGCGACTTTAATTGTGTCGTCGACAAAAGGGACCAAGTACCTCATTATGTGCCATGCATGGAACTGCGTGCGTTGATTACCGAAATGGCGCTTCTGGATAACTGGGAACTGCTGCATGGCGACAGACCGGGTTATACGTTTGTAACGGGACACTCGGCGAGTAGACTTGATAGAGTGTATGTGACACGAGCTCTACGGACGGCGATACTGGATGCCGAAATCTGGCCAGCGGCTTTTACGGATCATATGGCGTACGTCTGTACGATTTCACTAACGCGTCAGAAGATATGGCGGAGTAAGGGTCACTGGAAAGTGAATTGTGCACTTTTACGTGACACTGAATGTCGCCGGTCGATAGAGGCGGCCTGGGAGACCTGCGTCCGCCGCCAACGAGCATAAACCTCGGTTCTCCAGTGGTGGATCAAATGCGCAAAACTAACGTTACGGAGAACGTTGATACGATACGGGTAGGACAAATCGCAGTGGAACCGCACGACGGCTGATTTTTATTTTATAGCCCTGAGGGAGCTTATGACCCAACAACCATCGCCGGAAAGGCACACGGTCATGCGCAGGATAAAAGCCAAGTTATTACAGCTGACGAGACTAAGAATGGAAGGTATAATGGTCCGGGCGAGATTGACGGAGACAGTTGCTGCCGAAACCCCCTCCGTGCACCACGTAGTACGTGAACGCCAACGACGACGCAGGACATTGATCAGGGAACTAATCTCTGAAACTGGCCAGCAAGTTGTGAACCAGCGTGATACTGCGCATGTGTTTACTATTTCCGCCAGTTATATGGACCTGTACAAGTGAACCACGAGACACTACATGATGTCATCTCGGAAATGCCAGATAGAGGACCACCACTGGATGCAGAGACTTTCATCACAGCGATAACAGAGGAAGAGCTGACAGATGCAATTGCCAGGGGGGCTCCGACCAAGTCCCCAGGACAGGACGGCTTCCCAATTGAGTTTTACCGCGCCTTTGCATACCTCATGGGACGGACCTGCATTCAGATGTACAACGAACTCCTGTTACCGCAGACTGAGATACCTGCCGAATTCACGGAGGGTATCATCATCCCAATACCCAAACCACGCGGTGGCAGAAGGCCAGGAGATTATAGACCACTCACTCTCTTGAACTGCGTCTGTAAGATTTTCGCACGCATCCTTAGGGCTCGCCCGCGGTCTTCAATTTCTGATAGACTCCTCATAGATCAAACTTGCCTCGGCGGTAAGAGTAACGTACATACGGCGCTCGGTGACTACCGAGATATCATCGCATTACCAGCGGCATGCCGAGTGCGTGGGGCACTCGTCGCTATTGACTTCGATCATGCGTTCGACAGGGTGGATCATACCTTTTTGAATGCGGTGATGGGCAGATTGGGAATCCCACAGGCCTTCATTCTAGTGATAATGCGACTGTTACACGGCGTGCGAACAAAGGTCTCGGTGAATGGGCGGGCACTGACTGCATTGTTATTTCAAGGTCAGTTCGTCAAGGTTGCCCCCTTTCGATATTTTTGTATGCAATGGCTTCGGAACCCTGTCTATATGGTCTCCGAAGACGGTTGGAGGGAGTGCCGTTGCCACAACTGACCTTTCATTGCCGCGCTTATGCTGACGATGTGATGCTGGTGGCACGGACAGGCGAAGAAGTACGTACGGCGTTGGCATGGATACAGCGATACGGGATGGCGGCAGGAAGCGTGCTTAATCTACAGAAATCACGCTGCATGAATGTCGGTCGAGGGTTAAAACCTGGGGAGGAAGGCCCGCTCATGTTAGTTAAGACCATAAAATGTCTAGGTATTACGTTCCACACGGACGTATAGCGGACAGCAGCGGATAACTACCGACGCATATTGAAGCTGATGCGGACAATGGTGCTGTTACAGAAATTAAGAGCGTTGGATATGATTCAGAGGGTGACCTATGTTAACGTATACCTAGCACCGAGACTCACTCACGTAGCGCATGTCCTGCCTTTAACACGCACAATGGCATCACGGGTACAAGCAACTTTCGGAACCTACGTGAGTGTGGGACACCTGTTTAAGATCCAATACACAACGCTTACGCTACCACCTGGAGAGGGTGGACTTGGTCTAGTGAACGTATATGAAAAGGCACGGGCGTTATTCGTCAGTACGATTTTCCGACAGTGGCGCTGTCAATTTCGCAATATCTCGGGTGCGTTGGCCGATGTACTAGCGCCCACTTCAATGCTGCCCCCAGTCAATGTGGGCCATATTTCACCGAAGCTGTCACATTTCAAGTCTTTTTTTTTTCTTTTTTTTGGAGCTTAGCTATGTCAGAGATTCCTTCCCAACAACACGACTACCGACGACGCAAGATGTATACCAACTCTTACTGCGCCGGTGCCCCAGGAATATCCTGGAAAAGAAGTACGCAGACAAGAACTGGCGACAGATATGGCGCGTTATACGGAACGTTTACCTCCCAACGTCGGTACGCTCAACATGGTATGTGGTGGTAAATAGGAAGTTCGCAACGAATCAACGGCGGCACGCGATTCATTTGGCAGACACTCCACTATGTTTAGGCTGCGCAACAGTGGACACTGATGAACATCGTTTAGCATGTAGTGGGACGGCTCCAGTGTGGCACTTGGCACAACAGATATTGGCGTTCCTGTTACGCCCCGCCCCTCACACAATTTCATCAGACACACCTTTTTCCCCCCAAGAATCTTATTTTCCGGTCCAAAACACCAGTGCAGTGACATGGGTACGGGAAATGGTGGTGGGCTACGTGTATAACGAATCGGAAAAGGACAAAATTGATTTTTGGCATTTTCTCCTGGATGGACACACGAAGCTGCAACAGTATAAGAAATATGGGCAAGACTTCGCTAATTACTTGCGACTTACATTTACCGACCCGCCGGCCAGATGGGGTGTGACGGGTGAGAGATGAGATAGACGAAGAAGCCGAGATAGACATCGATCACACTTACGGACCCTTAGTTAATTTCGAGAAGACGACCCAGTCTTACACCAACGTCTGGAGAACGAGTCGATAGATGGCTCTCTTGCTCTATCGAACGTCGGGTCGTGAGCAGGTGTCGCCCTCGACACGAATTTCATTTCATTGCTACAGGAGCATGTTTCTTTTGTATTTGTACTATCCGCAATGTCTTCATGTCTTTCTTTTGGGCATTTTTAGTTTTATTCATTTCCTTAATAAATAAATTTTCTAATTAGCCACTATTTGTCAACATATGGACATTGTAGACACTATTTATGCGGTAGTACAACAAAATGTATGTCAGCAAAGGTGGTAAGCCTGACATGGAAAAAAAAATTTAAAAAACCTTAGCTCTCGGACCCTTACGCCAGAGGTCTCGGGTTAGATTCCTCCTCCCGCACTTTTTTTTCTTAAAAAAAGGGGTAAAACTAAAAAAATAACAAAACCTAGTAAACAGGAGATCCTAAGTTCGAATAGTTCCGTATCAGCCGCGCTAGCGAGTGGACGTTGTTTACTGCTGCGCTGCGCTTCCATGTTTACATCACTGTACTTTTGCTTCGCCGAGGGTTGTCCGTCCGTTAATCTCCGTGTTCTTTCATATTCGTTGTGATCTGATCGCTCCTTCTGGTCGTGCTGCTGCTAATTGGAATTTAGGTTGTTTAACCGACATCTATATTTATGGGCAGAGCGGTTCTAGGCGCTACAGTCTGGAACCGCGCGACCGCTACGATCGCAGGTTCGAATCCTGCCTCGGGCATGGATGTGTGTGATGTCCTTAGGTTAGTTAGATTTAAGTAGTTCTACGTTCTATGGGACTGATGACCTCAGAAGTTAAGTTGAATCCAGAAAAATACTGTGCTTTTGTCAAGTTATCCAGTGCTGCGTCTGTTGATAAAGTGTTACGAAAGTGGGGATATGAAGTATATTTTGGGCATAGAAATGGTTATAAAAGTAAGGTTTCCACATATAGAGCTGCCAGTAATTACAAAACCGTTCGTGTCTTGAATCGTCCCATTGAAATTGAAAATGATAGGATTAAGGAAACTCTTTCGAACTACGGGGACTTTAAATCAATTTCAAATGAAAGATGGTCGCCTGGCTTTAAACTGCAGTGTTTCACCGGGGTTCGCTATGTAGTGATGGACGTTAGGACAAATATTCCGTCTCTTATAACTGTTTATGGGTATAAGGCACCAATTGTTTATACAGGTCAGGAAGCTACATGTCATATATGTAACGAAACAGGCCACTTCAGACTGGAATGTCCGCGGCGAACTGTTGTTCTTAAAAGTAATTTGATACAGCGTCAGAAACTTACCTTAAATGATCTGTTACCAAAGAATAGCCAAAATCAACTGGTTGATAACGGTCAATTTTCCCCGTTAACAACGAAGGGAAACCCTGTTACCGCCACTCGTGAAACTGAAATGCAACCGAAAAACACCACCTCTGGATACAACTGATAGTTGTTCAGAGAATGAGCTGTCCTGTACAACTCCCTCAGTTGACAAGCAAAAACAGTGTGCCGAGGAGGCAGAGGAACAGGATGGCAGAATGCGAATGGAAACTGATGAACAGAAAGATAATAGACATATGGCACCAAAAAATGAGGGGAGTGTAGTCAATATTAATTTACAAGAAACAACAAGTGAAGTAGCTGATTGCAAAGATCAGCAGCTACCTGTTAGGAAACAAATACAAGGAGAGGTTGTAAACTGCCGTCTCCATTTGTTCCCCTTGATCAGGAAGTAAGTGATACTACTAAAGAACAAAGAAGTGGTGGCCAAAATGAAATAACGGTGAACACCGCAGGACAGGCGCCAGCAACAGAAATTGCGAAAGCGTCTGCTGCAGCTTCAGATGAGCCGCGAAGTAAAATAAAAACTAAACCAAATGTCAATGTAGCTCGCACCCAAGGGAAGGGAAAATTCGGAAAGGGCGAGCCAAGCCCAAAGAATGTTCGGTACGAAACAGTCCTACACGAACCTCTGGAGGAAAAATCAGAAATTTCACAAGGAAATCAGTCTGCTAGTGGTACAAGAGAAAGCCTCAGAAAAAAAAGAAGAAAAAAAAACGGGACAGTAACTACACTCCTGGAAATTGAAATAAGAACACCGTGAATTCATTGTCCCAGGAAGGGGAAACTTTATTGACACATTCCTGGGGTCAGATACATCACATGATCACACTGACAGAACCACAGGCACATAGACACAGGCAACAGAGCATGCACAATGTCGGCACTAGTACAGTGTATATCCACCTTTCGCAGCAATGCAGGCTGCTATTCTCCCATGGAGACGATCGTAGAGATGCTGGATGTAGTCCTGTGGAACGGCTTGCCGTGTCATTTCCACCTGGCGCCTCAGTTGGACCAGCGTTCGTGCTGGACGTGCAGACCGCGTGAGACGACGCTTCATCCAGTCCCAAACATGCTCAATGGGGGACAGATCCGGAGATCTTGCTGGCCAGGGTAGTTGACTTACACCTTCTAGAGCACGTTGGGTGGCACGGGATACATGCGGACGTGCATTGTCCTGTTGGAACAGCAAGTTCCTTTGCCGGTCTAGGAATGGTAGAACGATGGGTTCGATGACGGTTTGGATGTACCGTGCACTATTCAGTGTCCCCTCGACGATCACCAGTGGTGTACCGCCAGTGTAGGAGATCGCTCCCCACACCATGATGCCGGGTGTTGGCCCTGTGTGCCTCGGTCATATGCAGTCCTGATTGTGGCGCTCACCTGCACGGCGCCAAACACGCATACGACCATCATTGGCACCAAGGCAGAAGCGACTCTCATCGCTGAAGACGACACGTCTCCATTCGTCCCTCCATTCACGCCTGTCGCGACACCACTGGAGGCGGGCTGCACGATGTTGGGGCGTGAGCGGAAGACGGCCTAACGGTGTGCGGGACCGTAGCCCAGCTTCATGGTTGCGAATGGTCCTCGCCGATACCCCAGGAGCAACAGTGTCCCTAATTTGCTGGGAAGTGGCGGTGCGGTCCCCTACGGCACTGCGTAGGATCCTACGGTCTTGGCGTGCATCCGTGCGTCGCTGCGGTCCGGTCCCAGGTCGACGGGCACGTGCACCTTCCGCCGACCACTGGCGACAACATCGATGTACTGTGGAGACCTCACGCCCCACGTGTTGAGCAATTCGGCGGTACGTCCACCCGGCCTCCCGCATGCCCACTATACGCCCTCGCTCAAAGTCCGTCAACTGCACATACGGTTCACGTCCACGCTGTCGCGGCATGCTACCAGTGTTAAAGACTGCGATGGAGCTCCGTATGCCACGGCAAACTGGCTGACACTGACGGCGGCGGTGCACAAATGCTGCGCAGCTAGCGCCATTCGACGGCCAACACCGCGGTTCCTGGTGTGTCCGCTGTGCCGTGCGTGTGATCATTGCTTGTACAGCCCTCTCGCAGTGTCCGGAGCAAGTATGGTGGGTCTGACACACCGGTGTCAATGTGTTCTTTTTTCCATTTCCAGGAGTGTACATAGTGACAGAGCAGTGACGCAGTGTTATTCTGTCACCACTAAAATTATGAATAAAATTACGTCCGGGTTGAAATTATGGGCACTTCAGGAATTTTTGTACGAATCCGCGACTGATAATGCCCTGTTACAAGAAATTCTAAAGTCGGATTTAGTAATTCCCGGTTATGTCAGTTACATAAATGTGTCTCACGAAACATGTTCTGGAACAGCTGTTTTGGTGAGAGAAGGGATTACAGTAAGTGAGGTGGGACGACTGGAATCCGGAAGGGGAACAGGACTAAATATCTATGATGTGACTATCATTAGCTTCTATGCCCATTGAGGAATTTCTCACAGAGCTGACAGGGCACGTTTCTTCAAAGATGAACTGATATACTTGTTAAGGATAAATCCAAGACAGTCATTACTTGGAGGTGATTTTAATTGTGTTTTAAAACTAAAAGATCAGTTACCTAATTTTAATTTCTCAAGTGTACTAAAGCAACTAGTTACTGGTTTAGAATTAAAGGATATATGGGGAATCGAATACCCCTCCATTGTTGATTTCTCGTATGTCATGGCAACATCTCGTAGCAGGACTGATATATATTTTAAAAATCTTGATACTTCCGTGACAAAAGTAGAAACCATTCCTACGTACTTTTCAGATCATTCAAGTGTCTTAGATTGCACAAATCTAATAAGATAGCCAGTTCGCCGATTCAAGAATCAGTGGAATATGAACATTTCCTTGTTGGTAAATCATGATGCAGAAGACCTGATTAAAGAAGCATGGGCAATATGACTGCGTGCTCGTAGTAGATATGCCACTGCTATCGACAGGCAGGTTAAAATGGCGAAACGAAAGTTGCGGAAGGTTCTTCTTCAATACAGTGCCCACAGCGCAAATGAAATGTAGTGTACTGTAGAATATTACTGTTCCGTTTTGAGAGCTCTATATGATCAGGCCTAAGCAGGTTCCTCACTTCGGATAGCACATATCAAAAAAGGTAAAGCCAAGTTACTTAATATCAAGAGAAATCAAACGGAAGGGTTGAAAATAAAATCGAAGGCAAAGTCGGTGTCAGAAGACGAAACTACTTCTCTGTATCATTCATTGAAGCATACGAAAAACGGAAGAAGGAATTTTATTGATGAAATTCGAACAAAAAACGGAAAGATTCTCAGAACCAAGCAGGTTATCATGGAAGAGATTTATCGCTATTATTGCGAGCTATATTCTGTAAATCAAAGTAGTAATGCTCCCTTGGAAGAATTCCTTGACATCCTAGCCCCACAGCTGACAGAAGATGACAACGAAAATTTTCTCGAGGTAGTCAGAGAAAAGGACGTGTATGAGACTCTGTGCGCCTCACCGCCAAAAAAATCCTCAGGACCAGATGGTCTGCCAGCAGAGTTTTATAGCCGTTACGGGCCAATATGGGTGCGTTAATCACGGACATTGTAAATGAGGTTATTCAGGGTAACATTATTCCGGCTGGGTTTAAGGAGTGTAAAATTATTCTTCTGCCAAAAAATGATGTAAACAAAAATTTAAATAATTTTCGTCCAATTTCACTACTGAATTATGATTATGAATGAATAGCTAAAATAGTAAACAAGAGAATTTCATGCTGTACAGGTAAAATTATTAGTAAACGTCAGAACTGCACGCAAGGCAGAACCATTTTTCAAAATCTAGCAGAATTCAGGGATATCAATTCTATAACTTCTGTAACAAACATAAAGTGTGCATTTTTTTTAGATTATTATAAATCCTTCGATGTAGTAAATTATGAATATCTTCTACAGACGTTGAAGAAAATACGTTTCAATGATAGGGTCATTCAGTTGATAAAGAACATAGCAACTGGAATAAATGCAAAAAAAAGCGCTGAATTGTCAACAGTCCAGGCCGGCACAAATAAAACGACGTGTTCCTCAAGGACGTCCTCTGTCCATGTCGCTCTTCGCCATTTCACCGGAACCTTTCCTCCGACGTGTCCATGCTAGATTAAAAGGCTTATCATTTTCAGGAAATAAAACAGTTATAAGAGCCTATGTTGATGATATAGGGGTTATTATAAGGAATAAAGAAGAGGTAACCGCGCTAGCAACAGTGACTGATAAGTACTGTAGAGCATCTGGAGCGAATGCAAACGGAAAAAAAAGTAAGATGTTAAATCTCAGAGGTTTTGATGATATCAACGTCGAGTGGGCAAAATTAGTCCGACAACATAAAACACTTGGGATCACCTCGACAGCATCCCCATGAAAATGACGGCTTTAAACTGGAAGGTTGCAGCAGATAAAGTGCAAGGAGCCATTATAGAGAATTTAATTCGATATATGAACCAAGTTCTAAGAACAAAGAATATCAACTCATGCATCCTTACTAAAGCTTATTATACTGCACAGCTGTTTCAAATACCAAGAATGATATCGAGGAGAATAATATAAAAAATCACAAACTTTTTGTGGAAAGATGAAGTCTTCAGAGTACCTGCTAAAGTAGCCGCTTTAGATCCTAAAAATAGTGGACTACGATTAACTGAAATAATGGATAAGGCCTCTGCACTTTTTTTGAAAAGGCAAGTCAATTTAATAAGAGAGTCGCGAGAAAGCATAACCAGTCAACAGTCATTAAACCTCGAAGTCTGCTTCCCTCGATTGACGTGCATAATATCAACAGTCGGTAACAGTATGTGAATGTTTTCTATGTTGGGTTCTGTTATGTAAATGCCAAAATCAGACAGTCAAGACACTTAACATCAAAAGCCATAATGCGGGAACGACAGAAAAGCGAAGGAAGGAGCGAAATAGAACGACAGTTTCCAAACATCGACTGGACTGAGATTTGGAAAAACATTAGTTCTAATGTGCTCGCGTCTAATTAAAAACTTCATAGTACAAGATAGTTAAAAACATAGCAACAATGAAAGACTGTGCGCAATGGGAGCTCTGTGAATCACATTTATGTCAACAATGCCATTTAGTTGACACAATAATTCATAGATACACTTGCAGTGGTCACATGAATAGTTGGAAGTGGATCGGAGATTACAACGACATCCCCTGGGAGCATATCCATATCACTGATACACAGGCCTGAAGCACGCTATTTCCCAGAGGCCAAAAATAACGCTGTCTACTGGTTGCTGGGAAATTTTGTTAATTACGTCATTAACAAACTAGGATCCGACAGTACCATAGAGTTCAGGGTACACATGCTGTGTGAATAACACAAAATTGGAATGTATCCGAATCACAAGAAAAAGTTCGGTAATACGTTAAAAATTATATTTGAAAGAATGAGCGTTGGGTAATATAGAAAAAGAAGACTGTGTTGACAGTGATGAATTGTAAGTACCTTTAGAATATTATTTTAACTTTTCCTGTAAATTTTTGGTGTGTGCTTTTTCTATTTCAGAAAGTAGTTTTTGAAATTTTATAAGCTAATGTACAGAACTTGTGTGACAGTCAGATTGTATGTCTAATAGTGTCAAAACATAAAACATTTAAACTGTTTTATTGATTACAGTATACAGATGAAAATTGACAGTTTTTATGGAAATTTCCTTTCAAGAGTGTACCTGATATAATGTAATATTCAATGGCTGGCAAATTTCTCTGTTCGTTTTTGCACTGTGATGTGTAAGTCAGTTTTCCAGTGAAAGATCTATTATATAGGTCTGATCACTTCAGATCATTAACAAAAAATGTCCACAAACTGTAGTTGGAAGGTTAGTTAACTTTACAACATCTCTTTTCCGCCATTCCCAAGTATTTAAGAGATTGTCTAATGTTGTTGTTGTGGTCTTCAGTCCTGAGACTGGTTTGATGCAGCTCTCCATGCTACTCTATCCTGTGCAAGCTTCTTCATCTCCCGGTACTTACTGCAACCTACATCCTTCTGAATCTGCTTAGTGTATTCATCTCTTGGTCTCCCTCTACGATTTTTACCCTCCACGCTGCCCTCCAATGCTAAATTTGTGATTCCGTGATGCCTCAAAACATTTCCTACCAACCGATCCCTTCTTCTAGTCAAGTTGTGCCACAAACTTCTCTTCTCCCCAATCCTATTCATTACCTCCTCATTAGTTACGTGATCTACCCACCTTATCTTCAGCATTCTTCTGTAGCACCACATTTCGATAGCTTCTATTCTCTTCTTGTCCACACTAGTTATCGTCCATGTTTCACTTCCATACATGGCTACACTCCATACAAATACTTTCAGAAACGACTTCCTGACACTTAAATCTATACTCGATGTTAACATATTTCTCTTCTTCAGAAACGATTTCCTTGCCATTGCCAGTCTACATTTTATATCCTCTCTGCTTCGACCATCATCAGTTATTTTACTCCCTAAATAGCAAAACTCCTTTACTACTTTAAGTGTCTCATTTCCTAATCTAACTTCCTCAGCATCGCCCGATTTAATTTGACTACATTCCATTATCCTCGTTTTGCTTTTGTTGATGTTCATCTTACACCCTCCTTTCAAGACACTGTCCATTCCGTTCAACTGCTCTTCCAAGTCATTTGCTGTCTCTGACATAATTACAATGTCATCGGCGAACCTCAAAGTTTTTACTTCTTCTCCATGAATTTTAATACCTACTCCGAATTTTTCTTTTGTTTCCTTTACTGCTTGCTCAATATACAGATTGAATAACATTGGGGAGAGGCTACAACCCTGTCTCACTCCCTTCTCAACCACTGCTTCCCTTTCATGCCCCTCGACCGATTGTCTAATATGAGTACTAAATTAATTCTATGTCCGATGGGCATAAATCTTCCACATTCTGTATACGTTTTGGTAACTTGGTGTGTAATGCTCATAGCCAGTCTGACAGCAGAGGAGGTTAATGATCAGTTTCTTCCCTTAACCTGTCTCTCACGGAGACGATTTCCTTGTGTACATTAATGTATTAAAAATTATCCCTAAAACCTGGTGATACCGTTCATAAAGTGCTATTTATGCTTCTGTACAGATTGGAGCACATGTAATTCAAAGGGCAGTTTTTTATTTATTCATGTTTTAAAAAGTTTGAATGTCTTTAAACAGCTTTTCTTGATGTTCAAACTAATTATTTCTGGTAAATTAGTCAGTGACACAATCTTACGTTGTATTTCAATAACATCAGCATAATTGCAATGATCAAACTGTTTTTGTTTAAATAATTTCATGTATAACATGTATGCATGGTTAGTACATGTACTTAGCATGTATTTGGAATGTGTAACATTGTTCCTTAAATAAATGTTTAAAAATAAAAAATATCCTGGTCCGTTAAGTATTTCTACTCGTCGCCGCTGATTCTACGATATGTCCCGCTGCACCTGACATTAATAATCCGTTCTCTTTCCTTTCCTTTCTCCCCCCTCCACGCTCTATTTACATACAATGTATCACAGCTACGGATTCCATGTGAAGTCTGTTCTTTCAGACATATCCGAAAGAACAGACACCCCACATTCATGCAACATAATTATCCTGCTAGATTCACTTCATATATTCTTGGCAATTTCCATTTACGGTGTGTCATCTAAGTATCAAATGTATGTCTTTCGATCAAGAAAGTCATTCCACGCAGAAACTACAGCTAATTTCGTCTTCATTCCGAAATATCTGTCTGGCAATCACTAGTGGAATGATTGAGCAATGCCCGTAGCAATTGCTCGCTAAGTCAGTGGAAACGCAGTCACAATGCGAAGTTGTAGTTGCATTGATTCTACATTCTTATCTCACAGGAGACTAACGATTTACACCTTATATGTTAGAGCTACACCCGATTGGCTTCCTGAATGTGGCAAATAATTCACGTTAAAATAATCGTACACGAGACGAGAAAGCTATCCTGGGACTGGATTTATTCGACAACACTCACTCCATACATTGAATAGATGTACGAGTTCCTGACTTCACCCTCTATTAAATCGAAAATCCCCATAAATCTATACACGAACATCCTTTTCCCAGATAAATTTTCCTCAAAATGATAGATTACATTCTAGTATATCTCTCTTCACATGCTGCGAGAATACTGATTACAATGTTGTTGTTAACCATGGTGTACGCACAGTTCGTAGAAAATATTTAGTAATGTAAACCCAACTATAATATTATATAATCTTTTGCTTGGCAATGTGAACATAGAAACGTCAACTGTAGACCATAAACTCCAAGCGCGATCCGTCGCGATATCCTACGCTGAAGCAAAGGGATAACGGAGAGTCACGAGGCTAATTATAGGTAATTCAATTTGAGCAGGTCATTCCGGAGCCTGTCCCTAATTAATGATTCAGCATATAACTGGTGGAGTGTGGTATTGGAGCAGTGAAAACGGCAAGTCCTTGCAGTTGTGCCATCCACTCCCGGTATGACTGACATGTTCGTTTGCGACAACTAAGGAAATTGTGCCTGGTCGCTGCCACATGTACTTGCGAATCGATTTAGTGCAACATAAGTTAAAGTATGGGGCTCTACTTCATGATTTAACTAATGCAAGAGGCGACAGATATCAGCCACGGCATATGACAACAAAGAAGTGAGTGAGCTCTGGTTCAAATGGTTCAAATGGCTCTGAGCACAATGGGACTTAACTTCTGAGGTCATCACTCCCATAGAACTTAGAACTACTTAAACCTAACTAACCTAAGGACATCACATACGTCCACGCCCGAGGCAGGATTCGAACCTGCGACCGTAGCGGTCGCGCAGTTCCAGACTGTAGCGCTAGAACCGCTCGCCCACCCCGGCCGGCAGTGAGCTCTGGGTTTCACCTGAAATCCCATGGGCTATGTAATGCTGTTCAAGGCTTTCCGTCTTTCTGTCAAACACCAGGAACGGCTTTGGCTACACATGGAAGCTTTTCACATTGGAACCCTTGCGAGACAGTCGGCTGAACACCTCAGGTTACATGGTCCAGCTGCCATTACCCCTAAATCAAGTCTTGTACCTGTTTTATGTTTTGCAATATCAATAACACTTGAGCAGTTACGTCCATACTGAACGTGAACATACAAAAACGGAAAAATTATGCAAGCACACCACGTGTTTGGGCAAAAGAAAATACGTAAAAACACCATATACCTATGGCACAGCGCGACAGCTCAGAGTAAATTCTCAGGGAAACTCATCGCCAATTGAAATGGGCCGCGCTGGGATCAGAGTACAAAAAAGTAAGACACAGGTAGACATTGAACAACAGATTTCTTACTAATAACATAAATTCGCTCTTCAGCCTCTTGTGGTACAAATTCACTTGCTAACCAAAAATAATTTATCAATAAGAGTCTCTGCGTTACTAAACACTTCTGGAAGCTTATGTCAAAGTTTAACTATTCACCTCTGACTGAGTCCAGTGGACTATGTGCCCTGAGATAACACACGACATACAATATCCTTAGCTAATTTCTCCCAAAAACTGGTTGAGATTTTCCTCAATTCGCTTACAACAGAAACTCTTGAGTGATTCAAACTGGAGGGTTACATTCATTTTGGATCCCCGCTGCATAAGCTCTTGTTACCACCATGGTTCTTACGACATTTTACTGGACTGCAGAAGACGCACTATTCTTTGTAGACACGTTGGGCAGTCCTCATTCTCACAACAACAAATCAGACCTCACTGATGGTGTTGTGATTGGCACCTCCAAACATGATAGCTCTTTTCTGCTATTTTGTCACGTGTCTACGTCGACCCATCATCCTACGCTGATTCCATACAACTGACTATTTCCTACACAGCACATAACTGCAATGATATATGTCAGTCGTGGAACGTCACATGACCTCCTGGTACAAGTTGTCCACGATATACAGTGCTTCATCGTAATCAGAGCGCTCTTCTAAGTTGGAGACTAATGTTTCATCCTGTGAGCTTACTAGCCATGAAAATTTCTTCCATGCCAGGAATTGTAGAGCCTGCAAGTCGGGTGTCACTGCAAATGCAAAGGCATTTGTTATCGATCTAGGGTAAGAAGACCAGTGAGACGGAACTAACTTAAAAAAAAATGGAAAACATAGATACCGTGTCCAACCATTTTAGTGAACGAAAATGTTGATCACTGTGGCAGTCCTCCGAATGGAAGCCAGTGTCTTAATCACAGTGCCGTCTCACTCACTCTGCCACAGAATATGTTATAGTGGAGTGTCAGTAACTCATCGTTTAATTGTTTTTTTTTTCGACTTGTGCGATGACCGAAATACAGTCGAAGTTAAGTCAAATATCTCATATCAGTTAACTAATAAAAATTTTGGCTGAGCATGGAAGAAAATTCTACATTGAAACTAATGGTTAGTACGATGTTATGCCAAATTTTAAAGCGTGGATGGAAACCATAACGTGATTGAGGCGTAATGAGTTGCAAATATAACTCCAGAACACTACCTTTTGGAGTACACGTGTATAACAGACATTCCTTCCATCGTAAGTGTTGGAAATCGTATCCGTCATTTTCCAAGCCGTCGGTTTACAACATTAATTTGTTATTAATAGAATTAGATTTTTTCTCTGGAAAATCAGATAGTACAGTTACATTTTGTCTTGGGACGTCCATCGACCGATAAATCATCCACTAGAACTATCATTTGTTTAATTAGCTCAGAACAGCAGAAATTGACAGCCAGCCAGGCAGTTCGTTTAGAGTTAACACTCATATCGCACTTTCTAAAGGGAAGTGTACTGCAGAAGTTGTGGGTCCTGCTCGAGAAAATGTATCAAAAATAAGAAATTTTTTAATGAACATAGTCTAAATACGCTCTTAACTCAAACAGCATTGCAGAGGCTCTCCATTTGTATTGGAATAATACCTCAACATGGAACGAAATGGAGGATTCTGTCTGAAACTCACTCACAGGTTATTTAATTAAATGGTTCAAATGGCTCTGAGCACTATGGGACTTAACATCTGAGGTCATCAGTCCCCTAGAACTTAGAACTACTTAAACCTAACTAACCTAAGGACATCACACACACCCATGCCCGCGGTTCCGGACTGCAGCGCCTAGAACCGCACGGCCACCACGGCCGGAGTGATTTAATCAAATGAAATTATATGGCTCCAGAGGCCTTTCCAAGTCTCAAACCTCTATGATGCATATATGCAGACTGAAGCGGCGAATGAAATTTTTTTACCAAGATCTGGATATGAACCCAGGTCGCCTTCTCACTAGGCAAATTTGTTAACGACTATGCCACCCTGGCATAGTGGCTGTGCACAACTTCATGGACTACTGTACCACGTGTTCCACCTCAGTCAGAATTCCTTTTCACACCTCAGCAGAGCTGCATCAGTTTACATCAGTGGGAAGTTGAAATGAAGAGGAAGGTGTGTGAGGATACTGCGTGCAGTTACGCAAAGCCAAACTGCCGAGGTGGCGTAATGGTTATCGCACCTGTCGAGTACCCAGGAGACCAGAGTTTGAAACCAGGCCTTGGTAGAAATTTGCATTTGCCTTTCAGTCTGCATATATACATAACAAATGCCTAACCATACCGTTTCATTTGACTAGTCAAAATCAGTAGGATTCAAATATGTGGACTTTACTAGTCCAAGCTGAATAACTTCCGTTATGAGAAAATTTTCCACTACAGGTGCTCGACAGAGCAGACCATTACTGCCTATGAATAAAACGAAAATGGTCCCTCTGAGTAATGGACACCCTTCTGGGCAATGTGTGGTTTTATTTATCTAGTCTAACTTTTGGAGGACTTGTGTGGAACTGGTTTCTGGATACCCCTAAGTTTCACTAGCTTACTGCAGACAGACAAAGGACTTCATCTGACACAATCTCTTGAATCAGCTCGAGACGAGCTTAGGCGCGTTAGAGACGAACAAAGCAGTAGTATTAGTATTAGTATTGTACGACTGCGTCGTGAGCAGCCAGACGCGAGGCTCCACCGAAAGCGTAAGCGATCTAGATGGCGACGTGACGAAACACAATAGCGACGAGAAATCGCGTATTGTGAGCAGGCGCGGGATGATGTAATGAAATAATTGAGCGGCTGGCGCGGCCGCGGCTATTATTGTAGCGTGCTGTAGCAGCAGCAGCGGCGGCCGCCGGCGGCCAACTTTCACGCAGCAGCGCGGAAGTGCCCGCCGCAGCCGCCGCCGCAGCCACTCGAAATTCGGCAGCATCGGCAATCCGTGTCAAGGGTTCCCTCCGACCCTGGCCTGCAGCCGATGCACCTCCCCGCCGTGCGCACCGGGAATCGAACCGGCGATTTCGAGACCACTCCTCCACTTCCCTGCTCTCCCAGCTCTGGGTGTCACGTATTCTACCAAACATGTTTTGTCGTTCGATCCCACACTCCGTGCCGGTTGGCACGTCTTTGCCTAACGATAGGTTTGTGGCGGCCGATGAGCTGCGTGTCGAGCATCGCTGTGAGGCCGGCGGTGGCAGCCAAGTCGGTTGTTCATGGGGAACTGCGGAGCGGCAAAGAGCAAGTGCGGGCTGTGTGTATAACAAGTGGGGCTACGGCAATAGGTGTTCTGTAAATGACGTGGGCGTTTGCAATGATTATTGTGGTTAAGCCTGAGGAAACTTAGAATCACTTCCCTCATAGAGGAACGGGAATGTGTCTTGCAAGGAAATTATGGTATGTTACTTTTGATATAACGTGATAGGTGGAAGTAGCTTCCTGTTATGTAATACGGATGGATTGAGTCAATGGACGGTTATGTGGGAGGCCTTCTGAGTAATTCCGTACTGAATGGAAATTGCTGCTCTGAATTGACATTATTCACTAATTGTTGTCGCTGTGTTTTGCCGCAAACTCAAGTGCGGTAAAGCTGGTCTTTGCCTTAAGTCCACCTAAGCATTACAGAACTCATATAATGGAATGCAGGTTACTGGTGGTTGTTTGCGTATCGGGTTAGTGCGTATACTATGGTACGAATATGAAGTCCACAGTAAGGTGATGTGAGAACTGGGTTATAGTGCATTTTTGGTATCATACTGTTCTCACCTAACTGTGGAGTGATAACCGTGTTATCGGACCTAACGTGAATTTTTCTGTGTCTTGCACGGCAGCAGAAGCTATATTGTATAGTATCTCTGTTTCGGAAGAACCTTAGATATGGTAACTAGCAATTACCTGTGTGGACAGTAAACTGTCCGCAGCGTTCTCGCTTCCCACGCCCGGGTTCCCGGGTTCGATTCCCGGCGGGGTCAGGGATTTTCTCTACCTCGTGATGACTGGGTGTTGTGTGCTGTCCTTAGGTTAGTTAGGTTTAAGTAGTTCTAAGTTCTAGGGGACTGATGACCATAGATGTTAAGTCCCATAGTGCTCAGAGCCATTTGAACCATTATTTTGACAGTAAATGCCCCAGTTAATGCTGTCGGTTAGATGAGTGTAAATATACCACTCTGGTGACAAAAGATGCATCTACATGAGCCATTTCGCCGATGGTTGAAAGTTACGTAAATGTTTTGAATCTTTTTCTCCTACATTAATAGGCCTTTAAATGTATTAATGAGTGAATTAGACTGTGGTTTTGGATTATAGTAATGCTATCGTTGGTTTCATATTTTAGTAATGCTGTTACTGGTATTAGCCAACGGCCTTGCCGCAGTGGTAGCACCGGTTCCCGTCAGATCACTGAAGTTAAGCGCTGGCGGGCTGAGCTAGCACATGGATGGGTGACCATCCGGTCTGCCGAGCGCTGTTCTTAAGAGGGGTGCTCTCAGCCCCTGTGAGGCAACCTGAGGGGCTACTTGACTGAGAAGCAGCGGGTCCGGTCTCGGAAACTGATATGCGGCTGGGAGAGCGACGTGCTCACCACATACCCCCCATATCTGCATCCAGTGACGCCTATGGGCTGAAGATGACACGGCGGCCGGTCGGTACCGCTGGGACTTCATGGCCTGTTCGGGAAGAGCCTAGTTTTAGTTTAGTTACTGGCATGAAGTGAAAATTTTTGGATAAGACTGCAGGGGGCCCTCTGTAGGAAACTGTAATATAGAGATGTTTGGACGTAGAACGAGTACATGAAAGGTTCATATTAAAACTTGCGTTGGAATAATTCTGAGCTAGGCTCGTTTTCGGGTCGTAAATGTCTTGTTAGTACTACGGGGTTTTTATTATCGTTATGAAATGTGGAATAAATTATATGTTTGGCAATAAATGTTGAGAACCCGTGTGGTGTTGGTTTCGAATTTAAGTGGAGCTGAAGCATCATAGACTTTAATGTCTTTCGGCAACGGCTTGTTGCCCGTAAACTGTTCCTGCTCCGTAATCTAATGGCATTATGTTTCCTATGAATATTGTGTTATGAGTTTTTTGGTAACATACCAGATAAATGTAATAACATTATTAATGTTTTAATAAATGTCACTCTCCACTCATTTTCTGAGTTAAATGTGAGTAGTTAAAGTTCTACGGAACAACTCCATCTAAAATAGTATGGAGTAAATAAAGTAGCTTTCCAACTATTTAATGTGTGAAGATGGAACGTTTAAAAATAGGGCTATTGTAAAAGAATGAAGCATGCAAGGAAGAAATGCCATAATGGGAGGAATAATCTAACTTGTTGCCAACTAGTGTAGACGGTAGCATCATATTATATATACAGGGTCTCTGTCCTAACAGTCGTAAGACACATTTTCTCTGGTGTTTCAGCAGATAATTTGCAATTTGCTTTTTTGCGCTGTGTGGCTCGAGTCATCCAAAACAAATATTGCTCATCAATTATTTCATGCGGCGCTCAGTATCGACGGAAAGCGTAGGCTTGTTTCCTGTTCCAAAGAAGATAATTTTTAAGCGGAATTTTACGTACCCATTCGGTAGAGCAGTCCCAGATTAGTCTATTGCGATATTCTTTTTATCGATTTGTATTAATAGGGACAGTAAAGCACGAGGGATAACCCGTACTCCAGCAGCGAAAGCATCGCCCTGGTTCGAGCTGACTGCTGTCGCCAAGCATGCAGCGCTGCAAAGTCGCTGACGGAGTGCCGTTTATTCTTCGTGTTTTGCATTTCCTGTTTATACATGTCGATAAAATTAATATCGGACTACACCATTTTTGGGAGAACTTTGTCGAATGGGCACGCAAAATCCCCATTTAAAAATTATTTTGTTGGTAGTGTGAAACAAACCGACGCTTTCTGTTGGCAATGGGCCTTGCATAAAAGACACGACGAGCTGGAAATGTTTGACCTGGCTCCAGCTACACAACGCAATAACTAAATCACACATATCTCCAGAAACATCGGAGAAAATGCACCTGCCGACTCTTAAGAGAGACACCTGGTGTAGATCCAAATAGTACATCTGTACACTGTAGTTCAGCACTCGCAGGTACAGAGTTCAAAGAAAACCCTGAAAAAAGACAGCCGCGCAATAAGACAGGAAATTAAAATGAGAAAAAGAAAAGATGCGTCACGGCACAGACAAAGAGTTTTGTTGCAAATCGGGGGACGTAAGCTCTCTTCATTGTGTCAGAACTCAAGAGTAAATGTTTGTAATAAGCCACATGACTGGTCTGTATGACAGTATGACATACAATATTTCAAAAAGTACACGATTTCTGTTACGGTTTAGTTGCTCATGATACCAGAAAAAACAGTGATACGTCTTTTCCATCCCCTAAATCGTAATTCCTTGTATATTTAATCAAATACTATGTTAAATGTGTATTAAATAATTGCAAACTACCATTTAAATTTTTATTAAAAAAGACGACTTTTAAAGTGATATGATAAAGTAATATAATAATAACAAACATACGCGTGTTTGTGGCTGGATATACAGTGTGTATCTCTGTTCAGTACATCTACATCTACATCGATATTCCGCAATGCACCCTATGGCGCGTGGCGGAGGGTACCGCTTACCAATACCAGTCATTTCCTTTCCTCCTTCACGCGAAAATAAAGCGAGAGAAAAATGACTTTCTATATACCTCTATACGAGACCTAATTTCGCGTATCTTATTTTCATAATCCTCACGCGCCAAGTATGTCAGAGGCAGTAGAATTGTTCTGCCGTCAGCTTCAAATGCCGGTTCCCTACATGGTAAATTCAGAAATACAATTCGTTTTGTACATCAGTCTTCAGAACTTTTACTTAATAATCACAAGGTTGCTAATCGGAAAGGAAACCGAGATTATTAAAATTTCCCGGAGATATCACAGCTTGTTATCAGTATAGTTAGCGACAGACCTCGAACTTTATCTGCGCTGAAAGATAACTCCGTGCTTTGGATTATGATTATAAAATATCATCATGATATGATAATAAGAATACATAGAAAATTACACTGTGCTGACAAAAGTCATGGGATACCTCCTACTATTGTGTCGGACCTCCTTTTGTCCAGCGTAATGCAGTAATTCGACGTGGCATCGATTCAACAGGTCGCTGGAAGTCCCCTCCCGAAATATTGAGCCGTGCTGCCTGTATAGCTGTCCATCATTGCGAAAGGGTTACCGGTGCGGGGTTCTGTGTACCAGCTGATCTCTCGATTATATCCCATGAATGTTCGATAGGATTTATGTCGGGCGGTCTGCGTGGCAAAATCATTCGCTCGAATTGTCCAGAATGTTCGTCGACCCAGTCGCGAACCGTTGTGGGCCGGCCGGTGTGGCCGAGTGGTGCTAGGCGCTTCAGTCTGGAACCGCGCGACCGCTACGATCGCAGGTGCGAATCCTGCGTCGGGCATGGATGTGTGTGTTGTCCTCAGGTTAGTTAGATTTAAGTACTAATTTCTAGGGAAGTAATGACATCATATGTTAAGTCCCATAGGGCTCAGAGCCATTTGAACCGTTTTTGAACCGTTGTGGCTCGGTGACATGATATCGTTGTTTGGGAACCTGAAGTCCATGAATGGCTGTAAATGAACTCCAGTCAGTTATCTGTTCAGTAGGACCAGGGGACCTAGTCAGTTGCAAGTAAATACCGCCCACACCATTATGGAGCCATAACCAGCTTGCACAGTGCCTTTTTGGCACCTTGGGTCCGTGGCTTCGGAAGGTCTGTGCCATACTGGAATCCTACCATCAGCTCTTATCAACTGGAATCGGGACTCATCTGACCAGGCCACAGTTGCAGTCATCTAGGGTCCAACCCATTTTCCTAACGGATTCATTCGGCGTACGTCCGACGTTGATTTCTGCGGTTATTTCATCCTGTGTTGTTTGTCTGTCAGCACTGACAATTCTACGCAGATACGCTGCTCTTGGTCGTTAAACGAAGGCTGTCGGCGACTACTTTGTCCGTGGTGAGAGGCAATGCCTGAAATTTGATATTCACGCCGCACTCTTGTCCTGGTGGATCTGGGAATATAGTATTCTCTAATGATTTCCAAAATGGCAAGTCCCATGAATCTAGTTCCAACTACCATTCGTTGTTCAAAGTCCGTTAATTCCCGTTGTGCGGCCATAATCACCTCGGAAACTTCTTCACATGAACGACCTGAGTTCAAGCGACATCTCCGCCAATACACTTCTCTTTTGTACCATGTATACACTGTACTAACGGCATCTCTGTATATGCTTATCGCTGTCCCATGACTTTTGTTACCTCAGTGTAGTTTTTTTCATTTGGTAATCTGTTTGGTTAATTTGTTTATAGTGATAGAAGATTCCAACACTTCAAGATTGTCGAAATACCTCCCATAGCCAAATATAAATTGTCATGTGCATTCGTGACATTCAATTTTTGATTCTTAAAGTGAACAACCAGAGCTCATATACTGGTCTTGTAACTGACATTAAACCCTTATCTTTCTTCCATTCAAGGAAGGAAGAGTGGCTAAAAGTATGTGTTTTAACGCACAGTTTCTATCGACGTCATTAGTGACGAATTCGTTCCTTAACTGTGGATTTGGAACAGGATGTTGCACTCAACCAGTAGATCTCTAAGATGATTCCTATTCTCACTCTTAAACTCTGACTGTGAACTAAAAAATAACCCTTCAAGTATCACTGGAAATCTACATAATATCCATTCAAATATCAAATCTGAACGCGGCAGATTTGGGAGTAACATAGATAAGAAAAATGAAAGGCATGTTTTATTGTAATCCACAGAAAGTGATCCGTCTCTTGATCATGTGGTCTACTTTATACTCGAATAAATAAATAACAACTTTAAGTTTAAGAGTCTAACTGTCTTTGGAGGATGATCTGGAAACCATTCATCAGTATTAGTTCGGTCTTTATAAGAAATACCAGATACCCTTTGAGGAAACGCTTAGTATCTGTGAGTCAGCTAACATAGGAACTCAGTCGCGGTTCGCAGAAGCCTTGCGGGCGTGTAGGCAACCTACTAAGAAGATAAAGGTGAGCGGCGAGTATGGCAGAAAGGAATCGAGCCGGTTACACAAGCGTTGCCTCACTGACCCCAGAGCCCAGAGCGCTCCGTGCGCCGGCTGGCCTTCCAGCGCTGGGGTCACGACATCCACTACATGCCAGCTCACTCACGGAGAAAACGCCACTTGCCCACTGATACGTATTCGCTGTCATTAATCCGCTGTTTCATCACGAGACACGCAATGGTCGCAACCCAGGTATTTCACCTGTGTCATGAGTAGCAGTATCCAAATTTGTTAGTCATCGGCTGCGGCAGTGTTCTTCGCAGATGGCGAGCTTTCTCTTGTTTCAGGTAATGATTAATTTACTGCGACGCCCTGTAGTTCCAAACGCCTCAGGGGAGCTATCCAGTCAGATATATGACATTATAAGGAGAATACATTCGTATAATCAGAAACTGCTTATTGCAGAGTACATTGTTTGTATCGCACTGAAATGATCAGTTCCGCAGTTCTACACACACTATTCGATAGCAATTAATGATGACAAAAGTACTAATACATGCTTATTCTAGAACGCCAAATTAGTTACACCACGTAAATTAGCGGGCTCTGAAAGAAGAAAGGAAGATATATCAGAGTTTAACGTCCCGTCGACTACGAAATCATTAGGGGCGGATCCCTGAATCGGAATGCCGAAACAATGTGATAGTAAACCCACTTTGTCCTTTTCAAGGAACAGTCCCAGTATTTCCTATAAGGAATTTTAGGAAACCACGAGAAATGTGGATTTCCGAAAGGAAATTTGAACCACCGTCCTCCCGAATGCAAGTCCATTTCAGTAATCACTATGCCACTTCCCTCAAATCAGACTGTTATACAGACATTCGTCATCAAGGTCTTATTAAACGAGAAAAATATACCACTTCCTTCACGATCCACTGGCGAAATCTAAAGACGACCGCAAAGCACAATTCAAGTTTATAGTGTAAAAATTTGTTTCCCTATGTTGATCAGTAGGTAATCAGTAAGTGTCAATGGAAGCAGAGAAAGTACTTGTTTACTAATATGAAATATCGGGAACAATCGTAGGTGAAGAACCGCGTAGACAACATAAAATCGCCCGCTGCTGTGGCCGAGGGTTCTACGCGCTTCAGTCCGAAACCGCGCTGCTACTACGGTCGCAGGTTCGAATCATGCCTCGGGCATGGATGTGTGTGATGTCCTTAGGTTAGTTGGGTTTAAGTAGTTCTAAGTCTAGGGGACTGATGACCTCAGATGTTAAGTCCCCTAGTACTTAGAGCCATTTGATCCAGCATAAAATCATAAATTACATACAAGAATTAGCTGTGTCCGTTGAAGATAAGTCTATTCCGGCAGGGATGATTAGTTCCTCTTTATTTACACGTTTAAGATTTTGCCTTGGCACTTCCCGTAACTAAGTGAGTAAATCATCACACTTTCTCGTAGTCTAATGACAATTAGGATCATTTAACACCAATGAAATCGGCGTCACCAGTATAAAATTTTCTTTATGTCAACTTCTTTCATCGTAGGCGGCCGTTTTCCATTCCAGAGTGACTAATTTCCACGCTGAGTCGCCTCTCTAGCACGTCAGGCTGTTTAAAGCGCCAAAGAATAATTTTTACCTCGTACGAATCCGCCAACACGCGTTAAAATCTGACTTTGCAGCTGCACGCACCGATTTATTCGCAGACATTCAGATTTTTTAGATACTTTAACCCCAACAGGATTTTTACGATACGTGCGTGACCTCTGGTGTCGTCGTCAAGTGTTCGGCCTACACATTCATCGCCAGACATCAGTTAAATGCCAATGTTCATTCCGTTAGAGAGATGACATGTGAATGTATGTCATGTATGGTCATTGATCTTAATGGATACAGACATCATCCTGGACGTAACGGCGTGATACGAAAACACAATTGCGGCTTTTGACGTAGAATTATCAGTGCTGACAGACAAGCAACACTGCGTGAAATAACCGTAACAATCAATATGAGATGTCGTGGGACGTACGTCGAACATATCCGTTACGACAGTGGAGCGAAATGTAGCGCTGATGGGCTATGGCAGCAGACGGCCGACGCGAGTGCCTTTGGTAACAGCACGACATCACCTCTCCCGGGTTCGTGACCATAACGGTTGGATCCTAGATGACTGGAAAACCATGGCCTGGTCGGATGAGACCCGATTTCAATTAATAGGAGCTGATGGTAGAGTTTGACTGTTGTGCAGACACCACGAGGAGAAGCACCCAAGTGGTGAATAAGGCACTGTGCAAACTGGTGGCGTCCCCATCATGGTGTGGGCTGTGTTTACATGGAATGGACTGGGTCCTCTAGCCCAACTCAATCGATCATTGACTTGAAATGGTTATTTTGGGCTACTTGGAGACCATTACAAGCCATTCATGGACTTCAAGTTCCCAAACAATAATGGAATACTCGTGGATGGCAAAGCGTCTTGTCACCGGACCAAAATTGCTCAAGATTGTTTTGAAGAACATGCTGGACAGTTCGAAGGAATAATTTGACCACCCATTTCGCCCGACATGAATCCTATCAAAAATGCGTAGGACATATTCGAGAGGGCCGGCCGGGATGGCCGAGCGGTCCTAGGCGCTACAGTCTGGAACCGCGCTGCTGCTACGGTCGCAGGTTCGAATCCTGCCTCGGGCATGGATGTGTGTGATGCCCTTAGGTTAGTTAGGTTTAAGTAGTTCTAAGTTCTAGGGGACTGATGACCTCAGAAGTCAAGTCCCATAGTGCTCAGAGCCATTTGAACCATTTTTGAACATATTCGAGAGATCAGTTCATACACAACATCCTACACCGGGAACACTTTCGCAAATATGAACTGCTATAGAGGCAGCACGGTTGAATACTTCTGCAGTGAACAACCGACGTGTTGAGTCCAAGCCAAGTCGAGCTGCTGCACTACTCCGGGAAAAAGATGGTCCAACACGATATTAGGAGGTATCCCATGACTTCTAACACCAGAGGGTATTTTCGTGGGTAGTGGAATTTTTTCACTATTGCACAGATTTTTTGTCTGCAGAGGCGTATGTTAAACGCTGACGATCACCCTGCTTTAAAACAGCCCAGCAGCAAATGAAAATTTATTTCACAGCTATCAAACATAGACCCACCGTCACCAAACCATCTAGCTATGTAAAAATGACATGTTTTGTATTCATGTTATGCCGAGGTAAAGTTCAGTGTGTGTTTCTTTGCAAGGAATTAAATAATATGAACTTTTGGATTCAGGTACATATGGCATAGATTTCGTAGTCTCTAAGGTTTCTATGATATAAATTATTTTATGTTCATCAGTAATTTCGTGAGAGGCTCGTGGTCCCTGATCATAGCCAAATATTCTCTTTGCTCTGAACGGTTTTATTCTGAATATCTTTGAAGTGATGGAACTGCACAGCCCCATTCTCCGTTAATCGTTGATTTTGCTACTATTTTAGTGGAAGACAATGAAGTGTAGCATAATTGTAGTACCAATCTCACATGCTTTTATGCATTGTTAAGCGACTTGTATGGGCCAAGGTCGCTATTTGTGAGGGAGTCGAGCGTTGGTGTAAGAGTGATCGGGTGGTACATCTGAAGACATTAACTGAGTTTGAATACTCATTTCGTTATTTTACTAGAAGGAGCTTTCAGCTCTAATAGCCATTCCAATGATGTTCGATCTGTTATTACCGCACATTTCAGGCCACATAAGTAACATCCAAAATTTGAGATCCCATATAGAACCGCTGGTATTTCTTTTCCATCGTGGACTATTTACGCTCCGCTTTATTCAGCTTTAGTGAAGCATATGTTTGTGCCTGTTCTTTTCCATACTTATTCTGGCTCAGAATACTACCAACCGCCCCATTTCCGGAGTCAGACAATATGTTAAACTCTTTTTCATACTCATGATGGATCAGAAACCAATGGTGTCTTCATTGTTTCAGACGTCGTTTGACATTCCGCTGACCACTGGAATTTCACACCCCTTCTTAACAATCGATTCAATGGATCTGCGATTTGTGCAAATTTTTAAACTTTTCGATAAGAATTTCATAATTCCAGAAAACGACTGTAGCCTCTTCATTGTCTGTGGTGTTGTGAGGTTCCAAATTGCCTATGCTAGGAGAAGATCAGTTTGAATATCTTTCCCACAAATCACATATCCAAATTAGTTCACCTGTGTCTGCGCAAAATGGGATTTACCTATACTAATGTCAGATGTGCTAACTGTTGTCTGCTGAACATGTCTTCCGAGTATTTCACAAGACGTGATATAGCTTTCAGGAACACAGTGATATCCTTCAAAAGTTCTAGGGGACTGATGACCGTAGATGTTAAGTCCCATAGTGCTCAGAGCCATTTGAACCATATCCTTCAAATATGCCATAATGTCAGTCCATGTGGCACTCCCTGTAATAACTTCTGGAATGAGGCAAGAGTATTTTTGGGCCCAGACAGCATTCTACAGTATTGGTAATGGCCCCACAGTACTGTGAATGCTGTCTCTAGACTATCCTCTGGAACCACCTCTAGCTGGTGAAATTAGATCCATCATTTTTAAGTCCTGGGACTGTCCTAAGTTGTCCAATGTTCCCATTTTATTAGGAGTCGAACATGCGTAAGTCACTATCTTAGCATTGAGATATCTGTAGTAACAAAATCTGTATTTCTTTTTACCATACGGTGATTTCTTTGGTACAATGATCTCTGCTGCACCCCATGTGCTGTCACTATTCTCTGTTATCCCTTCTGCCAGTTGCTGTTGTTTGAACTTCTTCATTAACGGTTGTGGATATGCGGTGTGGATTTCTGTAGACTGACGCATTACTAGCCATAGGTGTAAGGTGCACGGTAAAAGGTGTTGCTAGTAAAGGACACTTTACATTAAATAAATCCACAAACCGTGGTAGCAAAGCCTCCATTGCATGCTGATTACTGCCTTGCAAGTGATCCTCTTTCCTATGTAACGCTTATGTGCCAGTGGTTTATAATGTCCTCTTAGCCTAATACAACTGAAGTAGCGAATACCGTCGACAGACTTACTATGTCCATTCCAAAGCTATCCAAGCCTACTGTGACAATGCGCAAAACAATGTCCAGTTCTTCATTATTTACCAGTGGCTCTACCACATATAATGCTCCACGTGGTAAACTAGTATCAACGGAAAGCCCCGCTAATTACAGTGAAATAAATACCCTTAGCTGCATACAGCCGTTGATATAAGTCAACGGGGAGAGTTGAAAATGTGTGCCCCGACTGGGATTCGAAACCGGTATCTTCTGCTTACATAGCAGACGCTGTATCCATCTGAGCCACCAAGGACATAGACGATAGTGCGAATGCAGGGACTTATTTCCGGCACGCCCCCCGTGAGACCCACATTCGCATCTTATTGTCCCGCACTATATTAATGGTGTCCCTGCCCATCATACTCATTATTCGTGGCTTTACTGCCGATTCCGGTAAGAGTTCTGGCACTGTTTGTGCATGCGCACAGAAGAAGATGGTCAAATGGCCGGTGAGCCTTAAATATATATATGAAGATGGCATCTGTTCTTTCGGACATGCTCAATTGGATTCAAATCAGGAGAGCGAGCAGGCTACACCACGCGTGCAGTATTTTCCAAGAAAACATAAAACTTTCGTGCTTGATGAGGTCGAGCATTGTAGTTCTTCACTACGAAATCTGGGAGCACGGCACATCTCAACAACATTGCATGAAGCCCCAAGATCTCATCACGGTACCTCACAGAAGTTAATTCTTCCCGATTCACGCACACAGTTTCATGAAGAGGTCTTCGAGTGGTCAACTAACCCCTGCCCACACCATTAGCGATCCTGCTCTATATCTGTCTCTTTGCACAAATTTCGGGTCTTGAAATCGTGTCGCTTCAGATGCGAATCCGTCGAGAATCACTTTCCAGACCAAATCGGGACTCATCTGCGAAAAGAACAGTGGCCCACTCTTCGACCGTACAGGTGGCATTTTGACGACTCCCCTTTTGTGAAGAGGCGTCAGAGGCAAACATAAGATAGGTCTCCGACAGTATAAGCCTTTCTATCGGATCCTTCTCTACACCGTTTTGCCGGCCGGTGTGGCCGTGCGGTTCTAAGCGCTTTAGTCTGGAACCGCGTGACCGCTACGGTCGCAGGTCCGAATCCTGCCTCGGGCATGGACGTGTGTGACGTCCTTAGATTAGTTAGGTTTCAGTAGTTCTAAGTTCTAGGGGACTGATGACCACAGATGTTAAGTCCCATAGTGCTCAGAGCCATTGTTTTCTACACCGTTTGTCTCGATACAACGCGTCCTGTTGACGCTGTGAGGTCCGATGCCAGTTGCTACACAGTACTATGGTTGTACCGTCATACCCTTACAGCCAAATAACGGTCCTTCTTTCTGATCTCACGCGTGGTCGGCCGTGCCCAGGTCTTCAGGATACAGTTTTGGTCACTATTCACTGTCGCCACATCCGATAAAACAACAGAACGATTCACGTTAAGCCATCGGGCCGCATGAGTTTACGACTGTCGTACTTCCGTTCTTCCCATATCCCTCCAGTGCAGAGAGACTGGTAGGCGTCTTCTCTGTTCCATACTGCAACGTCTGTGACTATGTACACAGCGGTTGCGGATGTGGGATTACCCGACAACACTACTCTCTTTGATAGATGCCCTGACGTCTTTGTTGGCGTGGATTTCCGTTGACCGAAATGACATCTTCCATGCAGAACGCAATCGTGAGGGCGTCCGTTGACAGTTTGTGTGATTATATCGAGAATTAAACACAGGACGGGGAAACAGCTGTTTGTCGCTTTAATTTTGGACATCAGTGTATTTATCACATGTTTGTACCCATATTTCGCCTTTACCTCTAGCGAGTTTTGCCCTACAGGTTCGTTTTCACGAAGCTCAAAGCTTTTGACGTCATGTCTCCTGAACTGTATGTCGTACAATGATAGAATTTTGCCAGTACATCCAGTGGTATTATGTGGATACTGCTTACGAAATGTGTTGCGAATAAAGTAAGTAGCAACGAAGTAGTAAGTTAAACTGAGAAGTCATGCCTAATGCTGCTGGAGGAGAAACGTCTTGCGTCAGGCTGTGGTTTACAGTTTATGTTTCGATATCTTAGCTCCCTAGAAGAGTCAACTGATGCATTACTGCCGGCCGCGGTGGTCTCGCGGTTCTAGGCGCTCAGTCCGGAACCGCGCGACTGCTACGGTCGCAGGTTCGAATCCTGCCTCGGGCATGGATGTGTGTGATGTCCTTAGGTTAGTTAGGTTTAAGTAGTTCTAAGTTCTAGTGGACTCATGACCACAGATGTTAAGTCCCATAGTGCTCGGAACCACTTGAACCATTTGATGCAGTACTTCCTCCTATGTATATTTCGCGGAAAGACCATTAACATAAAATCCAAGAGATTCGAGACCACACGGAGGCTTACCGGCAACTATTCTTCCCACGAACTTTTAGAGACTTGAACAGGAAAGGGAGGAAGTGACAATGTTATGCAAAGTACCCTCCTACACACACCACGAGGTGGCTTGTGGAATATACATGTATATGTCACAACCAGTACACGGACTGTGATAAATAAACAAAGAAGTCGGTGGAATTTGGGAACCACCTGTGTAAGCCCAACGTGTCACAATGAGCCACCAACTGTAGTATGAATGTACCCGACGCAACCATTCTCAGATGTACAAAGAAATTACTTTTTCCAAGCAGCTGTTACGATGGGCACTTAATAATACAATAGTTAGGAAGTCCTCTGATGTCCATATCAGAAGACTTTCTAACGATTACATTAGCACATACCAAGTTTGAAATAACAGCGTCGTCTTCTTCGGACAGTAGATGTCTAATGTCTACGTAATATAAATTATCACTCATTGAATGTTAAGTGAAGTGTTATTTGTGGTGTTAATACTGAAATGACTGCAAGGCGGAAGGTGACACCCTATATAGGTCCGTACGCTTGTGTGATTCAAAGATAAAGAAAAGCAGTCTATTACTCCCATAATGTTGCAGTCTTGTTTGTACTTTCGTTATGAGCGGTATGTATTCTTTCGGTGATGTTAACGGTTCAGCGGCACAATGACTCTGTCGTTACTTCGGAGATTCAGGAAACATTAATCGCATGTCAGTACTAGGTGGACCAGAAGGAGCTATTCAACAAAATGACAGATGTCAGGGCGTCTCAGCACGATTATATATATGGCTAAGACCTGAGTTAGGACACCGTGGGGCCACCTGATTCAGATTTATCAAGGCGTCTGTCTTTTGGCTAACGCGAGGCCAACATGGTTCCTTTTAAGAGAACGCGGCCGGTTTCCGTCTCCATTCACCCGTCATCCAAACTAGTGCCCCGTCGGTAATGACCTCGTCGTCAACTTTCTTTGACCGTGATATTGCTTCCTTACGACGATGATTGCAAAACAAGTGCCCCTAATGCACACAACACCCAAAGAAAACGTGTGTCGGGTGAGCAGAATAGTATCTATATTTATCTGGCTGTTCTAGCTCATTGTAGTGAACACAGTAACCCTTTCATTGTGGATGTAGTAACACTAGCAATACCGAGTTTAGGCGGTGAAAGAATGGAGATACCTGATCAGAGAGGAATCCAGCTTCAGGTTTTTTTTTTTCTCGTATCCCAGTCGTCCTGAGCGAAAGTGGTTCACTTTACTTATTTGTTTATTTATTTATTCATGTCAAACATCTAGTTCGGTAGGATCAAATTGAGGAGCAAATCTCCATGATCACAGAACCATTCAGTACACGAAACTAACATCAGAAAAGTTAATAACAGGTAAAATAAAATTTAAATGAATGGTATGCAGTCGACAAGCTGCTGAATTTATACTATCGTACTAAACAATATAACACAGGGATTTGATTTTTTTTTTCAGGATATCCCTAACAGTATATGGTACAACACCGATAACTTGGTTGTTGGGAGTCATTGTGTGCTGAGATTTCGGGTTGGATGCAAGTACAGAGCTTCACATATTAGTGGTTGAAAGAAAATGGCAATGAGAAGAGATACGGTATCAACGTTACTTTTGTGAAGTATTAAGGTAGGCTATAGAGTATAAATTTATGACCAATGAATACATCCAACATATGAACTGGTAAGAAAGACCTCAGGATCTGAACTCGAGAGAATAGGTGTGGGATGCACTCGGAAACGAAATGCAGCTCTCCATTTATCGTCATTGACTGTCTCATACTTCCGTGCAGCTCTTACTAAAGAGTAGGGTCGATTGCTAGTAGTACTCTTGAAACGCCACCTCACAGATAGCGTACCATGTCATTGCCAAGCATGCAAGAGAGCCAAGGGTAAAAATATCCTATACAAACTGTTTTGTTAATGCCGAAACTATTTTCGATTTTGATAAATTCTTTTGATATTTGTAATTTTGCACCGCCAGAAACAATATGAAATTGTTCTGGCTCCATCAAATGTCGTCCAGGACTCTGAAAGTCACCTGGGTTTTTACAGCACCAACAGAAACCATGGAGATTTAAAGTCCCCTTATAACACTGCAACAGCGTATTTACGTAGCTTATACTATGAAATACCAAATTTGGTTTATCACATATTATGCCCTAACAGAACAAACTAGTCCTGTCACGGAAAAGCCACGTATAACACTCCTAACTGCTGTTACTACTGCACCCTAACCTCAATGCTAGAAACAGGTTGTAACATAAAACTATTTTGTAAAAGTAATTATGGTACAAAGCAGCAGAGCAGTGTTACCCTCTGGGAGGAATTTTGTTAAGTTGACCGTGTTGTACCTAACGGAAATGGCTTACCGGAAATGAAAGTCAGAATTACGTAAATACACTCCTGGAAATGGAAAAAAGAACACATTGACACCGGTGTGTCAGACCCACCATACTTGCTCCGGACACTGCGAGAGGGCTGTACAAGCAATGATCACACGCACGGCACAGCGGACACACCAGGAACCGCGGTGTTGGCCGTCGAATGGCCGTACACCAATGGTGATCGTCGAGGGGACACTGAATAGTGCACGGTACATCCAAACCGTCATCGAACCCATCGTTCTACCATTCCTAGACCGGCAAGGGAACTTGCTGTTCCAACAGGACAATGCACGTCCGCATGTATCCCGTGCCACCCAACGTGCTCTAGAAGGTGTAAGTCAACTACCCTGGCCAGCAAGATCTCCGGATCTGTGCCCCATTGAGCATGTTTGGGACTGGATGAAGCGTCGTCTCACGTGGTCTGCACGTCCAGCACGAACGCTGGTCCAACTGAGGCGCCAGGTGGAAATGGCATGGCAAGCCGTTCCACAGGACTACATCCAGCATCTCTACGATCGTCTCCATGGGAGAATAGCAGCCTGCATTGCTGCGAAAGGTGGATATACACTGTACTAGTGCCGACATTGTGCATGCTCTGTTGCCTGTGTCTATGTGCCTGTGGTTCTGTCAGTGTGATCATGTGATGTATCTGACCCCAGGAATGTGTCAATAAAGTTTCCCCTTCCTGGGACAATGAATTCACGGTGTTCTTATTTCAATTTCCAGGAGTGTATTTGAACAATACCAAACAAAATTTTGCCTATCCGCACTGTTCAACGGATAAAGAAAACGGCCGCCAGCCTAACTAGGCAAGAGAATGATTAACATTCTCGTTTAAGAAAGTAGGTATAAGTAACTATAACGGACAAACACAACCTGGACTTGGCCACACGCGAGTGCAATGAACTCTGACACACATATGTTTTAAGATTGAAGCTAACAACTGAAGCAGCACAAAAACTAATTGCAAAATTATAAAACGTACAGAAAAACACTATCACTTTCAGGACTTACACAAACTGAGTGGTCTTTATACTGTTAATATGCACACAAGAGAGACAAACAATTAGTAAACTAGAGTGTATAACGTTTCACAACAGCAGCTTTCTCACTTTTACTACAGCGAAACACAATACTGACCAAATTGCTAGAACTGACTCACCTTTTAGGATTTATTTCAGACGATAATGTAATCATTTGCCTTATAAGTCTCAGTCTTAAGAACTTTTAATATTGAAGTTAGCAACAGCACTTTAAATAGCAGTTTTAATAGGAAAGTTATTTTGAGCAAATAATATTTACTTTAACTCACTCTATTGCCACATTAACTTTAACTTTCTTTTTACTAAGTTCAAGAGACATTAATTAGCAAAACTCTAGGCTTTAACTTCTTTTAGTAAGGACACTCGGATATCACTTCAGCTCAAACGGAGAGGAACCTGAGAGGTGTTATGATGAGGAGAAAATCAAGGTTGGTACATAAATTCAGATAAAATTTACCTTATATTTCAGCAAAATAACACATCCATTAAGCTGATCCTTCACTGTACATCATTACCGTGTTACGTTGCAATGATTGCGCAATGTGGTGGCAACTGTATGTTGGTAGGTGGAATTGCAGGCAGAATTGCTGGAATCTGTCATTTCTTGGTGGCGATGATAGATACAAACTCCAGAATAGCCCAGCTATTTATCCATCCATCCGAGGCATTGGAAAATAACAGAAAAGCCTCTCTCGAAACCAGCACTATGCAACTTTTACACGGCAGTGCACGGACTCGTAGCTCATCTCTGACTGCTGACTCGTCCTCGACTGACTGCTCGTCCCCGACTGACTATATGTTCCACCTTTTCCACCTAGGCCAACCACGTTTTGCGCGCGCTACACAGTTCCGTTCCCGAGGGGAACCACTACACCTCTTATACACAGAATACTAAGAGCCCTAAGTGAGGATCAGCAGTTTACATAACAGCAATCAAATACATTAAATAAGACAGAACATCTTCACATATTGACACCTCTACAAAAAAATTATTCATACAAAATTACAATTATATACAGTAAGTTTTGTTCCCTCCAAATGGGACAAAGAATTTTAAATTACAGATACACTACTTTGCATAGAATCAAATCACGACATCAAAGGCTTGACAAAGAAAAGAGTACACAATTTTATGTTATCGATTCAAACACATTTACAGACGATCAACAATGTAACATTAAATAAAGCAAAAAAAAAATCCATACAGCATAAAAGCTGTGGTGTTACACCCTTAGTGTCTTACCAAGCTCCCAAATATGGGAAAAGTGTTTCTGTTTGTCGCCGAGATCCGTATTTTGAACAGCATAGTAGCACTGAAGGAAAACAAACAGGAAAGCAGTCGTATATTCACATTTCAACTTAGTTTAATCTTTTTCAAATAGAAAACGCACACTGCCTTCTGACTGAAATAAAGAAAGGTGGATATAAGTTAGCATTAATCCGCTAGAAGTGTAATAGTCGAATTAATAGTTCTCGTGAAATGATAAGCTAATCTTATGCGAGGCTATGTTCAATAACGGTCTGACACAAACATTCTTGCCAACTTGTTTCGCCTCCAGGGCACAATTACCGCCATTTACAGTGTGGCGTGAACTTTAGCTGCGCAGTGTAGTTCTACACCCATCAGTTCCGCAGAAAGGAACGACGGCACGGTGCGGAGTAATGAAAATGGACGCGAGGCTAACTGGATTACGGCGCGCAGGCGCTGGGTCGATCGGCACAGCGACCTTTGCCGGGAAGCCGCCAGCTACGTGTTTCCTCTCCTTTCCTGCCACACCTCACCTCTCGCCGCTGCACTCTGCGACGTGACGCTGGGGTCTTCACGTCATACCACCCATTACTCTCCCTGGTCGACAACGCAGCGTTCCAGATTCTCCACGAAAATCATAAATGATCTAACTTCTTTGGAGCTGAAGGTATTGCTTTCTCGGCTACCATGTGATATTCCAACTACTGCGCCAGTTTGTTTACGGTGAGAAGTTCAGTGCTTCACTTTATCAATCTGTGTGTTCATGCGTTAGGTGCAAGATAAACCACGTCTTTACTGTCAAAATTATACGAATGAGATAGTATACTTTAGACAGGATATTGGTTCGAAATAAGGAACTAACGGTCGGAAATGAATTTGAAGATTCGTATAGACAGACCCAACTTACACTTTGTGACAACAACCATTGAAAGTGACGACTGGCACTAACAATGCATGCATTACTGCAATGCTTGAAACTGCCTGCACGTCTCGAGTATCCCGGTTATCTGTTGCACAACTAGAGAAGCAGTATTTCCTTTGTGACTTGCGCTGGGCTTCCACACACGAACGATTTCATGTAAACCCTTACTGGTAAGTTCTTCCTCCCACGATCCACTACGATGTCCCAAAATTCTGCGGAGAAAACAGTTTTTGAGGAGTGTGGCTCGAACGACCCAGTTTCTGAGCAGTTTCTGTGGATTGCGGAATATTTTTTTCCACTTATGAGGGCACGTATAACGAAACATTTGTCTGTATATTGCTTTGGCTTTATGTTGCACTATAAATTACACACATAAAAAAAAGTTTTGCGTCACCTCGGTTCCGAGAGTTCCGGAACCTGTACAGAAAATTGGAATATAGATCAACAAAAACATCATTTTCGCCCTTTTTATTGCTCATGAAAACCACACATTGTATGTTGTACCACCATACAGCGACACCTTCAGAGGCGGTCTTAAAGATTGCCGTACACACCGGTACCTATAATACCCAGTAGCACGTCCTCGTGCATTGATGCATGGCTGTATTCGTCGTGGCATATTGTCCACAAGTTCATCAAGGCACTGTTGGTCCAGATTGTCCTACCTCTCAACGACGATTTGGCGTAGATGCCTCAGAGTGGTTAGTGGGTCACGTCGTCCAAAAACAGACCTTTTCAATCTATCCCAGGCATGTTTGATAGGATTCCTATCTGGAGAACATGCTGGCCACTCAAGTCGAGAGATGTCGTTATCCTGTAGGAAGTCATTCACAAGATGTGCACGATGGGGGCTCGAATTGTTGTCCATGAAAACGAATGCCTCGCCAATATGCTGTCGATATGGTTGTACTATCGCTCGGAAGATGGCATTCACGTATCGAACAGTCGTTACGGCGCCTTCCATGACGACCAGCGGCGTACGTCGGCCCCACATAATGCCACCCCAAAACAGCAGGGAATAACCTCCACCTTGCTGCACTCACTGGACAGTGTGTCTATCGCGTTCAGCCTGACCGGGTTGCCTCCAAACACGTCTCCGATGATTGTCTGGTTGAAGGCATATGCGACAATCGTTGGTGAAGAGAACGTGATGCCGATCCTGAGCGGTCCATTTGGCATGTTGTTGGGCCCATCTATACCGCGCTGCATCGTGTGGTGGCTGCAAAGATGGACCTCGCCATTGACGTCGGGAGTGAAGTTGCGCATCATACAGCCTATTGCGCTCAGTTTGAGTCGTAACACGACGTCCTGTATCTGCACGAAAAGCGTTATTCGACATGGTGGCGTTGGTGTCAGGGTTCCCCCGAGCCATAATCCGTAGATAGTGGTCATCCAAAGCAGCAGTAGCCCTTCGACGGCCTGAGTGAGGCATGTCATCGACAGTTCCTGTCTCTATGTATCTCCTCCATGTCCAAACAACATCGCTTTGGTTCACTCCGAGACGTCTGGACACTTCCCTTGTTGGAAGCCCTTTCTGGCACCAAGTAACAATGCGGACGCGATCGAAGCTCGGTATCTACCGTCTACGCGTGGCTGAACTACAGAGAACACGAGCCGTGTACCTCCTTCCTGGTGAAATGACTGAAACTGATCGTCTGTCGGACCCCCTTCGTCTAACAGGCGCTGCTCATGCATGGTTGTTTACATCTTTGGGGGAGGATTTAGTGACATCTCTGAACAGTCAAAGGGACTGTGTCTGTGATACAATAACCACAGTCAACGACTATCTTCAGCAGTTCTTGGAGCCGGGATGATGCAAAACTTTTTTTGATGTGTTTAAATGCATCTCTGCAAGTTTGTTTAACGAGTAATTTTCCATCTTCGATAACCTATCGAGAAATGTATGCACTGGTAAAATCCACCAAAAAGACATCAAAGAATATAGTCAATTGCTTTTCAAGGCAGCGCCGCCACTGTTCATGCGGCAGAGAGTTTGTTTTTATTGTCAGTAATTTTTTGTTTAAAATCCTGTGTTCTAGTTTCCGTTCAAAATGTCCGAAATATATCGAAATATTCATTTTATTCCATTATTTCTTTTCTCAAAATACTCATTTTGAGATAAATTATCTAAATCAAGATTTTAACCCTTAAGGTTTGTGCCAACATGAGTAAGATGGTAAAATAACCAACTACAGCATCGTCACACTGAGAATATTATAGGAACTTACACTTCTCAGAGTTATTACATTTAAGAAACACCGTAAAAATATTAAAATGACAGTCTCTATCCTAAAAACTGAATCGCAATTTGCGTAGGTAGGAGTGACACGTCCACTAAAAGTCTGTCCTACTTAATCAGTATAACACACCCAACTCATTGTGTGATAGCCATAAATGAAGCCCGTCGGCAGATTTCTGATTGCTTCAAGCCGATTTCCAACAATAGGGCTTCTTATAACAGGTGCCTTTCCTATGGGTCGTGAAGCGCATATTGTAGGTGTTTCGCCAGATATTTGCAATTTCGTTTTTGCAACGTGTAGCTGGAGTCAGCCCGAACTAATACTGCTCATCACCTCTTTCATATGACGCCCATCGTCTACGGAAAGCCTCGGTTAGTTTCCCATTATAAACGAAATGATCCTTAAAGTCGAATTTTACGTGACAGTTCCACAGAGAAGTCGTCTATGAGTCTGGTGTGTAATTCGTTTTGTTGACATCTCTTAGCAGGGATACTAAAACACGAACAATGATGAATACTGTGGCAGCGACTGAGCAGCATTTCTGCATGACGGTAGCAGTTATCGCTGACCATGGCGGTGATGTCGCTGCCGAAGTACTGGATAGTCTTCGTATTTTACTGTCTCTGTTACTTCACATCGATAAATGGAATATCGTTCTACACTACTTGGGCACAGCTCTGTTGAATGGGCACGTAAGATTCCACATCAAAAATTATTTTTTTGTAACGGGAAAGAAACTGAGAATTTCAATCGTCGATGGGCGTCACAAGAAAGACCTGAGGAGCAGTATTTGATTGGGCTGGCTCCAGCTACCCGTTGCAAAAAAGACATTACAAATATCTACCGTAACACCAGAGAAATTACCGGGCGAGGTGGCGTAGTGGTTAGCACACTGGACTCGCATTCGGGAGGACGACGGTTCAATCCCGTCTCCGGCCATCCTGATTTAGGTTTTCCGTGATTTCCCTAAATCGTTTCAGGCAAATGCCGGGATGGTTCCTTTGAAAGGGCACGGCCGATTTCCTTCCCAATCCTTCCCTAACCCGAGCTTGCGCTCCGTCTCTAATGACCTCGTTGTCGACGGGACGTTAAACACTAACCACCACCACCACCAGAGAAATTGTGCCTGCCGACTGTTAATAGAGACACCCTGTATAGCTAGGCTACTGTCAGAGAAGAAATTGCCACTATACTTAAAGGAACAAGGCCGTTTTCACTCGCTTCTATGCCTGAGGACCTGGGGAGGTTTCTGAAAACCTTTCTTGTCCGCTCGCCAAATCAAGACTTGTCCTGTGTAAAAAGATACCTCGCCTCACTAGAGAGATGGCAGCACCCGAAAAACTACCTTAATAAGAACTCTTTGATACTCATATGGAGGTATGTGAATAGACTGCCATCGGAAGCGGGGAAATTTGAAGAGAAAATCAATAAAATTTGGTTTCATCACAGGTAACATGAACTGTATATGCAGACAAGAGCAAACCACAAACATAACGTCTTAGTTCCCTGTGTACACGACATGACGTGCAGATGTTGATCGCATGCAATCCGCTCCGTGTAGTTTTAATGTTACAAAGGTATATGAAGACGCGAGATGCATCGCATGTGTCCTGTTTTCATCTAAAACACGAATTCACTGATCTGTGTGTTGGTAATCAAGCTACATATTCTCGCCTCGAAAACAATTGTTTCGAAAAAAGTTATGGCATTCACTGCAGCTAAATGTAACGGCACTGTACATTCTGGAGTCACGGGTAATTACTGTAACTACTGTCCCGTAAGAGCGGAGGAAACTCTAGTGCTGTGACTGATGTGTTGGCAGATGAGCCAACACCGTGTTGCTAGAGGAGGCCGAAAGGCACGCGTTTAAGCTCACGCAGACCGGCGTGAGGTCTGGAACAGTGAAAGGAGTTGAGTCTAATAAATAAAGTAGGGAGCTCTTGGAATACTTAACTTTAATCCATAATTGGAGAACATCGCTCTTGATGATACATTAATTACAATCTCAATATAAACTGGTAATGGCGCCTTGCTAGGTCGTAGCAAATGACGTAGCTGAAGGCTATGCTAACTATCGTCTCGGCAAATGAGAGCGTATTTGTCATTGATCCATCTCTGGCAAAGTCTGCTGTACAACTGGGGCGAGAGCTAGGACGTCTCTCTAGACCTGCCGTGTGGCGGCGCTCGGTCTGCAATCACTGACAGTGGCGACACGCGGGTCCGACGTATACTACCGGACCGCGGCCGATTTAAAGCCTACCACCTAGCAAGTGTGGTGTCTGGCGGTGACACCACAGTGACATTCTGCGCTATGCAATCTTCCGCTTTAACACTGCACACTGAATTCGATAATTCTAAGCATATTAACGGCCTGACTTTGTGCTCGTAGGTGTAGCTTGTAAGTGTGAACAAGGGAAATTAGAACTATATATTCAAAGCTATCTACACCGATCGATGAAGAGATCAGCATCTAAGTGACAAAGTGTGTTTAAGAAGCCTTCGTGTGCAAATCGAGAAATGCTGCGTAGCACTAAAGACGCTAAACCGAAGTACAGGGTGAGCCAAAAGTGTATCAGCATTTGGAAGTGCACTAATTCACGAAACAATGTAGGTAGAGAGGTAAATATTTACACACACTCCTGAAATGACATGGGTTTTATCGTAACAAAAAACGAGTGTAGAAACTGGTCAACAGGTGGCGCTGGGCAGTAACACGTCAGTGACACCACATGACAATCGTGTATAAAATGAGCTGTAGTGAGAAAAGGAGTCATGTCATACCTCGCCTGATTGATAAATACCTGCTGGAAGGTACGAGTTTTATGCAGGATGGCGCTCCTCCCCACATTGCCAAACGTGTGCAAGAGCTGTTGCACACATCGTTTGGTGAGGATCACGAGCTGAGCCGTCACGGCCGTCACCCTTGGCCTCCCAGATCCCCAGACTTTAATGAATTTGATTATTGGTTGTGTGGTCGCCTGAAGTCGCAAGTCTACCCCGATCGTCTGACCTCATTGGGGCTGCTAAAAGACAACAGCCGACAGCAGTTCCTTATAACACCTAGTGATATGCTGCACAGTGCTGTCCACAGCATTGTCCCTCGGCTACAGGTATTGTCGATGAATGACAGCCAAGACGTTGAGCATTTGTTATAAAGAGTAACGTCTTTGCTGAAAATCCATTTTATGCTAATTCTTGCTCTCTTATCCTACGAAGGGCCATCTGCTGGTCATTTTGTGCACTTTTTTGGTTTCAGTAAAACTATTTCTTATTTTACATGCCAATTCTTACCTCTCTACCTACATTATTCCGTGAAGTATTGAATTTGCAGATGTTACCAGACTTCTGGGTCACCCTGTAGATAATTCAACTACGGCCAGTCAAACACAGAGTGTAATTATCAGTTAAATGGTGAATAGTGAGATCCAGCATGAATAAAGTAACTTGTGAAGATTATCGTGGCGGTACTGAATTGGCACAATAATTATTTTTAAAAAATCGCGCATTATAATGAGAAGAGAATGGAACTGCTGACCAAGCCAGGAAAAAACCACAGCCATCTGAATACATACCAAATAGCAACGCCTGGAAGGTTCTTTCACACATCGAAAGAAATACCATGAATTCGAAGGAACGGATTGATAACCTACTCCTAGGCCAATTTAACTGCAGAATAGCAAAGAATACAACCAGAATATGAGCAAACCTTGATATAATATGGATAAGTACATACAACATGCAAATTATCGGTAAGCCTATACACATATACTAACGTAAGAAGGCTGGTTTTCTTATTAGCATTATTCCTAAAGGGAGTGGCCTAGCAACTGTGTAGTAGCCTCTGCTTAATAAAATACAAACTAATATCAAAAATAAATTTTAATAGAGTAAAACTGTGGTCAGTACATAATGTGATGATGGTGAAGTGAGCTTTTCCGCTCTGTAGGGGTGATGGTGTAGTGATGGAGTGTGCACATGATAAAGGTGAGTAAGGAATTTAGATGAAAAGAGTATCTAGGGGATGTCTTAAAAAGATGAATGTAGTGTGTTTGTTCTAGAACGAACTGGTTGTTGAGATATACGAGTCTAAGAGATTACCGTATGAATTCCAGTATGGCAATGAGAGGGTGGACTGGGACCCTGAATTTGTCTGGGACAGTAGAGATAGGCGACAGCTAATAGGATGAGTGCTAGGGTGAGGCGACTAAAATTGACCAGGCAAATCATGTAAAATGTTTGGAGATGAATGGAAACTAGTATGTGTTGACGGAGCGCAGCAGCTGCATAGGGTTTTCACGCATGTGGGATACAACGGAGTGTTGGGACTTAAGTTTACAGGAGATGTAAGGCGGGCGAAGGTATTGGGGGTGTTTGACAATCCGAGGGAATTTTATGTGCTGATACTGAATACAGTGTTGGTGTGAGATATTTTCATTGGGTGGTTGTGAACTGCTACATTAAGCCCTTTGGAACTGTATGTACAGGTGGCTTTTCCTGTAATTCTTGCATCAGTTTTTGCATGGTTGATAAAGATGCAACGTTTTTTGTACTGTGACGTGAAGTTGTTGAGTTGGAATTGGCGGGGTGGGTGAAATAAATGAGAGATGTGAGCTGGTTTTCTAACTGTGGTCTGCTTTTCACTCTATCTGCTCAGACCTCGACTGTGATGATGAGCGGTGAAGATTCTAGACAACGCTGGCGGCTGCAGAGCAGCGACACCGCCATCAGTAGACGATCTCGCCTTGTAAAATATGAAAGATAACATCGGCAATGCGTACACTATTGGCGTATGTGCACAGAAAAGAGGCCACGAACAGAAATCGTATTTAGGATTGGATCAAACTCTTTCATGAAGGAAAGATACAATCGTTGACGCACTGCCATCAGGTAGGGCATTAAATAGCATAACAGGGTGCAACAATAAGAACATACGACATATTCCAAAGGTAAATTTCCAACTGTGTCTTCTCCTGATACTGGAGGTAGTGATTAACAAGGACAGTAGCTTTTTTCCGCAAATTGATTTACAACTGAAAGGCATGCACGCAGACATTACATGACATGTGTTAGAGACCCACCTTTTCTACAAACTAGGACTAAATTGGTTGGCCTGTAGATGCGGGCTCAATCTGGTAAACTTGTTTCTCAGAAACCAAAGTGGTCTGCATGACATGGTGACTAGTATTCAGAAACGTGTGACATTTCTCGATCTTTTTTCAAAAAATTCTTCGCTGACAGTTAGCAAAAGCTTGTGGACGTTGCTAAGGGAGTATCCTGGGTAACAGATGGTTTTGGAGGTTAGTAAAAGCGTGTTGTTTCTATATTTGGTTTTCATTGTCTTATGGTATCACTGTATGCACATTTAAATGCATTTGGCATAACCAGAATTGAGTCATTTGTTGATGGACTTAAGATTTTAGTCTTAAGTTTGTAAAAACATTGCATATACAGGGTGATCCATTAATAGTGTCCGGGCCAAATATCTCACGAAAAAACATCCAACGAAAAAACTACAAAGAACGAAACTCGTCTAGCTTGAAGGGGGAAACCAGATGGCGCTATGGTTTCCCGCTAGATTGCGCTGCCATAGGTCAAGGGGATATGTTTTAGTTGGACCACTTTTTTCGCTTTGTGATAGATGGCGATGTAATAGTCACAAACGTATAAGTACGTGGTATCACGTAACATTCCGCCAGTGCGGACGGTATTTGCTTCGTGATACATCACCCGTGTTGACCGTTAACTATTTGCGGAAAAGGTCAACATCGTGTTTATGTATGACTATTGTGATCAAAATGCTCAACGGGCGTGTGCTATGTATGCTGCTCGGTATCCTGGATGACAACATCCAAGTGTCCGGACCGTTCGCCGGATAGTTACGTTATTTAAGGAAACAGGAAGTGTTCAGCCACATGTGAAACGTCAACCACGACCTACAACAAATGATGATGCCCTAGTTGGTGTTTTAGCTGCTGTTGCGGATAATCCGCACATCAGGCGCAGACAAACTGAGCGAGAATCGGGAATCTCTAAAACGTTGGTGTTGGGAATTCTACATCAGCATCGATTGCACCAGTACCGTATTTCTTCTCATCAGGAATTCCGGGTGACGACTTTGAACGTCGTGTACAGTTCTGACACTGGGCACAAGAAAAATTACGGGACGATGACAGATTTTTTGCACGCGTTCTATTTAGCGACGAAACGTCATTTACCAACAGCGGTAACGTAAACCGGCATAATATTCACTATTGGGCAACGGAATATCCACGATGACTGCGACAAGTGGAACATCAGCGACCTTGGCTAGTTAATGTATGGTGCGGTATTATGCGAGGAAGGATAATTGGCCCCAATTTTATCGATGGCACTCTAAATGGTGCAATGTATACTGATTTCCTACGTAATGTTCTACCGATGTTACTACAAGATGTTTCACTGCATGACAGAATGGCGATGTACTTCCAGCATGATGGATGTCCGGCACATAGCTCGTGTGCGGTTGAAGAGGTATTCCATGACAGGTGGATTGGTCGTCGAAGCAACATACCATGGCCCGCACGTTCACCGGATCTGACGTCCCCGTATATCTTTCTGTGGGGAAAGTTGAAGAATATTTGCTATCATGATCGGCCGACAACGCCTGACAACATGCGTCAGCGCATTGTCAATGCATGTGCGAACATTACGGAAGGCGAACTACTCGCTGTTAAGATAAATGTCGTTACACGAATTGCCAAATGCATTGAGGTTAACGGACATCATTTTGAGCATTTATTGCATTAATGTGGTATTTACAGGTAATCACGCCGTAACAGCATGCGGTTTCAGAAATGATAAGTTCACAAAGGTATATATATATATATATATCACATTGGAACAACCGAAATAAAATGTTGAAACATATCTACGTTCTGTATTTTAATTTGGAAAACCTACCTGTTACAGCGCCATCCATCACAAAGTGAAAAAAGTGGTCTATCTAAAACATTCATATTTCTTTACGTACTACACAAATATATAATAAAAGTGGGGGTTCCTATTTAAAAAAAACACACAGTTGATATCCGTTTGAGCTATGGCAGTGCCATCTAGCGGGCAACCATAGCGCCATCGGGATTCCCCCTTCGAGCTAGACAAGTTTCGTTCTTTGTAGTTTTTTCGTTTGACGCTTATTTCGTTAGATATTTGGCCAGGTCACGATCAATGGACCACCCTGTATATATTTGCTATTCATGCAGTTCTGTTGATGCACAAGTACAAAAGAAAAAAAAAACACGTCACCTACGTGTAGTATACCAACATTCGTACAGAATTCGCTAAATGAACCCTATGTTGCAGACCGGGAGAAAATCAGTTAGCAGCCCAGTGTCGGTCTCCGTTGCTTAGCATCTGTCCTCGCGTGTATGCATTTTACAACACATATGTTTTTCTTTGTAAAATGTAAACTGTGTTACGAAAGCAGTTTCACGTTTCTTCTTACTTCACTCTCCATCATTTGAGACTGTAGCTTCCACCCATTAGATACCAATAGTAATAATATTTACTATACAGGGTAGTTTTAATTATACATTGGCTACTTGTAAGGGCCCACACGAAAAAACGAATGATCATAGGACAATGAAACTTTTGTGCAAACAGCTGCAAGGATATGCGGAAGAGAAGTAGTGAATGAACTATTGAAAGAAATACATTTTAATTTCCACGTGAGAGGTAAAATTTGTTGATTGCGTACTACGTTTACGTTCCAAGATGCAAACGTTGCTCACTGTGACGACCATCTGCGTCCTGGACTGTCTGGAATCGCACTAGAGATTGATCTGGATACCATATAGAACTATGAACTATCCAATATACAGCTGTCGTGATGCTTGAAGACTGCACTTGCGCCCAGCTTTCTCAGCCATGGCAACAGTATCTTCTTCAACAAGATACGGTGCAATTGGTCGTCCATTCCTCCCAGCAGCAACTCCAAAATCGCCAGTTAATTCTAATCATGTTCTTTAACCCCGATAAGGAAAGATCACCTCTCGGTATTCATTTAACGAGTCGATACTCGCGAAGAGCAGCGGAACTACTGCTGTTTTCCGAACCTCCTCCACCTTCACTGTCTGCAACTGTAATCCACACTGATGATAGCTTGTGAACCCTACGTCATCGTACCGGTGCTTAATAGCAAGTCACCCGACCGGAGTGGCCGTGCGGTTCTAGGCGCTACAATCTGGAGCCGAGCGACCGCTACGGCCGCAGGTTCGAATCCTGCCTCGGGCATGGATGTGTGTGATGTCCTTAGGTTAGTTAGGTTTAATTAGTTCTAAGTTCTAGGCGACTGATGACCTCAGAAGTTAAGTCGCATAGTGCTCAGAGCTATTTGAACCATTTGAACAGCAAGTCATAACACTAACACTGCTAACAATGCAAATCCTGCAGTGCACAGTCTGAACATCACTCCCATCAAGCTGGGTACCCATTCGGTAAATAGTTTTCCGTCTACACTGGCTAAGGTAGAGAAAGTTTAATAATAACCACCGTTTACTGTTATGCATTAGATACTACGCACGCTGACTGATGCTGGCGGGGGGAGTGGGGGTTACTGGTACTGCCGCCGCTCCGCCCCCCCCCCCCCCCCCATTTCTCCTCTAGAAAGCGCTTTAGTATGTATGTATGCGGTGGTCAGAAACATTCTGAAAGGCTTGTTAGGATATTGTAAGGGAGGCTGTCCTGAGAAATAATTATTAAGAAAAATTCGACACGTTGCGACGCTTCTGAGAGTTTTAGCACTGAAATTAGTCAAATAGGTTATTGCGCGCGTAAATTCGAGTACTGTCTCTGGCAAGCTGCTTGTATAAATTTTAAAATTTTCGCAGCGAACTTTCGGTAAACTATAACCGTAAATGGTATGAATTTTTAGAAGTTAGAGGTTATGTTTGACACAAGCTACTTTTCAGTTGACCATCCATCTGGCGTAACAGCCTGAAGAGAACGCACGAGTCAGGTAAATGGGCTTTCCGTGTCTGCTGTCAACTATAACCCCTTCCGGGTTGAAGAGGGCACAGCAGGAGACGGGAAACGATACGAATTTTAATAAGGTGAGTGGTGAAGGGAAATAACAGGAAGACTGGCTTACAGAACGTAGTCGCAAACGGGTGAATCAAACAACAATAACGTGATTTACACAATCAAATTGATATAGCCTGTATAATTGTGTACACAATCTTTGTTCTAACTGAAATACTGAGAATGATATAATAAAATAAAAAATAACAACAGTAATAAAAACTGGAAAAATGCTAGACTACATATCCAAAGATCTCGGGCTCGATCCCCCAATAATTATAGTATTTTTATCTATTGTTAATCACTTCCTTCACGTCTGACAATGTTTGTTTGTGCAAAAAATGCGAACTGCACCGTGGTTCTGAATCCACGCTAAATTGTAGGTCCCCTTGTAACTGGCTGGGTAAGTCAGCTCAAAGGTCGGAGATAGGCAATATCTCCAACAGGATCATTCCTAGTAAAACACTGTTGTTCAAAACAAACTTCCGACTGATGACTGCTTTCCTATAGTTGTTAGTTAGCTAATACCATATTCTATGGATCATTTGTACGATTAATCTTAGTGATAGACACGAGTCATGCACATTAAAATTACACATTCATTTCTAACTTTGGCTACATGCTGATCATTTAATAGCTTCTTAACTACATTTGTGATTTAGTAATTCCTACCCGGCACGTTTTACACATCACAAAAACAGGTATTCTTCAAGGGAACAGAAGGAATAGTCAAGGAGAATCTTTTACAATTTGTTTTAAAATTTAACTTTGTTGCCAGGCAGACATTTTATATCATTTGGTAAGTCATCAAGAATGTTGGTCACCTCCTTTTGTTGGACGTGGAATTCCGCCTTATGCAAGACACCCTTTTTCTGGCTAAAATGGTTCAAATGGCCCTGAGCACTATGGGACTTAACATCTGAGGTCATCAGTCCCCTAGAACTTAGAACTACTTAAACCTAACTAACCTAAGGACATCACACACATCCATGCCCGAGGCAGGATTCGAACCTGCGACCGTAGCAGTCCCACGGTTCCGGACTGCAGCGCCTAGAACCGCAAGACCACCGCGGCCTGTTGGTTTCTTGCATAAGGCGGAATTCCTCGTCCTACTTTCGTAGCAAGCACGGACATAACAAGGAGAACTACAACACCACAAGATAATTACCTCCTTTTGCGCTAAAGAAAGCTTTATTGTGGAATAAGAAATGTCATTGTATCAAGTGCATGACACATGTTTTCCCAAATACAACATATCTGTGAACTGCACTTCTAAGTACTATTCACGGAGTATCAGAACTTACAATAGACTACACTGATTTAAAATAGGACATAACAACTAATTTAAGAGGATGCCCGATACCACCTTTCCCAATAGCTACTTTTTGGTTCTGGACACAACGCTTTGTTCGCGAGACGTTAGCTACCCGAGGAACCATTGAACTTGAGTTGCAGAGAAATTAAGACCAGTAAAATACCGTAGTCAATAGCCTCACAGGCTTTGATAAAGTGTAACAAGACCATAATATTCGCCTTTTGTCTGTATTTTGTTAGATTTAAGTCGTATGGCTCTTTTGTTAAATGACATGAATTGCTGCGATATTTCCGGAACACTGATGGATGGTCCTTTAGTAGGTTGTGATTGCGGGTTCTGGGTGCTTAACATCAAGGTTTTCAGCGCCCTTGCAAAACCATGTAGGAACAATTCTAGTTAAAATTACTAAAATAAGTAAAAGTCAGATTTGTTCAATAACATTTACTTTCTCTCAAACCTATCCAGGGTCACCCACACAGACAGACTAACTGACGTACTATAATAAAACAAAGGAATACCTGCAGAAAGCTGAAATGACTGCAAAGGGAAATGTGACTGTCTGATCACTTACAAAACGCACGCCGCGCGGGATTAGCCGAGCGGTCTAGGGCTCTGCAGTCATGGACTTTCCGGCTGGTCCCGGCGGAGGTTCGATTCCTCCCTTGGGCATGGGTGTGTGTGTTTGTCCTTAGGATAATTTAGGTTAAGCAGTGTGTAAGCTTAGGGACCGATGATCTTAGCAGTTAAGTTCCATAAGATTTCACACACACACACACACACACACACACACACACACACACACAAAACGCATGGAAGAGCCAGCCACCCGATAGCACATTAAAAATTTCTCTCTAAATTTGTATGAAACGATTCAGACGTACAACGAAACAGTGACAGTCGAACCACATTCGAATAGGTAATCTCTTACAACAGAGGGCAAATGGGTCGGTAGATTAGTTGCTGCCCACTGGTCGAAATGTAACACAGTCTGTTAAAATATGGAGCACTGGGATATGTATGCCACAAACACCACACATCGAAGAGTCCTCTCGCGAGAGCAAAAAGCCATGTGTCCTCGGACTGTGTCCTTTTGCGAAGACGAGTAAGAAGTACCTTTGTGTGGCTAGAAGGAGTTATACCATGGCCGAGTTTTGGACTTTACTAGGCACAGCTTATTGTCTTTCACTTCCAGTCATTCATCCGCGTATGCATGACTGTACCATAGCAGTGAGGTGATAACATTCGGGGGGTTGGCGCAATGAACCATTTGTGTACTGCAACGGGCCTCTTTGGCTGCTACATCAAGCAGCTCTTTTCCCTTGATATCCAAGTGCCCTGGGACCCAGCAGAAAGATACCTTCTGTCCCAGTCTTTTAACGTGGAGAAAGACGTCCTGGATAATTGAGGAACTCATATGCACGACGCACCACGAGGAGTTACCGCTGGATGGTGAATGGCTGTTCAAATGGTTCAAATGGCTCTGAGCACTACGCGACTTAACTTCTGAGGTCATCAGTCGCCCAGAACTTAGAACCAATTAAACCTAACTAACCTAAGGACATCACACACGTCCATTCCCGAGGCAGGATTCGAACCTGCGACCGTAGCGGTCGCTCGGTTCCAGACTGTAGCGCCTAGAACCGCACGACGGCCACTCCGGCAGGCAATGGCGGTTCCCCAGCCTCAGCACAGAGATTAGGTATGGGGCAAGACCTTAAGCACTCGTAGTCATCATTACCCCCTCATGATACATAGCGTCAATGATCTTCAGGTAAGAAAGTTTCACTAATACGTATACTATGCAGTTATAGTCTAGCCGTCATCTCACGAGAGTCCTATAAAACTGGATGAGACAATCGCTGTCCGCTGCCCAAGACCTGTGCCTAAGGCACTTTAATGTACTCAGCGATTGCTGGATCCCTGCCATAAGGTCCCGGTCATAGTAATCATGACAATTTGCAATCACAAATGATGCCCACAAATATCTTCGAATGTTTAAAATCAAGAATGGTGCCCCTGACATACAAATGAGGTAAATTAAAAATACGACGAGAACGATAATAAGTAAACACACACACACACACACACACATATATATATATATATATATATATATATATATATATATATATATATATATACGTATCTGTAGAAAATTTAAATTCCCTTTTTGCAGCTCTTTTCTTCAACCTATTCGCTTTAAGATGTAATTGGCGCGGCGCCGTTTCAGGGTTGCAGGAGAAACAGGGAACTTCAAAATAGTCCACAAATAAGGAACGTTGAAAAAGACGCCTGACGGGGTACTGTCAATAGCCATGGCAAAGAGGGCAACAGTTAAGATAGTTCGCTGCACGTCATCAACGTGGTACCTAGAAAAGCGTTTTAATGATATGGACCGAATGATTATGGGGAAGCTGCCACGAAAGCCCTGTTGGCGCTCTCTTAGAATATTGTGCCCCCAAGCAGTGTCGTATTCCTTGTTGATGCTAAAAGTACCCTACACACTGCTATTTACGTAAAAATGCCTGCCAGATAGCGATTTACAACTGGATCAGGTTGTCAACAGTGGATCGAAATCTACTGAATACACAATGAGATCGGTTAAGGAGCTACCCGGTTTCTGACATACACACCATTCGATTGTTAACTATTCGCTCCACGCCTTTCCTGCACATCTCTTTAAGACGCGCTCCGGTAACTACTGGGATATGATCGGTCCATTCCTGGTTTGAGGAGAAATATTGAAATTTCCTCCCTCCATGTGTTACAGAACTGTCCTGTCAGCCATATCGAATAAAAACATTTTAAGAAGGGTACCTTGTACGCTGCTTGCTAGTTTCGCGGCACGCTGACTCGGATCTGGCCGCTACCGTACTCAGACAGAGCGAAACCCAGCTCCCACACGGAGAAAGGGCCATTGCATGACTCATAATTTTTTGATCTGAAGTCCAACTTACACCTCTCTATGGTCCTACGGCAGCAGCGTAATGCTTGATCCTGGCTGGCAGTGATAGTAGTCATCGCCAAATACTGTGCCATTGTCTGAGCGACATCAGGGCCTTGTAACTATCGGAAAAGAACGTTAGTTTTGCGTTTTTAATAGTTAAAGTACAAAATGCCGTTTTATATCTCAGAACAGCAATACACAGCTGTTATGAGGAAAAGGAGTATAGTATTAATCAATGGTAGGCAGTCATTTATATAAAAGCTGTACCATCAGTTGATGTCTCTGTGTATTTTGAGGTTTGTTATATTATGAACCGCTTTTGTAGCATGGTTCAAATAATTTCAAGAGCTTTGATAACAGAGTCACAGCACTAATATGACTGCCCAGCAGTAATACACTGCTGGAAAAACATGCAACACTCTCAAGTACAAGATCATTATATTGACAATTGAAGTGAAAGTACTTAATCATCGTAGGAGTGTATGATAATAAATTCAGACCAAACGAAACAGATTTGTTGCAGTAAAGGTTGCCAAAACAGTCAGATCAATACACAGTATATCCCGCTCTGCTGGCAATGCAATCGTGTATTCTGGCACGCAAACGATCATAAAGCTGCTGAATGGAATCCTGTAAAGGAATGTACCAAGATTTTTGCACCTTTTGTTGCAATTCGGCAAGGGTTCCTGCAGGCATTGGAGAATCTCAGTCGGTGAGAAATATAGCCATCTTGCTGGCCAGGTGTTGCGGCGCAGTGGCCGTCTGTGGACGTGCACTGCCCTCTTCGAAAACAGTATCACCTTGCTGTTGAAGAAATTGTAGTGCACCGGGAATAATAGCCTGTGCAATTTAGCTGGGAATGGTTAATTTGCCCTGCGGAAACACTGCACGTGGCCGCAATTTGTAACTGACGTTTCCCAAACCATGATGCCAGGGATAGGATCTGTGTGTCGTAACCAAATGCACCGTGGAACAGGTAGCTCACCAGGTCACACCAAGTGCGTGTACACTATGTAATCAAAAGTATCCGGACACCTGGCTGAAAATGACTTACAAGTTCGTGGGGCCCTCAATTGGTAATTCTGGAATTCAGTATGGTGTTGGCCCACCTTTCGCCTTGATGACAGCTCCCACTCTCGCAGGCATACGCTGTGTCAGGTACTGGAAGGTTTCTTGGGGACTGGCAGCGCATTCTTCACGGAGTGCTGCACTGAGGAGAGGTATCGATGTCGCTCAGTGAGGCCTGACACGAAGTTGACGTTCCAAAACATCCCAAAGGTGTTCTATAGGATTCAGGTCAGGAAACATCCCAAAGGTGTTCTATAGGATTCAGGTCAGGAAACATCCCAAAGGTGTTCTATAGGATTCAGGTCAGGACTCCCTGCAGGCCAGTCTGTTACAGGGATGTAACTGTCGTGTAACCACTCCGCCACAGGCTGTGAATTATGAATAGGTGCTCGATCATGTTGAAAGATGCAATTGTCATCCCTGAATTGCTCTTCAACAGTGGGAAGCAAGAAGGTGATTCAAACATCAAACTGTGCTGCGATAGTGCCACGCAACACAACAAGGGGTACAAGCACCCTCCATGAAAATCACGAGCACACCATAACACCATCGCCTCCGAATTTTGCTGTTGGCAATACACACCATGCAATCCGATCGCCACATTTTGTACCGTGATTCGTCTCTCCACACAACGTTTTCCCACTGTTCAATCTTCCAATGTTTACGCTCCTTACACCAAAGGCTGCGTCGTTTAGCATTTACCGGCGTAGTGTGTGGCTTATGAGCAGCCGCTCGACCAATGAAATCTAAGGTTTCTCACTTCGCGCCTAACTGTCATAGTACTTGCAGTGGATCCTGACGCAGTTTTGAATTCCTGTGTGATGGTGTGCATAGATGTCTGCCTATTACACATTACGACCCTCTTCAATTGCCGGCGGTCTCTGTCAGTCAACAGACGAGGTCGGGCTGTACACCTTTGTGCTTAACGTGTCTACTTCACTATCACATCGGAAACAGTGGACCTACTGATATTTAGGGGTGTGGAAACCTCGCGTACGGACGTATGACACAAGTGACACCCTATCACCTGACCACGTTCGAAGTCCGTGAGTTCCGCGTAGGGTCAATTCTGCTCTCTCACGATGTCTAATGACTTCTGCGTTCGCTGATGTGGAGTACCTGGCAGTAGATGGCAGCACAATGCACCTAATATGAAAAACGTATGTTTTTGGGGGCGTGCGGATACTTTTGATCATATGGTGTATGTCTATTACCCGCATTCAGACTGAACGCACTCTTATCACTGAAGACAACACAGCGCCATGCCTTACTCCAGTCAAACCTTTCACTACACGAGAGTAGCCATGCTCGCCGGTGTCGTCGTGTCAGTGTCAGCCTGGGTAGAGGCACTTGTGATCTTAATCCTGCTGCAAGCAGACGGTTCCCAGTAGTCTTTGATGACTCAACAGGTGCAACATGTGCCCGAATTTCATCCCTATCGTATGTTCAGTCGGCCACCGTTGCCCTCAAATTGCGCCAATTATAACGTGCGTTTATACTACCTGAACGTCCAGAACCTGGTCAAAGGATGAGGTAACGTTTCGCATGCCTCTGTTGGAATCAGCGACTCGTCATCGTTACCTTGTTCTCAACATGTACAACAACAATTCGTCGATAAGTGCATCCAGCTTCCCGCCGGTCAACATTACGACAACGTTCAAATGGCTGAAGCTGTTCGACAGGAGTACGCACTCGTCGGTGGACCACCGTTGTACAGTAAAATGAGTGTTGCAGAACTTGTTCACCTCTAGACTCAGCACAGTTGCAGCCTGCAGAGTCAAAACGAAGGATGTACTGACGAACCCCATGAGTACGCCAACCTCATAAAATGGTTCAAATGGCTCTGAGCACTAAGGGACTTAACATCTGTGGTCATCAGTCCCCTAGAACTTAGAACTACTTAAACCTAACTAACCTAAGGACATCATACACATCCATGCCCGAGGCAGGATTCGAACCAACCTCATCGCCGATGGCCATGACAATTGAATCACTAACACAAAAACCCCTAAGTATGCACATATTTTACCCCGCTGGTACTAAACACAGTCTTCTTGATGGTTTGCATTTCTTGCCGATGGTGTAGATGTTGATATCCGTACACACTCAAGAACAGCTGTATTAGACTTATATCTGGTAACAAGTAGCAAACGCCGTCGTCCTAACGACGACACCTATGTGAAAACCGTGAGTCACGGAAACAGTTGGGAGTCATTCTGATCCGCAACCGCTCAACCTCTGCCCACAACTAACGGAGTTCTTCGGTTCTACGCACACAAATCTTGGTCTGCGGTATTCCAGAGGTGCTCAATAGGACTGAGCTCTGGCCACAAAGAGAGTTACAGAAGCATTACCATATCTGTGTGGTATTCTTCAGACCGTTGCAGGTCGTTTGGAAGTTGTTGTATGTGAAGAAACGAATAATCTGGCAGTTGTTATCCTGCTGAGATACGATGACAGAAATATCACATTTACTATGAATATATACCTTACACTAGATTAATTATCCTCACTGCTTCGTTTAACAGAGCCCTGTATGATTCATCACCATATCCGATTTTTATGTATTAGTATCCCACGTACGTAACTGTTATATGCATCGAGGACCCGGCTGTGGTATCCATACTCTCGTATCCTGGGAAGTGCGGTGCGAACAAGAACATCTTTGTTAGTGCCTTCTGTATCCAAACTCATCTGACAACTGTGTTATTTATCCAGACTAGTGTTAAGCTTTTGCTACTGATCTTCGTCATATACCCACAACATGACCACACATAATGTTTATTACTGTAGGCCAAATATTTATGCATCACTGCCAGTTATAAGCTGCACAATCGAGCACCTGAAGAGACATCTTATTCAACGATCTGTTGTTAATTTTGTAGCGTTTAATCATGTCTCACCAACACTTATGGCGTAAAATGTCCTACCTGGAATCCTTAACTAATTGAATGCAAGCTTAGACTTAAAATTATAGAATTTTCTATTCATATGGTATTAGTTTATGCCTAAAGAGTTCTACTAATAAAATGATCTGGGCGACGGGCTCGTTACTACAACCAAATTAAAACATCGGCAGTGTGCAGACTATCCTGAAAGATGGTGATACAGATGTGGTAGTAAATTGTGCGGTATCAGGCTCTCAGACTCATGTGTAGGTAGGTTCATGTATTGGAACATTGCAAATGAGCATAAAGTGATATATTTACAAATGAATGACTAGCAAGAGCTGATAGAACAAGTGTGCCAGAGATACACTAGAGAGACATTATATGAGGCTACAAGTTATACAAGCAACATAATATAGGCTAAATCTCGTGAACGGAAGAAAGAAAAGGATTACCATCTTCATAACTGACGCGCCGGTTATAGCAGAAGCAAAATCAGGTATAAATGAGGTTTCGGATGGCCGGTTCCCATGCGCACAGTTGGGTGCGGCAAATACTTTATATCTTTATTTATGTATTTGGTCTCCAGAGTGTGTAATCTATTTATTCATCTGAAACACATATTCACAACGTATATAGAATTTTATGAAGAGGTTACATTATCACTCATTAATTTCAATAAAAGTAATAACTGACATCTCATTTCCTATAGAGCTCATATAATACCATGGCTACGGTTGTCTAAGCAAAGGAATAGCACAAAAGTGGTAGACATGTCAGGTTCATTTGGTTCTTTCTTCATCTAAATGCAATATACTCCACAAAAGTGTTTGTACATACAGAAAAGTACCAGAACTGGTATGTTTGTTTACCTGTGTGACGAATGACTGAGCATTCCAGACTGACCTGCTGTTCCTTGTGTTATAATTTACGCGGTATACTTCCAGCAGTGGTAGAATGCAGAGTATGTGGTTACTGCATTTCAGTTATTTAATGACAGTGGGCACATAGGCATTATTGCTCCAAGAGTGGAGATATACATAGACAAACGTGCTGCAGTTGTAGCACTCAGACGTGCCGGTCGTTGTGGCCGAGCGGTTCTAGACGCTTCAGTCCGGAACCGCGCTGCTGCTACGGTCGTAGGTTCGAATCCTGTCTCGGGCATGGATGTGTGTGATGTCCTTAGGTTAGTTAGGTTTAAGTAGTTCTAAGTCTAGGAGACTGATGACCTCATATGTTAAGTCCCATAATGCTCAGAACCATTTGAACCACTCAGACGTACAGTTTTATGTCTAATTGTTCACAGTCAAACTTGCGACACGAAAACAAGATGTGATTTATTTTAGCTTTCGACTCAGAATCACACTCGCATGCAGGAGAACTGTAAATGGTGATTCCATATAGATTGCTAGGAAAAGACAAGTGGAATCCAATAATGGTGGAAGTCGCTGATCGTTCCAACTGTTTCCTCGTAAACTACGGCCTTTTAAAAATTGAGGCGGTTGTAACATTGCAAAATAACAACCTTTTGTTTCTTGAGACACACTCCGCATTTCTGGCCACTGATGTTTTCCGTTGCTCGTAACCTCACCTAAGTAGTCTGTTTACGGTAATTTCAAATCAAGGACAGTGTATACAGATGCAACTGGCTTCGGTGATAGCGAATGCCAGCCTGGGAATGCACCAACAGCAAACGGATTGTCGCCCGCCACTGTTTACTTTGAACTTACTCTAATAGCACATCCGATATGTAACAATGGGTTGTTGTTTTGCCCCATCTCCAGTGTTGAGCACTTTTAAGGACACTCTGCGAGTCAGACGCGATTAATACCTTTGAGAAGTGAGTTGAAGATACAAACCTGAGTTCTTCGAGAAGTTAGACTCATGAAAGAGTGTGGCTTGTCCATGTGGTAGCACGAGCCTGCGACGTGTGAGAGAGTGCGATAACACACTTCACGAACTTTGACGGATATTGCTGAAGATTACTGAGGCTAATGATAGTCATGTGAGTGGGAGTGCTTGTAGACGGGCGACACTGCTGGTGCAGCCGCGTGAGCGCTTGCTTTCAGCCACACGGATTTCAAGCATCTGCATTCATTTGCACATCAGCTGCGAATATGCACTTAATGCATGCACAATACACTTCGGTTACCACCAACGTTGGACGAAATTTATGTGAATAACTAATAAAGATATAAATTAGTATTCGTTAATTAGCCGCCCGGAGTGGCCGTGCGGTTCTAGCCGCTACAGTCTGGAGCCGAGCGACCGCTACGGTCGCAGGTTCGAATCCTGCCTCGGGCATGGATGTGTGTGATGTCCCTAGGTTAGTTAGGTTTAATTATTTCTAAGTTCTAGGCGACTGATGACCTCAGAAGTTAAGTCGCTTAGTGCTCAGAGCCATTTGAACCATTTGAGGCATTCGTTAATTGTGAACAACAAATATTATTCAAAACGTCTTTCACTTACACAAATAAAAACACTGCATGGGGGCTTAATAAAATGTAATGAAAATGATTTTGATTTCTTGCTTTAGCAGCTGTCTGTCCGATTACGAAGTCTCGTAAACGGTTGGCCCTGACTCGTATTATTACGCAATCTGACTGCATTGAACAATAACAATGAATGAAATGGAAATTTTCATTAACACAATTAATTAATTAAGTCCCCAGCAACTATAAAACCAACGCAACAACAAGCACAAGAGTAACTGTTCTGTGTGTAGGAGTGTGACTCAACGTACGCATCTGGCACGGTTCTTCTTCAACAACACAAGAATTTTTAAATAACATTTATACTGAATTAATTAAAGGAAATAAAAATACCATAATTACTCAAGAGAACCACAATTACACTCTAATCCAAGAACACAAGCCAGATGCTTTGTTGACTGAACCTGTAATGACGCATTATTTAAAACATGGAAATAATGAAAAATAAATCAAGTTTCGTTACCTTCATATATTGATGACAAGCACTCAAATTATTACAATATATCTCCACACCGACTCGCTATTACAACATCTCAACAAGAATTTTTCAGTATCACATCTCAGCAAGCACTCCCTACTAGCACATCTCAACACGAACTGACTACTACGAGTCCTGGACAAGCACTGACTACTACGACATCTCAATAATCACTCTGCCAGTGGAGGCGGGCGAACAATGCTCTCTAGCGATCTCTGGCGCTGTGGCTCAGTGTAGCCACCTTTCAACACTCATTCGTCATCTGTGAATAAAAAGCATTCCGAATAATACCAAACTGTCAAGTCTAGTGCCATTTATTGCTCCAGTTCTTTGTCATTTATTAAACGAATGTAATTTTTGGTTGTTTTAAAAAGTCTTTTCTTTTAACCATCTCAAAAGAAACTGTTTGATTTTCGACGATTTATCGACGTGACACTGAAGAAAATACGTTTTGCACATGAAAAATTGGTGTGTCATATGTTCTGAATTCGATTTTACAGTATGATAACGACATACAACCTCCAACCAATGATCTTCAACAAAAATTGAGAACTCATTCATTCCTCTCTAGGTTTTGGCAAATAATTCATTGTGAGTCCACATAAGCTTTACTTCTCAAATTATATTCCTAATAAAATCTTATTTTTATGTCACAATATCATTCGAAACTCGTGACCGTATTCTTTGGCTATTACATGTCTGTAATTTGTTGCAAGCCTCCCTTCGTTATGGAAAGCAATACAAGTCAGCTACGTATTTTAAATCGTTTGTAAGATATTTCCGCAATAACTGCAGTTGGTGTAGAAAGGCGAAAAAATGTTCAAATTGTCTCTTGACACATTCACGATAGTAAAGTTGCAAAATTATAACTCCTTTCTGTACTCAAAACCATGGTCTCTTCTAAAATTTTTGAGTCTTGTGACTCCATGCAACTACACAAAAGCATGTCAGAACGAAAAACTATTATAACAGCAAGCTTACTCAGAGTTAATTATAAAACACTTTCGAATGATTTTGGACGTCCAGCAGCAGTCGAGAAACGTTTCGGAGTTCTTTACATTTATCGTCTATTGATATTAATTGTTATCAACAGAGTTCTAAATTTGTTCACTCATTGTGTAGTACTAAAAACATGGGGATTGCATAATTGTGTCAACAAGACCCATATTTGATAGTTTTAGTAATCTAGGTACGATGGAGAAAGATGCTGCAACCTCTGAATCATTTATCAGGGAACAGTGCGAAACCCAAAGGTTTCCGCTACCATTGCACAGATGAAGCATTTGTCGACAAGATGTAACAGATCGAATTTTAGTTGTAGTGCAGTATCCACCTCACGGCCTGTCTACAGAAAGACTTCCTGCTACATCACATGTGGACATGCACCGTGCAGGCACGCCTTGCGTTCCTCAGTCATGGCAGCCTGTGAGGCCCATGAAGCACACCTTTAGCCTGCCTTTGGATAGTTACTGCATCTATATACTATGCATACATTTTGGATCTGAGCCCCACAAACCAATGTTCTGTGAGCATCTGCGTCTTTACACTATGCTTACATTTTGGACCTGACTCGCACAAACTCCCTGTTCTGTGCGCCTTCGAGTGTCTTTTACCAGGCGGATAACTTTTTTTCTGAGGTGTTATATTGTAAGGATTATTGTTACATATACAGACATGTCGAATTCCTTGGTATGGATTGTAGCATTTCACGCATTAGATGAAACTGTCTGTATCCATATAAAGTAACATGCGATCATAAAAGTTTGGTTTTGCACCTGAAAATTGTGTCCCACTTAGGATTTCGCCCAGCAATGTACTCTCTTGCGTTATAAGTCCGTCTTAACTGTATACTAAATGAATTTTCCTGAGGTTTCTAACATTATCCATGGTTTCGAAAGGTGAATTATTCATTAATTCAAATCACATGTAGTGAGAGCCCTCTTTTCAGTATTTAGAGCAATGTACTCTCTAACCAGGAACACTGGCTCAAGGAGATGCCATGAGTGGTACTAATGAGTCGTATCCCAACCTGAGACATTGCTGGAAAATTCTATACAATAGTGCAGAGTGTATTTCTGTTTTATTTCCCACGGTTTTCATCAGTTTGGGGATGGAACCACTTTACAGGACTAAGCGCTCTGGCCGCTTCATCATGCGAATTGGCGGGATATTCCTAGTCTGGCTCCAGAATGTACCTCACACCAGCTTCTGCAGGCGCATGATGTCTCTTTCTTTGCAATCTGGCGGTTTTCTCGTTGGACAGCCGTTGGAAATCTCCACACAGCAGAGTTTCTTGCATGACATTCCCATAGAGATTGTTTGCGTAGACGTAACTTAATTGTCAAACGGCCTCCACTCCTCAATTATTCACAGGCCATTCACCTTGGCTTGAATTGGAATTGTGCCTCGCAAATTCCGCCTTCGAAAAAAGCAACGTATCAACAACAGTCACCACCTCTACGTTTATACGCTTCTTTATTAAAATAGCATCCCTTGAATGCTTTGCTGTGGTGTAGTAGAAGGCAAGATTCAGAGCGAATGTGCCCGGGTATACACTCCAGAATTTCTCAAAAACGTATGAGACCAAGTGCACATTTGTCTCCATGAACAATTTAGCATGTCCCTATAGATCAGAGATGTTGAAGTTCAGCCAAACATTCCAAACATTCCAACTCTCCACCCATTATGGCAGTGCCTGTGAGTTTGCACCAGACTGCTGTTATTTCACAAAACATGGTTTCATGGAGTCTCTGCATCGATTCTAGGTATCCATATGAATAGCGAAAGAGTTGAGGCTCCTACTGGAAAAAATGACTAATGCCATGTTGTTTTGAATATTGGGAGGAAAGTAGACCTTACATCTCCTGACTTCCTTTTTTTTTCTCATCTGCTGCTAGGCCATAGACGTAAACCGAATAACTAGGGTTCTGGCTCACAAGTTTTCGTAGGTGATGGGAAATGGGATGCATTTAAAACTATAATGCCCACACATGATCGATGTTTTGCGTGTATCCTTAAGATGTGCAAGACGTGAATAACTTCTATCGCAAACCAGAAGTGACAATTTCAAGCAGTATTCACTCACCCCCGTCTTCAGTATTATTGAAGTAAATACGTGGCATTTTGTGGCAGTGCCTTCTGAAAGAGGGATGAAACTGGACAGCTCATTAACTGCATCAAAACGTGTGGTTACACATCAAGGTGGGGTGCACATTTCAGTTCCGTATCAGACCCTCTTTCCAGGATACCACAGAAACGGCTCAGTATGACACTGTGCATAAAGTTTCATACCACTCTGTAGTTGACTTAAATTTTGACAAACCTTTTCTCCACAGCAATACAGTTTACTTTCGACGGGTACATCAGCTCACAATGCAGAATTGCTTTGCACCTGATGGTAGGATACCGTGTGTCATTGACGTGTAGCATTATGAACGGTAGCAGGATCTTGATATCCCACATCAGTGTTGTGGTTGCATTATCTTGTATCCGAAAGTGCCAGCAACCACAGAGTAGTCCAACGCAGGTGTGTTATTTACCAGGTACTTATTAATGGGGTGCGCTTCATGACTGCTACTGATAGGGCCAGGACAACAGCCAGACAGTTTGAGATGAGGTTCAAAATGATTCAAATGGCTCTGAGCACTATGGGACTTAATTTCTGAGGTCATCAGTCCCCTAAAACTAAGAACTACTTAAACCTAACTAACCTAAGGACATCACACACATCCATGCCCGAGGCACGATTCGAACCTGTGACCGTAGCGGTCGCGCGGCTCCAGACTGTAGCGCCTAGAACCGCTCGGCCACTTCGGCCGGCTTGAGATGAGGTAATGATGACTCATGATGATATGACATGGGCTGTTCTACTCACAGAAGCTGAGGTTCAGTATACCTGCCTCCAGACATTTCTCGCAAAGAGGGCAATTCCAGTTTGTCTAGCAATTCTCAATCACCTGAATCACACACATCACAACAGTCTTCAAGCACCATGTGAAATTTCTCTGCCTCGTGATGACTGGGTGTTGTGTGATGTCCTTAGGTTAGTTAGGTTTAAGAAGTTCTAAGTTCTAGGGGACTGATGACCATAGATGTTAAGTCCCATAGTGCTCATAGCCATTTGAAAATACACAGACGTATATACACATGCCAGTATGTACAGATAGATACATACTGAAAAACTCTGTCTTTCCCAGTTGTATTAAAGGCACACATGTGGCAACTACCATCTCATTCAGTTCATCTGGGTACTTCACTGGGGCTGTTACAGGTGTAGGCAATAACACACCGGTTTCATATCTGTGGAACTGAGCTATAAGTTATCAACCAAACCTGAAAACAATGTAACCGACAGTAAATATAGAAAAAATCCACACATATACAGACACAAACAAAATAACTGCTACTTACATGGTGAGAGGTGGAAAGCCACTCTCACTTTAACAACATTGTCGGTCAGATTAACGTTCATATTGTAGGTCATGATCTCGGTGTTCCCCAGTACTACATTTGGTATATGTGGTTCATGACTTCTTTACATGGGGAAATTCTGAGCAGAATGTTCTTATAGCTGAGTTTGTAACTTGTAGAGAACTTGTACCCAAAGGGCCGTAGTGTAGGCTGTGGAGAACAGGGAGAGAGATGAATTGGGGGCAGTAACTGCTGAGTGCAGCGACCTGGCTGTGTGAGTTGTTCTGGGAAGCAGTGCACAGTGGATCGTAGTTGCAGAGCGTCTTCTGGCCAAAGCCCTCTCATCTATGGTATTCAACTCGAGAGGGTCTAAAGCCTGATCTTATGCCTATACAGTCACAAGGAGATATATTTGATTGTTAGGTACCTCAGGAAAATAATCCATATATTGTATGAATTCATCTCTTGTTAAGGTATAAATTCGTCACGATATTAGACTCAGTACAAATAGTACTGACTGGCATTACATTCACTTGCTCGTCCGATTTTATCGGTATTATTCTCCAGCATTTCGCCCATCGGGAAACCTAATACTGATCTTAATGTTTGTATACAGCTCAAACCCTTTTACAAAACATTTTATATGCGCATTTACATCATCCGTATCGTACGCACGTGGAGGTATTACCACAACTTTGCCACTTCCGAGATGCAGTTTATTGTTTTCCTCGGTGACATTTCTATGCCATTGTACGTTTCCAGAGCGATCAATGCAATAGTCCGCTCCCTTGTCCTTAGGTCTATTGGAGAAAAGTAGTTCACTTTTAATGTGGACGGACGTTCTTTAGACTTGGAGTGTATGGCGTCACATCTAAATTTCAACTGATGCGTTGTGAAGTGATTAGTGCTTGTTTCTTTGCAATAACCAGGAGAAACATTAAATATCTGTGACCACAGAGGTATCAATTGATGAACTGGTAGCACAGAAAACTGTAGAAAACAAGTTTATTATCCGTAAAGTAACAACACAATTTATCTGATGGTGTTGAATCTTCGAATGAATGAAAGCAGCAGATGGCATTCCAGTTTTCCTTTCTTTTTAAACATACGCAACCGAGTGTGTCCTATAGCCTTCCACGACATATATATCGAAAACTGCAGATGCTTCGGATTTTGACATCACGTTTGACAACGTATTCCACACAATCAACCAATGAAATCTTGGGGTTCTCAGTTTTCTGAGGAGCTTAAGCAGATCTATGTCTATAATGGGTTTGTCCGCTAGTATGGCTGTGAGCTTTCTCGTACGAACAGCGCAAGCCCTTTTCCGTGCGGTTCTAAATGTAGTCCATTACCACAGATGCTGGAATTAGAAATTTAATTATTCCACCAGTTATCTAAGGTATTGGTAGAAGCTATACGTTTTAACACGCCTTTTTCTTCATCCTCTACGCCCCAAGGCACCTTTCGCCGCTTCCACCGTTGATGAGATGTAATTTTGTTAGCACCCAGTAGGTTTCTTCCTCTTCTTTAGTGTACAAGGGGATCCATTCATAATTTGCCTACAATTTATACCAGTTCCCACTTCAAGATTGACACTTATGGCTATATCGACTGTAAATGCAGTAATACATTATCTTGCACCAGTGTCCTCTCTTCGATGTATCTGCTTGATTTCATCAGCTAATATTCGATGTGCAGTGTGACGTTCTGCTATAAACTGATTTGTAGTGTACGTTGTGCTTCGATGGGAAGTCGGGCCGTTTCACTAACAATAATTTGATGTGGGCTAGTGCAAGTGTTTCTGTTGTACGCTACTTTGACGACTTGAATGGCCAAACCTATACTTGTTATCCAACGATTTACAATTCAACATGTAACCCGAACCACACGTCTTTCTGACAGCTCCTCGACATCTTACGACCCTCTACAATAATCACGTCCAGTTCAGAACTCTTCTGCAATTACTCTGTGCAAAACTCCCTGCAGTTTCTTCTCCATGGCTGTCCTTTAAGATGTAAGTTCTCGCGTTTGTGTGCTGCAGTTTTGAAACTGTAAATATCTCCGTTGGTCATTTTAGCAGGTATGACCTCCCAAACGCAGTTTTGTACTTCGAAATAAGCACAAAATCACCTATTTGAAATTCTGCTATGTCGATCCATCATATTAACACAACTGTATACCATACTTAGAAGCCCATTATTACGAACTTCAATATGTCTCATCTGAAACGATTGCTATGATTTCGTTAATGTGACCTACATTACCTGCGGCACTTGATAGTCATAATCCTTCTATGATTCTGTTCGAGTCATTGTAACACATACAGGGTGTTACCGTAAGAGCGTGCAAAAATTTACTAGGTAATACAGGATGCTCCACAGACCAGTTTGATGTAGGGAACTTGGGGTCGAAGAAGCCAGCTATAGGAGATAATAGGAATAATCACATTACTGCGTACTTTTTTTATTTATAGTTAACTGTAAAAGCCATCACTGATACAATGAACGTACCATTTGCACTGTAGCTTACGAAATATGCTGAAACTGACAGCCATCAACGTCAATGCAAGCTTTACACAGACGAACATGATTCTGACGCCCACAGACAAATATCCTTGGTGTGTTTCGAATCACATCAGAGGCAGCTACAATTCTGGCAACTAATACCACCTCTGTATCCACTGGGGTCTCATACGCAAGAGACTTTAGATAACCCACATATCGTGCGGCTTCCCCCGTCGGGGTTCGAGTCCTCCCTCGTGCTTCGGTGTGTGTGTTGTCCATAGCATAAATTAGTTAAAGTTAGATTAAGTAGTGTGTAGGCTTAGGGACCGACGACCTAAGTAGTTTGATCCCATAAGACCTTACCACAAATTTCCAAATAACCGGCGCAGGAAATATTCAAGGAGATTCAGATCAGGTGACCTCGCTGACCATTGAATACACTCGAAAGTCAAATCCACGCATGCCAGCAGTGTCATGTTGCAAGATTAATTTGAGCCTGACCTGTTTCATTTGAACTGGAATACGACCTCCCCTTCCAATCGAGCGACTAGCAAATACAGCACTGAGATGGTTGCGGACATCCACACCTAAGTGAGGCGATGCACCGTCATGTTGTATACATATCCTCTCACGAACAGCCAAGGGTACGTTCTCCAACAACTGAGGTAGAACTCTTTGCACGAACCTCAAGTGCAGGTTGCCATTCAGACGCTCAGGTAGAAGATATTGCCCATTCAGATTTTCGCATATAATTCCGGTCCAGATATACACAGCAAAACGTGCTTGATGGTGTGACAATACTGCAGCGAGCGGGATTTTCTGATCCCACACATGTCTATTCCTGCTGCTCGAAATACCATCAAGATCAAATGAAGCCTTGTCAGTAAACAGAATGATTTGGAGGAAATCTGGTCGATCAGTCCATTTTTGGAGCAACCACTGACACAATAAAACCTTTGGTGTAAGGTCACTCACAAGCATTGCATGGTCTCGTTGTGGGTGATACGGTTGTAATTGTTGTTCTTGGAGCACCCGCCACATGCTAGTATGTGCAGCGCCCATTTCACGTGCACTATGACGAGTACCTTTGGTGGCGTCTGCTTCAACACGTTCCAGAATCTCCTCTTCAAAATCGGGTGTGCGAGTGGTCCTCACGTTGCCAGGTCCCTCGTTTCTTTATTCCAATGACCCAGTCTCCTGCACTCGTCGATCGACATAAATAAACACTCGTCGTGACGGATGATGCTTGTTAGGAAATCGTTCCCTGTACAGCCTTTCAGCAGTGCAACGCACTTCCCCATACACAAGGTGCATATCAGTGAGTTCTGTGATACTGTACCGGTGGTGCTCCATCGTATTGTACTGTACATCTCTGAAGAGCACTGAGTAATGAATGGATCTGTCGTTGTTTCATAGCACGTTCTGTTATGGGACAATATTAATACGGAGCCACCATATGGACAAGTAAAGTAAGCAAAACCTGCATCACGACCCCCTAGTAATCAAGCTCGTCCTCACTGTTACCTTGCAGGAAATAAACAATGTACATGTACATAAACAGCACAATACATGTAAACTTGTACGCATGTTAGTTGTAAATAATCTGGAAAACAGTAACGCTAGACAAAGCGGTAGACAAGTTTACTGCCATATCTCCTTGAGCTGGCGTCTGCGACCGCAGGTTCCCTACCTCAGCTTGTTCAGTGGAGCAATCTCTATGCCTTGTTACATTTTTGCATATTCTTAAGGAAACAACCTGTATACTACAAAGGTAATACTTCAGTCTTTCATTCTGAACTTCAATGCGTTTGGCTTTGCTAAATGTAGCTGCTAACGTGAGTTAAACTATATTCTAGTGTTTGTTACCACCTGAGCCTTTTATTCGTCCCGTTTGGTTTCTGCTCTTCCTATGTGTGTTAGTCACATGAAATATTTCCCCATAAACTTTTATCTATTTCAGAAGATACATTGTGAAGTTCAAAATTTAAAGGATATTAGCTCTATTAAACCAGGTTTTCTGTCGGATTCCTCATTCCCAACTGGTACTGAATTCTTGGTTAAACATAAAAGGTGATTACCTAACACACATCGTTTCTGCCTGCTGACCCTGCATGTCTTGTATGACTTACCACCACTGTAATGGTTAATGAAATTGCTAATAGTAGCATATCCTTCTTCTCTTACTCCTCTTCTGTCTCCACTCATAATGTGTGAGAGCCTTTTCAGACTTTTATCTACTGTTTTAAACATTTTCTAGGGAGACTGATCTCGTTGCAGCCACCGTAATTTCAAAAATCTTAATTTCCGTTGAATATCTTTCTTCACCATAATAACACTACACCTTGTCGACACGCTGTGTATACCAATTTATACCAGGGCATGTTGAAAAGTAATCCCTCCGATATTTTTATGCGAAAACTCTTACAAGCCGGCCGGAGTGGCCGAGCGGTTAAAGGCGCTACAGTCTGGAACCGCACGACCGCTACGGTCGCAGGTTCGAATCCTGCCTCGGGCATGGATGAGTGTGATGTCCTTAGGTTAGTTAGGTTTAAGTAGTTCTAAGTTCTAGGGGACTTATGACCACAGCAGTTGAGTCCCATAGTGCTCAGAGCCATTTGAACCATTTTTGAACTCTTAAAACATTTTAAATAAAACAAACTTTATTAACATACTACATCTTTAATCCTCTTGTCCACATATTTATTTCTCAACGGAATTACCCTGGCGATGTACACATTTCTCCCAACGAGAAACCTGTTTGTTGATACCACCACTGTAGATTGTGTGAATTTGTTGACAGACCCACTACCTCATCTTTGCTTACAAGACTTCATCACTATAAAAGTGAAGTCCTTGAAGGTGTTCCTGAAGTTCTAGAAACAGATGAATACCGGATGGGGCCAAGTCGGGACTATATAGAGGACGTTCGACGACAGTGAACTGAAGGCGTCGGATTGTTGGAGAAGTCGCAGCGCTCGCATGTGTAGTCTGGCATTGTCATGCTGAGTGACAGGGTGCTCCATGTGTGGAGACACTCTTTGAACCTTGCTTTCAGTTTTCTGGAAGTTTTACACACACCAAGGCAGTGACATTACAAACCACCATGTTATTTGTCACAATTTGGAGTCGTCTAGCGGCAGAGGGATGCAAGCAGTTAAGTCGACGTCTAATACCGCGTCGAGTATTGTGGACAGAATAAATTTTTCCGAGCGAATACTTTTGCGGATACCCTCATATGTACTCTGAAAGTACTTCATATCTCTTTTCCTGATAAAACTAAGTTATACTAACAAATCCACTGAATGTCATGTTGGTTCCTAAATGTGCTTGCTTCAAAAATGGCTCTAAGCACTTTTTTTTTTTTTCACTAGCTGCTTATATTTTATGACCCACCGTCTGATTTCTTATGGTGGGTCGTATATTGCCACTTAGCCGCTGTGACTGGGTCCGGGGTCCGCAGTGACTGAAAGTAACACCACACCGGCTCCCGTCCCCACTCACACCGTTGCCCGTGTCCCGCCACGTGGAGGCGGGCTCTGTTTAGATCCATTTCATATCTTTTTTTTGTGCAGCATTATAAAAACTTATAACTAATACAAAATCAAGTAAGATATTAATAAACAAAACGAAATTAATATTTAGAGAGAAGGAAGGAAGAGAACTGAATATAGAAGTTATAGGTATAATATGGCCCGCCACCTGGTTGTGGGCGGCGGCCCGGGTCTTGGAATGACCCTCAAGACGCTGGCCGTTGCTCACCATGCTTTTAACATCTACCATCCTAAAAACTACCTTAACTAGAAGAGATTATGGTACGTTAAAGCTAGAAACTAAGACTAAGACCTCCATGTCCAGCCTGCTAAACTATTTACGATATACAATAGAGAGGTAACTGATTTTGTGCTTGGCTCAAAGTTGCTAATGAAAGGGTACTCGTGGTAAAAGTAATAAGGTAATGACGCTAACGGTTTGTGTTGAGCCTGCAAGGCTCCTAGTAGAGTACATCAGGCGCAAGCACCTCCCGGCCCCGCCGACAACACGACCTGAACGGTGGTTTTCCTCGATCTACCATAGGTATCCGTCGGGTTGGGCTCAAAAGAGAGGAACCACAATTAAGATCCTTCCATCCAGGACGTGCGCCGCCTCTTACCAGGGGGGCGTAGGTCCCTTGAAGAGGTGCCCAACTTTAAGCTTCAGATGAGAGGTTCTTAGTATAGTGGAGGTTGAGGTATAGGCTGTGTAGGTTGGTTGTACAAACAGTTCACACTGAGCCAATGAGACTTACAATGATACGTGGTGTGGCAGTTAGCACCTTCCGGCCCCGCCAGCAACACAGCCTGAGCGGTGGTTTTCCCCGATCTACCATAGGTATCCGTCGGGTTGGGCTCAAAAGAGAGGGACCACAATTAAGATCCTTCCATACAGACTGTGCGCTGCCTCTTAACGGAGGGTGTAGGTCCCTTGAAGAGGTACCTAGCTTTAAGCTCTTATTGGACATGGAGATGCTGTTAACTATTTATATATACGGTGCAATCTGTTTTTAGGATTGTGTGTGACTTGTGCACCTCTTGTCGGTTGTTCCACTCTGTTCTTTGAATTTGACTTGATTGACACTATGGATCATCCGCGCTGGACGCTTCAATATCTGTGTTGGTGCCTTGGTCTGTATCTGTTTCTTCTTCATCACTCGTGGTGCTAATCATATCTGTATCCCCCTGGGCATCGTGACGTCTGTTTGGACCGACTTGCCTTCGGTAGGGTCTGTTGCGCAAGTATTCTATTTGTTGGATCTTCGAGATTTCGTCCGTTAGTTTGTTGAGTTCAGTCCACCTTTCCGGGTCGCGTATTATGACATGTAGTTCGTTCTGTGTGTTCAGGCGATTTATGTGTACTGTGTGTCTTATGTTCGTGCGTTGTCCGCAGAAGAAGACAGTATGTTCAGGGGAACCTTCTTCCCCGCATGTGCATCTATTAGTCTGCTGCAGACTCACGCGGTACAGGTGCGTGGGATAAGGGCCATGTCCTGTGATGAAATGTACCATACCGCGGCTGGGATCAATATGTTTTAGTTTTAGTCTTTCCCGGATGTCAGGGAAGAAGTTGTAGACACGGCGGCCCTTATCGCTGTTGGCCCACTCGCTCTGCCAGGTATCCACTCGCCATGCTCTGAGTTGGCGTGTTGTCTCAATCGGTACACCAGTGATCTGCCGAACCTGGTCTATTCTCCCCACCCTAAGCCAGTACATTGCTGCGCGGTACCTGATGGTGATATCTATGGGGAAAATTCCCATGACGACACATAGTGCGTCATTTGATGTTGTGTTGAATGCCCCTGTTAGTCGAAGTAGAACACTTCTTTGGCCTCGACGTACAATGGTTCTGTTGGTTGAGAGATTTAACCTGTGGGCCCACGTACTGGCGGCAAAGCATAGTACTGACTCGAAGAGAGCGCAATGGTATGTTCGTGTCACTGACAGGGGTAGTCTGAATTGTTCCGAATTTAGCCTAGCCAGTTTGTGTAGTGTCTTTTCTGCTTTGTTTTTGCATATTCGCATGTGTTCGTGGAAGTTCAATCGTTCATCAATGTATACTCCTAGATAGCGTGTGACTGCTAGTCTTTTTATGTTTGTGTCCCCGATTTTGACTATTGGGTTCCTGCGCAGGATACCCTTTAGCAATGTATAAGTTGTTTTGTTTCCTGCTATCTTTAATTTATTATCTGTGCACCATTGGGTTATTGTCCTAAGTGTTCCATTGGCTCTTTCTTCTAGCTGGGCACGGTTATTTGCTGAAACTACGACGAGTAGATCATCAGCATAAGCGACAGCTCCATCTGTCAAGATGTGCTCCTCTAGTAACTGTAGGAGCGGTTCTATAACTATGTCCCAGAAGATGGGGCCGCAGATCGACCCTTGTGGACAGCCTTTTGTAATTCGTTTAATCACTTTCTGGTTGTCCATTTGCCAAACGACCGTTCTGTCTCTGCAGTAGTCCATGAAACTACACTCCTGGAAATTGAAATAAGAACACCGTGAATTCATTCTCCCAGGAAGGGGAAACTTTATTGACACATTCCTGGGGTCAGATACATCACATGATCACACTGACAGAACCACAGGCACATAGACACAGGCAACAGAGCATGCACAATGTCGGCACTAGTACAGTGTATATCCACCTTTCGCAGCAATGCAGGCTGCTATTCTCCCATGGAGACGATCGTAGAGATGCTGGATGTAGTCCTGTGGAACGGCTTGCCATGCCATTTCCACCTGGCGCCTCAGTTGGACCAGCGTTCGTGCTGGACGTGCAGACCGCGTGAGACGACGCTTCATCCAGTCCCAAACATGCTCAATGGGGGACAGATCCGGAGATCTTGCTGGCCAGGGTAGTTGACTTACACCTTCTAGAGCACGTTGGGTGGCACGGGATACATGCGGACGTGCATTGTCCTGTTGGAACAGCAAGTTCCCTTGCCGGTCTAGGAATGGTAGAACGATGGGTTCGATGACGGTTTGGATGTACCGTGCACTATTCAGTGTCCCCTCGACGATCACCAGTGGTGTACGGCCAGTGTAGGAGATCGCTCCCCACACCATGATGCCGGGTGTTGGCCCTGTGTGCCTCGGTCGTATGCAGTCCTGATTGTGGCGCTCAGCTGCACGGCGCCAAACACGCATACGACCATCATTGGCACCAAGGCAGAAGCGACTCTCATCGCTGAAGACGACACGTCTCCATTCGTCCCTCCATTCACGCCTGTCGCGACACCACTGGAGGCGGGCTGCACGATGTTGGGGCGTGAGCGGAAGACGGCCTAACGGTGTGCGGGACCGTAGCCCAGCTTCATGGTTGCGAATGGTCCTCGCCGATACCCCAGGAGCAACAGTGTCCCTAATTTGCTGGGAAGTGGCGGTGCGGTCCCCTACGGCACTGCGTAGGATCCTACGGTCTTGGCGTGCATCCGTGCGTCGCTGCGGTCCGGTCCCAGGTCGACGGGCACGTGCACCTTCCGCCGACCACTGGCGACAACATCGATGTACTGTGGAGACCTCACGCCCCACGTGTTGAGCAATTCGGCGGTACGTCCACCCGGCCTCCCGCATGCCCACTATACGCCCTCGCTCAAAGTCCGTCAACTGCACATACGGTTCACGTCCACGCTGTCGCGGCATGCTACCAGTGTTAAAGACTGCGATGGAGCTCCGTATGCCACGGCAAACTGGCTGACACTGACGGCGGCGGTGCACAAATGCTGCGCAGCTAGCGCCATTCGACGGCCAACACCGCGGTTCCTGGTGTGTCCGCTGTGCCGTGCGTGTGATCATTGCTTGTACAGCCCTCTCGCAGTGTCCGGAGCAAGTATGGTGGGTCTGACACACCGGTGTCAATGTGTTCTTTTTTCCATTTCCAGGAGTGTATTATACAGAGACTCCGGTACCTGCAGGTGTCTGAACCTCTTGAACAAGGCCGGCCACCAGAGGTTGTCGAAGGCACCTGAGATGTCTATCATAATTGCAAGTGTGTATTTGGAGGGTGTGTCGTGTACTATTTGAAGTGCTCTGTTAATTGCGTCGTCTATAGATTTCCCTTCCCTGAAGCCGTATTGGTGTGGTGTCAGTCCCCGTAGTGTTCGGTGTCCTTGTAGTCTTTTGCAGAGTAGTTTTTCTTGTACTTTACCGAGTGTATTGATAAGGCAAATTGGTCTGTATGACTTGGGGTCTGATGGGTCTTTGTCTGGAGCCTTTTTGATGATAACCGCCTTCGAGGTCTTCCACACTGCAGGCACACGGCCCAGCCTTAATGCATCGTTTAACAACGTTGTGAGAAACGGGGTGATCTGCGGTGCAGTTTGTTTCAGTACCTCAGAGTGGATACCATCCGGTCCAGGCGCCTTTTTGTTTTTGAGTTCTGAGATCGCTGTCGCCACTTCTTCCTGCGCAAATGGACAGGTGACGGTTGGTGTGGTGTATACTGTGTCTACTTCGCGTCTCAGTGCTGCATGTTGTGGTGTGTCTGTGTCTAAGCACTATGGGACTTAACATCTGAGGTCATCAGTACCCTAGGCTTAGTACTACTTAAACCTAACTAACTTAAGGACATCACACAAATACATGCCGGAGGCAGGATTCGAACCTGCGACCGTAGCATCAGCGCGGTTCCGAACTGAAACACCTAGAACCGCGCGACCACAGCGGTCGGCATGTGCTTGGTAAATGTGTTTTAAATTTATGTTGTCCAATACAAATTTGGATAATAAGAACTTTATTATCCCATACCAACTGCTGTGGAATTCTGGAAATTTTCTGTCCCACATAAAAGACATTAGCTTTCATGTAATGGCTGAACGAAAAATATTTGCGTGTCGGATTCTGGTTTTCCTCTATGACGTCATAAAAAATTAATTCACTGTTTGATTTTACTTTCTTATGTTGTGGAATATCACTGCCTTTGCTGAATGTCTGGTAGGTTACTCTAACAATGCCATGCAAAATTTAACAGCGAAATAGAGTTTTTGAAAATATATGTAGATGTTTTCAAGCAAATGCCGTCAGGATGTGTTAAAAACTGACAGAATAAGAATAGTTTTCCTGCAGTCTGATGGTCTGGCACACAGAACACTATATTATCATGTATTGAGCCATTTCTCTTGTCCTATTTTCATCTACATCTACATCCACATTTATACTCCGCAAGCCACCCAACGGTGTGCGGCGGAGGGCACTTTACGTGCCACTGCCATTACCTCCCTTTTCTGTTCCAGTCGCGTATGGTTCGCGGGAAGAACGACTGTCTGAAAGCCTCCGTGCGCGCTCGAATCTCTCTGATTTTACATTCGTGATGGTTCAAATGGTTCAAATGGCTCTGAGCACTATGCGACTTAACTTCTAAGGTCATCAGTCGCCTAGAACTTAGAACTAATTAAACCTAAGTAACCTAAGGACATCACACACGTCCATGCCCGAGGCAGGATTCGAACCTGCGACCGTAGCGGTCGCTCGGTTCCAGACTGTAGCGCCCAGAACCGCACGACCACTCCGGCCGGCTTTACATTCGTGATCTCCTCGGTAGGTATAAGTAGGGGGAAGCAATATATTCGATACCTCATCCAGAAACGCACCCACTCGAAACCTGGACATCAAGCTACACCGCGATGCACAAGCGCCTCTCTTGCAGAGTCTGCCACTTGAGTTTGCTAAATATATCCGTAACGCTATCACGGTTACCAAATAACCCTGTGACGTAACGCGCCGCTCTTCTTTGGATCTTCTCTATCTCCTCCGTCAACCCGATCTGGTACGGATCCCACACTGATGAGCAGTACACAAGTATAGGTCGAACGAATGTTTTGTGAGCCACCTCCTTTGTTGATGGACTACATTTTCTAAGGACTCCCCCAATGAATCTCAACCTGGTACCCGCCTTACCAACAATTAATTTTATATGATCATTCCACTTCAAATCGTTACGCACGCATACTCCCAGATATTTTACAGAAGTAACTGCTACCAGTGTTTGTTCCGCTATCATATAATTATACAGTAACGGATCCTTCTTTCTATGTATTCGCAATACATTACATTTGTCTATGTTAAGGGACAGTTGCCACTCCCTGTACAAAGTGCCTATCCGCTGCAGATCTTCCTGCATTTCGCTACAATTTTCTAATGCTGCAACTTCTCTGTATACTATAGCATCATCCGCGAAAAGCCGCGTGGAACTTCCGACACTATCTACTAGATCATTTATATATATTGTGAAAAGCAATGGTCCCATAACACTCCCCTGTGGCAAGCCAGAGGTTACTTTAACGTCTCTCCATTCATAATAACATGCAGTGTTCTGTTTGCTAAAAACTCTTCAATCCAGCCACACAGCTGGTCTGATATTCCGTAGGCTCTTACTTTGTTTATCAGGCGACAGTGCGGAATTGTATCGAACGCCTTCCGGAAGTCAAGGAAAATAGCATCTACCTGGGAGCCTGTATCTAATATTTTCTGGGTCTCATGAACAAATAAAGCGAGTTGGGTCTCACACGATCGCTGTTTCCGGAATCCATGTTGATTCCTACAGAGTAGATTCTGGGTTTCCAAAAACGACATGATACGCGAGCAAAATACATGTTCTAAAATTCTACAACAGATCGACGTTAGAGATATAGGTCTATAGTTTTGCGCATCTGCTCGACGACCCTTCTTGAAGACTGGGACTACCTGCGCTCTCTTCCAATCATTTGGAACCTTCCGTTCCTCTAGAGACTTGCGGTACACAGCTGTTAGAAGGGGGACAAGTTCTTTCGCGTACTCTGTGTAGAATCGAATTGGTATTCCGTAGGTCCAGTGGACTTTCCTCTGTTGAGTGATTCCAGTTGCTTTTCTATTCCTTGGACACTTATTTCGATGTCAGCCATTTTTTCTTTTGTGCGAGGATTTAGAGAAGGAACTGCAGTGCGGTCTTCCTCTGTGAAACAGCTTTGGAAAAAGGTGTTTAGTATTTCAGCTTTACGCGTGTCATCCTCTGTTTCAATGCCATCATCATCCCGGAGTGTCTGGATATGCTGTTTCGAGCCACTTACTGATTGAACGTAAGACCAGAACTTCCTAGGATTTTCTGTCACGTCGGTACATAGAATTTTACTTTCGAATTCACTGAACCCTTCACGCATACCCCTCCTTACGCTAACTTTGACATCGTTTAGCTCCTGTTCGTCTGAGAGGTTTTGGCTGCGTTTACACTTGGAGTGAAGCTCCCTTTGCTTTCGCAGTAGTTTCCTAACTTTGTTGTTGAACCACGGTGGGTTTTTCCCGTCCCTCACAGTTTTACTCGGCACGTACCTGTCTAAAACGCATTTTACGATTGCCTTGAACTTTTTCCATAAACACTTAACATTGTCAGTGTCGGAACAGAAATTTTCGTTTTGATCTGTTAGGTAGTCTGAAATCTGCCTTCTATTACTCTTGCTAAACAGATAAACCTTCCTCCCTTTTTCTATATTCCTATTAACTTCCATATTCAGGGATGCTGCAACGGCCTTATGATCACTGATTCCCTGTTCTGCACTTACAGAGTCGAAATGCTGCAACGGCCTTATGATCACTGATTCCCTGTTCTGCACTTACAGAGTCGAAAAGTTCAGGTCTGTTTGTTTTTTTTTCCAGTATGATTACAAGAGCCCCATGAAAACGTTGTTTCATTCATTCAGTTCTAGTGATGACCTCATTACATTAGTATATAGGGGTTTTATAGAGGTATAAATGACACACATCTAGCTCCTACATACCTATTTTTAACTTTAATGTATTTTTACATATATAAGATCGAGGGTATTATAATACCTACATAATATAGTAGCTCTGTGCCTACATCTAGTTCACACAAATCTTCTTGTATCCATGCGCAGTGTGAATCGTAAAGCTGAACGATAGTTTCTTCTGATGATTGATAATTTTTATGTACCATCTCCAACTGGCTGTGCCACAATTTTCCAGAGAAACAGTAGTCATACGTTTGCCAGCTTGGTTGACTGTCTAAGGCATACTGGATTGTACAACTGGGACATATTAGATTCTTAAAAGTGTGCTCCTGTAAATGTGTACACCTTCTGCCATTCAATATTTTAACTGTTTGCGGAAAGTACTCTACTGTGATGGTGTTTTTGCCTAATATACTGAGGATGGGTATATATTTCCATGGAACAAAGCAGCGATATAGACTGATCCTGGATTGACCTAGACATGCATGGATAAAGTTACTACACCGTCACTTAATCGTGGGTTTTAGAATGCCAACCCTGGACAGAATTCAGGATAAAACGTCATGACCACAATGATGGAAATAGTGCCACATTTGTTGGGAAGATTATATAACATTACTTCCATAACAGGTGGCTGCTGCTGTGATGATTGCCACCCATCTGTGAAGAGGAGGAAAATTATTAGGTAAGGATATATTACGTATATTGAACTTCCATCTTTTATTCAACATCACCAACGTCACTAATAATTGATGATGATTGTCTTGCTACTATATGACTAGACAAGTTCAGATTTTGAGAGCTACCTTTATATATAAGACGTAACACCCCCATTATTCCTTGGGCGATTGCACGTATCGAATGGGACGCTATACTTTTTTTACCATCATTCGAACGCTCTGGAAAAGACGCGTATAGTGATGTAACGCATGTTGCTATTGTGATTCAAACTTTGCTTAAAAGAGGGCGGTTGAGGGTTTTACCTACGTAGCGTAGGCTGTGGTTCAAATGGTTCAAATGGCTGTGAGCACTATGGGACTTAACTTCTGAGGTCATCAGATCCCTAGACTTAGAACTACTTAAACCTAACTAACCTAAAGACATCACAAACATCCACGCCCGAGGCAGGATTCGAGCTTGCGACCGTAGCAGCAGCACGGTTGCACACTGAAGCGCATAGAACCGCTCGGCCACAACGGGCGGCTGTTATTACTGGTTATTTGCATGTCCATTGAGGACAAATAAGACAGTAGTTTATCTCCAATACAGACCTCAGGCCGAGTGTGAAGAGGTGGAGAATGTCTGAGCAACTTTGGGATGCGTCTTACAAACAGTTTCCAACTACTGTCATGCACATTTAAGAAAGAGTTTTTGCCATCGTGACTCCGACAACCAGTCTGGCGTGTTGTCATGGTAGGTAATAAATAATTGTGACACGTGGGAGAGACATGACCTTCGCTCTTTGATCTCCTGAAACATCTGCTTACGTGGGAGAGGTTTAATTTGTAGCAAAGTGTCTTCACTTCATGGAGCCATTGTAAACTGTGACCGTTCTACGTCTTTCGTCGTGTCAATAAACTTCTAAAATATTTCTGGTGAAGGAAGGGCTATTTGCGACATGCATGGGGAAAGAATTTGTTCGTGCATTGGCGCTCGGTTGGCACGGAGGGCAGCTTGCCGAAGGACCAGAACCAATCGCTGAGTGAAATGCGCGGCTAAGCTGACCCGGCGACCTGCAGACCCCATATACCAACTCGCTTAGCTGAGCATTATAAACAGTCAGAGATTCTTTCACAATTCACTCAGCTTAAATCATCAACGGTAACGAGTACAGGGGCCGCAGGGTTTGCCGCAGATTTTTCTCGTTCGATCCACGGCGCAAAGGATACTTACTCCTCACGACTGCCAACGTTTCCTGTGAGTGATCTATAAGGAGTAGGAGCTCTGTAAACTGTAGTATTTATCAGGATCATTCGCCTCCGTTACTCTTACCTATCGCATAAGCAAGGATTGTTCTGATGAAAGAAGCTGCCAGCATTCGTGTCTTATCTTGTGAATTGCTGCATAAAAAGCGTTTATTCCATTCCCATTTGGCGATCGTGATTTTTGTGTTTCCCCGCATCCTTAAATCATACTATATCTTTCATGTGATTAAATAAAGTAACAGCTCGTTTTCAGACAAGTACTCCGTATCAAATCAAATGATAACGCAAAAAGAATTCTCATGACGAATCTACTTACAAAAGTTTTTGTGTGTGTAGAAGTGGAGTCTGATTCAGTGTTACATTTAGCTTTGCTAAAGTGTCATCATTCTGTTGAAAAATTTTCGGCACTCAGTGGAAGATGATACACGTGTCACAGAATAAAATACGCACTTGGCTTTACACTGGTGAGCCAAAGCATTATGACGACAGTCCATCGCAAGACTGAATGCCACCACGTGACGTTCTGGGCACGTGACGCTTAAGGGAAGTATATAGGAGGAGCAGAGACGAATTTGGTATCTTTCTTGTTACGAAGTGGGCCGAAAATGGGGAAACTCACTGACATAAGCGAATTATATAAATGGCAGATTGTTATGGCTCTGCTCCTGGTATCGAGCGTCTAGAATAGGCGAAGCTGATCGAGTGTTAGCGTTTTGCTGTCGTGAGAATCTGTGGAAATATGTTAAATGACGATGAAAACACAAGTAGGTGAAAAGGAGTTGGACATCAACCCCTTATCAAATGACGTGGTCAGAAAATCGCCCTCTCTGTGAAGGAAGACAGGTGGCGAGCAGTGCTGCAGACGTAATACAATGTTAGTGCAAGCACAAGTGTATCGGTGCACACCGCTAAGTGGACGTTGTTGAACACGGGGCTCTGAAGCAGACGAAAACTACATGCTCCTACGTTGACGAAAAGAAATCGTCGTTTATGTTTGCAGTGGGCACGGGGTCATCGAAATTCGACTTCGGATCAATGGAAACGTGCCACTTTCTTGAATTAATCATGTTTTCTGTTATACCAGGTCAATGGTCGTGTCCAGCGAACGGCTTCTTAAACCATACTCCACGCCATTGACACAGGCTGCTGTGGGCAGTATTGTTTTGCATGAATTTCATATATGCTTCCACAAAACCTTAGGTAATAATGGAATTTACTACGACAGCTGTGGACTACGTGAACGTCATTATGAGTCACCTGTATCCCTTCATGCTTGATGTCTTTCACGATGGCGATGGCCTCTACCAGCAAGATAACTATGTCAAGGCCATAATTGTGCTACAGTGGTTTGAGCAGCAAGATAATGAACTAACAGTGATCTTGGCCAAAAAATTCACTTTATCTGAGCCCAACGGAATCCGCTGCTGCGCACCAGCTCCGCTCCCACAAACCGTCGGTCCGTAATTTACGGGAATTGCGTGACCTGTGCGCAGACATCTTGCGCCAAACACCTCAGAAACCTACTAAGAACTTTCCGAATTCATGGCACCCTAAAGTTTTTTTAAGAAAAAAAGCTACTAAACAGGTGTCATAATGTTTCGGTTCGTTCGTGAGTGACTGCATTAAAGATGTGCGAATATTTTATGCAGTGGCATCTGAATGTCATAATTATGGTAAAGATTTGTGTTACATGTACGATAATACATGTAACTGAATAAAGAAAATGTAGCTGAGCTGTGATTTACGTTCAAAAAATGAAATGAGACTTTGAAACTTCACTGGAACGCCAAGAATTATGTCGCAGTTCTAAGACAAGAGGGGCATATGTATGGTACCAAATCGTAACGTCATTAGGAAACTCACTCATCCGTGGTAATTTGTAATTCATGTAACAGTCGGTCATTCGCAGTAGGAAATATCTCGCACCGAAATTTACAGTTTCTTCCAGGCCATGCCGTTGGAATATTCCTTATTTTAATGAAAAAGGTTCAAATCTGCATTTGAGGATGCGGGTAGCAGAACAAGATCAAGTAGAAACGATCCTCATCGGAGGAATTTGTATTATGAATGGTTCATAATATGGTGAAAAATGGAGGTAAATTCGTGAGAAGCGTAACATTGCCGCATGAGACACATTTCAATTAACTTGAACGTAACATTAATTTAACATTGCTGTAGGAGTTAGTACGCAGTTAGTCGAAGTCAAAAGAAAAGTCAGTTTACCACGAATTAACATCTGGTGTGAACTGACAAATGGCTCTGAGCGCTATGGGACTTAACATCTGAGGTCATCAGTCCCCTAGACTTAGAACTACTTAAACCTAACTAACCTAATGACATCACACACCTCCATGCCCGAGGCAGGATTCGAACCTGCGATCGTAGCAGTTGCGCGGTTCCGGACTGAAGCGCCTAGATCCGCTCGGCCACCGCGGCCGGTTTGTGGACTGACATGTGAAGCTCTATTGTCATTATTGTTTTTTGCACATACCGCAAATGGTCAGCCGCAAGTTGACATACCCTGTACATTCATCTTACCACCCATTTATAAACCCTACCGTGACGAGCATTTTCCTCTCTAGGAAGATAGAGTCATCTAAAAAGCTTTTATTCAACTGCATTTAACGAATTAGTTTGGTTGATTTATTACACAAACTGATGTAACAATCACGTAATGTGGAGGATGAGGTGTGGCTAGTGTGTAGCCACTACTTGGCCGTGATAACGAATATATATATTTTGATAGTACTACCTTTCCACCCCGCAAGCTGCACACATCCCATTTTTGCGAATTTTTTCTGTACGTCTCCAAATTTTCATCGAAAACATATCAGTGCTTTAACTTTGCGACCAACTGGTCCTCTGCAAGTTGTTATTTTCTTGGATCATACATTGCCTCCCATTCATGCAGTGTGCCACGCTGTAATATACAACTCTATTCCGCAGGTGGGCGATTCAGATCCCCTGCCGACCACCCATATTTCCGGTGAATACCTTATGTCAAATGCAGAGGAGGTTTCTTTGAAGAACAAAGATTTCTTTTCACACCCTTCCATAATGTAAGCTTGTACTTCGTTTCTAGTGACGTCGTAGTCGACGGGACGTTAGGCCCCAATATTCCGTCTTACTTCTCTAAGGCCTTCCCGAGGTATATACATATAAAAGATATCGAAATGCGAAACAGACCTCCAAGGTGAAATCTTGTTGATCTGAATAGACCTTGCGGTGGGCCACTGTGTTAAAATTTATGGCAGAATTTTAACGATCAGTCACCTATGATCCAGCTCTTGTCTAGCTACTAACATGCAAGTACTTTAGGTGTATGAAAAATGATCACCTAACTGATGAAATGCTAGATAAGATGGAGTGAGCCACAACAAATAATAAATTGTTTGTGGTTGCTTTAATAGTCACGATGTAGATCTAATGCGTCGAACTGCATTTCTTGCAACCAGTTCAGATGTTATTAAAAAAATCTATTAATAGTAAGTAAATAAGTTATACCCTTGTATTTGATGCTAGGAGATATATGTAGATTACAATTCAAAACACTTTGAGAAATATAGTGAACTAATCTGCATGGGAGAAGAAAAGTAATTGCGACAGGAAAGAACTCTGAAAATAATACTTTCAAAAACTGAGCCGTAGGAGCCAATAAAACACTCCAAAGGGTTGGATGTATATACCATGATCCGATAAATTTAGCTTCATACATAGAGTCGTGTCGTTACCTTTATATCTACAGGACTGCTCTACAATTCCCACTCCAGTGCCTGGCGTTCAGATTATTTCTCTACCATTCCGCTTTCGAACAGCGCGGGGGAAAAAGTAATACATCAGTCCTGCCGTGGGAACTCACAGTTCTTTTATTACCATGATCATTTCTCCCTATATATGTGGGCCTCAAGAAAATATTTTCATATTCGGAAGAGAAAGTTGGTAATCGAAATCTTGCCGCAATGAAATATGGCTTTGTTGTAATGACTACCGCCCCAACTCGCCTATCACATCGGTGACAAGCCCGGCTCTCTCTCTCTCAAATGTTCAAATGTGTGTGAATTCCTAAGGGACCAAACTGCATAGGTCATCAGTCCCTAGACTTACACACTATTTAAACTAACTTATGCTAAGAACAACACATACACCCATTCCCGAGGGAGGACTCGAACCTCCGGCGGGAGGGGCCGCGCAGTCCGTGACATGGCGCCTCAAACCACAAGGCCACTCCGCGGGGGTCTCTCTCTCTCTCTCTCTCTTTCTTCTGTTTCACGATAACACAAACGGAGCTGCCTTCTTTGAAATTCTGCGACATCTTTTGTAAATCGTAACTGGTATGGAACAAAAATTAATCATTACTATAATTGAGCAAAGCAGAAAGGAAAACATGAGAAATCATCGTACATAGCAAAATATCCCCAAAAATAGAAAATGTGCTGCCTATATAGGTAAGGAGTATCTCTGAATTCGAATAACCACTTTATTTAAAGAAAGGGAGACCCTGCATTTGACACATAATGTTTCAGTTTGCAGTTTCTCTGTGAGCGGAGAGTATTTTGTTAATGAACTAAACTCTTTTTGGAGCCAGTTACTGGAGCCTTTGAATAATGTAAATCAAAGATTTCAGTGTCAGATGAATTGTATGTTTCACAAAGCAGCATTTCAAAAATTTTTGAGACAGTTCAGTGACACAGGAATTGAAAGCCGTATCGTAGTATATGCTCAGTGAAGAGTAACAGCTCCACTGCATGACTGATATTCTAGCCTTACTTGTAGAACTAAATCCAAAGATTTCTGCCAGGCAACTGTCCGTAGAGTTTCCAGATGTCGCAAAAGGTGCAGTTTATCGTCAAACTGTGTATCTGAAGCTAAGAACGCTTGGTCAATGTATTAGGCACTCGGTGATGCGTACCCCATTCTTTTTGTAGTAGAGTTGCAGTTATTGTTTCTTCTCTTTGTTAATATTTCGATCCTCGATACTGGAGAGGGTGGAAAGGAGAAAGCTTGTATGCCCCATTAATGCGGGTTACATTCTAATAAAGAAATTTACTTAAATCAAAGTTTTATAAAAAAGTGACTATTAAAAAAGAGCCATATCACAGGTGGATGGCGTTGAGGCATGATAAAAGCTGATCTCCAAGACACCGATGCATTTCTGTTAATGATACTCTTGTTCTTTTTTTAAATTATGTATTGCCTTTCAGATCGTATCCATACAGTCATCTCAACACTGGAAAATTTATACTACAAGTTGTTTTGACAGTTCAGATTATACATTAGCTTAAGTCGTACCCAGGTACGGAATTACATAAGCTTTACAAAATTGCAGATTCCGACTAAAAACAAATGTCACATCCACAGTATACTGAAATGACTAAACACGACGAAAATGTAACACACGAGACACAGAGGGAGTATGCTATAAATGTTCTGTGGATACTCTTTATGGTATCGTTGTAGCTTGCACCATGCGATTTCCTTGGGTTTAATAATAGAGGTGAATAGGGTGGTACGAAAAGAGACTATAGTGTTACTTGAATAGAGAACTGATTTCCGGAAAGTAAATTGAAGAAGGAGATTTTCTGAGCCACTGTTATCGCGCACACAAGGCAGTGCATAGGTGGAGCTGTCATTTGCATTCATCTCATTCATGCTGAAAGGTTTCTGACGTGATTATGGCTGCACAAAGAATTAACAAACTTTGAACGTGGAATGGTAGTTGGAGCTAGACGCATGGGACATTCAGTTTCAGATATCGTTAGGGAATTCAATATTCTGAGAGCCATAGTATAAAGAGTTTTTCGAGAATATCAAATTTCGGGCATACTGTCAGCATGGTAACGCAGAGGTCAACAGCCTTCACTTTACAACTGAGAGTAGTGGCGTTTGAGCAGGGTTGTCAGTGCTAGCAGACAAGAAGTAATGTCTGAACCAACTGCAGATATCAATGAGGGATGTGAAACGAGCGAATCTGTTAGGACTGTGCAGCGAAATCTGCCATTTTCTGACTTTGCTGCCTTTGCTGACAGAACGACATTGCTTGCAGTGCGTCTCCTGGGCTCATTATCGTATTGGTTGAACTTTCGACGACTGGAAAACTGTGGACTGGTCATTTGAGTCAAGCTGCAGCTGGTAAGAGTTAATGGTAGGGTTCGAGTGTGGCGCAGAACCCATGAAGCCACAGATCTAAGAGTAGGGGGGAACAGGGGTGCGGTACCATTTTGTGGGTTGCTACATCAGGGGCGAAAATATTGTTCTCCTTTGTTTGACAGGTACTTAACCTATTGTTCTGTTATGTGGTTTTCCATGTCGCTGCACTTAACCTATTGTTAAAACCACCCCCTCTCACTCGCCTCCCCCCATGCTGCTAGAGTACACTTTCAACTTTGAGTTATCTATTGTTCTCATTTCATTGACAGGTACTTAACCTATTGTCCTGTTAAGTGGTTTTCCTTGTCACCGCACTTAACCTATTGTTCCCCTACCCACTTTCCCCTCACTACTACAGGTACACTTTCAGGTCTGAGTTATTGGAGTAGTCTCTGTCACTACTATCACTTTGATTGACTACTTAATTAAGTTGTAAACCCCCTCTCCACCCACCCTGCCTCCCTTCCAGAAAATGTTTGGGGAAAAAGACTCAGTTGATCGGCCATTTGGAGCGAAATAGTTTGCTGTGTATGGAATATTGTTTTAAAGGATTCAAGGCAGTGTATGGAATATTTGGAAAGGGTATATTTTTTATTTATAAAAAAAAAACATTTTTTGGGGGGTTGGATTTCTCTTGCTCATCATTCTCTGCTGTTTGGAAACACGTACGTCTTGCAAGAAGCAATTACATTGGGCAAACATGTTGCATAACCCAAAGTTCAGCACTGTACTCTGGCTGCCTTAACCTAATGTTTGGACCTTTGTTGGAACTTGACCTATTGTTTTGTTAAGTGGTTTTCAATGTCACTGCACTTAAACTATTGTACTGCCTTTGATACGAAATTAAGTAATCAATTATGTCCTCCCACCATTTTCTGGTACACTTTTCGAATTTCACGTGCTTTTGAACACCATTCTGGCACATTTTTCTTTGTCACCAATCCACTTAAACTATTTTACTGCATTTTACATAAATGCTGTTATGCCCCATGTCACCCACTCACTCTCACATCCCCTTAACTATTATACCGCTAACACCACATTGATATAAAATTTTTTTTTGCAAATTAATTATATCGATATTCTTCACATGTGGGGTAGTTTTTGTTTTTAATTCACGGCATCCTATTGGTCTTAGAGTATTGTTCTACAGTTCCCTTACCAGTAGTTTCCCTTACCAGTTCTCCTGATTCAGGAGAGTGAGAAGGTTCAAGCCGGCCACCGTGGCTGAGCGGTTCTAGGCCTTCAGTCCGGAACCGCGCGACTGCTACTGTCGCAGGTTCGAATCCTGCCTCGGGCATAGATATGTGTGATGTCCTTAGGTTAGTTAGGTTTAAATAGTTCTAAGTTCTAGGGGACTGATGACCTCCGATGTTAAGTCCCATAGTCGTCAGAAACGTTTGAACCATTTTGAGAAGGTTCACAGAAGAACGGCAAGATTCGTGACTGGTACATTTAGCCATCGCGAGAGCGTTGAAAATCTTATTGAAATTTTGAAGAGAGGCACACTTGCAGGTAGATGACGTTTTAAACGGAAGGGGCTGCTCACTAAATTCCAAAATCCTATCTTCGCTGCGGATGTAGAGCATATATTATTACCATCAACTTTCATATCACGCAGTTATCACCATTCAACGATAACGGAAATTAGAGCTCGTACTGAGACGTTCAGACAGTCGTTTCTCACTCGTGCGAACCGCGAGAGGAACAGATGGAGTAAAATATGACTTTGGTGCGAATAGTGCTCTCCACCACACACCGCTTGGTGGCTAGCAGAGAACATATGTAGATGTAGATGGAATATAGTTTAAACAAAAGATCGCCAGTAATAAAAAATACATCCCACCACTGAGCTCCTGACGCTGACGCAGGAGTTCGGGTGCACTAGCGCTCACAGCGAAGCTACGACGCGACAGTTCGGGCCCTAAAAGGATGAGGAGGCGACATGTCTTTCATACTTTACACTTGAGAAGTTCCTGTATAAATACGTGTCCACCTAGGTACCGTTGCTGGTGCGATGATGCATAACTGTGGTTCGGTCCACAGCGTAGAGAATATCACAGGGTACATTCCTAACGGGACAATTTGTCGGTCAGTGGATTTACCCGTCAATCTGCCAGTCTGGGAGCACCATCTGCCATTGTTTTCTCCAGACACTACTTTCAGAGGCAAAATTATTTTACACAGATGGCCACGTTGTACTGACAGTTAAACCCCGCAGAAGTTGTCTACAGATCATCAAATACATACAAGAATCACAAAAATATTTAACAGTCTAACTACAATTAAATATTACAATTGCTGCTGCACTCTGACACCGATCGACGTACATGTAATGTTTCCTCTGGAACGAATCTCAGTATCTATAGCCCACATAATTTTCGACACAAAACATCTCTCGCGGTTATCGACGTCCTTAACCTTTACGTCCCTCACGATAGGACATACATTCATTTTCTCTGGTCGTGCCACAACATAAGCCACAGTAACATTACACTACAATATACATACAAATTTTACACAAATAGTGCAGTTATCTTTTATATCTGTACAGCGCCCGAAAAAATTATGGTATACCTACACTCACACATCCTATATGTCTCGATTCTCCTCAGTCCTAGGATATTATCTGACAAAGTCGTTGAATCAGCGCTTCTGGAAGGTGTTGCCAAGATTCTCTCAAACAAGTGTTATGAAGGACAGATGTCCTGAACTGTGTGTGATAATGAATACCGCACCCGCGGACGTAATCCTTCGAAAGACGTCACCGACGTGGGCTGGTGTACTGTATTTCAACATCACCATCGATAGAACAGCAAAGAAAATGCTAGGTTACGCTTGGGGGTGCCGATGAGGGGGCATATTGTTACAGCCGTTTTCCCCGTCCTGTTTCTACACTATAGCATATCCAGTTGAACACATGCATTGCTATATTGTGCAGCTGTTTAGGAAATGAATCTATCACCACTTACGTTCAGATATACTTCTCATTGCGCTGAAATCACAATTCGACATGTTCAAACTATCCCTCCATTACGAGCAGATACACACAGTCTTTTTTTTTTTGTTTTTATGTGAATAGTAATTTGATTACTTCCCAAAATCATGTGTCGGAACGTAAGCCAAGGTACCTTCACGTTCAAGCAGCAGCATAACATTTCTGACCATCAATTATACACTCCTGGAAATGGAAAAAAGAACACATTGACACCGGTGTGTCAGACCCACCATACTTGCTCCGGACACTGCGAGAGGGCTGTACATGCAATGATCACACGCACGGCACAGCGGACACACCAGGAACCGCGGTGTTGGCCGTCGAATGGCGCTAGCTGCGCAGCATTTGTGCACCGCCGCCGTCAGTGTCAGCCAGTTTGCCGTGGCATACGGAGCTCCATCGCAGTCTTTAACACTGGTAGCATGCCGCGACAGCGTGGACGTGAACCGTATGTGCAGTTGACGGACTTTGAGCGAGGGCGTATAGTGGGCATGCGGGAGGCCGGGTGGACGTACCGCCGAATTGCTCAACACGTGGGGCGTGAGGTCTCCACAGTACATCGATGTTGTCGCCAGTGGTCGGCGGAAGGTGCACGTGCCCGTCGACCTGGGACCGGACCGCAGCGACGCACGGATGCACGCCAAGACCGTAGGATCCTACGCAGTGCCGTAGGGGACCGCACCGCCACTTCCCAGCAAATTAGGGACACTGTTGCTCCTGGGGTATCGGCGAGGACCATTCGCAACCGTCTCCATGAAGCTGGGCTACGATCCCGCACACCGTTAGGCCGTCTTCCGCTCACGCCCCAACATCGTGCAGCCCGCCTCCAGTGGTGTCGCGACAGGCGTGAATGGAGGGACGAATGGAGACGTGTCGTCTTCAGCGATGAGAGTCGCTTCTGCCTTGGTGCCAATGATGGTCGTATGCGTGTTTGGCGCCGTGCAGGTGAGCGCCACAATCAGGACTGCATACGACCGAGGCACACAGGGCCAACACCCGGCATCATGGTGTGGGGAGCGATCTCCTACACTGGCCGTACACCACTGGTGATCGTTGAGGGGACACTGAATAGTGCACGGTACATCCAAACCGTCATCGAACCCATCGTTCTACCATTCCTAGACCGGCAAGGGAACTTGCTGTTCCAACAGGACAATGCACGTCCGCATGTATCCCGTGCCACCCAACGTGCTCTAGAAGGTGTAAGTCAACTACCCTGGCCAGCAAGATCTCCGGATCTGTCCCCCATTGAGCATGTTTGGGACTGGATGAAGCGTCGTCTCACGCGGTCTGCACGTCCAGCACGAACGCTGGTCCAACTGAGGCGCCAGGTGGAAATGGCATGGCAAGCCGTTCCACAGGACTACATCCAGCATCTCTACGATCGTCTCCATGGGAGAATAGCAGCCTGCATTGCTGCGAAAGGTGGATATACACTGTACTAGTGCCGACATTGTGCATGCTCTGTTGCCTGTGTCTATGTGCCTGTGGTTCTGTCAGTGTGATCATGTGATGTATCTGACCCCAGGAATGTGTCAATAAAGTTTCCCCTTCCTGGGACAATGAATTCACGGTGTTCTTATTTCAATTTCCAGGAGTGTAGGTGTATAAAAATATATGACACGTCCTCACTTGCACCAGCTGGGTGTCGCTTTCGCACTGCAAAAAGGCGTCCCACCGTTACGTATTTGTCGATGAATAAAGAATGTAGTTACAATTTAAAAGCCCTAGAGTATTTTCGGTTTATCTATTTCACCAGTTCCACGAAGCCTTTTGGTATTTTAGATACTTGTAAATCCAGCCAACACACAGAGAAGTCTTTTAAATATTCAGACAGCCAAGTCGAGGTTTGTGTCAGTGCGTTCCGTGCATAGCTTTCACCACACACACAATTTTCCCATGACTAAGAAATCATTGTGAGTGCGAAATATACTAGAGTACATTCATTCTAAGTTAATTTTAACGGGTGGAGCAGGTGGCGGAGAAACCGGAAAACTGTTTTAGTCTAAGCGCCGTACCTGTTTAACACATTGGAGTAAGAGTAGGATCATCGCGGTATGGATATGTTGTTTCAATTGGTAAAATTGAGTTTGTTAGGAAAAACAAAAGAACCTGTTAGAGCTTCATACAAATATTTTGTTTGTTACATGTGCGAGAAATGGTGCTACAGCCCTGTTTATATCCTATAACGTGTATGTGTGTGGGAGCTGAATTTTCAAAAAGGAATTCATGTTATGTGAAAACTTCCTATAGACCTGAATGCAAATAATGATTTATTACAAGCCTGCAATAGACTTGTGATTGTCTCTTTCAGCGCACTAGCTTTATCTAACTGAATAATCACTATGGCTCCACTGTCATCAGTTATTCAACTTCAAGTGTGTCGTAGATTTCCCTGAATAAGGTACTGCCGTACTTCTGAGGTGCGGTAGTGAGTGTAGTGTGCAAAGTATGGTCATGCTTTAGTTATCGCTGTTGAAGGGGGCTAGTGATTGCGCAACTCTGACTGTTCAAAAACAGAGCTGTAACCACACATTAGAAGAAATATTCCATAGCTCTTACTTCGTTAATGAGAACTACGGATTCAGGGGAAAAGAGAATGTTACTGCTTACAGCGTGTTTGAGCTGGTGAAATCAAGAAATGCGTGTAATGTGCTCTCGAATATTTATATGAAACTGATAAAGAGTCGTCGCCACGTGAACGCTTTTGATTATTACGTGTTCCCTACACAACTTGTACCATTACTACGTGATATATATTTTACTAGTAGCTGACATATGTCAAAGTATGAGCCACGATTTAAGCACTATTACTCGAATGAGCGATGCCACACTGATGGGCCGCCATTGGCGTCCCTTATATCACGTTAGTTTAAGCTTTACAGTAACGTCTTGCTGGACAGTACACTATGTTGCTACCAGACACGGAATTTGTTAACGTAAATGCCGGAAGCCAGCCACCGATAAAGTATTTGAAGGAGATGGAATCAAACGTGAATGGACGGAGACACCATGGGTGTGCAAAACCTCACTTTGAGAGCTTAACTGCCGGCCAGAGTGGCCGTGCGGTTGTAGGCGCTACAGTCTGGAGCCGAGCGACCGCTACGGTCGCAGGTTCGAATCCTGCCTCGGGCATGGATGTGTGTGATGTCCTTAGGTTGGTTAGGTTTAGTTGGTTCTAAGTTCTAGGTGACTGATGACCTCAGAAGTTAAGTCGCATAGTGCTCAGAGCCATTTGAGAGCTTAACTACTGAGGGCAGAAGTGTAAAAAACTAGACAAAAATAGAAAATCCAGTATAAATACCTGGTAAAACTTGAGCTATTACACATGACGTATGGAAGGATACAATATAAAGATGTAGGAAATGAAACAAACCAAACGGAATACAGCCACCTAAAATATAAGCGTTACAATCAATACAAAAGGGCAAAATTGAAATGACTAGTGGAGAAATGAAAATTGTAGAAGCATTTATTACTATTAGAAAGGGGGATGAGACTTGAGAAAGTAATGGACCCAGGAATACATAAAAGTGCTGTATAAGGAAAATTACCTGAAAGACAATATAATGATAAAAGAAGAGGAAGTACATGAACATGAGGGAGAAAGTATTTATTTTGAAGAAGAATTTGACTGCTTCCTGATTAACCTAAATCATAACAAAAGCATTGATTCTCACACATCTGGAGGTCGAAAACGACAGTTCCTAGTGTGATGAGAAACAGAATGACATTCTTGACAAAATTTGCCATTATTGACACTCTCTAGGCAATTTAGCCCTTATCTAAGGACATCGCGGGGCTACAAGCACATTAAAGGTGACCTCAGTACTTCGGAATATAACATGACAGCAATATTTGCTCTGGTATACAGGGTCGAGCCACTGGGGACCGTTCAAAACTATTGGACGAAAACTGAATATGGTGGGAGGCAGAACAGCGTATTTATGATTCTTCATCCACCGCTTTCGCGACTTCCTGCGGTGTGTGCACGTGTTGTTGTTGTAGTGGTCTTCAGTCCTGAGACTGGTGTGATGCAGCTCTCCATGGTACTATATCCTGTGCAAGCTTCTTCACCTCCCAGTACTGCAACCTACATCCTTCTGAATCTGTTTAGTGTATTCATCTCTTGGTCTCCCTCTACGATTTTTACCCTCCACGCTGTCCTCCAATGCTAAATTTGTGATCCCTTGATGCCTCAGAACATGTCTTATCAACCGGTAGGGGTGCGATATTGACACTCTTGTGAATGAAATGGCAAAGAATTCCTCTAAGCCCCCGTAATTCAGCAACAGCTTTGGTGCCACTCAAGCATCCATTTGCGTACTTTAAAAATGTCCCTGCACAGAGATACTTATTCACCGATCGTTGTCCGCTGGTGGGACTGGCAACCTGCATCACACAAGCGCCTGCCGGCCACATGCAAAATCAGAGGGCGGCGAAAGAGTTTCCTATCTGGTCATCGGGTTGGGCTAGTTAGATGGGAGTCTCTGTGCAGACACATTTTTGAAGTACCCAGGTTAGGTGAGCAGGTGGCACCGATAAAGTTTCTTCCGAACTCAGTGCAATAAGCCCATTTGCCGTTTTCTTTACGTGTGGTTCAGTCTCGCACTGTACCCACGCCACGGGGAGGGAGTGGGAGGGGTGTGTGTGTGGGGGGGGGGGGGGCGTAAAGAACAAAGGATGAAAATGGATAAACATCCATTTTTACCGTAGATCAAATCTTTAGACAAGGGTTCAATTGTCCAGAGGGTGTTATCAGTGGCAAAATGTGGCAAGAACGTCGTCCTGTTTATCATCGGGGAGCGAACTGTCGTTTACAACCACGAAATGTGTGAAAATAAACGCCCATAGGGATGGGGTAGTTTCATTGAAACCATTTATGCCACCTCCTGGGTCCTTTTTGTGTAGATTCTGTTAACACGAAACGCTTTCCTCGGCCACCCATAACAGAATCGCGTGATTCCTACACTGGGTGTGGCGGTTGTGACTTCCATCGCAGAGACATTAAGAAGGAGTGAAATGTGAGTAAGAAGCGGTGTGACGACTTTCCAATCAGGTGACACGTCCACGATGGTGTTTGGAAGAATTGTTGTGAAATTTGGTGCCGGTGTGTCATCATTAATCCATCTTACACGTTACATGAACCTCTGAGCTATGGCCTGTATTTCGCATGTGTCGACACATTGCTGCTGAAGAGTCGCCGAGCCCAAGGGTTATGTCGCAGGGCGCCAAGGCTTAGCACCAACACAGAGGAGGGATGTATGCACCTTTGAGCCAAATCTCAAACTGATGCCTTGCAATGGAAGAGAATTGCGGGTTTCAAATATTTATGATCATAATTAAACTTTCCTTGATATAACACGGAAACTAATCATCGTACGATTGGGAAGAGAAAAAATGTGGAATCAATTTAACTGAAACACTTTTAATATACTGCTACGGTACATTAAACCATTACAAACTGGTACCATAACTGCTGTAAAAGGGGCTTAGTATGGCGCCCATCAGTATCCAGAAGAGTCTGAAACCGCAGGATTGCATTCTGCACAGCAAAACGAAGCGTGTCCGTAGGTATGCTGTCTACCTCTCCTCATAATGTGCGCTTCTGATCAGAACACGTGTGAATGTCAAATTTGAGGAGCAGGTGAACTTCACGAGCGATGTACGGTGCGGTTCCATCTTGTATGAAAATTATTGAGTTCAGTGCGTCTCCCTCCAGGACTGGTATGACATGCTGGCGAAGCATACGCCAGCATGTTCAAAAAAGAATAAGCCAATGATGAACGTAGCCGTGAAGCCACACCATACTGTGACAGGTTCACCACATGGAGGAACTTCATGCACAGTGACTGGAGGTGAAGATCCCCACACTCTGCAATTTTGGTGTGTTCACGTCACCCGTCAGAGAAAATTGAGCTTCCTCTGTCCATAGCATGGTCCAGCGCCAGCCCTCATCAACTTCAATCCATGCGAGAAAGTGGAGAGTGAATTCGACACGTAGTTGTGAGCCCTGTGGTGCAAGCTGCTGTGCGATATGGATCTCGTACAGATACCATTTGAGAATGGTTCGATGGATCTTCCGTACAGTGGACCACGGGATGTTCAACTGCCGTGACGCAGCACGCGCACTTCCTGACGATCGGGAACTGAGCGCAGCGTTGTCTGCCATAGCAACAGCGATTTCATCAACCACCTGTGGCGCAACCAGTCGTCGGTCTCTTCCCGGAGCGACGCCCAGTTCTGTTGATTCGAACTTTTTCATCGTGATTTGCACAGCAGGTAGAGAAAGAGGACCCCTCTGTAATCCTTACACCCGGTGATATTCTGGAAGTGCAGCTGCAGCATTACTGTTGTTTTGACAATAGAGCTTCACCAATAATGCCCTGCTGCTTTTGTCCAGACTCATGTTGACACGTCAACAAGTGAACTGCACGACTGGTCAGGTGTGTGAGACTACGAATCACGATGATTGATCACGGCACCTCGTGGACATGGTTGGAACTCAACGATGGTGCTGTAACGCACGGAAATATACACCCCATACTCGGGACATAAATGCTACCAAGTTTGGTACTTGTACGGTAATTAGTTTCCGAGTTATAGCGTGTTAAATAGTAAAAGTTTAATTACAACCACCCGGTACTTCTCGCCGCAGTCGACAATGTTGAACCAGTCCTTCAGTGGAGTCGCAGATGGTGATTGCTAGAAATTAGTGAATATTCTGTAAAGGATAAAAAGTCTGTAGCCAGTTTCTTGTAGGGGAAAAGTGCCTTCTCTTCCTTCTCCTGCGACCTCCCTCTCCCCATGTGGACTCCTATTGTATTGTAGGATCTCCAAGGTCGGGGAGTGCGAATTGAAGCAGATATGCCGTTTGACCGAAGGCTGTATATTGCTGACGACAGTGGACTTGAGCACCGCGCGGCGAAGGAGGAAGCAACCATAAAAAGTGAATAAGAAACGTAATTCACTTGCACCTCCAGTGTAATACTTTCACTGGTCCTAAGTTTTCTTTGGTACGGCATGCTGTGAGAACAAAAGAGAATTCAACAATAAACCTCGTATAGCTGATTGATAATATCACCGGAGTTATAAGTCGTTGTGTGCCATTTGCCATCGACTGCATTTCACATGCACATAGTGTCCTAAGACAATTGGAAGTAAACTTTTCTTATGCATTAGATCTTTTGTTGTTATTCTACTCCAAATGAAACTCTGCGACACGCTACAGTAAGTAAGTGGTTTGTTTCATCACCGCCAGACCGCGACGGCGGTCTGTCACTAGTGAGGACATAGCGTAAACCGGCAGAATCGAACACGGCTGTACGCAAAGAGGAGACTCCAGTGACGTAACTACGGAGGAATATACAGCACTCTTTGGGCATTCATGTCCTGCCCACGAAGAATAGATCGTAGTGACATCCAGGCATTTCCCTAAGGACACGGGTTATTCCAGCTTAAACAGTGTCACCTAGAAACCCGACAATCCCTTCACTCGTACATGTCTTTCTACTGTATATTCTTAAAAGATGTTGTGGGAGGTACTTGTACTCTAAAACTTGAAATAGGTTTACTCTGTTTTCTCTCTGTCTCTCTCTCTCTCTCTCTCTCTCTCTCTCTCTCTCTCTCTCTCTCTCATACTTCTTCATGATGATTTAACGCGAGGTGTACTGGTAAATTATTTTGTCTCTCTGTTTCTCTATTAGCTGTACCATTGTGAATAAACATTCTTTGCGCGATCAGACTTAACAGAAGCCATTTAGAGCATCATATTTGAGTGTTCGAAATTACATTAGCTTGAAGTAACGTTATTTAGGTCCTACGTGTGAGCACAATATAAGCTCTTACAGAAAACGAACCCTAATGTCCGTCTGACATATAAAAATAATACATTCTTTAGTAAATATCACGCTCTGTATTATTTTCCCTATTAATATGGCTTCGTTCTTAAATTTTAAACTTACAGTTTTCACCTTTACGTTCTTCTGCTGTATAGTTTCGGTTCGCATGATCTTCTCAGGCTTTGAACGTTATGTGTAACTTGTAAGTAAGTAAATGTGATCATGAGAAAGTAATGCAAGGCTTATCACATGAATGTGCCCACAGTTGCTATCTGTACGTCTCGTTTTATAGTTTAACCCGCCTATCAAACGGCACTGTATGCGGAATGGCCAAAAGAAGAGTAACTAAAAAAATTATTAATGTTCGTAAGAGATTCGCGATGAACAGTAAGTTCCAAAATTATCAGCGAGAATCATATTTTGTATGAAACACTTCACGAAAATTTGGGGAATGGAAGGGGGCTAGAGTAGTATACGATAAATATTGCACTTCATTGTTGTGATATACCACATGATATACTCATGTGAGTCTCGTAAAATTTCTGAAATTCGAAGCCAAGTGCAAAGATATTTTGATTTATATATTAGTTTAAAGCAGTTTTACTATTAAGAGACTGGTAAAGGTTGAGAGGCTGTTTGGAGAGACGGCTGAATGCGAGGCAAAATTTATCTGCTCACAGAAACTGTTTGAGCCCGAATGCTTCAAAGTATTTGATAGAAAACCGAGTTCTCATACATCAGTCCACTTCGCCTCGCTTTAATTTCATCTCGCAAAAGTCTTCAATGAAAGTTCTAGATCTCGTATTCTGAAATATGCAGCTGACTTTGGCGCCAAATATAGCAGAGATATTGATGCAATGGACAAAGATAACGAAATAGCTGCTTTGAAGACCCAAGTGAAAGATCTTATTAAGGGTTTCCAATTTACATATTATGAAGGTTTTGCAATGCATTGGGTTAACCGAGCTCTAACCAACCAATGAAACAGGTTTCGGAGTATTTATGACACAGCCTGGAACTGTGACACCTTGTGAACGTAGTTTCAGCAAGCTGAAGATGATAAAAACTATGTAAGGTTGAACATTGTGTTAAGCAGACTGTCAAATTTAGCTATATTGCCGACAGAATACGACACAGTTGCTGAACTTGACTTCAGTGAGATAATAAATGGGTATGCTTCACTCAAAGCAAAAAATGCGGAGCATAAGGTAAAGAAACATTTCCTGAAAAGTGTATTTCCCTTCTTCTATTTATAGAAAAGGGAGGAAATGCGGAATATAATTAAGACAAGGAAATAGCTCCTGAAAAGGATATTTTCCAATTTCAACTGCAGCTCCTTTTTTAAATTTGTAATTCATAATTTATCTACTATCAGTAATGTATGAGAGGCAAATAAAACCTTTTTTATGCTACGCAGCTTAATAAGACTATTGTATACCAGCATGCATTAACTATAAGATAAAGATTTTGTATTAGTTTCAAACACGTATACACATTTGCAATTTATTTGCAACAGTGCTACTTTTAATATGTTGTGTGCAGCATTTTTCATTTAGGTTATTAGAGACTCATGCGTCTGTGAAAAGTTCTATGGGCGAAGGTAGTGTAAACACATTGCAAACTTGAGTATGTTCGAAGTAGATATGGTTCAAATGGTTCAAATGGCTCTGAGCACTATGGGACTTAACATCTGAGGTCATCAGTCCCACCGGTCTGTGTGGCCGAGCTGTTGTAGGCGCTTCAGTCAGGAACCGCGTGACCGCTACGGTCGCAGGTTCGAATCCTGCATCGGGCATGCATGAGTGTGATGTCCTTAGGTTAGTTAGGTTTAAGTGGTTCTAAGTTCTAGGGGACTAATGACCTCAGATGTTAAGTCCCATAGTGCTCAGAGCCATTTGAATCATTTGTCATCAGTCCCCTAGAACTTAGAACTACTTAAACCTAACTAACCTAGGGACATCACACACATCCACTCACGTAACTCATCTACCAGTGTGTGGAAAAGTGATTATAATACGAATGTCAATAAAATAAAAATAGAGGATTTTGTGCAACAGATGAATACTGAAGATTAGATAGGTATCTTGTGTACGAATAAAAACGTAATTCATTGCACAACTTGAATCAACCAATGGATAGGTTGATAAGAAACATTCTGAAGTCTAAAAGAATAATATATTTGGTAATAATAACAAATATTGTAAGCAAAAATTTTTGTGAAAGAGCAAGGCAGCAATGACGTACAAATGGATGAAATTTCTGTAGTTGTGCGGATAGGAAGAGGTTTACACAGGATAAACTAAGATGGAGAACCGCACCGTACCATTCCTCAGACAGTGGACTAAAACAATAACAAGTACTGCAACAAAATTTCCCATGTTGTCCATAGGGTTTTGGTGTTAATGCAGGCGAACGGACCAGACACCGCCCAGCCAGTCCTACTCGTACTCTCGAGGCACGGTTGGAAAGCGTTCTGGCCAGTGAAGTGGCCCAACATCTTTCAGAGTGCGTTGCATAACAGGCAAGTGTGTGAACGGCTCTTTAGCGGCTCGAAATGTACATGTCCCTGTAATCAAAGTAATTGCAATAAATGAACTGGGTAACGTTGTGGATGTATCCAACACTTTCCATTGTTCATTCAAGAAACACTAGACCTGTATTCTCGTGTAACCGATGGCCTCTGACACCTAACTGAAGTGGGTTCTCTGTATTGCTATCTGATACAGCCTTTTTTTTTTTTTTTTTTTTTTTTTTTTTTTTTTTTTTTTTTGTCGGCGCTGCACTGACGGCAAAACATAATCTACTTCCGTAATTTCATACAAGTTTACACAATTTTACTCCACCTGTACTCGAGTTGTATGTTTTGCTACATTAACGGGAGAGGGATCTGGGATGCATCACTTCTGCTTATTAAGTTCTTATTCGGTATAGGCAGTCGATAGGAGGTGCCATAGAGAAAGGGAACGGCTCGATATCAGGGTAAGAACTAACGACTAAGCTAATGTACAGAAACAGTTCCAATAAACCGTAACCTATATTCACTTCATTCTCCAAAGTGAAAGGGAGAATCGATGTAGAGCACATAATCTAACATTCAGTACGTGAAACCATCCTGAGCGCAAAAATAAATAATTGAATGGCTATAAGAAAGAGAAATACTTCTGAATGTTGTCGATTTTCCTTCGTACCCAAGAGGCTCCTGAAGATAACACAGAAAATTATAAATCTCGCTAAATAATAATGCCACTAAGAACTGAAAGGTCAAAAGTGAAATGATAAATTATATGTAAGCTATGAAATCCACCAAGTATTTGGATAATTCCGATAGTACATTTTAATTTTCTGCTTCCCCTAAAACTTTCCCCTCCCTCAAACGAGTAGGGTGTCACAGCATCCCACATATTGATGCACGTCCAGACTGAGCAAAATTCCGATCCTCAACCAGATTTAAGTTTTCTGTGCTGTCTGTATTTCGATTAAGGCGGATTCCGAAACTGTCCCTGCGAAAAGGGTACAACCGATTTTCTCTCCTATCCTTTTCCATTTCAAGCTTGTTTTCTAAAGATACCCTCACTGCTTTAATTATTACATTTTACCTTTGTAATGCAATTTTAAGGCTGTTTATGGGTAAATCAATAATTATTAAAATAGTGTCATTACTTGACTTTATGCCAAGAGAGAGAAATACAGGAGAAAACATAACTTCACCAACAAACTTCCAGTGGTTGTTCAGGGAAAACTGAATATCTTGTTATAAAGGACTCACGGTGTCCGGCGGCTCGATACAGAGTTATTGCCCCTATTAGCTTTGTCCTGAAAATAGTGCGCAACAATGCAAATGTCGACGGTATACGCTGTGTGTCACGATACCTACTGTAGACAACAGTAATGTCCTCTTGAGCTCTTTACCCTGAAGTTCGAATTCACTACTGCTCGATTCTGTTTAGAATTTTGTTTTCCGGCCATGTTAGCTGTGAGTTAATCGTGATAGACAACAGTACAATAGATAAGTTTACTGATGAATACTTGGCAGATACGCACCTAATGTATGGGTTCCCTAAATGTATGGAAAAGCTTCAAATAATGTAAAGTTGAACAGTCCCCGCAGCGACGTCAGCCACGTCAGCTTTACATATTACAGGGGTTTTCACTGTCTTGAAGATATTTTTCCAGAATTTCCCAGAAACAAAGGTAACTAGGGTGAATAACTGAGTAAATCATAATTACCTTATTACTGTGCAACCAACCTTTGGAGACTGCGTGTCCCTGACACTAAAATATTGAGAAGTAATCCGTGAACAACTTCTGAAAGTTTGTTCAGCCCGTATACACTGATGAGCCAAATTATTAAGACTACCTGCTTAACACCTTGTTTGTCTGTCTTTGGAACTAAATATATCACCGATTCTGTGTATCAGGGATCCGAAAGTTTATTGGTAGGTTTGTGGAGATATGTGGCATTAGATGTCTACGCTCGAGTCACGGAATTCGAGTAAATAACAGGCCACCGATTTGCATACGCTGTGATGACGCCCGATAGCGACCCAAATGGGTTCCATAGTATTTACATCAGTCGAATTTCTACCCCAAGACATCAACGTGAGTTCATTTTAATGCTCCTGAAACCACTGTAGCACGGTTATGGCTCCGAAACACCGACAATTACACTGCTGAAAGATGACATCGCCGTCGGGAAGACATCAAGCATGAAGGGATGCAGATGGTTCGCGGCTGTCAGTGTCTTCAATTAGTACCACAGGTCCCACGCAAGCGTGGGAGCAGTCTCTGCTTCCACCAGCCTGCGTTCGTGGCGTGTTGGATGTTACGAGCCACCGTTCAACTCGATGACGGCGTTTTTGGAGACGACGAGCGATCTAGTATAGCAAAAACGTGTTTCACAACAAGAGCCGACACGTTTTCACTGATCGACGGTCGAATCGCGATGGTTCCAGGACCACTGAAATCGTAACTGATGATGTCGTTGGGTCAACATGTAAACACTGAACATGTAGGGGTGGTTGGTTCAACGATGTACGATGAACAGTGTGCTCCGAAACGCTTGTGGTCTTTCGACAGAGATGCCACAGATCACCATGTATTCAGCTTTACAAGGCAGACATTCCTCCGAACCCCACGTTCTATGAAGTGTCTTCAACGTCCAACCACTTAGCTCCTAGTGGTAGTTTCACTGTCCTTCTACCTCTTTCCGTGGGTGCTCACAACAGTAGCATGTTAACATTCGACCAGCTTCGCCATTTTCGAGATACTCGTTCGCAAGCTCTGCCCTTTGTCAAAGTCGCTTATCTCAATGCATTTCCTCATTTGTAGCCCATATCTTCGCTAGCAAGATTTCCCTTCCGTGTCTGCTCCTCTTATGTACTTTTGCTACCGCCTCACGTGTCCACAACACTGCCACGCGTGATCCAATGACGCGGAGGGCGGTGGTCATAATAGTATGTCTTATCAGCGTAGACTGGTGTTTACTCTCGGAACGATCGTCCGTCATCCGGGCAGGAGAACATGAAAATATATAGTATTTCAAGAAAACACAAAAAATGTGCATTTACATGTTGTTTACAAAATAAGCCTTACCTAAGAGTATACAATCACATGAGAAATCAAGTCTAGTATCATTTATGAGGGGCATGATTGACCGAGAGGTCACAGCGGACAGTAAGTACCACATTCATCTTAGCTTTTGCTTAGGTTGTCTTGTGATCAGCAAAATATACACTTACGACGCGTAAAGGCGTGAAAATCTTCTTTGCTGCCGTCCACAACCAAGTAAACGAACTTGTGGACTACTGAAACCAACACTGATACACGGCTGATGCTTCACATACGACTTCTTGTGCAGTTCTTCGAAAGGATCATCGAGCAGAAGACAGAAACTGTCCTCGTAATGCTGTCATATGCAGATTTTTTGCGAATGCTTTTACATTATCGTGCATGAAAGAAACGTAGGTATTTTCGTTGTTAGTTCCCTAAACGAAGGTTGTAGTATTATGCTCACATACATATCATAAGAGTCGATTTGGTGGAATGAGATCGATCCAACAATTCGTGTAGTACAAACTGCACCTAATGCTCCTTCTGAAGAGCTTTCAAAATTCCATCGTTAAATGCTTAGCGAGTTTACGTACCCTGATAAACCCGGGCAAGCTTCATCGGAAAGAACAGTAGTTCAAGGTTATACTCTCCATCATTAGCAGAAAGCAATAGCCATTTGCAGTACTGATGTCGAGCAGAATTATTTGAATTGGTCGGTCAGTTCACTACCGTTCCTTTTTTAGATTTTAGTTTGAGTTTTTGTGTAGCTCTGTCAGCAGATGCTATTCATTCGGCAGCCTGAAGTGGAAAATGGCGCAAGGCTTTCCTCTGACTTACTTCCAAAGCTGCTCTTAACGCATCAGTCTGGTAAAGTCGATATGTCACTGGCAGAGTTCGAGGAATGAAAGTGTGTGGTGATCGGAGCCTGCCTTCCCAATATTGATTCTCGTACAACGTCGATGAGAGCACGTGATGTAACCTGTTCTCTAAGAACAAGATAACAATGTGCCATCAAAAAAACTGACCTATCGAGTAACATGGAATACCCTCTTTTACCCTAATGACAGTAGCTGCACTTTTCTTAGTAGTGCTGAGGTCAGGCTACGTGAGAAGGAGGGATGAAGGACAGCATCATCCCCATCTCGATGACCGATTCTTCCAATTGGGAGGGAAGGATTCTGAGGGCTGCTCTAGGCCAACTAATGGATTCATATCATCAGACAGTGGATTAGTCTGTCTTGACCAACGCAAGACGATGAGAGAGGTATCAGGATCCTAATTTCTTCCAATTTAACCACCCCCCACAAAATAAAGCTCCAATACTTGTCCGAGCGGATGGTGTTCTTGCGCCAGTGATACTCGGTGTCATGTGACGTGACGTGAGCGAAGATATACGTGTGGACTGCTCGCTTCTGTACTCAACAGCGATGCAATGGTTGCTTACCGTTTGTTGTTGTGTCGTTGTGTAGCAGTAAACTCGCTTCACTATGGACCTACAGGGTGCGGCACATAAATCCGTACAAATGAAACTTTTTTAAAAGCAAATTTATTAGACTAAAAGAAAATATGAATGAAAATGATAATCTTTTTACATGTAAGTTGTGATATGCTCCAAGAGTAACATTACTCGATGTTAACTCCTTCAGCCGCATTGATCCCCTCCAACCTTTCCTGAAGCGATCGCACACACTGTTTAAAACAGCTCTGTCCGTATTCGCAAAAGCTGCGTACAGATGCGAAATTGCAGTGCCTCGTTTTATTGGTAACTCTTTCGACTACGCTCCAAACATAGTCGAGAGGATTCAAATACGGGCTATTCGGGGACCAGAACTCCTTTGATCAAAACATGTCAACGTTATCCGTGAGCCAGTTTTGGACTAAATGGCTCATACGAGCCTCTGCACCGTCCTGTTGAAAGACTTATTGTCCCCCGAGGCCACAGTTACAATCCACGGTTTCACAACATTCGTCAACACTTGCAGATAAACTTATTTTGTGTCAGTTTGTCCCTTTTCAAGGACATATAGCGGCACGTTATCACCCTCACTGGACGCAACACCTAGGACTTGAACCCTTCAGTTCTCCGAAGCATTGTACTTGGCTACAGTATCTAAAACAGTTGATACCGTGTACCCAAAGACTCGGAACTATTTCAGTGGGCGACCGCCCAGCGCGAAGACTTTCGACGATCGCGGCTCTTCAGTTGTACTCCGCACTTGGCCGTAACATGTCATCCATGTTGAGATTCTGACTGTTTACTAGATGCCTATGGCTTTCAAGAACGTCAATCGCGACCTCCACCGGAACTAAGATATGGCGATAAATTCAAATCGAAATGTGTCTGGATTTAAGAGGTGCACCCAGTAATATTCCCTGAAACACTCGCCGGCACTCGACGGTGACCCTTGACATCAACATGTTTCTGGAAACGGCAACAGACTCAAGCTGCGACGATTTTCCCCACATCACAGCATAGCCGCGCCACAGATCGTGCCATGAATAAGGAAGGCGATCGTGATCTGGTAGCTAAGAGAAGAGCTCATGTCACTCCTCTCGCTCATTCTGCAGTCACGCTCCGTATATAGCCTGATGATACCGCAGTCGCTTCATATATGAATGCTTTTCCATAACAGTAGTTTCATAGTATTATCTTCTTCCAAGAAGGGAACGTATGAAAAATACTGAAAAAGTGTGCAGGCTTGTTCTCGTAATCTTCTTACTATAACAAATATTTCCGAACCCTGTACAGTTCTATTTTAACTGTAAGACCTGATAAAAGCCTTTTACACGGAATAAATGAAGCCTTTTAAAACGTTGCACATGTAACGCATACCTTAAAAAGAGCTTAACACATTTTTGCGGGCATCACATGTGAATATTCGCCGCCAAGCGGAATGTATACCGAAACATTCGATCAGAAAATTAACGGGAAAGTATTACGATCAGCAGATGGAGTCTGAGTGCCCATTTTGTTGTATTATGAGAATAAGTGCTGATACATGAAGGGATACCTATATGAGAAGGCTACTGTGGATAAGTTCACGTGTGTGCCTAGGTGGATAAATTTTCAAGTGTCGGACATGCAGCAATCAAACCAAAAGCGTTTGCGTAGCTTCTTCAACAGCATTTTGTATTTCCGTACTCAAAAGACAGCCCAGCTCTCTCTTTAGCCTTTCAACATCCTCCGATAACCCAGTTTTGTGTGTCTCAACACCAATTAATATGGGTTGTTATGAATCATAGACAGTTTCTGGTTCAATAGCGAGAAAATGTTTCTTGAACTGCGGATCATCCCTGCAAAGGCTGAAGACTGTGGGTAATATGAAGACATTCGTTTGTTGTCGGCAACGTAAATGCATTATTCTAGCACAATAACGTCATTTAAACAATTCCTAGTGTTTCTTGGAACATATGCAACATAATCGCCACTATTTAGGCGTATAGTATCTAGTACCAAGGAAACAGTATTGGAGGCAACGTAAGACGAGTTGAGAAGAATGAGCAGTTACCATATCTAGCTGTTCTGCAGAAACTCACCGTTGTTCTCATGAATACGTGTTCTACCAATAATAATGAATGAATGAATCATATGATTCCTTCTATGAAGGTGTTAGCTGTTCTCTACTAGGTTGTTGGAACTATCTACTTTCACTCCGACGTATTATGTTAATCTGTCTTTGAAGACCTCGCTGTTAGTGGAGCATTAATACATAAAGTGAAAGTTAAAAACTGAAAAAATAAATGCAGTCTCCGGGCATCTTGCATTGCGTTAGCCAGGTTAGTGCCCGAATGATTACTCAATGAACGCGCCGGTCTCCCACCTCATACGTTCCGTCTCTAGTGACCCACTGTGAGACGGGCACTGAACTCGCTCTTACCATTTGCTTCATAAAGAATGTACGACCACTATGTGACAGAAACTGTTCTGCAGCCAATCATCGTATTTTGGTATACGGCACAGTATCTGGTCCAGATATGAGAATCAGTAGAAAAACCGTAACAACCACTTGAAGCAGAAACCTAAATCTTGAGACAGAAGAATCTCTATAATAAGAGCATGGCAATGATTAGTATTCTCTTCCTTCTTATGAATATTTATGTTCCGCTTTATTATTTTCTTCGCCAATATGATGTGTTTGACCAGTGCAGCACCTAGAGTATAGTGTACCTACGAACACATGTATTCTTTTTTTCTGGAACTTTAATCTAGTGACTGATTTTAAAGTCATACAAAGGAAAGTGCAGATGGAATGTGCACTAAAAACCGCCATTAACAGTCACGCCAGTATCTACAAAAATTTGGAAATTTGGTGTAAGTTGCTATGGTACTAAACTGGTGAGGTCATCGGTCCCTAGGCTTACACACTACTTATTCTAACTTAAACTAACTTACGCTAAGGACAACACACATACCCATGCCCGAGGGAGGACTCGAACCTCCGACGGGGGGAGCCGCGCCGACCGTGGCAACGTGCCCCAGACCGCGCGGCTACCCCGCGCCGTAGGCCAGTATTTACAGTTTTTGTTGCTGTTAGACATGAGGCTGTGTTTTGCGCAGCATTTGTAAATATTTTGTGTTCTACACAGGCTGGCCGCTGTGGACGTGCGGTTATAGGCGCTTCAGTCCGGAACCGCGCTGCCGCTGCGGTCGCAGGTTCGAATCCTGCCTCGGTCATGGATGTGTGTGATGTCCTTCGGTTAGTTAGGTTTAGGTAGTTCTAAGTCTAGGGGACTGATGACCTCAGATGTTAAGTCCCACAGTGCTTAGAGCCATTTTTGAACCAAGCACATGTAGGAACCAACATGACATTCAATGTATTTGTTAGTATAACTTAGTCTTATCAGGACAAGATGGTTGGTTGGTTGTTTCGGGTAAGGAGACCAGACAGCGAGGTCATCGGTCACATCGGATTATGGAAGGACAGGGAAGGAAGTCAGCCGTGCCCTTTGAAAGGAACCATCCGGGCATTTGCCTGGAGTGATTTAGGGAAATCACGGAAAACCTAAATCAGGATGGCCGGACGCGGGATTGAACCGTCGTCCTCCCGAATGCGAGTCCAGTGTCTAACCACTGCACCACCTCGCTCGGTTATCAGGACAGGAGATAACAATTTTGTTCTACACATTTAAGTGCTGTACACTGTATTTCAGCCGTTTAGAATATATCGTTAATACTCCTGCTAAAGAATTTGGTCATGATTTAAATGCTACATATATTTTAGAACTATTTATATGATGTGGAGTGATAAGCCATAAACCGTCGATCATGTAGCAACTTGTACCAAGGAACAGAAACTGTTATACCATGGAACAAGTTGTACTTACGAATTACTGAATTATTTTAATGTATTAACCATTTTACCGATATTAAAAATGGAAATTTATTGTTAGTTTCAGTAGCTTCTAATCTAAAATCGGAAATTGGTTTTCGATGAGAATTCTGCTTTATTTGATTTCACTTACTGATTATTTGTGTGCACTAGAGCAATAATTTAACAGGTAGAAGATTAAAAGTAGTATTGGCAGGATTTTTATCGACTGCAATGCTTTTAAATTCCTAGAGAATATTTGTTCCTAGGTAAATGGCCATTTTGTAACTTGGAACTCGTTTTCACATTTGGGAAATTATTAGTTCTGCAGGGTAATTTTTGTAATTTCAGAAAAAACTCTTCATCAAACATAAATTGAATGCCACAATATCACTGTCGTATTACTCACTCTAGTCGTAGCGTCTAAGCTAGCATCAAAGCGTGTGAACTTTTGTTTTGTGTGGGCATTTATCGAACGTATATTGTTCGTAATAGCGGCTAATGAACCGATACCCGGACCTTACAATGCGAAAAGGAGCAGGAAAAGTGTTAAATTGACAGAGGAACAGTTACTTAGTGTACTAGACGACAGTGATTTTCTGTGTAGTGAGGACGAAGCATACCACGGAGATCGTCATTTAGAGGCTGCAGAAGAATTGCAGATTGATGATAGCGTGGAAGCACAGCTTTAGATCTGTTTCGTGACAGTTCCGAATCTGACGATACGGATAACGACGATTACGAAAAAGAGCTCGACCTGTCACACGGAGATAATCCAGGTGAGTCCTGGCATAAATAACCACATAATATGAAGTATCACGCATTTACGAATGAAGAAGTTTCGCAGATTGCTCCTGCCGGCAATTCTCCTATGGACTTCCTAAGATTACTGGTAACAGACGAATTATTACAACTTGTAGTTGACGAAACGAAGATAACGCAGTCAACATATTTCTTAGCGAATATACAGAAGAGGGATCTAGGATCTGTAAATGGAAACCTCTAAGTATAGGCGAATTACTAGTTTTCTTGGGTGTGTCTTTAAATATTCGTGATTACAAGACTACTTGAAAAAAGAACCGCTGTTTGAGAATAGAGGAACAGCGATGAGTGTAAGCAGAGACCGGTATTTGATCATATTACGCTCTCTGCATTTTGCAAAAAATCCACTTCCAGGAAACCCGAAACCAGACGATCGTTTGTATATGATACAACCTATATTGGATTATTTTAACACGAGAATGTCTCTAGTGTATTACCCGGGAAGAGATTTAACAATAGATGAATCAATGATTCTTTGAAGGGGAAGATTGTCATTTAGATAATACATAAAAAGCAAACGTAATAAATATGGCAATAAGATGTACATGCACAATACAGACGGTTTCATAAATAAGTGCGCTGTGTACACGGAAAGTAATGCATGTTGGTCATCACATTTACTTTGAGAATTATTAGTTTTCATTTAGCTACAACTCTGTTGAACCTAAAAACACATTCCACAGTTAGCCTGAAATTAAATAGGAAATATACCCCCGAAGACGTTGTATCGGCATAACTTGGGAGAGGAGAGACAATTGCGCGGTATTCTAATGGAATTATGATTGGAAAATGGAAGGATCGACGAGAGGTTTCCCACATTTCCACAGAACACCTAAATCTTATGGAGCAAGTGACGAATGCGCGCCAGCAAATAGTCACGAAACCTTTGCCTATTATTAAGTACAATGCGTGTATGTCTGGGACTGATAAACAAGATCAAATGTTATCGTATTATTTATGTTAACGAAAGACTATCCGCTGGTCGAGAAAACTATTCTTTCATGTCATTGACATGCTAGTTTCCAATTTTCTACATCTGTACAACAAATACTCAGGAAATAAAATGACGATGTACGATTACAGAATGAAGATTATAAAGGGTTTCCTTCCACCAATGGACGTTCCACGAAATGCGAGCAAGAAACATCACAAACAAACACACATTGTGGAAAAGCGGGAAGCTACTGCAGGGAAGAAGCAAGTTACGAGGAAGCGGTGTAAGAAGTGCGCGGAACAAGGCAAGCGCACTGATACACCATACGAGTGTACAGCCTGCCCAGACAAACCTGGATACTGCTTGAACTGCTGTTTAATTTACCATAAGTAGCAAAAACGCGATAATATCGGAGAAATTCCGATTATCAAAGACAACTTCTTTTATTTCTTTTGACATTGCATGGTTTCTTTAAATGCCGTGAAAGGTTAGAACTTTTTTTCACTAGTACTCAGAAAATGAGGTTTTCTTTTGTGTTAAGTCGACTTAATTCTTATTGCGTTATAAAGATTTCACTTCACTATTTGGCGAAAGAATTTGTTGTGCTAAATTTGTTTTAATAGCACCGCAAATGAAGTGATGGTGGACATGAGAGAAGCCTCTACGTAGGGTGTGTTTCGCATACAAATTTCTACACATCCGGGCTTCCCCTGAGCGTCTATGATAAATGTACAGGGCTAATTCTCTCATACCTGGAGCAAACATGCTACTAAATTGACGACCTCTATCAGAGTCAATCTTAAAAATGTGCATTTGAAGTAAATATAATTTCAAATGAATACAGTTTCCTTTTTCCTTTTTTTCCTTCTTAAGAATTTGCGTTTTGGAATCCAAATTTTTCCTGAATGTAGTGGATTTGTTGCTTGTTTGAGTTGTATTTTTTTGTTACATTATCAATAAATCACGAAAATTTGAATGACGCCTGTAACCCTTATGGGTGTCACAGAGCAAACAGATTTTTAAACATGACCACAATACAGTCGAAGCTTATTTGAAGTAATGCATCTAAGGTGTTATCATTAAGTCAGTATAGAACATGACCCTACAGATGTTACAAGGTCTTGACGTCAGCCTGTAGCTCAGGTGTGCTTAGGAGCGTCGGCGCCGAGGGGTACCTGCCGTTGCAGAGTGTTACCGGCCTGCACTCGAGCTTTACCGGCCCGCACTCGCACGTTGCCGGGCCCCACTAGAGAGTTGCGCGCCTGCACCGATGCCGCAGCGTAAGTGTTAAGCAAATGGAGAAAATCGTATGTATATACATATATTTGGTCTATGGTGCGCCTTAAGGGGCTTCCGGAAGCTCCATTTAGTCCAGAGTCAGTTCCTGAGGAAAACACGAAAATATGGTTTTTGGGTACAAAAACTGAGTCGCGGATTCCACGACTGCTATGCACAGTAAATGGCTTATATCTTTAAGGTATATTTCTAAGATCCAGCTCTAGAACATCCTTGAAAATTTTCTACTTACCTATATCCGTTTCCGAGATACAGAGGTTCAAAATTACCCAACTTGTACAGGTAAAATACACACGTAATATGCAGTATGAGGCGAAAACGTAGTTTATAAAATGACGTAACACGGAGAAATATGCTGTCAGGGGTCTCCGCTATAGCCAGAGGTGTTGTGGGAACCCCATGTTGTAGCACTGAAGGATATGCTAAATTTTTGTGCAAATAAAATCCTATCTCGAGTGTAAAATTTGTTTTGCATTATTTCAATTTCACACAGGTAAAGTATCAATATTTTACTTCCCCATATGTTCTTTTCATATGAGTGACACGTCCTACTGTAGTAAGGCAAAGAAAGGAATCAGTCCTACCGAAGTTCTATCGAAACGCAAAATAGGCAAATATCCTCCTGTTTTAAAAAGCTCTGACTGAAAAGTGGGGTACCAGCTGCCTCATTCCACGTTTCTCATTGCCTCTGAAAAACTTTCCCAAAAGTTTTGGCATGCAAATAGAGACTGAAAAGTAATAAATACAGGAAAATAGGAGACAGTGGTTGTGATATAGAATGAGAGGAGGAGAAATAGCAATGCTAGTGGAACATAGTTGAAAGTGACGGAACAGCGCTAGGAGAAGCTTGCAGGAGACAGTGGCTGTGGGAGAAGAATATAAAAAAAGAGAAATTGGAAGTGGGTGAGAGCCAGGTGGATTTGCTGTGAGACAGAGTCTATGACAATAACAACGATAAAGAGAGAGATATGACAGTGAGAGGAGACAACAGCAGTGAGAAGGAACGAATGACATAATAGCAACTAGACAGAGCAAGGGGGAGTTAATGGAAGGTGAGGAGACAGTAGTAGTAGGACAGAACAAAGGAGACTGTGGCTGTAAGACAAGAGACAGTGACAGTTAGAGAGACACAAAGACATATTAACAATGCGTTGGGCTGAATGAGTGAGTGAGAATGGGCAAGTGAGAGGCGACGGATATGAGCGACTTAACAGCGATGGACCTAGCCTGTGCTAGCGAGTTACAGTTAGAGAAACTTGTGGGAGTGAGATGTGAGTTGAATGTTCAGAAGAGTGCGAATATGTTCACTTGCCAAAATTTTTGAGAAAAATTTTAAATATTCTCAGACACGTAGAATGACGCATGAGCATATTAGCCTGTTTGGTGCACCGATAGCTGCATTATTCCTCTAGTTTCTAATAGATTACATCTTCTCCATTTTGCAATGTGTTTGGTACGTTAACCTTCTTTTCCAAAAGTCGCTTATAATTACTCCGTTCTATTGCAGTGACATAGGAAAGGTCTGGTGATTGGATTATATTACAGGCAGATGGTTTAAATGGAATTGCTGTTCGCTAGTTGAGGTAGTTATAGTCGTAGCCAGCTGAGTCACAGGTAGTGGTGCGTTGGGCTGGTTTTTACTGGACTAGTTTTACAAGTGCCTCGCAGTAAAAATCTTCCGCTGTTGAAGAATTACCATTTTAATGCCACCGACAATAAGTTAACCTTTCGAGTTAATCGTTATGGCCCAGAAAAGCGATCACATACAGGGCAGGATATCCGTCATTTTGAAATCCAATCGAGAATAGACACTTGTGGCGGCCTATACACGAAAGCTGCCATTTTCTGCACGAGGCACGCCTAATTACTTCCTATACTGCCCGATTACGTCCATCGATCAGAGCACGAACTCAACTTCTTACACGTCTGCGTTTACGTCCATACCTAGTAGCCATCTCTCTTCTTATAATTTCAGGAAGCGAATTACGCTACCGTATACAGCATCATGTGTAGAATGGGAGCCAATAATGCTAGAAATTTTCTTTTGTAAACCTGGCGGTCACTGATTAGCGACATATTTTCCAGCTACGCAAACTACATTTTTAATAAGAGAGCTTAATACTTGCATCTACATGTACATCCACATACATACTCCGCAAGCCGCAACACGTTGTGCGGCGGAGGATATCTTGCAGCGCTGTTAGTCATTTCCATTCTGTTCCATTCTCAAATACCACGGAACTAAATACACGTGCTATGAAGATAAGCGAGCATCATTACTAATCCGTTGTTATTCACCTATAAATCTCGAATCTTCATACGCTCTGCGATATTTTAGGTTTCCTCCTAAAGAACTTACGGATCAGAAGTTAATGGGTTTGCATCCACGTAGTCATTATTTCAAAAAGATGTTGTTCTCTAGCACTCTTCCTCAGGTTAAAAAAATTCTGGTATTGAGGAGTGACACAGGTGCGGCTAGGGGCTAAATAACAGCCCCCCCCCCCCACCCCACCCAGCTTCTTTCGTGAAACAGTGACTCTTGGTTTTAATGACGCCAACGTCCGCAGCTCGTGGTCGTGCCGTAGCGTTCTCGCTTCCCACGCCCGGGTTCCCGGGTTCGATTCCCGGCGAGGTCAGGGATTTTCTCTGCCTCGTGATGACTGGGTGTTGTGTGCTGTCCTTGTGTTAGTTAGGTTTAAGTAGTTCTAAGTTCTAGGGGACTGATGACCATAGCTGTTAAGTCCCATAATGCTCAGAGCCATTTGAACCATTTTTGAACCATTTGACGACAACGGATAACTACTTATACACCATCACATCTACATCTACATACATGCTACGGAAGTCGCCGTAACGTGCGTGGTGGAGGGTACCGCGTACCATAATAGTCATTTCCTTTCCTGTCCCACTCACCAATAGAGCGAGGGAAAAACGATTTTCTATATGCCTCAGTATGAACCCCAATTTGTCGTATCATGTCTTCGCTGTCCTTACGCGAAATGAATGTTGGTGGCAGTACATCTACATCTACATCTACGTGATTACTCTGCTATTCACAATAAAGTGCCCGGCAGAGGGTTCAATGAACCATCTTCAAGCTGTCTCTACCGTTCCATTCTCGAACGGCGCGCGTGAAAAATGAGAACTTAATTTTTTCTCTTCGAGCCCTGATTTATCTAATTTTATCGTGTAGTTGGGTGCCAACAGAATGTTTTCGCAATCGGAGGAGAATATCGGTGATTGAAATTTCATGAGAAGATCCCGTTGCAACGAAAAACGCCTTTGTTTTAATGATTGCCACTCAAATTCACGTATCATGTCTGTGGCACTATCTCCTCTATTTCGCGATAATACAAAACGAGCTGCCCTTTTTTGTACTTTTTCGATGTCATCCGTCAGTCCCACCTGAAGTGGACCCCACACCGCACACCAATATTCGAGAATACGGTGAACAAGCGTGGTGTAAGCAGCCTCTTTAGTAGACCTGTGGCACATTCTAAGTGTTCTGCCAATGAATCACCGTCTTTGGTTTGCTCTACCCACAACATTATCCATGCGATCGTTCCAATTTAGGTTTTTGTAACAGTATTTAGTTGAAATTACAGCCTTCAGATTTGTGTGACTTATCGCGTAATCGAAGTTTAGCGGATTTCTTTTAGTACTCCTGTGAATAACTTCACTCTTTGCTTTATTCAGGTCAATTGTCACTTTTCGCACCATACAGACATCTTATCTAAATCATTTTGCAATTCTTTTTGGTCATATGATGACTTTACAGGACGGTAAATGACAGCTCATCGGAGAACAATCTAAGACGGCTACTCAGATTGTCTCCTATGTCGTTAACATAGATCAGGAACAATAGAGGGCTTATAACACTTCCTTGGAGAACGCCGGATATTACTCCCGTTTTACTTGATGAGTTTCCGTCTATTATTACGATCTATGACCTTTCTGACAGGAAATCACGAATCCAGTCGCACAACTGAGACGATATTCCAAAGGCACGCAGCTTGGTTAGAAGAGGCTTGTGAGGTTCGGTGTCGGAAGCCTTCTGGAAATCTAAAAATATGGAATCAATTTGATATACCCTGTCAACAGCACTCATTACTTCATGAGTATAAAGAGCTAGTTGTGTTTCGCAAGAACGATATTTTCTGAATCCGTGCTGTCTACGTGTCAATAAATCGTTTTCTTTGAGGTACTTCATAATGTTCGAATACAGTATATGTTCCAAAACCCTGCTACAAATCGACGTTGGTGATATGGGCCTGTAATTCAGCGGATTACTCCTGTTTCCTTTTTTAGGTATTGGTGCTACTTGAGCAATTTTCCAGTCTTTAGGTACGGACCTTTTGTGAGCGAGCGGTTGTATATAATTGCAGTGTCCTTAAAATACCAGTTCTCTAAATTCTGTCAATAGTGTTCATCGAAAGGAACATTTTCTTCGCTCAATGGATTCCCATTTCAGATCCCGAAGCATCTTCTTAATACATGCGTGTTGTTCGAACCTAGCGGTAACAAATATGGCAGCCCGCCTCTGTATTTCTTCAGTCTCTTCCTTTAATCCGACCTGGTACGGATCCCAAACGCTCGAGCAGTACTCAACAATAGGCCGTACAAGTATCCAATATGCAGTCTTCTTTACAGATGGAACGCACTTTACTAAAATTCTCCCAATAAATCGAAGTGCACCATTTGCCTTCCCTACCACATCCTTACGTGCTCGTTCCATTTCATACCGCTTTGCGACGTTACTCCCAGATATTTAAGCGACGTGACTGCGTCCAGCTGGACACTACTAATGCCGTATCCGAACATTACGGATTTGATTTTCCTACCGATGTTTTCCTGCATTTGGAGGTAGCTGCCATTCATCACACCAACTATAAATTTTTTCTAAGTCGCCTTGTATCGTCCTACAACCACTCAATTTCTACACCCTCCGGAACCCCACGTCACCATATGGTAACAACTGCAGACTGCTACCCACCCTGACCCCTAGATCTTTTATGTATGTAGAAAATAACAGAGATCCTGCTACACTTCCTTGGGGTGCTCCTGACGATACTCTCGCCTCTGATGAAGACTCGGTCGAGGACAACATATTGAGTTCGATTAGTTCAGGGAAACTATTTCATATGCTCGTACCTTCGATGATAGTTTTCAGAGGGGCATCGTGTCAATTGTTCTTCAGAAATCTGCCTGTTGTCCTTCATACATAGTTCGCAGTACGTCATGTGAGAAAAGAGCAAGCTGGGTTTCACACGAGCGGTGCTTTCCGAAATCGTGATGATTCGTGGACATAAGATTCTCGATCTCGAGAAAATTTATTATATTCGAACTGAGAATAGGTTCAAGGATTCTCCAGCAAACCGATGTCAGGGATACCAATCTGTAATTTGTAGGTCCGTTCTTTTTCCCTTCTTATATGCAGGTATCACCTGGATTTTTTCCATTAGTAATAAAAGCAAGCTAGGTAAAGGGCTAATGCCATAGTGTACTCTTTGTAAAACCTAATTGGGATTCCATCCGGACAAAGCTATTTATTTGGTTTCAACTCTTTCAGCCGTTTCTCTACGACAGGATTGCTCACAACTATGTCGTCCATACGGTAGTCTGTTCGACACTAAAACGACGATATGTTTTTATGAGTCTCCTGTACTAACGACTTCTTAAACATGAACTCGAAAACATTGGTTTTCGTTTTGCTATCTTCAACTGCCACACCAGACTGGTAAATGAGTGACTGGATGAAGCCTTAGAGCCGGTTAGTGATTTTGCATAGGACCAGAATTTTTTCCGGTTCTCTGCCAGATCTTTTCCTAAGGTATGACGGTGAAGTTGTTGTATGCTTAGCGCATAGATATTTCCAGACGCGCATGAATCTCTACTAACCTATGCTTGTTGTCATTTGCACGTTCTCTTTTGAATCGATAGTGCAACAGCCTTCGCTTCATATGCATTTTCCGAATTTCGTTGATAAACCAGGATGGGTCTTTTCTGTTCAAATGGTTCAAATGGCTCTGAGCACTATGGGACTCAACTGCTGAGGTTATTAGTCCCCTAGAACTTAGAACTAGTTAAACCTAACTAACCTAAGGACATCACAAACATCCATGCCCGAGGCAGGATTCGAACCTGCGACCGTAGCGGTCTTGCGGTTCCAGACTGCAGCGCCTTTAACCGCACGGCCACTTCGGCCGGCTGGGTCTTTTCTGTCCTTAATCCACTTATTACGTACATAATTCTCCAGACAATGATTTGAAATCTGCTTAAACCTTGTCCATAATTCTCTACCTCCACCAAACTGGAACTAAGTGATGACAATTCATTATCTAAGCAAGGTGCTAAGGTCTGCTTCTCTGCTGTTTCTAGCAGAAATACTCTCCTAGTATTCCTGACTGGTTTATTAACTTTCGTAAACATTTTTGCTGTAATGACATCATGATCCTCGTCTCTACACTAACTCTGTCGTTAAGGCCCCCCTTCATGTAGCTTGGAACTTAAATAGTAGTAACTATTTATTCACAACCGATACAAAAGAGTTACATGTTTGCACCTGTTACTGTCCTTCAATGTAGTCACCAGCATTGTGTAGAATCCGTTACCAGTAATGTGGAGTGCGTAGTATACCGTTAGCAGAGCTTGTTCTGTTGATGGTGTGAATGGAGCGGTCTATTGCCTGTCGAATGTCTGGAACAGTCCTGAAGCGAATGGCACGAAGTGGATCCTTCATATTCGGAATCAAATCAAAGTCACAAGGGCTTAAGTCAGGGGAGTATGGTAGATGGTACAGTACTTCTCCGTCCCATGGACCGAACAGAACAGCCACCCCGCCTCGTTCTAGAAGCGCCTCTCCACCCGTGCGCAAAGACCGGGGTAAATCAAGAAGACACGGATGAAATGGCTCCCATACTCTAGTGAAATATATATGGATACAGGACTCATTTGGAGACACTGAGACTCCATGTACAGGAGAGACCCTTTTGCCTCTGTCTTCAAGAGACTCATTTTAAAAATACCGACATACCCGTACTTGGAGGCTGTCACCTTTACAGAAAAGACGACCTTACTGGTGACAGAGCAAAAGATGGGGTCGCAGTGATCGTCAAGGACACTTTTCACTCCTCACCTATTCCCTTAACAACAACATTACAAGCAGATGCTGTTCGCTTATGGGCCCATGTTAACATCACGGTGTGCTTTGTGTACCTACTACCCCATGACCCTTTTGACTGTGGGGTCCTCATTCATCTTTTAATGAACTACTCCATACCTTTCTCCTTCTGGGAGATTTCAATGCACACAGTGCACTATGCGGTTCTTACACCACTTGTCTCAAGGGTTGGGTACTTGAGGATCTGCTACGCACAATAGATCTCTTACTGCTGAACGTGGGTCAAGCTACATATCTTAGGGCTGCTACTGGTTCATCTACAGCCATAGACCTCTCCTTCTGCTCCCCTGTCAGACACTACGCAGTGGGCTCTGGACGATGGCCTTCATGGTAGCGACCATTTCCCTACCTTGATCCATCTGCGTTATGGAGCATGTCTGACACTACGCAGTGGGCTCTGGACGATGGCCTTCATGGTAGCGACCATTTCCCTATCTTGATCCATCTGCGTTATGGAGCATGTCTCGAAAGGAAGCCACCGAGATGGTTGTTCAAAAAGGCTAAATAGATTATTTACAGGGCATTTTTGAGCAATGTGACGGCGTCCAGAATTGAGTAGATGACATTACAGCTGTGATTCACCATGCCGCTGATGCATCCATCCCCAAGTAAACGGAAACGCCTAGGAGGTGACCTATTCCTTGATGGAACGATGAGTGTCGTTTTGCAGTCAGGCACAGGAGGATGACTATGTGCAGATTCAATTGATGCCCCACAGTTGAGAATCTTGCAAACTTTCGAATGGCGCGTGCAAAGGCGAGGAGAATATTTCGTGAGAGTAAGGAGACGTCTTGGCAAGACTTCCTTAGATCCATCAATAGGTCCACTTCCGCAAATAAGGTATGAGAAATCATCAGGAGGATCTCAATGCACAATTCTCGACCTCCAAGAGACGTTGTACGATTACAGGAGTCTCTCGTAACATCAGCAATGGGCATAGCCCCTACGATGGCTGAATCATATAAATCCATTACTTCCGATTCTAGCCAGGATCCTACCTTCCGTCGCTACTGGGAGACACAGGATAGGGCTGATTTTGATATCCATTCTATTAAACTGGAGGAATACAACCAGCACCTCTCTCTCTCTCTGTGGGAGCTGGATTCTGTATTGTCAATAGCTTGTATTACGACCTCATAACCTACAGCACGTTGCAACAGTAGGACCGACGGTCTAAGGAGGTCCTCCGTCAGCTCTTCAGTAAAATTTGGATGACGGGCGACTTTGCAAACTATTCTAATCCCCATTTTAAAACCAGGGAATAATCAGACAGATCCCGGTAGTTATCGTAAGATTAGCCTCACAAGCTGTGGAAGAAAGACACTAGAGCATTCGGTCAATCGGCGCCTAGTCTGGGCTCTCGATACCAGATCCCCACACAGTAGCTCCCAGCGTGGGTTCAGGAGGTATTGCTCCACACTCGATAACCTGACCCTGCTCGAAGCAGCGATTCAACAAGATTTCCTTCGTAAGCAACACCTTATCGGTGTTTACTTCTCTGTGGAAAAGGCCTATGATACTACTTGGATGCATAATATTTTGTCGCAAGTCCATCAGTGGGGGATTTCGTGGACGTCTACCGACCTCCATGTGGTCCTTTTCCTCGTACAGATATTTTAGATAGAAGGTTGGGAATGCCTATGTGACCGTTTAAGCAGGAAAATGTGAAACGTCCCCTTAGAAAAATTATACAGGACTGTGCTTAAACTGACACACAATATTTTTTAGCTCAACGCAATCTGACTTTCAAAAATCCCTACAAAAGAATGGCCCTGACTAACATTAACCTACACGTTTCACAAATCACTTACCTCACAAAAATCTTCGTTACTCGAACTACTGCAATATAGCGAGCGCCACTACTGCCAGCTAAATAAAAGATTCAAACTACTGAAGGCACTAACTACTGATAGGCGTAGTTAGCAAATGAAAGATTTTGATAGAGAACAAACAATGTATTTACCTTAATAGTCATAATTGACATCCAGTCTTACAAATTTCAAAACTCCGCCATCTCTCTCCCCACATCCACCACTGTTGGCGGCTCACCTCCAACTGCGCTACGCTACGCGCTGTTAACAGCCAACAGCCCAACACTACAATGGCAGACGACAATGCAAACCAGCCACAGACTGCACACAGCACAGCCAGTGATTTTCATACAGAGCGCTACGTAACGTTGCCAATGAGAAAACATAAACAGCCTACTTACATAGCCCCCATGCTCCCCACAAAAAAAATTGACAAATGGTTTTGGGCAGTGGCCAATAATGATTTGATAAAATTTTTCATAATTACAATAACAAAGTAATCAAATGCAGACACTTATTGATACAATGTTGGTCAAAAGCTAAAATTTTCTCACAGTCCATAAAGACAGTCCTGATCATTCATCACAGTAAAATTGCAGTTTTTTTTTCTCAAAGTCTGAGCAGTAAAAGAAAATGCACACGGAAGTAGTGGATTTCCATGCTGTCTTGAAGAAGTAGTGTTGTCCTTCCAACGGAAAGACAGTGCTGACTCTTGAAGAATATTGGTAGGTAGGTCATCACAGAGCAGACCCACTGTAGTCCTGGTAGAGATTACGGTATTGGTGGGCCACCAGAGGTGCAGACCCACTGTGGTCCTCGTAGAGATTGTGGTATTGGTGGGCCACCAGAGGTGCAGACCCACTGCAGTCCTTGTAGAAATAATGGTATTGGTGGGTCATCAAAGGTGCAGACCCACTGTAGTCCTTGTAGAGATGGCCAGCAGCCATCTGTTGTGACTGTGCAGGTGCACAATCAGCATTGAAGAGTCTTGCGGATAATATAGCAAGTCCATAACCACCACTTGTGCACTCACAAAGTTTTTGGAATTGTCCTTAGAACCAGCAATGCTGTTATCCAGTCCCTTGCTGAATTATTAACACACGTGCAAACACTAACAGTCCCTACTTCTCACATATTGTCCATATACTATGACCAACAGAAACGTGTGCAGTGAAATGGAACTTACAAGTTAATAATATGATGAACTGGTGTCAATTACAATTTTATAACATAAGAATACAATTACAAAGGTACAAAATACATTATTAAAGAACATAACAATACAGATAAATTTGTAGTAATACAGGCTTTACAAAAGAATAGAAATATACATATACATCAGTGTTACAGGAATTATGACATAAGTAAATAAATGAAAGATCAGAATAATTATTGAAACATCAACTTCACACATGAGCATTAAACCAAAACAGAATAAATAATGTCTAAACATCTTTACAAAGTAAATAACATATTATTAGAAAAATTCTACAACATAACTTTTATTAGCTAAACATATAAAGACAGGAAAAACACAAATATACAAGAGTACACACACACATAGGAGGATAACACAATGGAAAGGACAGGGTTCGTTTTCAGTGTAACATTTGGTACTGCAGTCCAACCCAAAACTTCATTCCATATATCGTCCCTCTTATTTCAACATTTGCTCCAGCCAAAAAAAAAATCCTATCCAAGCATGCTTTCTGTATTCTGTTCACATCCTCTTTCAAAAATAGTTTTTCTCCACTGTGCACTACTTTTTTGGCCAAACCATTTTCTTATAGCTTCTCAATGCATTTCTTCTGATTCATCATAGTTAGTTTCTTATATAGTCTACCCCCTCTTAAGCTAACTTAAATCTACTGAGCTCAGATATATATACCAAGGGACGAGGCAATGCAGCAGCACATAACAAATTAACACAAACAACAAGGACAAAAAAATACAAATTGGCAAAGTAAGCAACAATATTACAACTAATATAAGGCAATGAGCAGCAAACAAGAAAAATAAATCCGTAGTAAAACTGGCTTAACAGAGTAATACAAAGTGAAATTTAGTAGCACTATGCCTGGCAAACAGCAGCAGTAAATGCTATAACTTATACCTAAGCATGACAAAGGTCAAGCAGAAAAAATAGTACACTAAAGACAACAATGCAGATAAAGGAAATGTATAATCACATCTTAATGTCTATGTAATTAAAGTGGTGCACCACAACTATTTCTACAAAAGAAATTACCAAGTACTTGAAAAGAATATTATATATGCAGTTACTGTTATTAGTCCCTTCTTATTGTTCTTTCCATTCCAAGAGCTCCTTTTTCGAAGAATGTGGGTCATAAAATAATTATTTAATAGATCTGTTGACAGAAAGTGTTCACATTAGCAAATGCATTTAATTTTATTTTATAAAACCAATGCTGCAACATAGCTGGAAACCAGATATCAAATGAAAGAAGCAATTACGTAAACCAAAGCATAAAAATATCATTCAATAGTCATGTGACATTTCAGAAGTTAGTAGAAATTCTCTCAACTCTCATAGAAAGACGCTTGTCATAATCAGGTGTGCAGATGTAAGTATCTTTCCAAGTAATGATCGTGTCGTATTTGCGATGCTTTCTACAAAGGAATGTCAATAGCGATGATAATGGCCTCCTTTTTTTTTTCACCTGTGCCTCTGAAAGTCACACACTAATGGCTTTTTCTCCAGGCGACTCGCACACCTGGGCGCCACCTGGGTCACTTAGCTTCCTTACCGAAATATTTACGACAGCAGTTTGCGCTACAGTGACAGTCTCATATAAAAAAAATTCAGAGGTCGAGAATTTGCGTTATGAATGTGTAGAAACAAAATCCTATAAACATAACAGCATCAAAAAACTTTTTGCCGGCATTGTGATACATTATGCATATACACACATTTCATAACTCTTAAAGTACGATTCTTGGTTTCCAACATCCTTTTTCACTAGTCAGAGTCCCTAACAACTACTCATTATTCCTTACCTTATTACACATATTCGTCAACACTTCTTCAATATTTCATCATAATAAATACGTAGCATAATCAAATTTCTCATATAGCATCAGCTTATTGTTCATAAACATACCTCACCAGCATAATACACATCGTCGTCGTAAAAATAACATCATAACATCTCAGTCAAATCTCAAAAACGTCGTAGCTTTCTGCAATAATTTCAAAGCCTAAAAAAATTCTCTGCTCATTTCAAAAGTGTTATCTACCTCAAACGTACTTTAAAATCATGCTCCCTTACCAAATACATCATTCAAAGCTCTCATAGTATCACAATGGTTCTGAAAAAATATGAACAGTTCACAAAGTACAGACAAAATACAATTTCATAAGTGTGAAGTTACCCAACTGTGTAATTGCGTAAACATGTGTCACTGATGTAGTAAAAAAAAATGTTTATCTCTCAGTTAAATGATCAGATAGCTGTGTAATTTGTGTGTTAGAGAAATATGGTACCGATGTGTAAAATTGTATAAGCAAATACCATATTAGCTAGGGCTCCTTGTGCTTGCCAAACACATGGCACACAAAGTAAGCGTGTACCCCCCTGAGGATTAGTGTAATTATACCCTCAGGTGTTACAGATTACAGCAATGGAATGAAATGTATCACGGAGAACCTTTGTATCATTGTACTTCAAAAATCTTTAAAAATAAATGTTTTAAGTACAAAATTAATCACTCAAATACTTGTACTGTAGCGCTAAACTGTGCGTCTTGTTGTAAGATAATCTCTGTAGAAGTTGTCTTAGTTATCGTCCTTCGAAAGCTAAGTTCTGCAGAAGTCAATGTACTTACCTCATGGTAAACAAAAGTGAAATGCTTTGCGTATAGATATCTTACTTATTACGCTTATTGCCATGATGAAGAAAGTACTGTGCTGTAACGTATTGTTGTGCTACGGAAAAGGCTGTCTCATTGTAGCTATACCACAAAAGTTACTACTAAAGCATTTTTTACTTTCCAGAATAAAACAGAAAACTGTGCAGATATAAAACAGAAACATTGCAAAAGCAACATTGCAAATTGTCACTCATTAGTAGCGTCGTGATAAAATCATGTAGTTGTCACATAAACTAAACACTGTGTCATCTGGTATCTCACAGAAAGTACTTTAAATCCAGAATTTATTTTCAAGTAAACCAAAATGTTGCATTAAAATCTCATTAGCAGTACTGGTATATGTCCTAAGTATGTAAGCCTTATAGTCGTTACATAATCGTGCAACTAACAAGCAAGAATGTACAAATAACTAACTGTGTCGTCTGTTCACTATAACAATGCATTCGTAATTTCTGTTTAAAAATGTTCCCTAGGTTCTAGACTGGATAGTTAACTTCAAAACATTGTTGCATGTTAACAGTTTCTCAGTGTGACAAATTGTACTAATGCGTGGAGTGAATGGCAAAGACTAAGTTAAAAAACAGATTATCTTCCAATAAACGGTTTTACATGAGAAATGTGGTGGAAACCTTTACTCTTCCTAGTACGCAGAGTTTCAGCTTCAACGCAATTATCGTGCGGTATACGTCGGTAAAGAATACTGGAATTTTTCTCAAGGTTAGCGTCTATGTTATTTTTCTCTGAGCCAGCCGGCGCTCGCGGCTGCATGCGGTGCGAGTCATTGTCTGTCTCTTTGTTGGCGCGCGCCGTTATTGGGATTAGGAGACCTACTTCTACAAATTCACCTTGACGAGAAGGCCCTGCTCTGTTTGAAGCTCGCCAGTTCTGATGGAATTCAGGTCTGTCGTTTTGTCGGTAGTTTACATAGTTTCTTGTTTGTCGGTCATGTGGTGGAGAATTTCTCCCGGAATCGTAACTGCGTGGTGGTGGACTGTTGCGTCTGAAGTTATTCTGTCTCCCTTGATAATAATTATTTTGGTTCCCATATTTTCTGTTTCTATGGTTGTCTCTGTGATAGTTACTACCGCGGAGAGATGACCTTTCCCTGTAATTATTACTACTCTGCCAACGGTTGTCATACAGGTGGTGTCTGTTTTGGTCACGATTTGTGTTGTGAGAATAGCCTTGTCGTGTCCAGTTATTATTTCTTTCATCGCGGAATTGTGACGGATGTGACCTGTAATTGTTTTGTTCCTGTTTTCGCGTCCTGCGATTTCCGCGATTGTCAGTGTCAATTTCCAGTCCCTGAAAAGCTTCAATGTCGTCTTTGCAACGTCCTGCTAAAATAATATGTCGTAAATGTTCAGGCAATTTGATTAAGCAAATGCGGATGAGTTCTGAGGGGCTGTATGGGTTTGACAGGTACTGATTCTTGTGCAACATGTCTTCAAAATATTTCACAAGACTGGAAAATTCAGATTGTTCGAAATGTTTCATCATTATGATGCCATGTTTTACACGGTCTTGTGTAGCTTGAGACCAATATGCTGAGAGGAAGGCATGGTAAAATTCTCCTTCACTGTGACAATCGTGAATGACCGATCGCATTCTTACAGCTGGTTCATTCTCTAAATAGCCACACATAAATTCTAATCTGTGCTCTAATGACCAGTTGGGAGGAAAACAACGAGGGAATTGATGAAGCCATGCTTGTGGATGAATGTCGTTGCCGGAATTCTTAAATGTTTTGAATTTACGTGTAGTAATAAACAGCTTATAGTCAAAATCATCGTGTCGGCGAGTCGCATATCGGTCATTGTTACGTCGTGTCGGGGGTTCCATCTCAAAATTCGGTGCACCTTGCCAATTTCTTTCATAATTTCCGAAATGCCCTGTGTTATTATTTTGTGACTTTTGCGTATTTCTAAGTTCCTCTTCCCATGTTGGAGCGCGAGTGTCCTCTGAAATACGTAATTCTTGTATTACCTGTGTCAGCTGATCTTGTACTTCCCGGATTTCTCTTTGGTGTTGCGTATTAATTTGATTCAGATTTTGTTTGAATTTCCTAATTTGTTCGCACTCTTCTGTGTCATTAAAGACTACTGGTTTTGTGTCATTCAGATTATCAGTTACCTTCGTAGATAAATTATTTAGCTGATCCGAAAGTTCAACTACTTTCTCTGATAATGAACTAATTTCCTCCATGTGTCTTTCTACTATGTCCTTCAAGTTTCCTGAGTTTTTGCAAGTTGCGTAACCGAATCGGTAGATGCAACTGAGTCCATTTTAGCTTGCAAGGTCTCATGATTTTCATGAACAATAATTTGCAGTTCTTTTATGGCTGCTTCGTGATTCTGTAATGCATTTTCATGCCGCGAAAAAATAGGTTTGAAATGCTCACAAATTTGTGTTTTTACGTCATTAAGACTTTTTGACATTTCGATTCTTTTTTATGTAACTCAGTAGTTAAATCTTCACGTGTTTGTTCAAGCGTGGTGTCTAACTTTTGAAGCTTTTGCTGTGTTTGTCTCTGATTTTGTTCCATTGTGTCTAACTGTTGCTGTGTTTGTCTCTGGTGCTGTTCCATTGTGTCTAACTTTTGAAGATTTTGTTCCATTGTGTCTAACTTTTGAAGCTGTTGCTGTGTTTGTCTCTGATTTTGTTCCATTGTGTCTAACTTTTGAAGCTTTTGTCCCATTTGTTGCATTAATTGTAATAACAATGCACTGGTGTCTGAAACATGTTCCTCAGTGCTTTTCGGCAGTGAATTTGCACCGGCAACAATCACATTTTGACAAGCGGAAAATGTGTCTTGACTCATTTGAGAAAACGGTGAGAACCCAAAACCTGAGTCTACAGTATTTGCAATATTGTGTTCTGTCATTCCTGAGGCGACCTGTTGCCGACCGATCGATCGATAATGCTTCCCTGTTCACTACCTGTTTCACTGTCTACACCATTATTTGACGCCCGCTCCATTTCCCTATGCACAGTTACCAAATTACTACTTTGAATATTAGTTAATTCATTACATGGTGGCGCTAACATACTGCTTTCGTCTTCACTGTCATTTCTCAGTTTACTTTGGCGCCTAGTATTACGTTTTTCACACGCCATTATTGTCACAATATTTCACACGATAACTCAGAAAAACACAATTTGAAGAGCAAAAATAAGAGAACACATTAACATAGCACTGAAAATAATATCTAGTTAATTGCAAGCGCAGCTGCGAAATACTTGCTGCAAATCTACATGCATGCCACAACTGTTTTACCGTACAAGAATGAAAAACTACACTACAAAGGAAACTCTCTCTACAATTACGCGCTAGCAATAAACAAAACCTACACTAATTACACAAACTACAAGAAAAAAAAATCTGAAGATTCCAGTGAGGTATCCTAGGCTAAGGGTCGCCATATGAAACGTCCCCTTAGAAAAATTATACAGGACTGTACATAAACTGTAACACAATATTTTTTAGCTCAACGCAATCTGACTTTCAAAAATCCCTACAAAAGAATGGCCCTAACTAACATTAACCTACACGTTTGACAAATCACTTACCTCACAAAAATCTTCGTTACTCGAACTACTGCAATACAGCGAGCGCCACTACTGCCAGCTAAATAAAAGATTCAAACTACTGAAGGCACTAACTACTGATAGGCATAGTTAGCAAATGAAAGATTTTGATAGAGAACAAACAATGTATTTACCTTAATAGTCATAATTGACATCTAGTCTTACAAATTTCAAAACTCCGCCATCTGTCTCCCCACATCCACCACTGCTGGCGGCTCACCTACAACTGCGCTACGCTACGCGCTGTTAACAGCCAACAGCCCAACACTACAATGGCAGACGACAATGCAAACCAGCCACAGACTGCACACAGCACAGCCAGTGATTTTCATACAGAGCGCTACGTAACGTTGCCAATAAGAAAACATAAACAGCCTACTTACAGATGGTGTCTAAAGTGTCACAGCGCGACGTTCAGTACTATATTCCTTGTTTGTGGGCGATTTCTCCATCCTCTGTGCATCCTCCAGCCTCGCAAGGGCTACTCGCCAACTGAAACTGCGATCAGGCTGTTGGGGGAATGGTCTTGCACCACAGGTTTTTAATTCTCTTTGGATAAAACAGTTTGTGTTGATTTTAATCGTTAACACCGTATGTTTAATTTACCCGTTTTAAAACTGGGGGACGCCTTTCTCACTTTTAAGGGGAAGGTGAAGTATCTGGGTCTTACTTTTGATGAGAAGTTAACATCGTTGCCGCATCCCAAACAACTGAAACTGAGATGTCTCAAGACCTCAAACATCCCTAAATGTGTCAGGCATAGGCCTTGTGGAGCCGCCAGGGCATGTCTGCTTCACCTTTATAAGGCCTTTGTGTGAATACGGATGCCATATTTATGGGTCAGCAAGACCTTCATACCTTAAATTGCTCATTGCAATTCATCACGAGGGTATTAGGCAGTCAACAGGGCCTGTCGCAAAAGTCCCGTTATTAGCTTGTGTGTGGGGGTTGGTGAGCCTCTGCTGTCTATTTGACGTCTTCTTTTCGTGGTACGCCAAGCATATAAGGCATTGTCCGTTTCAAGATCGCCAGGATCCACCTACATTGTTCAGCCGCCACTGGAACAGCTGTTCGATCATGGGCCACAAGCAACACGGCCATTTGGGATCCGTGCGAGAGAGAGCCTTGAGTTATTATAGTTGGGGGGGGGGGGGCATTAAGGTCCCAAGGCAGGGTTGGAATATGCCATCGCCCTGGGTACTACCAAACCCCACATTGCTTTTAGAACTGACTGGTTACAGGAAGCATTGCACCTCATACTAAGTTTCTAAAATCAAATTTAATGATATTTTACATAGCCACCCAGATTTTATTACTGTCTACACGGATGGTTCTAAACAGGTAGATTTCTTCGGCTGTTCTGTCGTGTTCCCCGACATTGTCCTCAGGATAGGGCTCCCAAAGCAGTTTCCAATTTACTACGCCGAACTGTGCTATCCTGAGGGCAATGGAGCAGATGGGACTGCGTCGTGACAAAAAATTCATCATCTGCTCCGATTGTCAATGAGCCCTTCTCGCTATTGGACAGACGTATGCAGCAGATCGGATGGTGCTACTTCTCTTGCAAAGACAAAACAAGGAAATCTTTTTTTGCTGTGTTCCAGGGCACATTGGCACCCAGGGAAACGAACTCGCTGACACTGCTGCCAAGGAGGCTTGCTTCATTCCTCCTACTGCTCACTGTTCAGTCCCTCTGCGGGCTGTCACTTCATTTGTGACCAGGAGGGCCATATATCGGTGGGAGGCTCAGTGGCCGGAAGTGAGGAATAATAAACTACATTCCATTAAGACTTCGGGGGTGACCATGGACTACCTCCTTCCGCTCGCGACAGTGTGAAGTAGGAGCTCTTACTCGGCTTAGAGTGGGTCTTTTCCCATTGACACATTACGTCGGGAGGAGCCCCCACTGTGTCAGAGATGAGGGACACAGCTGTCAGTACGATATATATTCTAACCGAGTGTGTTTTATATGACGACCTGAGGGTTGGACTGGGTCTCCCACAGGATCTTCCTTCAGTTTTAACTGATAACGAGACGAGTGTTGTTCCTGTTTTATAATTTTTTGTGGTGTCCGGAATTCTTCCCAAAATATTGGGTGTGAGATCTTAATGTGTCACAGAGTGGCTGGGTCGCGTATTACTTCAAAGTTGTCATCCAGCCACAGTTATCTGTTCCTTCTTAACAACATCCGTACAGGTATTTTATCCACGATTTTATTCAGTTAATTTGCTGTGTCTCGTTACGATTTTATTACGGGATTTTCTGAAACTCACCTTCTTGGGGTGTGATGAAACTTAGTCTTCCTGTCTATTGTTTTTTTTCCCGTAGATTTTCACAATCTTTTTCGGTATATCATTAATGCAAGGTCGCTGATGACCGTACTGTACGAGACCGTCACCCTCCCGCGGTGCAGAGGCTGTTTAGGCCTATATCATCTCCCTGACAGGGCGATAACCCTTTACGTCAGCTCTCAAATGGTACTGTGGCGCAGTTGTCCCACGTGCCTTACCAACCTGTTGCTGCAGGCCCATGCACCACACTCTCCCTCAGCCCTTATCCAGCTTTCGGACGTTCCGCCACCCTTATTTTTTTCATTGACATGAGCTGTGTCCGTACTGCGATACTGCCTAGCAGAACAGATAACCAAATATGGATGAGCGGAAGCATCCCCACGTCGAATGGCATGCCATCTGGCGATTGATGCACGCTCCTTATCTTGCAACTGACGTCCAGTCTGCATGGCAAAACTCAAATGGATCTAAGCACTATGGGACTTAACATCTGAGGTCTTCAGTCCCATAGACTTAGAACTACTTAAACCTAACTAACCTAAGGACACCACACACCCATGCCCGATGCAGGATTCGAACCTGCGACTCTAGCAGCAGCGCGGTTCCGGACTGAAGCGTTTAGAACCGCTCGGCCACATCAGCCGGCAGTCTGCATTGCACGTTTCGGTCAATGGGAAGCAAGTACGCCGATCACTCCTTCACAGAATTCTTCTTGCAGATACTCCATTGTGTGTCGCCTGTGATGTTCTAGACAAGGATGAGCATCGCCTGGTATACAGATCAGCAATAGGTGTAGTGTTCTTGGTGCGCCAGCTGCAGGCCTCCATTACCAGTACGAATCCTGATCATAAAGGGTGTTACAAAAAGGTACGGCCAAACTTTCAGGAAACATTCCTCACACGCAAAGAAAGAAAATATGTTATGTGGACATGTTTCCGGAAACGCTTACTTTCCATGTTAGAGCTCATTTTATTACTTCTCTTCAAATCACATTAATCATGGAATGGAAACACACAGCAACAGAACGTACCAGCGTGACTTCAAACACTTTGTTACAGGAAATGTTCAAAAGTCATCCGTTAGCGAGGATACATGCATCCACCCTCCGTCGCATGGAATCCCTGATGCGCTGATGCAGCCCTGGAGAATGGCGTATTGTATCATAACCGTCCACAATACGAGCACGAAGAGTCTCTACATTTGGTACCGGGGTTGCGTAGACATGAGCTTTAAATGCCCCCGTAAATGAAAGTCAAGAGGGTTGAGGTCAGGAGAGCGTGGAAGCCATGGAATTGGTCCGCCTCTACCAATCCATCGGTCATCGAATCTGTTGTAGAGAAGCGTACGAACACTTCGACTGAAATATGCAGGAGCTCCATCGTGCATGAACCACATCTTGTGTCGTACTTGTAAGGGCACATGTTCTAGCAGCACAGGTAGATTATCCTGTATGAAATCATGATAACGTGCTCCATTGAGCGTAGGTGGAAGAACATGGGGCCCAATCAAGACATCACCAACAATGCCTGCCCAAACGTTCACAGAAAATCTGTGTCGATGACGTGATTGCACAACTGCAACATTACTTTCCTTCAATTGGGCCAACTGGCGGTGAATCGAGGAAGTACAGTACATACTGACGAAACTAAAATGAGCTCTAACATGGAAATTAAGCGTTTCCGGACACATGTCCACATAACGTCTTTTCTTTATTTGTGTGTGAGGAATGTTTCCTGAAAGTTTGGCCGTACCTTTTTGTAACACCCTGTATACCTCCTCACCTCTTTCCGGACATGGGATACTTCCCACAAACGAAGTCCAACTTCGTGAAGTGTATTTGTGCATACGCGGTTCACTACTTGTTTGCTGATGGCGAAAAAATGTCCTGGATTTCTGATTTCAGGCGCTTCCTTAATGAACGACATTGTGCAGTTGTTTTCAGTCCCAAATACTTGCAATTTTTCTCTAATTTCCTTTTTAGTGTCTTTCTTAACCCAACAAGTAGTTGGTGTGTTATTGCAATGAATAGTTGATTCACGCCTTTTCCACTCTTAGTACCGGTTATTCTCTGGCCATAAGAGTATTCTTCCCCGAAAAGCTATGCGTCGATAGCCCCACGGAGTGTGACGAATTGGCTCTGAGCACTATGGGACTTAACATCTATGGTCATGAGTCCCCTAGAACTTAGAACTACTTAAACCTAACTAACCTAAGGACATCACACAACACCCAGTCATCACGAGGCAGAGAAAATCCCTGACCCCGCCGGGAATCGAACCCGGGAACCCGGGCGCGGGAAGCGAGAACGCTACCGCACGACCACGAGCTGCGGACGTGTGACGAATTGCGGCTCCCTCCTCGCGACGTCGGTTTCCTGTTACGCTCGGTGGCATTAAAAAAATTAAATAAATGTAAAAATAACAGAAAACGTAAAATAAAATAGAAGAACTGTCTCGCTGATTTAAAAAAAAAAAACGTTTAACACAACCGCTCGTGAGAAGCCCTAAATCCTGCTTCGAGTGCCGCTCCGGCACAAAATTTTCAACTTTCGCCATTGGTTTACAACAATACCCTGGGCTGCTGGAAGTCAGGAATTTCCACCAATCCTTCTCTTTCATTCCAAATTCTCTTTTTCATATAAAGTAACACAGAGTGTTCGCCTCCTATTTCTTACACTGTTTGGTGTAGGGAGCGACATTGTTGTGCCAGTTACTGGACAGTTGGCTCGGCTGCACGAACAGCTGGCGGTACAACCTCGATAATGATTTGAGGCAGTCTTTCATCTAGGATCAATAGCTAGTCGATTGCTGACGACGGGGTGGCGACAAGATGGCAACTTCATTACTGTGCATAGCAGCGGCAGAGTCGCGACTTGAAGCCAGGGCGGGATAAAGGGGTATGGCAAGAGAGCTTTCGGGAGGCTGCAGACCTGGGCCTCCAGATGGACAGGGGACCTTTACTCCCGTCGAGTTCTCTAAGCTGTCTAAAAGAATGATTCAAGAAACAATCATCATCACGGGATAAAATATGACCAAAAATATGAAACAAACTTCTTCGTTTGTTACATCCATCTTCTTAACACATTAGCCTAAAACAGTTTTAAAAAATAAGATCAAATATAATGTATGATGATCGTGATTCATATTTTCTCTTTCAGCAGAAATGTTCTGCAGTCTCATGTAGTTATGGAATGTCCAGTCCCAGTCCAGAGAAACTTAAGTCACTGCGTAGTTCTCTGGAACCGAGCTACCGCTACTGTCGCAGGTTCGAATCTTGCCTCGGGCATGGATGTGTGTGATCTCCTTAGGTTAGTTAGGTTTAATTAGTTCTAAGTTATAGGCGACTGATGACCTCAGAAGTTAAGTCGCATAGTGCTCAGTGCCATTTGAGCCACTGCGTAGTTCCGCAATAGGGTATATTCCTTTCACGTCAAACAAGTTCCGTCTATTTATAAATTCCACATACGTGGAGTCGGGTAGAATTTTTTGACCACAACAGTAGGCGTCCCTTCCTTCTTTTTTTGCTTCTTTTAACGCTTGTCTATTGTTGTAGAGCTGAACTGTTAATTATTGTGGCAGTATTGTTTAGAGCGTTGTAATGTGCAGTATATTTGCGTATTGGATGTTGTTGATACATGAGGTGACATTGTTACTTCAGATCAGTTAGTGAGTTTGATATTTGGTTTTCGGCACTCGAAATGGAGTCCCAATGCATGGGAAAGTTTTCCAGTGGTATTAGCAAAAGAAAGGCACAGAAAGAAGCAGCTAAATTTGTGAAGAAGCTGCCAAAATTGACATCGTACTGTACGAAGAAAGGTTACTCTATTGGTAACGTTAGTGAAGTATGTACTGAACCAGAACCTCCTGCTCCTGTGTCTACTCTTCTAAGGAGTGTTTGACAAGCTCCGATGAATCTGAAATCGTTGTAAGTGAGGCGGTGATGAACGCGAATGTTGAATTGGTTGACCATAAAATTGAAACCGGTCACAGTACTGACAGTGAATTAGTGAAGTTCTTTTTGGGAAATTCGTGGTAAGGTATTACGCGATCAAACTACTGAGGTCATCGGTCCCAATACGCGGCTTAGTGAAGTCCCCCAACACTGGGGGAAGGTCTGGCGAAACGGAAAAACGTTAAAAACGAATTCGTGCGATTGTGTTTGGTGAAACATTTAGATTATTTTAAGAAGAATTTATATGATGTAAGTAACTGTGAATGTGTCTACAAATAAGAAAACATTTACGCATTCAAAAACTTGTTCTTCAGAAAACTGCCAAATGGAGAGGAAATGAAAGAAAATGGCTGTATTACGAATCTAAAGGATATTTATTTTGTATTTTCTGTAAATTATTCAATGACGGCATGGGCTGAGACAAGTTGCATATCACATGTTCAACCTGTGGATTTTCTGACTTGAAGAAGAAAGGAAAAAAAGTGACGTCTTATGAAAGCAGCGCTGCTCTTTGTAAAAGTTCAGTTACGTCGCTTGTACAACCGAGTAACGAGGGACGTATCGACAGTGAAATGCAACATTAGACTAAAACAGAAGAAAATTACTGGCACGAAGTGCAGCGGCGGGTGGCAGAAGTAGTTAAACATTTGGCATCTCGCTTTTAGTGGCGATAACGAAATGTTTGGAGCTCCAAATAATGGTAACTATATAGATTCCCTTGAATTAATTGCTCATTTTGACCAATGTTTGAAACAGCACATCCAAGAGCGTTGCTCTAAAGGTCTTGGCCATCAATCATATTTATCCAAGACTGGTTGTGAAGAATTCTTCGACCTTACAGAAGACAAGGTATTGAGTAAAACAGTTGGCGATTTGCAAACAGCTGAACACTACTGTCTAGTTGTAAATTCAACGGTAGAAACGGCACATGAAGAGCAACAACCAATTGTTGTTAGGTACTGTTTCGAGGGACGAGTTCAAGAAAGATTTTTATGTTTTCTTCCCACACATAGTGATACGGGAGAAAGTCTTAGGAAGATTATCATAGATCTCTTTGGAAAATACAGTACTAGGATAGTAGATTGTCGTTCGCAATCCTATGGCAATAACAGTGACATAAGTGAGAAATATCCAAGTACAAACGCAAAGATAATGGAACTGAATTCATTAGCTTTTTATGTGGCCTGTGTTGCGCACTCGTTAAACCCCGTGGTCCAAAACAGTGCAGAGTAACGGTTAGAATCAGTTTTTTTCAGATTTGGCAACGACTATATGACTTTTTTTTTACAGCTCTATTCATCGTTAGCACATTATTGTGAAGAACAATGGGCAGCTTACGACACCGCCCAATACTAGATGGTCGTGCTGTGTGGAAGCAGTATCAACTATTTGACGGAATTTTGATGCCGTTTACGTGTAACTTGAAGATGTTGTCGAGAACAAAGATGAAAGCACAGTGACAAGAAATGAGGTAGAATAGTTTCGGAAAAAAACTAAAAAACAGGAGACAGCAATATTAGTTGTTTTCTGGGATGACGTCTCGAAAGGATAAAACTAAAAATATTTACAAAAGCCTTAACTGGACTTAATTAGGGGATATCAAGCGACGCGATCATTGGTTACGTTTTTCCGCCGTGTTAGGGAAAATGTTGATGAATATTCCTACAGAAACCAAGCGGGAGTTTGAGTGATCATGTGTATCAAGAATGCAGCGACGAAAGGAAATGTAAAATAAGAAGATTCCCTAATGAAGAAAAATAAGAAGAATTTAGTGGATGTGATAAATTTCGTGCGCCACTTATTGTAATTGTTGATAAACTACAAGCATAACTAAAAATGTGAGACAAAAAGTACTGCGAAGTAGTGGATTTTTTCCTGCCTTTAACAAACAACACAGTAAAGAACGAACCTAAAATAACTCTTAACAGAAACGTCAAAACTTCGTGAAAAATGATGAAAGAAGTTTTAGTTGCGATATTATTCATTTTAGTGAAGATTTGAAGAGTTCCCTCAAAGAAAGGCTGCTAAACATTTCACCAGTTGAATTATACGAATTAATGTTTGAAAATGATCTGGTTGATGTTTCTCCAAACGTGATGGTTGCTTACCGAATTTTCCTCTCAATACCAATTGTGAATTGTGAAGCTGAGAGAGAATTCTCCAAACTAGCCCTTACCAAGAACAAATTACGTGTTATAGTGCAAGAAGAGAACATTTCCGCTCTCGCCTTGTTATCAACTTAACATGAAGTGGCCAGTTCTCTTAACTTGTAGGATGTGATTGACGACTTCACTACGACAAAGCGAGGGAAAGAAATTTTTGAGGTGCACATTTTTTATTTATTGTAATTATGTACCATGGTAACTTTATGTGTTTTTTAAAATGAAATTGGAAAGTTCAGTTAGGCTTAATATCATCTAATATATGGCATGGTTGATGAAGAAATACGTGTGGGTCCTTACCTTTTCTATTGTACTTTCACAGAAATATATTAAGTCTAGGTGAAATAAGCAGGGGCCACACTTTCTTCTGGTCCCGGACCTCCACATGGATGATGCTGCGCCTGCTTTGCGCTGTGTCTGTCGAACTCTCAAGTGATTCAGTGATAGTCACCTTCCGCAGTGGTTTCCTCATCAAGCGCTGATAGGCGGCGGATTTTACACCTAGAGCGACTCAGTGTTATTAATTAGCGCTTTTCCTATGTGAATGTGAATGCATTACATATTTTGAAACTGTATTGTGATGCTAATTATTTTATTTATTTATTTCGTTAGCAGTACAGCGTAACCCACCGCCTTGAAATGTAGTGTGGCTGGGATACTACTAAATCCAATAGCAAAGACTTGTTATTATTACAATCTTATAGTTCAAATGGCTCTGAGCACTATGGGACTCAACTTCTGAGGTCACCAGGCCCCTAGAACATAGACCTACTTAAACCTAACTAACCTAAGGACATCACACACATCCATGCCCGAGGCAGGATTCGAAGCTGCGACCGTAGCGGTAGCGCGGTTCCAGACTGTAGCGCCTGGACCCACTTGGCCACCCCGGCCGGCGTTACAATCTTATTGGCATTCAGTTGTTAACGCTATTTTAAATAATATAAAGACCATAATATGTAAAATACTTCCCGAATGTTACAGACAATTTAATGCTTTACGATTGTTAAAGTGGTTCAGTATAATTTGTTTCTGCCTAGTTGAGGAGAATATAATTGGTAATTTGTACAATGAAAACGTCAAAAAGAAAAAAAATAATACGGTAAGTGTGGTAAAAATAAGTTGCAGTATGTAGAAGAAAGTGATATGCTACATTTGGATGTGTAGTATAGTCTGAGTAGCTTGTTGGTAGATAATAGCCTATTTCTACTTATTTGAGCTGAGAGGGTCTCGGTAGATCCTGGAGGTATTCTCATCTGAAATTATGTGTGTTTATGCAGGTTTATTGTGTTTGTGTGTACCCATATATTATTTGGAGTGTTGCATGTAAGGACACTACATGATATTCAGTAGGTATTGGTTGACTAATTGTTGGTTGTTGTCGTTTATTCTGTGTCATATCTTAGATATATACACACCTGGTGTTACACGGATTGTATACTGATTGAGCATTTAATAGATGGAATACATGAATTTTACCTTTTACATGAATAATAAACTTATGGTTGTAAATTTATTAGTAGAAATAGAATGTAGTACACTGCTACTTGAGTCCAGTATTCCTTAAATAACTTAGTATATTATGTTTTTAGTTTTATATATGGTTTATACAGAAAATACATTTGACGTATAAAATACATCGATTGTAGCTTTACATAAAGAAGAGAATATGCTTCTGCCTACACGCCCTAACACCAATAATACATTCCTGCTTGCGTACAGTATGCTACAGACAATATACGATGCGTCATAGGAAAGGAGGAGCCTTGGAATAAAAGTTCTTCGAGCCCTCTCCCCCAAGTGACATTATCTTCTTACTAGCGACTTAATGCACTCCTGGAAATTGAAATAAGAACAACGTGAATTCATTGTCCCAGGAAGGGGAAACTTTATTGACACATTCCTGGGGTCAGATACATCACATGATCACACTGACAGAACCACAGGCACATAGACACAGGCAACAGAGCATGCACAATGTCGGCACTAGTACAGTGTATATCCACCTTTCGCAGCAATGCAGGCTGCTATTCTCCCATGGAGAGGATCGTAGAGATGCTGGATGTAGTCCTGTGGAACGGCTTGCCATGCCATTTCCACCTGGCGCCTCAGTTGGACCAGCGTTCGTGCTGGACGTGCAGACCGCGTGAGACGACGCTTCATCCAGTCCCAAACATGCTCAATGGGGGACAGATCCGAAGATCTTGCTGGCCAGGGTAGTTGACTTACACCTTCTAGAGCACGTTGGGTGGCACGGGATACATGCGGACGTGCATTGTCCTGTTGGAACAGCAAGTTCCCTTGCCGGTCTAGGAATGGTAGAACGATGGGTTCGATGACGGTTTGGATGTACCGTGCACTATTCAGTGTCCCCTCGACGATCACCAGTGGTGTACGGCCAGTGTAGGAGATCGCTCCCCACACCATGATGCCGGGTGTTGGCCCTGTGTGCCTCGGTCGTATGCAGTCCTGATTGTGGCGCTCACCTGCACGGCGCCAAACACGCATACGACCATCATTGGCACCAAGGCAGAAGCGACTCTCATCGCTGAAGACGACACGTCTCCATTCGTCCCTCCATTCACGCCTGTCGCGACACCACTGGAGGCGGGCTGCACGATGTTGGGGCGTGAGCGGAAGACGGCCTAACGGTGTGCGGGACCGTAGCCCAGCTTCATGGAGACGGTTGCGAATGGTCCTCGCCGATACCCCAGGAGCAACAGTGTCCCTAATTTGCTGGGAAGTGGCGGTGCGGTCCCCTACGGCACTGCGTAGGATCCTACGGTCTTGGCGTGCATCCGTGCGTCGCTGCGGTCCGGTCCCAGGTCGACGGGCACGTGCACCTTCCGCCGACCACTGGCGACAACATCGATGTACTGTGGAGACCTCACGCCCCACGTGTTGAGCAATTCGGCGGTACGTCCACCCGGCCTCCCGCATGCCCACTATACGCCCTCGCTCAAAGTCCGTCAACTGCACATACGGTTCACGTCCACGCTGTCGCGGCATGCTACCAGTGTTAAAAACTGCGATGGAGCTCCGTATGCCACGGCAAACTGGCTGACACTGACGGCGGCGGTGCACAAATGCTGCGCAGCTAGCGCCATTCGACGGCCAACACCGTGGTTCCTGGTGTGTCCGCTGTGCCGTGCGTGTGATCATTGCTTGTACAGCCCTCTCGCAGTGTCCGGAGCAAGTATGGTGGGTCTGACACACCGGTGTCAATGTGTTCTTTTTTCCATTTCCAGGAGTGTATGTGGTGTAACTGCTTGTGTCGGTGCTTTGTTTTCTTTATGATTGTTAATGCCTATTGTGGTCTCTGGGAGAGTGATATGTTGCTGATTTGCGTCCCTTACGTGTTGATCTCTTCTGAGTCATGTTCACTCAGTATGTTAGTTCCTTCTCCGGTTTCGGGATCTGTGCTCGTGGTATGTTCTTCCATGTGGTTCGTTGTGTTGTTTGTACTTGTATATAAGATGCTATAGTGCTTCAAGCTCGGTAAACTACCTAGGGTGTCAATGTGTTTCTTGCTATTAAATCATTACAAATGGTGTAATTATAGCAGTTTGCGGTTTTGCGTCTGTTTCGTCTATTATAGTTCTGCGTAGATGAACTGATACCTCTTGCGAACAGTTTCCGGACGATACTTTCATTGTTAAATCTGATAACTACTTTATGTGTTATTAATTTTTATATCTGATAACTACTTTATGTGTTATTAATTTTTATATGTGCTAGTATATTCTCCTATGTTTCAGTGCGAATCTGTATCGAGAAGTCATTATCACTGGTATTTTGTTTCTTTATTTTGTATAAGTCTGTGAACTTGTTTATTATGTAGCGTATTAGTAACCTATGTTTACCATGTCCCTCTCTAGTTTTATTCGCTGTTTTCCACCATACTGTCCGTGTTCAGGTGGAAAGACATTGCCCCCCTTCAAACTACGGGTTCCCGTCAGATATTCCACTCCTTTAGTGTAACTGTATTGCTAGTTATCTGCCCTCAGCATTTCCTATCATCTACATCCCAGACGAGGTCTTAGCAGACCTTTCCATATTTCGTTCCCAAGATTTTCAGCTTCGCACATACCCTGAGAGCCGAGGGCCTGGCCAGGTGGCGCTCACCATTCGCCGAACTGAATTCACCTTCAGCCATCGTGTCAGCTACATTACAATGTGAGTCCAGGGTCATAGCTACTGCACCACCCCGTTCGGTGGAATCGTGAGAAATTTTTCAAAATAATTATAGATTCACACAAAAACCTCATATACTAACAGAAATGAAACCATCTGTATCCAATATGCTTCCACAGCAGTTCACGTTTCTCTGTCCCTTTAATTATTTGTTCAAATGGTTCAAATGGCTCTGAGCACTATGGGACTTAACATCTGAGGTCATCAGTCCCCTAGAACTTAGAACTACTTAAACCTAACTAACCTGAGGACATCACACACATCCATGCCCGAGGCAGCATTCGAACCTGCGACCGTAGCGGTCGCGCGGTTCCTGACTGTAGCGCTTAGAACCGCTCGGCCACAGCGGCCGGCTTAATTATTTGTAATAACGGCTATGACGTAAACGAAATTTCATTGTGTGGTGGAGGCAATTTGGTAACTATGCTTTGTACTGCTTACTACTGATCTCATGACAGAAAAAATGACTATTGTCACCACCATGAGGATTACACCTTTAGCGACAAATGGAGATCTGGTCCAGAAAACGGCCTTCCATCAGATATATGAGTATCTCCATTACGCTTACGTCTGAGGATAACTAATGAACTTCGAAGAGCGACATTATTTTTTGTTTATTTTAGTGTAACATGTTTAAGATGCTGAGTCTTAATTGCAGACCAGAGACTATGCACAAAGGGAAATAACTGTGAGGTACATTGCTTGTAACTTTCTTAATAAAACGAGATAATAAGTAAATTTTTATTATAAGCGGCATTCAACTGAAAACGAGACAGATGGGGGAAAACGTAAGTAAACAGTTTATTATTTAACAAGTAACCGTTACACATTATCCCAGTTGTAGACAAGAAGGTCAATGTCTTTATGGAAAAATGTTTGCGATTGCCTACAGAAACATGGTTGTACTCAGGCGTGCACCTCTTCGTCCGAAACAAATGGAGTGCCACGAATGTCTTTCTTGAGGTCTCCAGAAATATGGAAATCGCATGGAGACAGATCGCGACTGTGTGGAGAATGTCTAAGGACTTCCAAGCGAAACGTCCGCAGTGTAATCGACACAACCTGCCATCAAACTGCCGGTCCACATGTTGCAAAGCACGTTTCGACTACGTCGCATAAGTTTCGCTGGAGAGCCCTTAAACGTCCTCTTTACTGTCCCGATCTCTGCTCATGTGATTTCAATAATTCTGGAGCCCAGGAGAAAGACATTCGTGGACGTCGATTTGTCTCGGAAGGAGAAGTGCACGCCTGGGTACAATTACGGTTCTATAGGCAACCACAAACATTTTTCCGTGAAGTTATTGACCATCATGTCTCACAGTGCGGTAAATGAATTCACAGTTATGGCGATTATATTTGGAATAATAATAAACAGTTCACTTACTTTTGTTAAGGAAATTTGTTCACAGTTGTGAATATGAACCGCCACAGGCTGTATATTGGAATGACGACTATGAAAACTTTTAGCGGACGGAGAAACGAACCCGGATTCCCCGCACTTCGCGATCGGTCCCCTTAATCAAACAGTTATCCGTGCATGAATCACGGCCACACGCAACCTGCCATATCTCATAGTCCATGTGTCACAACCGTGACTCGTACGTTACGTAAATACGCGTCCAGGAAGGATTATTTAATCAGGTTCGAGGACTGGCGAATAAATACGACGCATACTATGTAATCAAAAGTATCCGGACACCCCCAAAAATATGCCTTTTCATATTAGGTGCATTGTGCTGCCACGTACTGCCAGGTACTCCATATCAGCGACCTCAGTAGTCATTAGACATTGTGAGAGAGCAGAATGGGGCGCTTCATGCAACTCACTGACTTCGAACGTGGTCAGGTGGTTGGGTGTCACTTGTGTCATACGTCTGTACTCGATATTTCCACACAGCTAAACATCACTAGGTCCACTGTTTTCGATGTGATAGTTAAGCCTAAACGTGGAGGGACACTTACAGCAAAAAAGTGTACAGGCTGACTCGTCTGTTGACTGACAGAGATCTCCGACAGTTGAAGCGGGTCGTAATGTGTAATACGCAGACATCTATCCAGACTATCACACAGGAATTCCAAACTGCATCAGGATCCACTGCAAGTACTATGACAGTTCGGTGGAAGCCACACATCAAGCCGGTAAATGTCAAA